>NW_004567114.1:19135221-19266556 GCF_000260355.1 Condylura cristata
ACCAAAAGGGTCCACTACTGAGCCCAGGACCACCTTGCCGGCATGGAAAGGGTTTGGGCGCCATGGGGGTTGTTTGGGTTTCTCCATCCAGGAGGGCGGGAGGCTGGCGCGAAAGGGGGTGGGTAATTTCATCGCCTCAAATGAAAACGCTCTTTGCAAGGAAATAGCCAGAGCTGTCGGAGTCGGAGAGATGGAATGACCAGGACCGGCTGACACAGGTATTCTGGCTGCGTCCTGGTGCTTGAGCGCGTGTGTGGGGATGTATCGATTGTTTCTATTGATTATTTTTTTTAAAGCTAGGTGGCAGTGGCTGCATTTGTACACACAGATACACACACACACACACACACATTCCCAAGCATACATCCATCACACATACAAAGAAGACACCACAGAACCACCCCCCATCACCACTTCTTCCCCCTCCCCCCCTTCCCTGGCACCATGAACACACACCATGAATCAAAGAGCTTTGGGTCTCTGAGTATCACCCAAGACTAGGGGTAGGATGCAGAGGGGACAGGGGGAGGAGAAAGAGGGGAGAAGTAGGACCTCCAGTAGGTCATTGCTCTCTGCCCCTGGCCCCAAATCCTTTTCTTCCTCCACCTAGGAGATCTGAACTATAAATCTCAAACCTGGGTTCATTTCCATCGCCATAAACACGCCTTAGCCCCTGGCTCCCCCATCCCCTACAACGAAGGAACCCCATCTTCCTTGTGTCTGACTTCTAAGGCACCAGTGCACCAAAGTCCTCAAAAACCGAGGGAACAGGTACCTGGAGGAGGGGTCTGTTCCCCTAAGACCACCGTGGTCTCAGGCTCTCACTGCCTGCTTGGTCCTGGGTTAGAGAAAAGGAGAGCACAGAGCTGAGGGAGAGGGTTGAGGGTGCATGAATATGCTTGGAGCAGGACGGACAGGCAGGGTGTGGGGTGTGGGGTGAGAGCACCCTAGGGTGCCCCCCACGCACTGCAGTAAGTCTTCCTCTCACCCTGGGCCCCTTAGGAATGTAATCGAGGATGTTGGCCCTGCGGCTCCTCAACGTGGTGGCCCCCGCCTACTTCCTGTGCATCTCCCTGGTGACCTTCGGGCTGCAGCTCTTTCTCTTCCTGCCCAGCATGCGTGAGGACCCCTCGGCCACCCCACTCTTCTCACCCGCGCTGCTCCACGGGGCTCTCTTCCTGTTCCTCTCAACCAATGCCCTGGGCAATTATGTCCTGGTCATCCAGAACTCCCCAGACGACCTGGATGCCTGCCAGGGGACCTCGGCCAGGAGGGCTCCGTGCCCCCCGCCCAGCACCCACTTCTGCCGAGTGTGCGCCAGAGTCACCCTGAGGCACGACCATCACTGTTTCTTCACCGGCAACTGTATCGGCAGCAGAAACATGCGCAACTTTGTCCTGTTCTGCCTCTACACTTCCCTCGCCTGCCTCTACTCCATGGTGGCCGGCGTGGCCTACATCTCTGCCGTCCTTTCCATCTCCTTCTCCCACCCCCTGGCCTTCCTCACGCTCCTTCCCACCTCCATCAGCCAGTTCTTCTCTGGTGAGTGGGCCTTGGCAGGCAGGTTGGGTGCTATATAAAGACCCCACCTCAACCCTAACCCCAAGTTTGCCAGATTTAACAATATTTAACAAATGCACAATGTCCAGCTAACTTAGCATTTCAGACAAACAATGCATAACCTTTTCGTATAAGTATGTCCTACATCTCGCAGGGACATACTTACCAAAAGCATTTATTGTTATTTCTGTCGACTGTTAACTAGACACGTTGTATTTTATCTGGCAAACTCCTCCCCTGCTGTCTCCTTCTTGCTTTCCCCTGACCATTCGTTCATAGAATTGTGGCCATCCAGGCAATACACTTTAACTGTGCCATGTGGGCTGGGACTAGCTACCTCTCATGCAGCTGTGACTTTTCTCTGCCTGCAACCCTTCCCCTACCCAAGACTTTGCCCTCCAGGGTCTTCTTGCCAACCAACCACAGTGAGGTTGACCAGGGTGCCGGCCAGCCAGCCTCAGCAGGAGGCCCCACTTTCTACTCACTCTGAACCCACCATGTGTTCTCTAATCTTAAGGCGCTTCAAGCAGGGGGCATCCCAGAGACCCTGTTGTGTCAATCGTTCCATCTCCACACCACAGGGCTGCTCCCTCTATCAGAGCCTGACATCTGCAGGGGTCAGGCCCTTGGTCCTTCCTATTGGGCTCAGCTGGCCACTCTGGCAAAAGCTAGATTTGCTATTATGTCTCTAAGACAGTTCCCTGGTACACAGAGGGACCTGACTGGACTTGGCCTTGGTGGCAGGTCTTATTATTCTACCTGGACTTGACATTTGCCCCTAACTTACTCCCTTCCACTCCATCTGGAAGTGGCCTCTGACTCTGACTGATTGGTTCTTTTTTTTTTTAAGGTTTATTTATGCATACAAGAATTGAGGTGCAGACCAGAGGGGTGGTAGGTGAGAGGATTCACCAGAGACGGAGTGGGGAACAGAACAAGTAGATTGACTGAAATACACTACTGAGGAGTGCAGTGGTGAGACAGGAGAGGTCTGCTGCGCCATGTAGGCGAGCTCTCTGGCCAGCCTGGGATAAAACTTGTGCTATAGTGGCTGGTTATGTTTTGATAGCACTGTCTTTAACCCTTGCACCATCAGGGAGGCCCTGATTTGGTTCTTAAATGAGTAGAACACACACACATGTGTATGATGTTGTTGCCATTTTGCAGATGAAGAAACTGAGGCTCAGGTGGGATAAAATGGCTTGCCTAGGATCTTACTACTCTTGAGTGACAGCCTCTGATCTCCCTGGTCTTTAGACATCCACAGCTGGGCAGGGTAGAGGGTGTGTCCGCATCCATTAACCTTTCAGGGACAATAAAGGCAGAATGCTCCTGCTTCTTCAGAGGGCCCAGGACTGACTTGTGCTGGGGCTAGACATTCCTAAAAAGTAGCTCCACTTGGAAAAAAAAAAATATATATATATATATATAAAAAAAAAAAAAAAGTAGCTCCACTTGGGGAGAAGCCTTCATGTGGTCTTTGTTGGGGATCATAGTGTGGTTCTTCCTAGGAATGGACTGTTGTGCTGTTGACAGTGAGAACACAGAGCCCCAAGGTGGACCCAGTTATGGGTGTTGCCTTGAGGGCTGGTGGCTGAGCTGGGCCCAGAACTCAGAGTCCAGGTCTTCTGGATCCTGGTGCTGGCACAGGAGGATGCTGGGACAGAAATAACCAGAATGGGGGAGGCTAGGTGGGCGGGCTGGGGAGTGGTGTGTGAGCACCGGCAGGTGCAGGGATGAGAAGAGCCAGAGAGTTTGATTACACTTTCTTTTCCAAGTAGCTTTATCACATAAAAATGGATGGTTCCAAAGAGAGAATCTTGAAACGATTTGATTTGAGATAAATCTGGGCTTGTGCTAGGTTCAGGAACTAGGGAAGAAATGATCTTAGGGGAGAACTGAGCCAGGTCCTCCAGGGACCCACTATCTTTTGCTCCCTAACACCAGGAAAAGGAGGCTGAGACTTCTAATCTCCAGCTTTCCCATCCCATCCCCCTCCTTTGCCAACCTTTCATCCTTCCCCCTTACCAGACCACCCTCCCCTCACACAGACTCCCCATCTGGGCAGCTTCTCTTTTGATCCCTGTTTCCCATGCCCTCAACCCAAATGGTTGCATGCACTCTCTCTCATTGTCTCACGGGCGCAGGTCAACAGGGTTAAAAAAGCCTGAGATGTTGAGTAGATTGAGCTGTTCCCAATGGCAACACCGCCCCTGAGTCAGCTATGCCCCCAGCACACAGGACAGCAGTGAGTCTGGGTCCTGTGAGTGACAAAAAGATGAGGGGCTGGCCAGTTAGATTGCTTTTGGCTTCATGGGTCCAGTACAGGGGTATCAACTTTCTGAACCTCCGTTTTGTCTGGGAAATGAAGATGACACCACGTGACCTGTATCATGCCTTATGGGTAAATATGCCAGCCTGGTAGAGGTGACTGGCAAATCCACCAGAAGGGAAAGGAGACTAATGTTTGTTGAGCACCTATTATGGGCAGGCCTTATTTCACCCCATCCCTGACCCTTCGGTGGAGTGCCTGTTAGCATTATCATTTTAAAGGCTCAGGATCCAAATATTCAGCCAAGTTAAGCTGTGTCAGTATCCTCTAACTAGCATATCTGATTCCAACCCAAGATTTGGATAGAGGGCTGTTGGCCCCCAGAGCGCACTCTTTGCATTCCCCCACACTGCCTCTCTGAGGCCGTTTCTTGATACTGAGTCCCTTTGGGAGAGAGAGGGCCTCCTGGTTGGCCCTGAATGGCTATTAACAATGCTGGCTAATGATTTGAAAAGATGTTATAGATGCTTGGTGGGAAGCAGGGGTGGAGCCATTGGATGCTGTAACCTTTCTGTCCCTCTAGGAAAACTCTGTGATTTTCTAAAAGAAGCAGAACTATTATTAAATAGATCAGAGGAGCTGAGGCTAAGCAACTTCAAACACGTCCAGAGAAAGAAGGTCCCCAGAATAGGCTTTTGTGGCTGCTGCATGGAGCCAGGGAAGGGCCATGAGGTCCTCCTCACACCTTGATTTAGTGCCAAAAAAAGTCTGTGGAAAGCAGTCTTCATCCAGCCAGCCATGTCCCTGGGGCTGAGTTGCAAGGCAGGCCTAAGCCTGATAGCTCTGATGTTCTCTCCTAGCTCGGGGCCATCTTTGCCTGTCAGCCTTCCTTCAGCCCGTAGGGGACCGTGGTCCCAGCATCCTTCCTCCCACATGTGGCTGACTGAGCTAACCTGCGTTGATGAGGAAGAAGTGGGTCAGAGGGGCCTGTTCCACTGCTGCCCGTGTGCCAGCAGAGGGGTGGTCTGAATGCCAAGTGGAGCCAGCCTTCCCTCTCCCGGTCAGCTGGGCTCACTTGTCTTCAACTCTGCAAAGAAAAACCTGCTATCAAAGCTCCTTGGGCAGAGAATAAGAGAAGGGTTATTGCTAAAGAGCAAATCTGGTCAAGTCTGCATCCTCTTGAGTGCTGAGTCCACCATTGCTCAGACTGAATAAGTTAAAAAAAAAAAAACAGCCTTCAGGGAGGTGGAAGTTGGAGTCTGGGGAGATGAAGGAAGAGGTGGGTTGAGACTGGGGATGCTGTGATAAAGGAGGGATGTGGTAGAGACTGGCAGAGGGGACTAGGTTAGGAGGCAGGGAGGTCTCTGGAGCCGGAACCTCATGTTGCTGGAGAAGGTGGTGGTGGGCTGGCCTGCAGAGCAGTTGAAGGGGGTGCCCCTTAGGGCTACTTCCAGACAAGTGAAAGTAGGTGTTTCTAGAAGGCTGCAAAAGTTGTAGCCTAATCAGGACTCTGAGCCTAGGAAAGGAGCAGGAGAAAGCTTGATGGTCTTAGGAAAGCAATGTAAATTCTTTGGGGATGTAGCCTCACCACTCTATGAAAGAACCTTCTACAGGGAACACTGCTGGCTGTAAACCAGAATTCTGGCCACTTCACAACTTCCTTGAGTCATGACACCTTATGGAATCATTGTTACTGTCCCCATTTTACAGATGAGGAAACAGCAGTTCAGAGGTAAGAAGCATGTGCAAGTCCATATAGCTGAGAGATTCAAAAACAATTCAGATTGGGACTGACCCCCAATCCGAAGAAGAGTGAGGGATCTCTTACTCCATGGAGAGTTACTTCCACATTAACTAAAGCAAAGGACCAGAGTGATAATGTCTGTGTAGAGTAAAACCAGTTGTGGGGAGGATCCAGGGAGGCCCTGCCCCAAGGCAGGGGACTAGGCTGATAGACTTCTTCTAGTCTCACCAAGCTCTGGCTAATGGAACAACTCTGGCCTAATGTCTGGGTGGCCACACTGTCCTCTTGTTAACTTGAACGACTAACTTTTTCCCCTAAGTTGCACTCTGCACTGCCGTGGGAGCTCATGACTTCTTGATGAGGAGGCCTTGCTCTCCATCAAGCTGTCACTTTCCTGACTCTCCCTTGCCAGTGATCCCAGTTGCAGAAAGAGAAGGTGCTGCTGCCTAGACAGCTGCCTGGGCACAAGGTCCCCTTTAGGAACCTCAGCTCACCCTCCTCTCCCTGAGAAAACTCCTTCTCCCTGGTTCCAGCCCTGAAAAAGAAAGCAGGGAGTTGGGCAAATCTGACTCCAAGAAGAAGTTAGCACCTAAGTGTTGGCCAAGGAAGTTTCCTTCCTTTCTCTCCCACACCTCCAGCTCCCCCTTCTCCTCTCAGGAGTCACCAGCACTAAGAAAAAGTTAAAGCAACTAGTTCGCCCTTCCTCTCCCTGGCTGCAGTGCTGGGATTGCTACAAAACCCATCTTCAATCTCATTAGTCTCCCTCCCTCCCTAGTGGAAAGCGTCTGCCTGGATCGAAGTTCTGTACGTGGCTTGGGTGTAAAGCGATTCTGGTGTTCTCCCTGCCCCCAACCCCCTGCAGGAGCTGTCCTCGGTTCTGAAATGTTCGTCATCCTCATGCTCTACCTCTGGTTTGCCATTGGCCTGGCCTGCGCTGGCTTCTGCTGCCATCAGCTGCTGTTGATCCTCCGGGGGCAGACCCGCCACCAGGTGCGGAAGGGGGTGGCCGTGAGGGCCCGGCCCTGGCGCAAGAACTTACAGGAGGTCTTCGGGAAGCGGTGGCTGCTGGGCCTGCTGGTGCCGATGTTCAATGTTGGAGGTGAGAGCTCCAAGCAGCGGGACAAATAGCAGGCACCCCACTGTCTCTCTGTGTGTATTGTGATACCGCCTGAACATAAGGCCCACTGCACCCTTGTCACCACTCGTGATCCACTAAAACCTTAGACTGGTGAGGTCCTAGCATCCACCCCTGGCCTGTGACACAGAGAGAGGAATTGGTGGATGGATCATGGCAAGGAGGAAACATGGCCAGCCTGGCATTGCAGGGCCACAAGCCAGCTGGGTGGCGGCTGTTCGGAGGCCTCTGCTTTCGTTTCTTGTCTTGGGGTCCCTGCCTTCCTCCTCTTGCTCCCCACAGTCACTCAACATTATCGCAACTATCTACTAGCGCTCTTCCTCTCTGCCTCACCTTGGGAGGGAGGAGTGGATTCTTGCTGCTGGGGTGATGTTGCCCAGGAGCGGAGCCTGATAAGATATTTAAGGAGGCAGCCAAGTCAGCTCTGCCAACTGCTAGGGAAGGTAGGAAGGAGGGAAGGAGTTCTGGTCCCTTCTGTGGGATTGTGAGCAATGGGAGAGATGCTGTTCATCACCACCCCAGCCCCTAAGTCACAAGGCCCTTCTCTATGAGGCCTAGGTCAGTGGCCTACGGCTTCCAACTGCATTGTTTGCCCCAGCTGGGCCTCCCAGGGCCTGACTAGCCACTTTCTTTCTCTGCCTTTCCCTTGGTCTCCAACTCTGGTCTTCGCTAGGTGCTGGGAAGACAGGAAGGAGGGGGAAGGACAGGAGAGATACCAGTAATGAGAGAGGCAAGTGACTGTATAACTGTATAGGAAGGGGTGGGGGGAGGGCTTGAGGAGCGATGTTATGAAAATAGAGAAAAAGTGCAGGATGCACTGGGATATTTGAAGAATGAGAATGAGAGAGGAAAATGGGTTCATTTCTGCCCCGTATAAAGGACATTCTAGCAGTTAAAGTTGCTCAGCACTTGAATGAGTGCTTGGGATGCAGTTAGTGTCCCGTCCTCACAGGAAATCAGCAGCCTTCTGGCCAACTGACCAAGCTCTACATAGGGCCATGGAGGGAAGATCCCTCCCTTCCCCAAGATTCTAGTGTCACTCTCATGATTGTCAGGTCCAGAGGCGAGAGCCATAGAGATACTTACATGGAGAGTAGGACAAAAATGGAGGGGTCTGAAAATTACAATGCAAAAGTTCATCATAGTCCCCAGTCACTGAGGATAGAATCTCTGGAGAGCCAGCACTACCTGAATGTGAACACTTGTTGAGGGTGTTGGCACTTATGGGCAGGGAGATGGAGCAGTGTTAGGGGCAGATGGAGACAGTGGTGGGTGGCAAAGCTGGGCGATCACGCTCTGCTCTGGGGTGAGACTGAGGGAGTTGAGACTGGGGGCATCCGAATACAGGGGTGCAATTGCCAGAACAACCTGCTCCTCTGGCCGACTGGTTTCTAGGCGCTGCAGGAACATAGCCCCTAGTGTCTGTGAGGGAGGGCAGGCTACCAGAGCGCCCTCCTGGCTGGGTCCCAAGTGCACTCTGTTGTCCATGTAAGTGCCAGGACAGATGCCCACAGCCTAAGTATGTAGCTGGTGGTCACGGCGACCCCACCTGTCACCAAGCAACACCCTGAATTCTTAAGCTTTAGAGGAACTTTACCTGGGTCCATCCTTCACCCCCCTTTGAAGGACCAGTACGGTGATGGCTCCACCCCTCCTACTTCTCCCTCTGTATCTGCTCACTCATGCATCCCATATACATTTCTTAAGCGCCACCTACGTGCTAAGTCTCTTCCAGGTATTGGTATGCTGTGGTGAGCAAGACAAAAAGATACTTCCTTCCAGGAATCTTATCACAGCCCCCGGGCACTGACTCCCCCTGGTGGTCACTCGGCCTTCTAGGCCGGCAGCTTGGTTCTCTTGGAGGAAAGAAAGGATGTAGCAGAGATGACTGAAAGGGAAGCCCAAGTTGCCCAGGTGAAGGCGCCATGGGGGGAGATCTCGCCACCAGAGCTGGCCCCACATAAGTAGCCAAAGGGGAGTTTGGCGAAGGCCTGAGCGATCCAGGCCTTCTGTCCTGACTCCATAGTTCACTTTGGGAGCCTTGTGGAGGCTCTGCACTGATGCTGGGCATAGGGAGGCAAGGTTAGCTCGTGGCAGATGGCAGCTTGCAGATATGGGACTGGAGCGGCATTTGTTCAACACGGCTCTGTGTCACTGACGAAGAACATCAATAAAATATGTGGTTTTAAATTGGATTTGATGTGATTGTATGAGCACTGTGGCTGGTAGCAGGGCTGGCAAGCTGGCACGCACTGACACGGTCATACTAGCTGCTGAAATATTTAAGGCAAGTATTAAAATACTTCTGTTCCAAAGGTGAAGAACCATTGTTCAGACTCCCCAACAGTACCACATCCCTTGCTGCCCCGGCAGCTTCAGATCCTCCTCTGAGACTCCTGACTTATCCCACTATTTATCAATTAAAAGGGGAATGCCAGACTCCTGGATGTGACCCCACCCCCACCCCCCAGGACACTGATCCAGCCTCAGCCAGTATCCACCCTGAGGGGTCAGACTTGGGCTGTTGTGGTAAGTGACTGGATATCACCTCGGGGCCAGGAATGGCATGTCCAGCCTGGGGACTTTCCTCCTCTGTAACTCTTCTTCCTCCTCGCCCATCCCTTCCTGAGCCAGAAGACAGGCAGGGAGAGAATGGACAAGGCCGTCCACCAGTTCCTCCTCCACAGCTAGAGCGGACTGCTCCTGAGAGTCAGCCAGCGTCCTGCCCTCTCAGCCCCTTAGACCATGAACACCTTGAGGGCACCCAGGAGGGGGTTAAATCCTGTAGGGATGGACCCTGAGCAGGTCAGTGTGCATGATCTCTGGTGCATCCTAAACACATGAGGTCTAGAACTGATGCAGGACACAGCGTAGAGTGATGATTCTACTCAGTCTACTGAAGAACCTTTAGCTCAGCTACTGTTGTCCACGGGTCTGCATTCCCTGAACACACAGCAATGGCCAACACGCCTTCAGATGTTGGAGCAGGTGGGAAAGGGATGGCTGAAGCTAATCCTCAGCACATTCTAGAATATGGGTTATCTATACTCCATGGGGAAGACACACCTGCCTTGTTCACTTTTCCATTCCCTGATGCCTAGCAGGGAGCCAGGCACACAATAAATGATCAGTAAATGATTGGCTGAATGCACAGAATTTGGGCTCATTGGCTCACCCCACATCTCTTATCCCCCTAACATGCCCAGCATTGTGTTTTACACACTGTGAGAAGTTGAGGGGCCCATTGTTGGGGGAGCCCCTGGGAGTGTTTAGACCAGCTGTGGGCTGCTGTGACTGGCTATGGAGACCAAGGAGCTTCTGTTTACACAGGACCTGGAAGGATAGATGACATCTCAGCAGGAGGAGATGGATAGGGAGGCGTTTCCAGGTGGGGGAACAGTGCTGGTGGAGCAGGAAGCACAGAGGATGCCACAGCGAAGCTGAGGCGCTCAGCTTAAGAGTTGGGTCTTGAGCAGAGGGGACCTTGAATGCCAAGCTAAGCAACCTGCAGGGAATTTGACATCACAGGAGTCTTTTGAAGGTTTTGAGCAAGGGAGCTCCATGATTGGAGCTCAGTTTCCAAAAGGGGAGCCTTGGCATTAGACTAGAAGGAGGGGCCTGGTAAAGGGGCATTTGCTGGGGTCTGAGTGTAATGTATCAGGGCTGAGTGGGACTAGTGGCTGAGAGGGAAGCGATGGGATAGTATGAGCGCCACTTGGGAAGTAGAGGCTGACTGGAGAGAGGGATTCTGGGGAGAGCCTCGAGATAACCCTGAAGGCTGAGACCAGATGACCAGATCAATGCTAAGCATGGGACATCCAGAGCACTGGATGGGAAGTACAGAGGTTCCCTTATGACCCTGGGACTAAGGACTACCCCAAACCCTCTCCTCTGTCACCAGCCCATCGGCTGGCAGTGGGCGGTAGGTATCACCAACCACCAGTCTGCAACCTTGCATGGAGGAAAAGGTTCAGCACAGCTCTCTGATACCCCAAATCATCTGCCTGTGGCAATAGGTAGGTCGCAGTTCACTTGGCTTTCACATCCAGTGTCAGAGAGGATGAGCCACGTAGCTCCTGGTGCCTCAGTATTCCCATCCATAAGTGGGCCCTTTGCTTCGGTAGATTCTACTGCCTTTGTCAGATTAGGCAAAAATATGAATGGCAATGATGGAGGAAGGAATGCAGGGGGGGCTTCACAAGACTGAGTCACACAAAGGGGATGGGTAAGGGGCCAGTGCAGCAACTGACACAACTGTAACATCAAGGTCAACCCGTGCAGGGAGATGTCCCCGGGATGCCTGAATATCTGCAGGAGGTCCCAGCAGTAACAGACTGTTGGGGGCTGTTTCTGAAGCTCAAATCCAAAAGGTGAAAGATAGGACATGGAGATGAAGGTCACCAGAAATCTCTTCAGATTCCATTCAAAGTCAACCAACCTAGGCTCACAGGGAGTGAACCCCTCCCAGGGAGAGGCTGTCTGTATCAGGGCATCTCTCCACCAGCTCGGGGTAGCCTCTCCTCTGCCCACCTGTGCCTATGCAGGTGTCCTTCCCACCCACTCTCTCCCTCTGCAGGGCAGCAGCCTCCTGCCTGCCCGTGACTGTGCCATGCCAGGGCTTCTCTGCACTGGCCTCCCTCAGGGGAGGCCGCTCTCCTAAGACCACCCGCCTGCAACCATGCAGGTCTCTCTCTGCAAACTTGTCCCTTTCTGGGCAGCTCTTTCTGCCCGCTTGTGCCTATGCAAGTGTCTTTTCTCGCCTGTCTCTTTCTAATAAACTTACTGTTTAACATAACTGAGTCTCTGCCTCGTGGAGAATCTCGCCGCGTGCCGCTCAAAGGGGAGCTCTGGCGAAAACTTTCCCAGAGTGAACCCAAGGACCCCGAACTCACATCAGCTACCTGGTAGGGATAGGGAACCAAAGGAACTTCAGGAAGAGGACAATCTGAGATCTGAGCCCACTCCCACCCCCACTGTACTTGAAGGTGGGAACCAGACCTTGGGTCCCAGCAGACCTTAGCCAGCCTCCTTCTCTGAGAACACAGCTGTCCTGCCACTCCATGCAGTTGGCCCCCAGGTGCCCTGGCTCCCTCTGGACCTTGAGTCCTCCAGCAGGCCTGGTGCTACCCCCTCTCCCCTTCCTGCTGAACTCACTGCCAGCTGCTCAGGGCCACAGGCCCACGAGAGGCCAGTCCTTGCGACGGATGACTATGGGCACATTGAACTGGATGAAACATCTTTTTCATGGAGGACAGTTCAGGCTGTTGACCCTGCCTCAAGGCTCAAGGACAACCCTAGCCAGAGGCAGAGCCCTGAGCTATTTTGGGTTGCTGCCCTCCCCAGCAGTGTCTGGGTGCCTGCAGAAGGGACCAGACACTGCCAGAGGCTGAGTACAGCTAAGTACATATTCACTCCCAACCCCCCCCCCCACACCCCCAACCAGGGGAAGGCATCAGAGACCCTATAGAGTGGGCTCTAAGGGAAAAACATCTGCCAAAGCTCCTTTACAGCATCTGGGGAATAACAGGCTCTGAAGGGGCCCCTTGGGTGTCTAGGAAGCTGACATCACTGGCCTCACAGGCTGAAGTCCTTCCACTGAATGATAGTGTCCAAGCAAAGTTCTGCAGGGAGAGAGCAAGGCCCTGGCCCAGAGGGGAGAGCTGGTGCTGAGAGGTCGCCCAGGGGAGGCATTCTGTCTATGCACCTTCCAGAGTGCCTGTCCCCACACACCCCCTTTCTTGCGATGCCTGAACTCCCCACCATTAATATCTCCTTAAAAATAGCATTCCACCTCCGCCCCCCCCCCCAACTCCTCCTTTCAAGTTCTGAGAGGGATTTGCTTGAGAGGCCTTTTTCTGCCTGACAGCTAGCTGAGAGTTGGGCTAGAAGTGGTCTGAATTGGTGATTTTGGAGAGAGGAGGGGGGCGGGGGAGAGCAGCATCCAAATCAGGAGGCCCGCTGAGGGGAAGGGGTCCTGCAAATGGTGGGAGGGGTGTCAGTCTGGATGACTCTCTGCAGTAGGGGTCCGGCAGGCCAGAGGGCAGGAACTAGGCCCTGATAGGGCAGGACAGCAGGAAAGTCCCCATTCAGTAAGATGCATCCTAGAAGGGGCGCTGCCCGGTGGTTCTGCTGCTGTGTGACCCTGGGAAGTCGCCAGCATTCTGGGACACGGGCCTCGTGGACACTCGTGGTTCTCAGTAGAGCACTTTGTTTGAACCACCCTCAAAGGGGAAAGCCTCATTCTACGTTGCCACAGACCCCACTCCACCACACAACACAACAGAGCTACCCACACGCCTCCCCTGCCCCGTTGAAGGCTGGAGCTTCTGATTCCGTGATCCCTGGGATCTAAGCTGAGTTCTCCTCACAGCTAGGCATCAGTGGTGCCGCGTGACCTCCCAACCCTGCCTGGCCATTGCGCTGGAGCCAGAGGAAGGGAGGGCAGGCATAGTGCTTAAGAGGCAGTGAGGGCTACGTCAGAAATGGAAAGACGGGAGGTGCCACCATGCGGATTTGAATTTTGACCGGATTCCAAGCCCGCAGAGGTCACCACAGCTGGGCCCCACCTAAATTTAGGCAGCCTGCGGGCAGGATCGCGGTGGCAGCGAGAACCTGGAGGCCGAGGAGGGACGCCTGGGAGGCGCCGCCGGCGGCGCGCGGGAACAGGCAGCCGTCCACCTGTGCGCGCCCGGCGGCGGCTGGGCCGCGGATCCCGGCACGTGCTGGGTAATATAAGCATGAGCAGGGGAGGGGATGCGACGGCCTGCCAGAGAAAGGATTTAAGTAGCAACGCTTTAGGGGGAGAAAATTAAATTACGGGAAACAATGCTGCGCTTCGAGAAACGCGAACCCCCTAAACTGATTCCTCAGACGCCCGACCGCGAGCGACCTAGGCGGCGCAGGGCTGAGGAGCGGAGCGGCGCTGAGGAGCGGCCCCGTCACCCAGGCGTCCGTGGCTCCCGCCAGCGTCAGCTACGGTAGCTCGGCGCCGCCGAAAGGGGGCGCCGCCGAGCCACGTCCCGGCTCTGCGGGCGCCCGCGTTCCGCAGGAGAGCTCCCGGGGCCAGCCCATCCCGGGGCGGCCGGGACGGCGGGGGCGGTGGGGCTTCCTGCCTCCGGGAGCCCCAGAGGGGCTTAGGGGGCACAGGGCGAGACCCGGGCCCCAGATCCTTGCTACTGATAATGTTCTGGAGACTCCATCTGCTTGGCAGAAAAGTGGAAAGAACAGGTTGGAACCATGGAGACGGGGGTCAAGAAATGTGACCTAGTCTATATCCTGGCGCCCCTCACTGTCATCACCTCCTGGGGCGCCCTTAGCACTCAGGATCTCATTCCCACCCTGCTGTGGACTCCCCAAGTCCCTGAACGTGGCCCATCTTACCTCCTGTCGCCAGAGTATTTTTATTTGTAACAATAAAGACTCTACTTGAGCACCTGCGAGACCCAGGCCACGTCTGGAGTTGTTGGACTAGAGAAGCTGATTGATGGTGGCCACAGCCCTGTGAGTGACCAGCCCAAAACCACAGAAGAGGGAACTGGCACCCAGAGAGGTCAAGGAAGCTTCCAGGACACACAGCGGTGTGGTAAGTGATGACATACCACAACCATGGGCCCTGGGGAAGCTCTTCTCCAGCAGGGGAGCTTGTTGCTTTTTCCTTTGATTTTGTTTTTGAAGCTGGGTGCCTGGAGCCTCACCCATGGGGTGAGGTGCTCAGTAAGGATTTGTTGAATGAATGGCAGGTGTTTCCGTGGATGTTGGAAGAGTGCTACAGCTGAGAGGCTGTGAGGATGAGATGAGGTATGTGTTAAAACACCTGGCACCTTGCCTGGAGGTGTTACACGGAATAACTGTTGGTGCCAAGACCTCTCGAACTTGACTTGGTAGCAGGGCCAGGCCTATGGCCCAGGGAGGGCCATGCTGCTGACCACACGTACTGCCCCGTGCAGCTAGTCCCTCCTTATCCCCCATTCCAACCCCAGCCCCACAAAAGGGAGCTGATGCAGTAGCACCCAGCCTTGTCTGCACACCTGTAGCAACCTGAGGCGTTTCCATAATCACTGATGGGGGTGGGGCAAGAGGAGGTTTCACCTCCCAGAGACTCTGACAGAACTGGTCTGGGCATGGGGATAGCAAAAGCTCAGCAGGGCTTCCACTAAGCACCAAGGCTAGAATGGCTGAGGGGAGACAGCTGAGGAGCGCATCATGTGGACAAGGGGGTGTCGAAGAGGTTTGCCTGGGACAGGTGTGGAGGGTGGATCGTGTGGAGACCAGAGGCCAAGCGACCAGCGGGGAGAATGGGCGGGTGTAAGGTTAAGGATTCCCAGTGGGGGGCTGACAATCAGTATTCTGATTCCTCTGCGCTCCCCACCTCCTGGATGTATGGCCCTGAAGAAGGGTGAGGCCTGGACAGGCTGGGGAGCATATGCTTGCCAAGTACTCCCCAGGGTGTGGACTAAGGAGGGGCTCTGTTCTGGGTGCAGCAGGGTGCAGGAGGCAGCGAGCTAGGCTGGTTTGCTGCTCACTGTCTGTAAGTACAAAGTGAAAGGCTGACCTTGGACCCAGCCCAGTCCAGCTCACCTTTTCCTAGAACAGCATGTTTTGCCTAAAGGAGCAATCTCATGGTTACTATTTACCCCATGGTGTGGTAGTGTGGGCAAGGCTGCCCTGTCCTTGGTTGTACCAGCCACTTTATGGCACGATCATCTTAGATAGTGACCCAGAAATCAAGGAAACAAGGCCCGAGGGCTTATATAGCTTGCTATGGTCACACAGAGTGCAGACCCAGGCCAAAGCTGTGATACTTCTCGCCACCAGGCCTGCATTCATGCTCTTTCCTTTGGCCAAACCACTGTCCCCCTTCCTCTTAGTATAAGCTGTAGGACCCACCAAGGCCAAGTTGTTTTCCAGGCCCTGGAGTGAGCCCTCACTTTTGCCCAGTCATTGGCCTTGGGCATAAGACTTTGTGACTTTCCCGGTGACTCACACCTGGCTCAGTTGTGAGGTCTCCAAAGCCAGGCACACATGTGGCTGTTGTAGGCCCTGGGCTCAGTAAGTGTTTGATGCAGCCAGACCAGGAGCAGAGGAGGGTGAGGCCATGAAGTGCAAAACCTGAGGTGTTTATGCTTGGAGTGCTATGAAGGCTTCCACGGGAGGCAGCCTGGGAAGGCTGAGGGAAGCAGATGCAGATGCAGGTGCTGTGCAGATGAGCTCAGGAATCAGCAGATGAAACACTAAGCAGGGCGGGAAACACTGAGCAGGATCACCGCCCAGAACTCTCTCCTAATGTGCTTGGGCGTCGATGATCTCATTGCCTAATTAATATATGTGCCTATATCAACACTTCCAACTCTCCATTCCTAACTTTCTTGGACCCCTGTGGTTGGTGGGGCCAGGCGGCAGCCCTGACTATGCTACCATAGTAACTTACTGGCCAATGGCTGCAAGTGTAACTGAGGCTTGGAAGATGCTTCTAGAATGAAAGAAGCACATACTCCCAAATACACCTTGACCAGACAAGCATTGAGTTGGCGGCTTTAAGAGAAGACTTGCACCTTAAAGTTGTCTCGGCCCCTCTTGGCCAGCCAGTGCGCTAGGTCATTATGGAAGCGCATTGACAAGGCCTGTCCTTGCCTTGTCAGCCCTGGGCATCCTGAGCTGTTTGTTTTGACAGGTCACTGCCCTGCCTCTGTATATTTTGCTTAAAGGAACGCTCATTTGCATTTCCTCGGCAGTCTCCGTGACCAGCAGGAGCAGCTCAGGAGCCTGGCTGGAGGACAGAGGAGGCAAGCAGGCACGCTCTAGAAGGAGCTCCAGGCCTCCGGAACCAGGCTCCTGCATTTGCCAGCCGCAGGCCAGGGCGTTTGGGCATCTTCAAGCTTCTCCCTCCTTGACTTTGGAAGGGCATCTGTAGGGGCATCATCACAGCTTTACCACTGACAGGTAGTCGCAGGCCCTGGCTGTTCAGCCAGGAACCAGGACCTGCTGCACTGTCAGTTGCAACAGGAGGGTGGGCTCCCGGTCAAGGACTCCCACCTGCCCACCCAGCCATCAAAGGTTTGTGAGGACTGAGGCTCTTGCCTCCCTCTGTTCTAGACATGACCAGAATTATCAAGCACTCTTCCTCTGAAGCCAACAAGATTCCTGAGGTGAAGTGAGTGGAGGAAATGGCAGTGGTGGGGCTTTTTCACCTTCCCGCCATCAGCATCAGTGGACACCTGTGCCACCTGATGGGGGCACCTGGAGTAGGGTGTGGGCGTGCGTGAGGGCACACATGAGCCGAGACTGGGCATGTGGGGGAGGCAGCAGAGGCCAGAGGCAGCAGCAGACCCTTACGGCAGGGTGCAGAGAGCATCAGAGAATAGCTAGAAGAGAAGCATGTGTAGGATTTGCGGGGGGGCCCAGGTTGCTGCCTCCCTGCTGGCTTGCCTCCTCTAACCTGCGGGGTTGATGCCACGGGCTCCAAGCTTCTCTTTCCAGCTGCCTGAAGCGACCCGGCCTGGCACGGCTGCAGAACAGTGAGTCTTTAGGGAAAGAGAGGTAGCTATTTTTACTCTTATGCTCTCAAGTCACTGTGGAGGCCTCGCTCTGAACACTAATCATTGGACCTGACTGGAGCCCTCACGCGGGCTGGCCTCGGGATCCCACTTTCAGTTTCCATTCGCCTTCGTTTTCTAACAGCTTCCACCCACTTGCTGTGTTAACTTCATACTCCACAGGTTTTTTTCTCTTTCTTGCTCATCTCTTCCAGCTGCTGTAATTTCAGGCAGGAACCATACAGGGTGTTCTCTCCAGCAATTGTCTAAGGTCTTGCATAACTACCCCTCATAAGAGAGAAAAGCAGAAAGCCATGTGTCCTAAAAACGAGGATTCCAAGGGAGAAACCGGGGTGGTGCCAGGACCCCCTGCCTCCCAGAGCACCCCCTTCCGGGGAACCAAAGGCTGGGTTCCCATTTGCTCTCTTGCCATTCGTTTTAACTGAGCCATGGGTAGGAGATGGTGCCACGTATGCCAGGCGAGGACAGCCCCACAGCGGGGACACCGGACTCCATCGCTGGGCTGGTGTGTGGGGAGGTCACCTAGCTGTGAGGGGCAATTTTAGAACACTGCCAAGGCGCCATCGGCTCAGTCACGGGGACAACAAGGTTTACTCTCCTCCTCTTGAACAGGAAACAGAGATAGTAGAGATAAAGGCTTCCTGTTGCCTTTCTCCCCAGCGGTTCTGATGGCATTGTGCCACCAGCAGGCTGGTCCCAGCTCTGATCCTTATCAGTCTGGCCACAAGGTGACATCCAGAGAGCTGAGGCCAGAACATTCCTCACAAAGTCACACCATACCTTGTAGTCTGTGGCTGTTTACCTTAAAAGTAAGGGTCAGTCTACCCACGAGGCTCCTAACACATGCAGAAACCTCCCTGGTTGTGGGGGTGGCATGGGCTGAGGGGGGATCTGGGAGATAACAAAAGCCTACAGACATACTTCTTGGAATATAAAACCAGTTACTGCTTCATCTCAGATGAAACGGAAGGACTGCTTGCAGATGAAGCCTAGAAAAGCTGTGATTTAACCCCCAATTATTCTCCTTTTGGGCTAATAATTCTGAGGGCAGTCTTTTACGTGGCAACTACTGAATCCATGTCAGCTGCAATCAGGTAGAGAAAGGCAACGCCAGTGTGGACTGGCCAAACGCTTCACCCAGACCCAGATTCAGTAGGTCGAGAATCCCAACGGGCTGTAACATAACGCCATCTTGCCAGAGTACCAGGAACCTGCTTTGTAGACACCCCAGGTTTAAACTTTTTTTTTTTTTTAAAAAATTAATTTATTCATACATTCAGGCCAGAGATGCGGAGGGTGAGAGGATTCACCAGAGACAGAGTGGGGAGCAGAACAGGCAGATCGAGGAAGTACACTGCTGGGGGGAGCAGCAGGCGGGCCAGGAGAGGTCTGCCACGCCATGTGGTCACCTCCGGGGCAGGCGGGAATCGAACTCATGCAGAAGTGGCTTAAGCTTCCTCAGTGCTGTGCTTTAACCCGCTGCGCCACCAGGGAGGGCCAGGTTTAAACTTTTTTAATCTATTAATGTTATAGCTGTAACATACTAGAGCTTACCAAAAGGTCAGCGCCGGTCAGCGCTGTAAAGAGAACCATTTCCGCGCTTCACAATTCAGATGACAGGAAGGGCGCCCAGGGGTTCTCCAGAGCCACTCCGTTAATGAGTCACAGATGTGATGGTGCACCAGGCCTCAGACCCGCTGTACCACACTAAAGTCTGAGCGATGTCACAGATAAGGTGGACTACGCACACTGACCTGTTTGCGAAGAGGCGTCCCAGGCGGACGAGTGGGGGAGGGCGCGGGCCTCTCCTGAGCCTCCAGCACCCCCTTGCATGTGCCTTCACGAATCCATGGTAGGAATTGGTCTTTATTTAAGGAGGGGCCTTCTCTAGCCACCCACTCACTTCACAATTTCAGTTTCGTGGCCTGACAGCCATACTTTGAAAAAATTAATTAGAAAACAGAAATGTTGTGGGAATTAGAGTATAGCAAACTCCCAGGCCTTTAAATGAAGATAAGTGGGGGTCGTTGGGGGGGCCTGGGGTGTCTTACAACTGTAGGACTGGGGAGCTGGGAGGTCTCCATACATTTTAGGGTCAACGCCTAAGAAGCCTGTGGAAAGGCCTGGAGATGCTCATCTAAGAACAACCTCTCTGTTGTAGGAAATTAATGGGGCGCTAGTTGACCCCAGTAGGCTTGTGAAGGTGTCAGATTAGGTGGCGGCGTTCCTCTGGTTACATTCTCCTGTAACTCTGCCCAGCTGAACGATCTACACCCCCAAGACTCTAGGGAACCCCGGGCTGTTCATCTGCCTGCATTTCCCAAACGACACGCACACAGACATTTGAAATGTCAATCAATTCTCTGGACTTCACTTAGTATTTTTCAGCAGTTATAAAGTATAAAGGCCAAATAGTTTTCAAGTAAGTGACTTTTATTTTTCTCTGACATTTCACAGTCAATTTCTACAAAACTTCATACTTCCTCAAAAGAATTCACATTTGGTAAATAAATCTCTACCCTAAATTCATAGCTGGAAAAACACTTCAATATATGCAGAAGTACTTTCTGCTGAAGAAACCAGAATAAAGTCAGACAATACTATAATCAATTAGAAGCAGTGAGAGGGTAATAAATCACACATGTCATTAAACTCTGTTCCCATAACCAATTCAGTCAGCAGCTTTTTCTAGATGTGTTTCGATACGGCCAACAAAATTTGCCAAAAGTTCTTTCAGGGGTTGGAGTAAGAAAGGCTTTTCACTTTCAGAAAACTGTAGCTTTGCCACGGCACTTCCTACCAGATCAAATCATGCACCGCTAACACGCTACTACTTACAGCCTGTGCAACACTGGAGCACTTCCTGGTCAGCGCCGAGGTCCGTCCACTTGCCGATCTGGCTTCTGGCCCCCAATGTCTGCTAGCCCTGAGTGGATCTCACCTTCCAAGATCTAGCTCCTCGACTTGGCTTCATCTGCGAATCACTCCGCTGGGGAAAGAACACCCATGCTCACAGCATAGAGACTTGCAGTGCTAAGTTACAAGATCCAAGATGAGTGGGGGAGTGGTGTCACCTCTCCCTGCTACTCAGCCGTGAGGATCAGTGATGGCTTTCATCACTTTTCCTGTGGCAGGAAGGAAAAGGCAAACCTTCAGCTAGGAAGAAGAGTCCAAGAGGCTGATAGCTCCACAGAGAGGTTTTACACAGAAGGCATTTGGTTCTCATCAAGCGTATTCAGATTCTGCCACTCAGGGAGACTTATGATTGGTGCCCAGGCTGTTCTGAATGCACCTGTCTCTACAGCTTTGCTGCCAAACATATGCTCCCAAAAAGGAAGCTTCCTTGCATGATGCGCAGAGCAGAGCTTCTATAGTACCACAGAGATTCGGGGGGCCAAGGGAGTATGCCAGGAGAAAAATATTAAAAGCTGAGTCTGCTTGAAGGCCACCTTTGCTCTGGTTTTTGTAACTCTTTCAGAAAGCAACTGGCAAATAGTAATTCTGCCCTGATCAGGAAAATTTAGAGACTTCACCAAGTTGCTTATTTCTAAACTGGTCCTATACACATCAGATCTATTTGAGAACAAAGTACCGGCAACCAAGCACCTTGTTTTAAAACTACATTAAAGTTACAAATTCCTAGTACATATGAGAAAGATATTTCAAGACTCTAAACTTCTGCTCTTGGTAAGATTTCAAGAACATTTTCCTTGTAGGAAAGAGGAAGGCTGTCATACAGAACTTATGGTAACTCAGACTGAGATTTTCAAGATGACATTTTTAATAGAGGATAAAAAGTCTGAGACTTTACTACTTAGAAATCGAAAGTTAACCTTCATAATGAAGAGGAAAGAATGTCCATCGCCTAGTGATTCTCATCGTGCCCTCCATTTCCAGATGAACTTCACACAGCCAGCATTGCAAAGCCGCCGCTGGCTGGTAGCCAATACCTACTGCACGAGGAGCACAGAGCACTCTGCCTCAGAACCTTCCACGGCAGGGACACGGGCAAGTGAAAGCTGAATGTGAAGAGCAAGTAGTAGAAGAAAGCCCTTCCACCCTTTCATGGACTTCTATGTCCTAACCTCAGGATGCTTATGATTCAAAGTTTATAGAGCTTAATTATCACTTATTTCCTCTTTTATGAAAACAAGAATTAAAAAAGGCAGCAGAGGTCTGGTTAACTTAGAATACTCCCTCAGAACTGTGAAGCTGTCTTAAAAGTTTTCACACATAAAATAGGTCACTGATTCCAAAGAGGGGGAAAAATATAAACAACCAGAATCTTCCAGCTTCTGGTGAAGAGATGCCAGCCATGTCTACTCTCTTCAGACTCTAAATCAAGAAAGCAATTATCAACTCTAATTTTAAGTGGTAATGAATCCATTCACAACAATCTGAAGTAATTTTCTGACCAGTTTGAGGGAAGTCTGGCCTGTGGTTGAAGTGTAAGAGCTAATGGTGCTACTTTTACTCCTTGACTTTCAAGTTTAAGAAAACAAAGCCTTTTAAGTGACTGCTTGTTTGCTGCACCCAACCTGTGCCTGGAGCATGTAGCTTCACCCAAACAGCCAGTTCTTGTGGAATCCTCACACCTCCTCTTAGTTTTCTCTGTGATTAAGACACTGTAGGGATCATGATTTCACCTACTCCCTGGCTTGACAGGTTCGCTCTGTATGCTTACCCACGTCATTGCGCTTGTGATCTGAGCGGGACAGTGGGAGGTGACAGCTGTGAAGAGCCCCACACAGTCACCTCTCCTGCTCTGCCCCATGGCCCACTCTGCCTAAAGGCTAAGGAGAAGGGACTCAAGGTCACTCTGAACCTGAATCCTCTGTGGAGTAGAGACATATGTGGAACGTGCAAAGCCCACAGGTTAAGACAGTAGCCAAGTACTTCAAAAGTGGCATCATAAGGGAACTGCTAAACAATTTAAGTTAGAAGAAAAAGCTCTGACATAAGCTTTGGGAAATAGGAGTAAGAAAACAGCAAAAAAAGAGTTACAAAGAACCACTCAAGTCACAGGAAAGTATGCCTTCTGTGTTATATGTCTGGGTGATCCGAGAATGCTTCCAGGTCACTGCCTGGATGACTAGAGCCAGGCGTTAAAGAGGCCTGCAGCTTGGCCCAAGCCTGGGGAGCCCTGCCCTTGGCCGCCTCGATCAGCAGCTGGGTCTGCTCCTTCAGCTGGTCTAGTTCTACCTGAGTCGCCTGATTCTGACGAATCAACTCCTTGGTTTTCAAAGTGATCTCCAGCAAACCGGATTTGTGAAGGACGACAAGAGTATTCTGAAAGCGCCTGTGTTTGCTCTGCCGCTGCTCTGAAAAGACATCGGGGCTGCGGCAGAGGTGCTCAGCGGCCCACAGAGGTGAGCTATAGTTAGCGGACAGGGGTGACAGTGGGGAGTTGCTCTCTAACCCGTGCAGAGTGCTGTCTGATGCACAGACAGGACTGGCGGGGGAGGCAAAGGTCAAGCTGGGAGCTTTAGCCACGTGGCTGCTAGAGACCGGCTGAAGAGTCTGTGGACTTCCACCTGCCACCAGGGACGGCACCCCCTGCGGAGCGGAGTCCTCTGCGAGCTTGGCGCCGGGCGGGCCTGGCGTGGGGGGGCTGGATGGCACAGCGCCCGCCTTGGCTGGCTCCCTGGAAGACAGGCTCAGCCCGAGTCTCTCAGTACAGATTTTCTTCTGCATAACACTGTCTCCTCTTTCTTCTGGGCCATGGGAAAGGCCCCTTTTGCCTGGGTGCGGAGCGATTTTGGTGTAAGAATTTAGAATGGGCAAGTAGTTCCTGGAGTCCGACTTTTTCTCGCCAGAGTGACACGGGCTGACAGGAGATGGTACCGGCGGGTGGAGGAAGAGAAGCTGCGGCTGTGCTGCGATCACTTCAAAGGAGGGCTGGACCGTCCAGGACTGGAGCTGGGACGAGCTGCGGCCCTGCAAACGGAAGGAAAGGACAGAGTACCCCTCCTTACCTGCTCAGAGGACAGATGCTCGAAGCTTCTACCTAATGGGCAAAGCAGATGCTCAGATATTTATAACAATTTCAAATACCTGAGTCGCCTGATTCTGACGAATTAACTCCTTGGTTTTCAGCTCTTTGGTTTCCAATCATATTTTTGAAAGCAGCCCCTTTCAAGAACATGAGTGGAGAAATGGCTTAAAGATCCATTAGTGGCTAATGCCACAATTTGTTTTTTAGGTTTTTGGGTTTTTTTTTTACTTTTCCTAAGGAAAACTAACTAGAGGAGATACCTTTTATTACTCCAGTGCCATCACTCAGAAAAAGAAGTCACAGGTAGGTGAAGAAATGCTACAGTCACAAATGAGGCAAGAAAACACAGTACAGTATTGTGACTTACGTTAAATGTGCTAATCTCAACGTGAGTACACATCTATGGATGTGACTGTGCACTGAAGACTCTTCCTTTAATTACATCTGGGACCTCGTTTATCTGAAGACAACTTTTGGTTTAAAAGTTACACTCTCAGAAGTCTTTGGGCCTGTTCTAAGGCAGTAACACCCAGTAGCCATAAAGCTGCTCGAGAAGGAAACAGCCGCCCTGTGTTGCTGTCTGCTCCAGGCCAGCACTGCATGTGTTCTACATGGCTTGTCTCAGTCATCCGGCTAGCAGAAGCCTGTGACACAATTATTGTTTCCTCTCATAAATAGGAGCCTGAAGCTTAGAAAGGGGAAGCTGCGGGCTCTACATCATCAAGCCACCAAGTGATGCAGCTAGGATCCCACCCACCCTCTGACTCAGACTCATCCTACTCACTCTGCTCCACCACTTGTTTTATCACTCCTCAATCGGGCCTCTTTATTTTCAGCTAAAGTTCTAACTCAGATGGAGGTCAGAATAAGAAGGGTATGGCTAACTTGTCTCCAATGTTTAAACACCAGTCCACTTCCAACCTGGCCCCAAAGGTATGTGTCTCGATGAGGGGAGGCCTGACACGGACCTTCTCCTGAGAGGGACCTGAGTTCTGTGAGGGAGCTATCTTCACACTATTCTGCACTCACTTCAGCCTCCTGGATGCCTGAGTAGGCCAAAGATAGTTCATCCCCTGTGCAAAGCCTGAGGTGGCCTGGAGAGCCCACGCTGGAGCCCTCAGGTGTGCGAATACACTCCAGGATGCAGGTAAGCAAGCATTGCTGGCCCAGAAACCACATTTCGCAGTCAGAGGAGATCCACAACCAGGGTCATCCCAAACTAGCTCAGTCAGAAGCAAACTCCAGAGTGTCCCCCAAATCAGTCATGCCCTAAGGGTTGACCTACAAGGCAAAGGGGTCCAGAAAAATTCTAATTCTTTGCTCTCTCAAGGTGATTCCTAATGCTGCTTTATGCCTACCACCCTGGTAGATATAGAGCTTACAGAGCTTAGACTTTACAATGTATTATTCATGTTGAAGTCATCTGAGGGAACAAGATTTTAGACTTGAATAGGAACTAAAAACCACTGCACATAACACTTCATGTTAAAGATGAGGAAATGAAAGTTCATGGTGGTTAAGTAATTATATGCAAAATCACATAGCCCACCAGCAGCAGAACTAGAATCAGCCATTCAAAAACTCACCTTAAACCACGCAACAATAATCAAGACATCACACAATTTGCAGATATTCTAAAAAGTCGATCATTTAGATTGTGCTGTATACTCGCATGCAATCAGAAACAATACTCCTAGAAAAAGAAGCCCCCCTACTGGGGGAACGTAGCCTGGCTCAGGCCCTGTGGAAAGCAGCATGGAGGTTTTGCGAAACATTAAAAATGGACCTACCATAGGATTCAGATACCAATTCAATTCTTAGAAATCTATCCAGATGCAAAAAATACTCATCTGAAAACACGTATGTGCTCCTCTGTTCACTGCAGGACTATTTACAATAGCCAAGGTATGGAAACAATTCAGGTGCCTAACAACAGATGAGTGGATTTGAAAAAAAAGATGAACTTTTTCCATTTGTAACAACATGGATGGAGCTGGAAGGGACAACGCTAAGTGAAGTAAGTCAGAAGGCAAAAGATAAATACTGGATGGTTTCACACATATGTGGAATACAGAGAAACAAAACAAAGGATCACACAAAACTAAACCAATAATAACAAACCCTAGAAATCTGATTGTGGAACTGAGGCTACAGACGGAGAAGGGCAGGAGGGAGGACAAAGTGGGGAGGGACACCGTCGTGGACTATGGTGAAGGATGCTGGGTGACTCGGCGGGGGGGTGAGGGGGGTGGGTGCTGTGGAGACATGCTTCTGGGCAGAATGTGATGCGTCTGAATCACATTACCTCAATTAAAAAAAAAAAAAACAAAAACGACCTGTTATTCAGCCTGTTCCTGAAACCTCCTATTTCCTGACCAAGCACAGCAGCCTCTAGCAGTCTCTCATGAAGAATGTGGCTTTGCTGGAAAAGCCTACTCACCCCACAACTGTGGGCTGTTCTCAGCCCTCTGGAGCTGCCAGCCTCGCCTACAACAGAGGTGTATAAAAGGGCGACGAGAGATTCAGAGAGGAAGGTGTGCAGACAGAGAGCCATGAAGAGGGAAGCCCTGAGAAGCATGGCAGCACTAGGGACCTGGAGGATCTCATCTGGGCTCCATTTCATGTTTTTATTCTCTCTTTTCCTTTCAATAAGTGGAGCAATGTTTCCAGCTGAGATGTGATTTGCCAAGCAAAAATCTTCAAATTCTTTCCCCAAACTCACCAGGCTGCCTTGCTGAAAATCAGTTTGTGTTCCTCAAAATAACTAGGGAACAGTTAAGACGCACAGATTCCTGTCAGCCATGGTCTACCTAAGGTAGGAAGGTCAACAACAAAAGATCAGATTTCACTATCTTCAAGCAGCCACGTCAACAGACTACTTCGGGAACTCATCTATTTCAACAGAGCAAAGTATGGTAAGGTTAAATGTTCTCTGGCTTCTAACAATCATTTCAAATCCTCAGACTTCACTATTCTATCTTATACCCAGCTCATGTGATTAAATTCTGTTTCAAACACTAGGGCTGACTGAGCTCAGAGCCCAATTGAAGTCTTCTTTCATATGTAGACAATAGTCACATAATATGCACTGTTAGGTGAGGGAGCCTGAAACAACACTTTCAGCTCCTCAGCAATGCTGTGTGGACTCTAATGCTACAGCTTTACCTCAGTCAAAGTGTGACTTTCTTAATAGTGACATGATGCTGACTGAATACTAAGAAAATGCTCAAAATATGGTATGAGGTACATGGAAACTGCCTAGAACTTTTCAAACAAATGCCTCCTCAGTATCTAAATTCCCAGGGCAACTGAAATTAAACAGATTCTTTTGTTTCTACCCTAAAGTCTGCCATATATTAAAATGTACTTCTGAAGCAAAACATCCATGCTTGGCCTTTAAGCATGATGCAAGTATTTTGAACATATACTAGGGGTACAGGAATAAAACAGTCATACTGTCTGAAAAATGAGAACACATGTTCTCATCTTTTTAATTCGTGACCATGTTTGTAAAACATGGTCACGAATTAAAAAGAAATGCTGCCCCCCAAGACAGAAGCTCACACGGTGTGGTTCTAGTAGTCTACTTCTAAACTCTCTCCCTGGCTAAGAGGTAGAGGCTCTGTACACAGGAAGTCCAGAAACTTGAATTTGCATCGATGTCAAGAGACAATGACCCTCTTTACCTGTTTGACCAGCACATTCTTCATGACAACCATGGGGGACAGTGTAGGGAAGACATTGCTTGCAGGCTTGGAGTTCTGCCTTGGTCTGTCTTCTCGGCTCCAGCCTAAGGCGCTCAGCATGTCCTCGGACTCCATCTGCTCTGCTGAGCTCAGACATTCTGAGCTCCCATCTGGTGGGCAGAAAAATGATCAGTCCATGCACACTCTAGACCAGGGGTCTAAACTAGGAATCCATGGGCCCCTGAAATTGAGCGAAATGTCTGTGTTCTGTGACTTCTTCTGAAGAGAGTCTTGACTTTCACTGGATTCTCAATGGAGTCTGTAGTTAACCCTCTCCTCCCCAAAATGTTAAGAATCACTGCCCTCGGGCAGCAGATTTCCTCCTTCTCTTATCCCTGTCAATCAGGGTTCATGTAAAAGTGATCACCATCCACAGGAAAATGGGTTGAACCTTCAAAGTTAGTTTATTACTTTCAAGAATGTGTTGCAGAGTGGAGAGGGGAGTGTGTGTGTGACCTGGGATAGGATTAAATCTTTTAGGGGAGCTGGGCACAAGAAGATATAATTAAAACAAAACCACCTGTAAACCTCAAAACTTATATCCATGATAAATTTAAAGTTGCTCCCAAATTTTCTAATTTGTACAACTTAGGATCTGTGCATTGGAGCTGAAGTTTAACCTGAGTCTCTGTTATCCACCCACGCCCCTCTGGGGTGCCCTACATGTGTGCTGGGGTGCCTGCTGAGGCTCCTGTACAATGGCTGATAGGAAGATAATCCCCAAGGCAGAGACAATAAGGTTGCTCCGTGTGAAATCCATATAAACAGGACTTAATTAGCTATCTGCTGGAGGTACACCAAGAAGCTGCTATAACCCTGCTATTGAGGAGTCTGGGAATACCCTAAATGCTCATCAAGAATCTCAGAGTAAAATGGATGAGACAGGACTGGAATGTGACTATAATTTAAATGAATCCAACTGCCAATACTTACATTTAATCAGAATCTCTGGTGACACTTTTTAGGAATTATGAATTTGGGGTCATTCCCTTGATCTACTGAATTGATTTATTTGGTGCCCAGCAGGTATATTTTTACACAGCACTGAAAGTAATTCAACTATGCACCCCTAGTTAAGAAACATTAGGCCAGAAACAAAGGACTCGGAAGCAAAGTGAGTATCTGATGCCTAGATATTGGTTTCGGGAGGGCACACCGCACAAAGAAAAGCCAGGGCTCCTTGGAGATGCTGCTGATCCAAGTCTCTGGCGGGAAGGTATGAGCTGAGCCTGAATACCTTACTGCCCCAGAAAGCAAGGAGGTGCTCAAATACAAATGGTGGAAAGACATAGGAGTGACATAGAAGAGACTTCCAGTGGCCAAACTGCCCTAGTCTGACAATCTGAGTATCAAAAAGAATCATGAGGATGGACTGACAAACTGAATTACAAAAGAATTCCACAAATCCATAGTGTTACTCCAAAACGGGGATGGAGGAAAGAACATGCCTCTGTATAGAAGAATGCCAGCTAATAAAATGTACAAGGGCTAATAAAATGTACAAGGACTGATGAGTTTTGATCACCATTTTTAACCCATGAAGGCAGTAACTGATCCAGGCAAATCTCCTCAATGGATGCTAAAACCACCAGCAAGAGTTTGTTAAAAAACAAAACAAAACAAAACAAAAAACAGAATAGGCAAGGGGTTGGGGGGGAGAAGTGCACGGGACTATGGTGATGGCACACAGGTGATTTGGTGGTGGGAAGCCCACAGGGATTACAACTGAGATGGAAAAAGGCACAAAATGATGTGAAAATAAACTATTGTATTATTTAAAAAAAAAAAAAAGATAGGCACACAATCTCAAAGCATCATTTCATAAGTTGTTTGTTAATTATAAAAAGAACTCTTTTACAATAGAGAAATCTGGAACTCACATATCAAACTTAATCAAGTAATCAAACCAGGTGAATTGGACATTTCACCAAAAATAAGACAATCTTAGGAGTCTCCTTATATGTTGCAATAAGAGGGCTATAATATCAAAAAATCAGAGTGTTTATCCTGATTCTAATAATGGGGAAGCTACCAGAAAAATCTAGTTTGCGACAGTCTGTAAGACAACACCTAACTAAATATGTCAATGTTACAAAAAAAAAGAGAGAAAAAAAAAAGGCTGATTAGGTTGTCCTGAACTAAATAAGACTAAATAGGCAGGTCAGCTAAACAAAACATATAGTTCTCAGCTGGATCCTGGGTCCAAAACATACACACAGAAGACTTAGCAATACAGACACCACTGGAACAAAGCAACCCCGACTGCAGCAAATGACCGACTCGTCAATGTTAAATTCCTTGGGTAGGGTAATGATACTGTAACTATGTAGAAGAATGCTACTGTTTTAGGAGACTCAGACTGAAGTCTTCAGGGATGAAATGGCAAGTGTGTGGACAGGAAGAGACAGCAATTCTGGCAAAATAATATCACTCAGTGGATCCGAGGGAGAGAGCACTATAGTATTCACTCACTTTTGGAGATTTGAAATTTTTCAAAATGTCAAGGTGGGAAAAGAACTAAAATGGAGAAAACTACTTTGGTTTTCTAGCACACATGAAGGTGACTAGAATGCTAACTCAGGCACTGAGTGACCACTGGTGCCTTGCCCAGCCCAGAAGTAGCTGGAGGTGCTCATCACAGCCACCTGCTTGGGACACAAGGAGCCTGGTTATTTTTCATATCACTTGTGTCTGAACAACACAGTACTTCTTATAGTAGCTCTGCACAGAGAATAAGGAAGCTATCAGAACAAATAATCTTCACCCTGGGACACACTTCAGAACCACAGGCCTGATGGAGTCGAAATCGGTGGAAGCAGCATCAGGCTGTCCAGTGCTGGGGATACCAAGTGGCAGGATGACAGAGAGAGGCTGTTTTCTTCTCCACACGTGCCCAGATTTTTCAGTTTTCACAATGAACATGTATTAACATTCATGACATGAAACGGGGAAAAATAAACATGATTTTAAAAGAAAAATGGGGTCTCCTTGGTGGCAAAGGGGTTAAAGTCTCAGTATTATTGCAAGCCACTGTGGCATGAGTTCGACCCCCGGCTAGGGAGGTGACCTACATGGCACAGCAGACCTGTCTTGCCTGCTGCTCTCCTCAGCAGTATATTTCAGCAGATCCACCTATTCTGCTCCCCACTCTGTCTCTGGTGAGCCTTCTCAACCCCCACACCTCTGGCCTGCATTCCAGTCTTGTATGCATAAATAAACAAAAATCTTAAAACCTACCCTTTAAAAAAAACAAGAGATTAAAGGAGAGACTAGGCCCGTAATGTTTCCCAAACATGTCCGAGTACCAAATCATCAGATACTTATAAATATATATATATATATATAAATAAATCCCACATCCCAGGCCCTCACCCAAATCCCTGATATCATCACCTGCAGGAGCAGGGTCTGGTCATCCATATATCTAAATACCTCAGATGAGGCAAGCTTGGGAAACAATGAGAAGAGACAGAAGAAAAGCCCCATGAGCTGGTTAGCCCTCCACGGGCTGGACTGCCCGCACCCTAATCCCTTGGCTGCCAGTGCTCTGCTCTGCTCTGAGTAACAATCTATTTATAATCCAGCTTCTCAGCAGCATGACCAGGGGAAAAATGCACCAACCTAAGGGTGAGAAGGGTCTATTTTTCTAACAGCTGCATTTCTCACTGTAAATGAGGATGGACTATTAGTCTCTGTGAGTAGGAGTAACATAAATTTTCCTCTAGGAGAGGGCCCTCCTGTCTAGGATGCTGACCCAGCCAGAATCCCCTAACATCACCCCTTCTCCCTGCCCTCCGCCCCCAACCCCCACCCCCACCCTGGGCCAAATATGTTGACAACAGAGCAGCAGGCCTAGAAATGAAAGAGGGCCTCCACATGACATTACAAGACATTAGGTCTTCAGCTAGTCCTTTCAGGTTGGGCTTAGGCAGGGAGGGGAGGAGGGAAACTGTTCTTCCTTTAAAATACAGCAACATTACTTCCTTAGCAAAAAAGGAATTATACCGCACTCTTGGTTTGTGACATGGTGACAACATGCAGTAGAATTTGTGTGTGTGTGCAGTGTAACTATTCCTATGAAAAAAGAGCCAAGACGACAAACAGAACTAAGAATACCTAGATTTTTTCCCTCAGTAAATAATTGTAGTAGTTGGAAATGTAAGATTTAAAGTTGAGAAGCTGAACTAAAAAAGGACGAAATTGTTTCCTCAGAACCAGCCCCACAATTCTGGTGGGTACCTGCATGAGGCATCAGAATTGCCATTTTAAGAAGTCAGAAAGCTATTTTTCTTGCATATGACACTTCCGATTGTCAGAGAGGACTTTTGGGGCAAATCATTCATTACAAAGTCGAAAAGAGAAGGTATTTTTAACCTGAAAATCCAGAATCCTTATCTGACTCAGCAGCTGCCAGGCCGAGTTGCCGAGCGCCTTTCTTCGAGTCTGTGCCTTTGCCTGGTTTGGCCGAGAGTCTCCGGGGACTCTCTCTGGGTGGGTTTTTCCTCTCCATGACTTACTGGGCTGGAAGTAGATTCATCAGTACTCTTTTCATTGGGATTGCTCTGTGAAAAACAATTACATTAGAAGTCACTGCCTGGAGCGATGACAGGCGACCCATGAGCTGAGTACACTAAGGGCAGAACATGGCCTTGCCCACTTGCTCTCAAGGCTTCAAGTTTACCAAACAGCAGAATGGTTTGGGAGGAGGGTCACTGTCCTCTAATTCCATTACAAATTCAAGACACACAAACCACACTCAGAGGAAGCTTTGTAAACTGCTAACAAAGGCAGATTTGATTAGGCTTTTGGACGGGATGCTGGCCCTGGTCCCCAGCGGAGGCAATCGCCCACCCACGGGCAAGGCCTGCCTCCCAGCTCCGCTTGCCACTCCTGGCTTACTGCCACTCCCAGAGTGCAGTTGCTCAAATCCACTTTTCACTCCTTGGATAAGCTACTGAACAGAGTAAAAGCAATTCCTTACAGGTGCATGCTACTTTCTGGCTTTTCCAAAGCACTGTAATAAGCTTGCACACAATGGTGTTTTGATTCTATAAAAACCCGCCCTATCGTTGTCCTTAATGTTCTCTCATTCGAGCCTCGCAAGGTCCTCCTCGGTGGCTTCCCCTTTGTACGGAGGAAGAAGCTGAGGCTCAGTTAAAAATATTTATAGAGTGCCCGCTGTGAACTAGGTATTGTGTCAGACTGGAGATGCAGAGTGAGCAGAACAGACATGGTTTAGAAGAGGGACAAACATGGGTCAAGTCACCACACAATTTATTAATTACTGTTTGGATAACAGCTATTGGGGAGGGGCTCATAGTCTGGGGAAACCAAGGAAGGGAAGGCCTTCCAAAGGAAGTGACATGCAGCTAGAGACATGTGACATGTAGTAGAGTGAGCCAAGAAGAGGAGATGGGGTAGGGTGAAGGAAGGGGCGGTTCCCAGCAGTGTGACGGCCCTCAGGGAGCAAGGAGCTTAACACTCTCAAGAGCAGGAGGCCAGAGCACAGTAAGTGGAGAGGGTAGAGGGAGTCAGAGAGCAAGGCCTTGAAACTCGTAAAGGCTGTTAAGAGCAGTGGCAAGCATGGCCTCGGTGTTAAGTCTCACACCCTTGAAACTCGTAAAGGCTGTTAAGAGCAGTGGCAAGCATGGCCTCGGTGTTAAGTCTCACACCACTACCCCATGACCTGAGTTCTATCCCCGGCCAGGGCGTTGACCCACAAGGCACAGTAGACTTCTGTCTTGCCTTCTGCTCCCCTCAGCAGTATATTTCAGTCAATCTGTCTATTCTGCTCCCCACTCTGTTTCTGGTGTGTCCGCTCACCCCCACACTGCTGGCCCACACCCCAGTTCTTCTATGTAAAAACAAATAAAATTTAGGGCCCTCCCTGGTGGCGCAGTGGGTTAAAGCACAGCACTAAGAAGTCAAAGCCACTTCCGCATGAGTTCGATCCCCGCCTGCCCCGGAGGTGACCACATGGCGTGGCAGACCTCTCCTGGCCCGCCCGCTGCTCCCCTCAGCAGTGTACTTCGTTGATCTGCCTGTTCTGCTCCCCACTCTGTCTCTGGTGAATCCTCTCACCCTCCGCATCTCTGGCCTGTACCCCAGTTCTGTATGAATAAATAAATAAATCTTTAAAAAAAAAAAAAAACAAATAAAATTTAGGCCCTCCCTAGTGGCGCAGCGGGTTAAAGCACAGCACTGAGAATCTGAAGCCATATCCGCATGAGTTCGATTCCCGCCTGCCGCCTGCCCCGGAGGAGACCACATGGCGAGCCAGACCTCTCCTGACCCGCCTGCTGCTTCCCTCAGCAGTGTACTTTGTCAATCTGCCTGTTCTGCTCCCCACTCTGTCTCTGGTGAAGCCTCTCACCGCCCCTGAGCCTCTGGCCTGTACCCCAGTTCTGTATACACAAATAAATAAATCTTTAAAAAAACAAACAAACAAAAAAAACAAATAAAATTTAAAAAAAAAAGAGCAAGCGAGCAGTGAGAAGCTAGGAAGCATTTTAATTAGAACAGTGCACGATCAGACCCGCCTTTCAAACACATTTTGTATACTGGACTGCGATGAAAGTAGAGGCAAGAGACAGGTCGCACACCAGCAGAGTAGTCCAGGTGGCTTGGGGTGGTGGCAGGAGAGAGGGAGACGTGAACAGATTAGAGGTAAATTTAGGAGGCTGACTGGATGAGGCTTGGTGACAATGTGTTGGGGGGTCAGATGGTATTATCATGTTCTAAGCTAGGGGCCCAACAAGAGCTCCGGCAGAATTGGGTGGGGTGACTAGGCTAGTGTAGTCTGGAGACCAAAGCGACCAGGGACGTCTGGGCAGAGATGCTGGGTATAGTGTCACACGGACGCTTAGGAACCCAGTGAGGTGCCGAGATGTGCCCAATGACATACAGAGTCTGTAACAGATCTGGTGCAAAGAATGAGGCAACTCCTTTAAAGGGCTAGAAGAGGCTGAGAACCCTCCAGATATTTTAACAGGGCCATCCGAGTCAGCAAAGAATGGCAGTTATAGAGGTGACATGACTACAACACACAGGGACTGAGGGGAGAGGGAAACAATAATGACACTGGGGAGGTACTGTTGTCTCAGTGCGTCTCAACGCACATACTAAAATCCTAACCCCCAGAGAAAATCAGGAGTGGGGGCCCTCATGAAAGAGATGAATGCCTTATAAAAGGGACTCCGGAGAGATCCTTCTCCGCTTCTACATGTGAGGATACAGTGAGCCGTCTGTGACTTGGAAGGTCCCTCACCAGGCCGTGCTGGCACTTCCAATCTCTAGAGCCGTATTTCTGCAGTTTATAAACGACCCTGGTCTGCAGTATTTTGTTACAGTAGATGTAAGCAAAGCTTCTGATGTTTAAGTCATAATCTACTCTTGACTCCATCCATCTTCCCTGAGTGGAGAGAACTGTATTTGGGATACCCTACTAAATGCCAAGTCTGAACACTTCCGCTGACACAGGCTCTGGTGAAGATCACCAACTACTCCACAAGCAGAGGAGGGAATCCAAATTTTAAATAGAAGACAGGGATGGCTGGGTGTCCCTGAGTAACCCTCTTGCTCATACTTTTTGCCTACAGCAGGAAAGGGCTAAAGGGAGCACCCTGATCTGAACGATACCGCAATTTAAACACAACTCCAAGTCAAATGATTGTGCGCTGCATTTAACTCACTTAAGGGGCCTGGCTTCTCCAAGTCATGGCACACCGAGCACTCTGAGGGTCATTTTTAGTACGAGGTGCAGAGCAGATAATGGCACTGCCACATCTTGCTTAGCAGTGGGCAACAGCAGTGTCTCTTTTATTGGATGGCTGTGGAGTTTGACAGCATGGCCAGCCCAGTTGGAAATAGCAAATAAAATGTAAAACTATCTCTAATTAAATCAGGATCTTTTAGTATGAAGTCCAGCAAATGTGCATTGTTTCCTCTCTTTGACTGAAGCTGTATCTGAGGAGGTTCTTCAAAATGGAAGTGGGTGTAGCTTGTAGATGGGCGATCACACTCCAGTCTGACTGTGCTGGGTTTAGATGAGGAAGGTAGTTCATGTTAGTCGTAACTAATTAAGGACTTGACAGCTTCACATAATCTTATTAAACATGTACTATTTTGTGGCTCTTTTAGATAAAATGACCCCTTTAGTCTTCAACAATCCTTGTGACACGTCTATAAGGAAGGTCTTGCTACTATTGTTAAAATGTAGTCAGGGGAGCTACAAAGACACACAAGAAAAACATTTGGCTCATCCAGAATGTGCAGGACAATAATGAGTGTAGGATCAAAACAATAAAATGCTGACAATTGGATAACAAAAAAAAAAAAAAAAGAACAGATGCGAACATGAGCGTTCCTGGGGAACCAGCAGCCGTTTGAAATGAAGAACGCATGATGTACTTTAGAACCTAAACTGTCTACTTTGGATATGAAAGTGACTAAAAATATGAAATCCTGTGTCCTAAGTAAAGTTCTCTCTAAATAGGAGGAAGCCTCGGTTTGTGTCCCTGGGAGGTTTAAGTGCCATGGAGAATAAAGGGCTACAACCCCCTTAACCACCTTAGCCCCCCAGAAGAGGGCGAGTTTAGAGTCAGCTGGTGGTGAACAGGCCTGCCTGCTCATACTCAGCACCACTGGGCCCCTCCGTGGCCAGCACTAGACGTTGTCATGGCATTGACTACCTGTGTTCTCAGACCCAGTCTGAAACCTCAAGGAGATGTTTTTCCTCAGTTTTACTTTCCAATAAAGTTAGATGCTAAACTGACTAGGGGTTGAAAATGGGTCACTCAGCTCTTACCTGTTTCCTGGCACCGACTGGAAACCACTACCACTACTGTGCAAACATTTCTGACCCTCAAGTGCTGCACACTCTGCAAAGGGTTCTCAGAGAGGATACACTCGACTCATAGCAGGCTGTGAAGCAGACCATACTGAAGGCTACCTAGGCAGGGATAAAATTCTGACAAGTGTTCTACAGACTTTGTTCTACTTTTGCATTTTTTTTTATATGTGAGAGTCAAATTATCTGCTTGTTCCTCAACCTCAAGGGTTAGTTTTGCATTTTTGCAACCTCAGCCCCCCAAAATTAGTATGTCAAGTACCCCACAGGATAATAAATGCCAACAAGTCTGCTGTCCTGCTGAGTCTCGCTGACAGCCCGAGTGGCGAGTGGCGTAGCTGTCACCAAAACACCTGAACAGTTTGAAGGTCAGGACTCTGCATTTCCAAACACTATGGTCACCTCCAGATCTAATTTCCAGGTCTGGCCTCCTACAGGAAACAGCTCATCTACCCTTTCATTCTAAAATGAAACCTCAAGGATAAATACACCAACCAAATTAAAGGCTGTTGTAATCTACAACCTCTTTGGAGATTTAGGTTTATGATAAAAAGGAGACCCGGGATTTACAAGGAAAGATTCTGAAATGCTGCTCTCAGATCTCTTTTTATAGATACTTGGCAACTTTCCTGAGAGCTCAAGTTCCCTTTAAAAGGTGTCACGTGTATAACATGCATGCATGGACAAAGGTGTGAGGTGAAAGCCCAGGCAGACACTTAAACACTGTTGTAAGGCAACAAGCCATATCAAAGGAAGACTTTACCACCCCAGAACCCTGAGTAATCCTACTTAGAATTACAATGCTAGGTTTTCTCTGAAGGCACTTTCCCTTGACCTGCACATTAGGAGATATCATCCAGGAGGAATATCTGTGCATTTCAACAGAGGCCAGTAAGCCTCCATCTACCTCAGTCTCTAATAGCCCTTTCAGATCTCCTCCATTCTGCAACTTGGCCAGGAATTCATGTCAGGGATGGTGAACTCTGATTCCATAGTGTCCTCTGTCTGAAACCAAGTGGGGCTCACTCCATCCCCTGCCTTTCAAAGAGTTGGGTAAGGAAAGAGAATTTCCTCCGTCCCCTGCTCTGAGAAAGGGTTCACAGTACCAGTACCCACCTCCCCATTCGCACCAGCCCACGCTGCATCTGTGCCAGACAGCAGGAGCACCCTCCAGGCATCCACCAGCCTGCCAGCTCAGCAGGGCAGAACTGGGCAGACCCTAGGACAGTGCTGTGACTGGCATACCACCAGCCTCCCAGGGCAAACGCCCAGGCAATGCCAGCTGCCAGGACTTGGGCAATGACAGGGAGGCTGGCATTGTGGCCTGTGCCCTGGATCGGAGATCCCCCCCAACCCATCCACTAGCTCCTAACTGAGCCATGCCCACCTTCCCACTCCTTGGCACCAGGCCTGGCAACCTGGCGACAAAGGTGAAATAACCAGCAAAGTAGGTGACAACAGATACCAGGAAGACAACACACCTGTGCACTGAAGTACAGAATGGGGCACTGACCCCAAACTGGCCTCTCACCAGGTTGCCAGTCCCTGAGCCCACTCACCTACCTGCCCCTCTGCTCACAGCCCGGCTGGTCCTCCCGCCCCTCCCTGTGGCCAAGCTTTGCCCTCTCTCCCCCACCCCCACCAGCCCCAGGGGTCACCAGCCCTAAAGGTCTCAACATACTGGCTCCTCACAACCCCCTTCCCGTACACCCCTCCTCATCCCACGCCCTCTCCCACGCCCTCTCCCACGCAGTCCCGCTGCCCACAGCAAATAAATGGGGGCGCACCATCCCCTGCTCCCACCGTTTGGCTCTCTGCCCCCCCAGACCCTCGGTTCTCCCTCCAGTCCTCCTCGCTTCCCGTCGCCCCTACTCTCCCTTCCTTTCCCCAAGCTCCGCGCTAAGCCCCCTCCCCTCGCACCCAGCCCTCCCTTTCTCACCTAGGGCCGGAATCGCCGCTCCACAACCGGACTCGCAGGTCCAGGAGCGCATGCGCGAGCCCGGCCCCGCGGCTCCATGACAACCCGGTTGTCGCCGGGTGTCGAGCGATCCCCCGCGTTCGCCGCCCGGCCTCCGCCCATTTACCCTCCCCCCGCCTCCGCGACGGCGTCAGCCAGCCACGTGACCCGGCCCGGAGGCCCCGGACCATGGAGACGGCGCGCGGTTCTCCTAGACGAGCCCTCGGAAGCGTGTGGGGCTCGCGCCTCTCCGGGCAGCGCGACGTCCCTCAGAAGCCTGCGCTCTCCGCGGAAGGCGCTCGTCTCTATGGTTCCTCAGGTTTGCCGCCATTTTGCGCGGGGACCGGGCGCAGCCACCGGGCGCTGTTTCCAGCAGGGGTTTGGAGAGGCCGGCCGTGGGCCAGCGTCATACCCCCGTGGGAGCGGCTGGCGAGTGAGCGAGCCAGGCTGCTTGAGTGTGCGCCGCGACACCGCGAGGTTGTCACCGCCACCGACCACGCTGACTTGCACGCGCGCAGCCGGCGGCCTCAGCCTGTGGAGGCGGGTCTGCCGCCGCCGCTCACGTTTCTGCCACGCCTGTGGCGGCTGCGCCCCGCCCCCTCGCTTGGCCGCTGCGCGCGGACGCTGTCTGCATTTTGCAGCCACTTCGTGCCCTTCGTGTCCGCACGGTCACGTGGCCCCGGGCGGCCGTCCGAGACCTGGGCTACTGCTTATAGCCCAGCACGGCCTGGGTTGTTTTCAGGCTACTGCTTATAGCCCAGCTCTAGCTGAAGTGTCACAGTGCCACGCGCCGCCGTGCAGAAAAGGGGTTGCAGTCGGTTGAAATTGGGCTGCAGAATCTTGGGTTGGTTCCTAGATTAGGAAAAATGTCATCACAAGCAAAAGGACAAGGGTGATTTTAAAGATTGCTGCCGGTTGGAGGCGAATGACCCACAAACCTCTAGGGATTATTGAATTAATTAAAATGAAATCACAGGAAAACCCCCAATTCCTCACCCTGGCCGCTGGCCGCAGCTCAAGTCCTCAGCAAACACATGTGGCTGGTGGCTTCTTCATTGGAGGGCAGATTATATATAGCAGTGGCCAGGGTCAGGGCAGCGCTGACAAGGTGCAGGGGTGAGGGTTTCTGGTTCAGGGACTGCTAGGTCATTCTAAAGCTGAAATTTTCCTGAGTCTGCTTAGATTCTGCCACTTTCCCAGGCCAGCTGATTGGGAGCCTGGGATTCTGCCGCTTCCTGGAGAAGAAAGTCCCTGTAGCGTGCTGCTTGTCCACAGTAGCAGCTTTGGCTATCTTGACCCCCTTCCCAAACAATCAAGAATGCATGCGCTGTGATGGATGGGATGACAAGGTTCTTCCTGCAGTCTGTGTAAAACCTCACCATTCCTCTTATTCGGGGTTCAGCCTTTTGGGACTGATCCCACTGAGCCCGCCAGTGTGACAAATAAATCTGCCCTCTGATTTCTCTGGGAAATTGCTGTAACCATTCTTTAACCCCTCAGTCTGCTGGACATGCAATGGCAGTGCATAAACTATGTTGGGGGTCAGATGATGGGAGGACAGTTCTTGGGTACCTCTGAGCAGGAATGCAGACGCTCCTTTCACCTGCATGGGCAAGTTTATTATCAACAGGAAAGAGACAGGCACCTGCACAGGCACTGGTGGTTGGACAGCTGATTTTGCCACAGCAAAGTGGTGCTCTGGTTTTGTGGGCTTTGAGATTTTTTGAGATGGAATTTATAGCCTTGGGGTCCGGTCAGGTTAGTCTTCTGTGACCATATTCCTCTCTGCCCCCATCTTTGGCTGATAATCTTTGCTGATCTTGCCAGTGATTCCAGGAAACAGAATTGTTTAATAAGATTTGTTAATCCCTACCCCCACCTCTGGTGTTTGTCCTTGAGAGACCTTCCATCCTAAATTTGTCTACTCCACGCTGCCATCACTTACAGCATATAAGGCTTTTGTTTAGGGGGAGAACAATAGTAAACAATTATCAAGTGACTAAGATAAATGCAGCTTTGCACTCTCCTGTGATTCCTTGACACATTCATGAGGGTGGTGTTAGGATCATTTCCAGTACGTGGACGAGGGCTCTGAAGTTCATGCCCATGACACAACTGCTAAAGCCAGGATTGAAAAAAGAAATGTTAATTGCGCTAGGGTTGGTTTACAGCACTGTACTTGTTTTACAAGCCAGGTTCATACCCCTCCACACTGCCCACCAGCGACAGCCCAGTGACATGCCAGGGAGTTCGCTGGGCCCCACCCTCTCTGGCAGCCTCATTTCCCTGTTGGATTTCTGAGGTCTGTTTTATAAATCCTAACTTGTAGTCATTAAGCTACATTGCCTCTTTTTGAGGTACAGTAAGACAGTCTGCCTTCCTTAGAATCCCACATAGGAAATAAAGACACACTCTATAATAGGCACTATGAGGATTTGTTAAGAGAACTCTGACAAAAGCTAATGTTTTGTTATTGGAAGAGACCTTGAAGTAAAGCATTAAGGACTGCTGAAAGTTAGATACACAGTAATGAAGTGAGTGAAATGAGAGCAAAATACACAGCAGATGAAAGTGAATAAATGAAACCAGCAAAAGCATAGCTCCTGCAGAGGTGCCGGGAGTCCAAGTCCCCTAAAAGACTACCATACTGTAGGAAAGAGAAATTTGGTAGTGGGGCCTCCCTGGTGGTGCAGGGGTTAAGTCTCAGTGCTTCAGCCACTGCAACCTCAGTCCAATCCCCAGCCAAGGAGCTGACCCACATGGCGTGGCAGACCTCTCCTGACCCACCCGCTGCTCCCCTCAGTAGTATACTTCAGTCAGTCTGCCTGTTCTGCTCCCCACTCTGTCTCTGGTGAAGCCTCTCACCCACCGTACCACCACTGGCATGCACCTCAGTTCTTGTATGAATACATAAAAATATAAATCTTTTATTAAAAAAAGAAATTTTATTATGCTACTGTATGGCTCGATAGACTTATAGAATGTTACTCATGAAAATAGATGCTGAATATTTTTTTAAAAGATTTATTTATTTGTGCATACAGAACTGGGGTACAGGCCAGAGACTCAAGGGCGGCGAGAGACTTCACCAAAGACAGAGTGGGGAACAGAACAGGCAGATCGAGGAAGTACACTGCTGAGGGGAGCAGCGGGCGGGTCAGGAGAGGTCTGCAACGCCATGTGGTCACCTCCGGGGCAGGCGGGGATCAAACTCATGCGGAAGTGGCTTTCGCTTCTCAGTGCTGTGCTTTAACCCACTGTGCCGCCAGGGAGGGCGTGAATATTTTTATATTAATCAAGCATGTAAAAAAAAAAAAGCCTTCATTCATCAGGGTTTGTAACTCAACATCGCTGTTGACGTTTCCCTACTTGCCTGATGCTGAGGGCTCTTTAACCTCTGTTGTCACACTCTTGTTCAGGCTGAGCTCTGGGAGGGAGGCTGGCTCCTAAGCAACACTTCATGATGTCGAGTCCTTGCCGTGTTGAGACTTCAGTGCCAGTCTTGGTTTAAGACTGATTTTGCCACCACCTGCCGGCAGGGGGAGACCTACTCCCTGCAATGCTGTGCTTAAGGGCGTGCAGAGGCGTGCTCTCCTCTCTCTGGTCTTGGAATGCCACAAGGTGGAGGTCATAAACTGCACCTCTGCCCAGCCTTCTTCATTTTATCACCTGCCCTGTCCACATGAGAATTAACATCGTCCGAGTTTTATTTGAAGATGTTTTAAAGTATGCAATATAGTATCTGATTTAAAATGTTAATACTTACTTAATCCTTTTAATTTTAAGGTTGAATTTATAATTAAAGTCATTAAATATTTAAAATAATTAAAGTTAGGGCCTCCCTGGTGGTGCAAGGGGTTAAGCACAGCACTACAAAGTTAGCTGCAGCCGCTGCTGCTTGAGCAGAGTTTAATCCCCGGCCAGGGAGCTGACCCACGGGGCACAGCAGACCTCTCCTGTCTCACCTGCTGCTCCCCTCAACATGTATTTCATTAAATCTGCCCGCTCTGTCTCTGGTGAATGATCTCATCACCTACACTGCTGGCCTGTACCTCAGTACTTGTATGCATACATAAAGAACTCTTTTTTTTTAATGAGAATAAAATAATTCAAGTTAAAATTATTTAAAAGTTAGCATACCAGCAGTAAAAGTATTCAAAAGATCAAGTTTCAAACCCCAGCTCCCATCAACATCACTTTGTAAAAGAAGGATCAATCACTTCAAGCTGTCCCACACAGACACAAGAAAGGAAGATCGGTTGTAACCTTACAAGCAGAAGATGGAATAATTTCTGCTTTTTGAAATTGCGTTGCATTTTAATTTTTCTAGTTTTTCTGAGGACCAGTGACCACATCACCATAAGGACTGGGATCCTCGTTTCTTGCAGCAGCATTTGAGAACCATCTATTTTTTATTCTGAACCTTGTGTGGCCATCTGTAAAATAGTTACCCTCTAGTTTGAACCCAGCTCACTGGATTCAGTCAGTGCCCAGTAGTGCTGAGTCAGTTCTTTAAGAGAATTTGATGGGTGGCAGGTATGTGTCTGTCCCGGAGTCCTAGAGACGGGCATTAGTAAGTGACTGTGAGTGAGCCAGGGGTCTGTACATGCAGGTGCCCCCTGGCAGAGCAGAGGTGGGAGAGAGCAGCATACACAATCCTTTCCCTTGGCGGTCAGGCGACGAGGCGCCCACCAGCCCAGCTGGTTCTTGGCCCTGGATTTGGATTCCAGGCAGGCCTTGCTTTTAGCTATCCTGCTAGACTTCTCCCGTGTTTCCGTGGAAATGGTAATGCCACACCCTTTCCTGCTGTGCTGAGAAGGAAGCCAGAAGGCCCTAGATGCATGTGCTTACAGGGAAAGGATGCCAGGAAAGGAGACTGGGAACTATAAAGGCAAGCTCTGCAGAAAACTCCTCCATCTGGTCTTCTTTTTCTTTTACTCCAAACCTGTAAGAGATAGTTGGGGAGGGATGCCCAGAGGTGCAGAGCTTGCTGAGTTCAACCTAGATAACCTCTCCAAACTAGCCTTCCGGGCCAACTGGTCAAGACAGCCCGGAAATCTTGACTTCTGTCAGTTCTTTCCCACCACCAGGCCCTTGGCTCACTACTTTTTGCGGCTGGGGCATGTTAGAAAGGTGAAAATAGCTGCTGACTGGTCCCACTCCACCCTTGTTAATTCTGGTGAAGAAACTCCAAGCTGCCTTTGTTCCTCCAGAGCCCACTCCGCTCTTCCACCCCACTGACCAGTCATTGAGGGTCTTTTCTGGTCTGAGCTTTTGCTCAAAACACCCCCACTTCCTCCACGATTTGATTCATGGCTGACTCTGTTCCATGGGAACTTTCTAAAGCCTGGTGATTGAGAGATGCTGGGCAGTGGCTTTCCTTCGCAGCCACAGACCGAGGAACTTTCACACCAGCACTGCTTCCCGGCACCCCAGCACCCTGGGCCAGGCTGTGCTTCCGACAGGCCCCCTCCAGTGGTGGACAGCTGGATTTGTTTAGTCAGCATCACAACAGGTCAGCTAAACCCAGGTCTTGGGGTAAGGCCTTGCCCAGTTCATCAAAACTGCCTGCTTGATTTTACCTTGTCAGACTCTGCTTTCTCTCCAGCTGATTGCATCATTTCAGACGCCAAGACTTCACAGTTAAATCTCACATAGGAGCCTGAAACGCAAACAGCCAATTTCTGAAGAACACTTAAATATGATGGTTGCAAGAGTAGAGTGGGGGGAGGACTCATATTTTCACCTATTTTTTTGATCTTGGGGAGTGGTCCTTTTGAAAAGTCATCTAAAGAAGATGAGTCCGCTTAGCCTCCCAAATTTCAAGTGGCATTTAAATTTAAGTTCTTCTTCTTAATGTCAGAGAAGCTTTGAGACAGACCTTATTCACTCTCCAAGGCTTTATCATGTTTTCAGTCTACTTCAAAGACAACCATGTCAACACCTACAGTGGAACGGCAGCTCTACAAGGCAGCTCATTTGCCTAAAATGTCTGGGAAATCACATCCAAAGAAATTGCTAAGAGCATTTTCTTCAGGTATAAAAAGTGCCATTTATTCACCCAAGAACTTGGGTTTCTTTGAGAATTGAGTGTCCCTTTTAAGACTTAAAAGGCTGCTTTTATCTGGTGAAATTTCATCCCAGCTGGAGCTGTGGGATGGCTGATCTGGAGCCCTATTGAATTGACAGCCAGCCACATGCAAGAGCTTAGTGCTTTTGGTCTCCTGCTTTGTGGACAGGAAATACAGGCTAGCCCACAGGATTTACCCACAGGGTAAATCCAAGAAAATCTACCCGAATGTCTTGTGCTAACAGTTTAATGAAATTCTCCCTCTAGCACTTTCTGACAGGGCATGAGGGTTTTCTCCAGTGTCATCACACTTCAGGAGTGAATGTGTCATCCAGGTGCAGGTGTTCTTGGTTGTCCTCTACTTGTTGTCTCCTCATGTCACATATAGCCAAGAAAGCAGATGACAGGTTCCTCTATTACATGGGGAATTACCAAGTCGTTGCCTAGCAACCTACACAGCGCAATCAACATGGTCTCTGTTGTGGAATGCAGAGTGGTTGGCTTGCCTTTCAAGAATGATTGTATTTGCATATTTCTTTTGGGGCTTGAAAAAAAATAGGTATGTTTTCCTGATTTGATGATAGTAAATTGGCCTTTTGTATCACTTTACCCCAATATGCCGCTTATAGTAGCCCATTATGGTAAAAAATGACAATTATCTAATCAAATCATTAATACGGTAATTGCTCCCATTAAATTCAATTCAGTGAGCATCTTCTAGGTGCCAGAAACTATGCTAGACACTGTCAGGAGTTATAAGGATGAACAAGCATGGTACCTGGCCTCAGGGAACATGTATGTTTAATAGGTTTATGAATCCTTTGCTTACACTCGTGAAACATAACTGATGTGTATGTAAAATGAAAATAGAAGGGTTCCTTTGTGTTTGATCAAGGGATTTTTCACTTTTATTTAGGTTCCTGCCTTTACAGCATGCAGCTGCAATCAGTTTAAAAAGCTGCAATCAGTTCAAAATCACTTTTAAGACAGAGCTCTTATTGGAATCTCAGTAATTAGCAGCTCCGAGCCCACTCCTGGTGGAGGACAGCCCTCTAGTGTGGTGGGGAGGATGGTGCCACCCCGCGCCTGGACTGCAGTCTTTCTGCATAATTGCGCTGAGGCGTTCACAGCCTCCCCTCTCTGCTTCACACATTCCCGTCTCGAGTCCCTTTCTTTGTCTCCTTTGCAGCAGTGCCATCAGCTTCTCTCCGCTAAAGGAGAGACTGCGAATGTTCCAGAGCTTGCATTGGCGTCCTGGACCCCTGGAACTAACTTCTTTCCCATGAGGGAGACATGGGTGCACAGAGGTAGCCATGGGGTTCAATCGGCCCCTTTCTCGGGAATTGCCTTGTCTTGGGTTGGTTTGGTGTCCTTTCCTCCTCGGGAGGGTCCAGGGCCTGGTGTGCAGTCACCGACCCTGTGGCACCGGGGGACAGTCCCATGCCCGGCGCAAGACCCATGAAAGGGAAGCCACAGAGGAAAGCGCACTCCATGGACAGCACTGCCACGGCACAGCGTGTTCCTCTCCCACCTTTATTGGCACTCTGGGGTTCCCCTGCTTGCCCTCCCAGAACCCAGGGCAGGGCGTACACCTTGCTCATTTTCTCCACCATCTAGTTCCCTCAACTGTTTTGTCATTCTTTTTTTTTTTTTTTCATTTTAAGATTTATTTATTTATGCACACAAGAACTGGGGTACAGGCCAGAGCTATGAGGGTGAGAGGATTCACCAGAGACAGAGTGGGGAGCAGAACAGGCAGATTGAAACACACTGCTGAGGGGAGCAGTGGGCAGGCCAGGAGAGGTCTGCTGCGCCATGTGAGTCACCACCCCCCAGCCAGGGATCTGCTTCAGTGGCTGCAGATAGCTTCACAGTGCTGCCCTTTAACCTGTTGTGCCACCAGGGAGGTCCCTCTTTTGCCATCCTCCAGAAATCATTCCACCCTTCAGTCTTCACACAGAGCACCTGACCTTTGCGTCCAGACCAGAAGTCAGGCAGAAGGAAGGGGAGAAGACAGGAGGGACTGGGGGACATCGGGTACTGTAGAGGTGGTTTCCCGACACACCCACCTTTCATGCTCACAGCCACTTGCACACAACTCCCACTGGCCCTTCCATGGGGACACTCCAGCGGCACTGAGGTGCTCCCCACATTAAGCACTGACATCCGCTATGCTCTCAAGGCAGCTTTTCACTTACCATCAAACAACACGTATTTACCTTGGACTGTGGACCTGCTGTGGGTCAAGGACACAGTAAAGAATGAGCCACAGCCTTAAACCCTGAGTTTACAGTTCACTTTGGTTAAGTGCTATAATAAAGACATGGGAACAAAGAAGGTCCATGAATTCAGCGTAGGAGCTCAGGATAAGATATGTCAAAAGCCGGGCCCTCCCTGGTGGCACAGTGGGTTAGGATGCAGCACAACAAGCTAGCTGCAGGCACTTCAGTGTGTGTTCAGTCCCCACCCCAGAGGTGACCCACATGGCGCGGCAGACCTCTCCTGACCTGCCCGCTGCTCCCCACTCTGTCTCTGGTGAATCTTCTTACTGCCCCTGCACCTCTGGCCTGTACCCCAGTTCTGTATGCACAAATAAATAAATCTTAAAAAAAAAAAAAAAAAGATGTAGAAAGCCATTTAAACTCCATACTAGAGGTTGGCAGTCAAGGGAAGCCTCACTGTTTACCTTTTAAAATCACCCTAGGGCAGAAAATCTACTTCCCTTTGATGCCGGGAAATCCTTTATTGCTGTAATCGAAATCTTTTATGCTACCATTTATTCCATATTTCTTCTCATTCCAACTCAGTTGAAATAGCATAAATCTTCGCCTAACAACCCTGCCACTCAAAGCCTTTAGCAAATCATAGCTGGTGCTCTATTCCAACATCAGAAAAGAGCTGCTTATTTTCCTCTCACCTCAAAACCCTAGAGGTAGTCTTCTCTAGCTGTTGACCTAGGAACAGTTTCTATTAGGGCCCCCTGTGAAGGGTGGGGGGAAGTGGGGCGGGCAGCTTCAGAGAGGCCTGTCCAAGTTTACTACACTTGAAGCATCTCATGCCACCTTCACTAAAGACCGGGCTTCTGAAATTGGGTGGTATGTGTAAGAGAAGAACCAGGAACAGTGTTTCATCACATTCTACCACCAGATTTCACCAGCCCTTGGGTGCACCATGGGTGCCAGTGAGGTCATGTTGACATCCAAATCTAAATTGCTTTGGCTCTGAGCTCACACTGAAGGTCTGTGGTACTTTCTTCTCCTCCCCTCCCCTTCAGTGCTTCCTGTGTTGTTTAAGGAGGCCCCTGTGGTGTCTCCTGGAGTCTGGGTAGTGCCATCTTGCTTTTCCACTGCCATGTCCTCCTCAGTCTGCTTCACAGCCTCAACGGCTCATGTGCTCTCTGCTGCCATAGTGCCTATTGCTGAGCTCCACTTCTCCCCACCCTTCACTAGGGGGCCTAGCCAAAACCGTTCCTTCTTTCCCCGGGCCTGGAAGGCGGCAGTTTGCCAAAGTGAAGGGGACTGGTGGGGCCAAAGGAGCTTTCCCTGGGTGGGCTGCACCCTACCAGGCAGAATTCCAACTGCCGGATCTACAGTTGCTCGAAGGCTGACGTCATGACTGCCCTTCTGTTTATCGCCCTAGCTTTTCCCTCCCTAGGGCTGGAGGTGAGTCTCTGAGACCAGCATGGGGCATGACAACTCACCAGTTCCTTCCATTACATTCTTCCTCCCCAAGGGCTTCTGAACCCAAACAAAACAATTCCCACAAAACAAAACAAAACCCAAACCCTTCTACTTCAGTAAGAAATAAGGAAAGTATGCCACTTGATGCGGATAAATACTAACATGAGGAGGTAGAGGAAGAAGGGGGAGAGTGGTGGTGTTCTGTAAACTCCAGCCCATAGCCAGGATCGAGGGTTCTTACAAATGCCTCCTGTTACAGGAATACGATGTGTAAGTGCTTCCCAAATCATAAGCAACCTGTGACAATGACATTTTAAGAGAAATGAGCAACGATTGCAGTCCAGAACTTTAGGCTGTTAACGTCGCTTTCTCAAAGCCAGCTTCTTGCTGTATAAGAGTATTTTTCTGCACACTGTTAAGAAATATCATCCCCTCCCTGCCCCGCTCCCACAAGACCGACCAACACAAAACCAACTATTTACAACCAGACAATGGAAAAGACCAAAATTGAAATGGAATTGCCCTAAAAGTAGACTAAACTGCATGGCAGACAGAGCCCTGAGGGCGGCATTGAAGGTCTCAGTCAAATCCACGCTGTCAGTAACAAGCCCAACTGCCCCAGGAGAATCCCTTTCCTCTCCAGGCTGCTATTTCTCATCCCTGATATGGAGCCATGATCACATCTGCCCTCTTTCAGGTCGTGAGAACACGATGAGATAATGTAGGGGAAAGTGCTTTGTGAACTGTTGTTCCCTGACGCAGGCTGTAAGAAGTCACCGCCAGCTCAGTCTCAGCCACGCGCCCTTCTCTCAGCCAGGGTCTTTCCCGGCGGTGGCTCTCTGCCCACACGTCATGTGTTTCTGGAATAAATGTCAAGTCTGGAACTGACAGAACCCACCCTGTTCTGTTGCCTTGTCATAAGGCCCAGCAGGGGACACTCGGGGCTGGCGAGGCCAGCTGTTCAACCAGACTGAAGGGCCATGAATGCGTGTGTGATCCTGAGCGCCAGACCCTCCTCCACAGAGCCTGACTCCTCCAAGCTACTTTTCGTCTCAGAATCAACAGTAGCCACCAACCTTAGCCTTCGTGTAAGCACGCTGGTGGTGCAGCATGTCTGAAAGAGTGTTTTGCTCTAATCTCTGGGGTTTTTCTCACATCATAGACATGCATCAAGTCTTGAAGCTGGTACTGTTTTGATCTTTCCAGAAGTGACAAACATCACCCAAAACAGGCAAAGCAGGCCCCCTACCCCCACCGGGGACCCATTTACCATTGCCACAAAGATTTATGGTAAAAAATGCAGTGCGGCGTTCCCTGGTGGTGCAAAAGGTTGGGACGCAGCACTGCAAGTTGACCACAGCTGCTTCAGTGTGAGTTCCATCCCTGGTCCCAGAGGTGACCCACATGGCGCAGCAGACCTCGCCTGACCTACTCATTGCTCCCCTCAGCAATGTACTTCGTCGATCTGCCTGTTCTGTTCCTGACTCTGTCTGATGAAGCCTCTCACTGCTCCTGCACCTCTCGCTTGTACCCCAGTTCTGTATAAATACATAAATCTTTAAAAAGAAAAAAAAAGGCAACGCTATATTGTGTCACCACCTTGGAAAGCCCGGACTGTGTCACTAAATGGTGGTGATGTGGACTGAAAAGGTTTCTTGGTGTGACTGGCCTCCACCAAAGACCCAACTCCCTGCAGCAAAGCCTTCTCTTAATCCTGGAATCTTTCACCCATCTCCCAAAACTGACCAAATCCATAACCCTAAATGAGCTCCTTATATTGGGTGATTATTGAAATTACATTTGTATGTAGATTGACTTTTTTTTTTAAGGTTTGCCTTGCTCAGATTTTGACAGACTCTGCTGACACAAAATCCTGTCCCATTATCTTCCATTTCCCACTCAAAGCCTTGTCCCTTTGGCTGTTTCTATAGAATCTTGTCCCTACACACTGGTAGCTTGTTGCTTACCCACTCTAGCTCCTTCGCTGCCCCCTGGTTTGTGGTCTTGAGGCAGCCCCCAAGATGAAGGTCTTGGATCAGGCAGACAGGTTCCTGTCACCCCACAAGGTACCCCACCTGGCTTAGCTCCCGTGTTCCTCTGCACCCCTCCAAAACTCTTCTGTCTTCTTCCTTCCTAATACTATCCTCTCAGGCTGGACTCCCATCCTGGCAGTCAGGACCACTCCCACGAGGTACCCCACATCTGGGCTCTAGTCCTCTGTCTGATGTAGACCTACGGGCCTCCCATGCCCAGAGCCCCCAGGAGAGTGTGGAGAAAGCATGGCTGCCGGGGGCTTCCACAGCTGTACAGTCTCAGCCTGTACTCCCACCCCCTCAGGACTTGGCCAAAGGTTGGTAAACACCCACACTGGAACAAGGCCTAAAAATGGAATTCTTCAGCTCTGGGACTGGCCTATAGTCTGGAGAACAAGTCAACAACACATTTTATATCTTCTTTAAGGAACTATATAAATAGGGTTTTATGGTCTCAGTTTATGCAAGTTCAAAAAGCCAAGTATTCTGTTACTTGTTTCAAAATCCTCCTTTCAACATTACCTTTAGTCAGCGAGGGTGTTGGGGACTGGAAACACATAGAATCTCTATCAAATGAATCCCAACATCACTTCTACATAATATGCAACTTCTAGAACAGAAATGGAACCTTAATAAACATAAATCAATATTAGGCAACAAAGTCATGAAAGACTGAAAAAAGAACTCTGGCACAGTATTTTATTTTTTAAAGATTACTTATGCATACAGAAATGGGGTACAGGCCTCAGATGCGGAGGGTGAGAGGATTCACCAGGGACAGAGTGGGGAGCAGAACAGGCAGATTGATGAAGTACACTGCTGAGGGGAGCAGCGGGCGGGTCAGGAGAAGTCTGCCACGCCATGTGGATCTCCTCCAGGGCAGGTGGGGATCAAACTCATGCAGTAGTGGCTTAAACTTCTTAGTGCTGTGCTTTAACCCACTGTGCCACCAGGGAGAGCCCGGCACAGTATTTTTTAAGAGGATAGTATTTTATGTGTCCAGTACTTAGCCAACATAACTATGTGTTGCTATTGTTTTCTCATGGTGGGTGACATGAAATTATACAAGATGGTTTCTGAATCTTAACAGATGGTGCTTGACCAGGAAGAAGAGTCGTCAGGTGCTTTTATTAGTCAGTAAACAAAAATATAAGCATCATTCTAAATTTTCATTGATCTATCACTATCCTGCAGAAGGACCTATGGATTTTGTACCTGGTTAATTTTAAATTACTTGGATAGCAGTCCTACAAAAATATTTTTCCTGGGACCTGGCTTAAAGGTAGCTCCTTGTGAGTCCCACCTGGTCCACAGTGTCATGGTTTTCAGATATTTTAGAGTGAAAATATTCTCGCCTTAGAAGAAATGCTGTATTTTAAGAGCTTAGAAGACAGATCTTCTGGCAAAAGGCTCTATTCCACAATGTCATTCAGGGATCCAGATTCTTCACAATTTCCCTGTAACCCTGTACAGTGTCATGTTCACTTAGATGGTCAAATATTTGGATTAAGCAAGTGCATGTTCTAGTTCAGTGGAAGGGAAATGAGTGTGCATGAGTCAGTGTTATGCCACGATCCGAAGGCCTAAGTCTGGTCATCTTTTCTGTTTATAAAGTACAAATTAAGTCACATAGTCATAGCTAGCTGCAAGGGATGATGGAAAATGCTATCCCCTGCTAGGCAGCCATAGACCTAACCAAAAATTTGTTCCTGTGGAAGAAGGGGAGGAAGAGTCTTGGTAAAACTCTTGATTGTCTCCATGTCAAAAACCCATTTGAATGAACCATGTCAGTTGGGAGTTTACCCTAGAGACAGCTCCGAGAGCTTATGTTTGTCAACTGGAGGCTGATTTGGACAGTCATGGCACAGGCTTCGCACTGCACTCAGGACAGTCATCTTTCCACTATGGCCGCTCACCTTCTCACCCTGATTGACTTCACAATAAGCCCTTTTGGGTTTAAAGATGGTGGCAGCACCCTTTCATCATTCAGAATACTTTCACCTGTGTCTGTAGCTGTGACTGATTTTCTCTTGGGAACCCCCATTTTTCCAATCCTTCATGTCTGCTCACAGAGCTGTCTCCTCTCCCAGGTCCAAAGGTGGACATGTGACTGCAGCCTTGCTAAGTAGGCCATCCCCTTTCCAGGCTCTGACACCTTGCTTATTAACAGACCCATACCAAATCAGCGCGAAGGAAGTGCAAGGAGCCTTTGGCTGAAACTGCAGAAAGCAAAATACTGTCACACATTTTCTTCCATAGTTCTAAAACTGGGAAGATACAGGATTGGTGCTCTGGCCATCTTGTTTATATAACAGGACAATATGAAGTAGTGCAGAAGCAAGAAATACTGATAAAACCAATTCCTGGTGATAGTCCAGCTAGGCCTGAGCCAGCACTGTGCTAATCTTAGGTTTTCTACGCAAGATGGTATTCATTCCCCCACCCCTCTGAAGTTATTCAGAATTGAATTTTCTGGCAGTATAGCAAGAGAACACTAACAGACACAAAGCCATCTTGGCCTCTTATGGGAGTGAAGAGATGTGTGCCCAGCCCTGGCCCTGGATGTCCTTTGAGTCACTGAGTGGCACCCCTCTGCACCAGGAATGACTTTGCTTGCCAGGGACATTTGGAAATGTCAGGAGGGGTTTGATGGTCATGATGGAAGAGGAGCTGGTGCCACTGGTGTCTTGTGGAGGGAGGCCAGGAGTGGACCTCACATCCTACAATACACAGAGCAGCCCCCACTGCAAGGATTATCCGGCCCCAGTGTTTTGGTGCTGATGTTGACAAGGTGAGCCCAGGTGAACTCAGATGCTCTGGAGTTGCTCCCCAGCATAAACATGAGGCTCCCTGATAGGGCTGCGTTTCCACTGAGAAGACCTGAGTTTATCATTCAGGCACAGGAACAGCAACTCATTCATGACTAAGCGCTTGGGGAAAGTGACCCGAGTGCTGTCACTGCATGTGGGGGTTGTGATGGCTTCTTGGCACCAAGGTCTAGGAGAGAGACATGGGTGGTGACAGGGAATTTATTTAGGGCCTAGCATTCTTTAAAGGGTATTGGGAGCCCTGTTCTCTGACAGACTGAAAAGCTAGGCTTTTTCAGGCTTGGAATACCACTGTCATCCTGAGCACTAAAAATTCTTATTACTGAGGGCTCTACTCCCTGGAGCCTCTATGCTAGAGAAGACAGTTTTTTCTAGAAGCTCTGACTGTGGACTGCCTCTGCTTCCCACACTCACATACCCACTGGCACTCCAGTCTAAGCCTCGGCTCTGCTGGTCCAGGCTAAGAGCTTTGGGGAGGGGGCAGGTGTCAGACCCACAGGCTCCAGCTCCATCCGGGTCCTGGTGCCGCCTCTCCTGGGCAGCTCTTCAAGTCTGACTCCTAAAAAGGGACAGAGCTAATCCCAAACACTGTGAGGACAAGGACAGGGGCCAGCTAGAGGGAGTCATTTTGTCCCAGTAATCATAAATAAGACGTATCAGGGACTGATCAGATAATGGCTCTAACATCTCTGGGGAATTTCAAGTTTTTAAGCAACATTCACCTCCTTTTCCGTGCCCCTCGTTTTGGAGATGGAAGAAACAGCTTTTGTTCTGGCCTAGCCTGCACCCCTCAGGTACCTTCCCTCACCCCCAGGCCTGGCCTGTGCCCTGAGGTACCTTCCCTCACCCCCAGGACAGGCCTGCTCCTCTCAGGTACCTTCTCTCACCCCCAGGCCTGGCCTGTGCCCCTCAGGTACCTTCCCTCACCTCCAGGCCTGGCCTGTGCCCCTCAGGTAACTTCCCTCACCCCCAGGCCTTGTCTGCGCCCCTCAGGTACCTTCCCTCACCCCCAGGGTGAAGTCAGGACTCTTGGGTGAAGAGTTCAGAGGGTGTGGATGTTTGCATGGGGACAAGGAGTCCTTTTTCTTTCTTTTTGTTGTTCTTGGTGTCATTTCCAGACAGCTAGGAAGGAAAAAATATATAGTAAACATTCTTCAGTTCTGAACAGAAGCTGAGAAGGAATATTCTTCAGGAAGCTGCCTGTGGGTGCAGGCTCTGTCCTGGGGGGGGGGGGGGAGGTGTTGTAGTAGGTGGGGAATACCTCAGCCTCCTTTGAGAGAACTGGTTGCTCTGGGTTGCCCGAGTGTGGGATGTGGTCCATCTTGCCTGCCTCCATCTCCCGTGAATCACTCAGCAAGGGAGGCCTTTCCCTCCCCTGGGCCAGCTACCAGCTGCTTCTATTCAGGCTCAGGTGTAGTGCTTTTGTACTGCAGACACCGCCATCCATCTAGAGATTTAAAGCATCCTGGCAGAGGTATGAAATGGCATTTTTGTGTTCCTTCAGAGGCTTCCTCCTCCGCCCTAGTTAAGGGGCTGCAGGCTTCCAAAGGGTTACAGGGCACCCCAGTGTGAACTGGGCTGCCTGTCTCCGTGTGCTTAAAATTCAGTCGTACTGCAGACACACACAAAAAGGTCACAAAACTCTGCAGAGTTCCTTTAGGACATCCTTCTCCTTAACACAGGGACTGAGGTGTGTTATGCTTCTGTCTGTGTTCTCACCCCTCCCCATTTGCTGGTGGCTTGCAGACTAAGTGGGAGGTCAGAGCTGGCAGGGAAGATGTGGGGGCGGGGCTAGTCTTCTTGTCCTCTGCTGTCAGCTCCTGGGCCAGATGGTAAACACTGTTTCCTGGGGAGGTTCCTGAGGTCTTCAAAGGCTGCATCTCTGAGGTTGTCCCCTGAAGTTCTCATCTCCAGTCGAGGTAGTGACTTTTAGCCCAGTTATCAGCGCCAGCTTCCTCAGCTCGGGTCCCTGTGGGAGGCCTACAGGTCTTAACATGAGGGGGGGGGGGCTTCGGGAACCCCTTCCCCAATCCAGTGCAGCCCTCTCCTTGGCCATCCATACCTTCTCCTGAATGCTCCCATTCCAAGGCTTAAGATGAAGGTGATAGAGTTCCTGACCCCACTGGGGGTGCAAATCACAGCAGCGCTTTACTCTCTGATTTCTCTTCCTCAGCCTCCCACTTTTCACATTCTGATCCTTTATGCTGAGGGGCCCAAATGCCCTGAAGCTGGTTCACCACTGTTTCCTTTGTACTTAGTGCTTCTTGGAGTGTGTCTCCTGCGCTGCTGTGCTGTGGTAGCCAGACTCCAAGATGGCTGCCGCTCATCTGCCCTCCCTACAATCACCACATTGACTGGATTGTGTAGTGCCTCCCATATAGCTGCTCTGAATATAGCCCCTTGCTGAAGTCCTGACCCACCACCTCCCCGTCCCCTCCCCTCCCCCTGACACCTTCCCCTCCCCCCTGCTCCTTCTCCTCCCCCCCTTCCACTTCCCTTCCCCTCCCCCTTTCTCCCTTCCCCCTTTCACTTCCCCTCCCCTCTCCTTTCCCTTCCCCTCCCCCTTTCTCCCTTCCCCCTTCCCTTCTCCTCCCCCTTTCTCCCTTCCCCCTTCCCTTCTCCTCCCCCTTTCTCCATTCCCCCTTCTCCCTTCCCTTCCCCCTTCTTCCCTTCCCCTTTTCTCCCCTTTCTCCCTTCCCCTCCTCTCCCACCTCCCCCTCCCTTACCTGTGAATGTGGGGCCCTCTGGGAGCAGCTTCTCTGCAGATGTAGTCAAGAGCAGTGCTGGATTAGAGCGATCCTGAAGCCCAGTGACTGTGTCCATATAAGGAGAGAGGGAACAGCCAGCCACGGGGGAGACAGCCAGGGAAGTGTGCAGAGTTTGTGATGCTGCCCCAGCCAAGGAGTGTGGGGCAGCAGAGGCAGGAGGAGGCAGAATCCCCTGAGCCCTCAGCATGAGTGTGATGCCTCTGATACCTTGATGTCAAACTTCTGGCTTCCAGAGCTGTGAGAGAGGAATAGCCACTGCTTTAAATCACCCCATATGGGGCAGCCCTAAAAGAGCAAAGTCACTGAGACATGGTGACCCTCCTGTTCTCGCTGAGTCACTTATGGGGAAGCAGGCTGCCAGGTCCTGGGGCAACTGAGGAAGACCTACGGGGAGATCCCATGGCCCGGGACTGAACCTCCTAGCAGCTGCCAACTGGCCCCCTTGTGAGTAGACACCCATGGCTCCAGGCAAGCCTTCAGATGATGACCACCCTGGTCAGCACCTGACTGCTCCACCTGCCACCTTCTAAGAAACCTCGAGCTAGCCATACCTCATCCTGGAGTCGAGCCAGTTTACTGTGGACAGTGAATAGTGTTTGCTATTATGCTAAGCTTCTAGGTATTGCAGTAATTCTGCAGTGCAGCCACGGATAACCAGTACTGGTACCTCTCATACCAAAGCCTCAGTAAAACCTGAAACACTTCATCGTCCTCATACATCATTTGTAATAGTCGGGCCCCACAGCTGATCGCTCTGGAGATGTTTCCAGCAATGGGCACTAAGAACACTTACAGTAAGCTCTGCCTCTGACTCGCTGCAGCAAGCACCTTCCGCGTGCCAGGTGCTCTTAGCGGCTGGGACGATGGATGTGGCTGCACCTCTTAGTAGACAGATAAGATCAAGGGGGACTGCTCATTTGCTGAGGCAGGAGGAGGAGGGCACTTTGAGACCCCAAGAGAAGCCTTGGTGACGTCACCCTGCAGCAACAGGAAGAGGACCACGTTCAAGGGCCTGTGTCAACAGTGGGAGGGAGAGCAGGAACTAGGCTCCAGTACGCCTCTGCTGGCCTTGGAGTTGTGCTTCCTGCGCTGCAGAGGCTGGTTCAGGGACCAGGGTCTCTGCAGAGGCCCCAGACTCCTATCCTGCTGGGACATTGTTCTTTGCACAAGAGTATCTGTGGTGGCCCTCCCTGGTGGTGGAAGAGGTTAAAGGACAGCACTATGAGGCTGTCACCAGTCACTGTAGCATGAGTTCGATCCCCAGCCAGGGAGCTGACCCACAAGGCACAGCAGACCTCTCCTGTCCCACCCGCTGCTCTCCTCAGCAGTGTATCTCAGTAGATCTGCCTGTTCTGCTCCCCACTCTGTCTCTGGTGACTACTCTCACCACCTCTGCCCTGTACCCCAGTTCCTATATGCAAATACATATGTATTTTTTAAGATTATTTATGTATACAGACCTGGGGTACAAGCCAGAGGTGCAGGGCGGTGAGAGTATTCACCAGACGCAGAGTGAGATGCAGAATAGGCCGACTGATGAAGTACCCTGCTAAAGGAAGCAGCAGGTGGGTCAGGAGAGGTCTGCCGCACCATATGGATCATCTCCGAGGCAGGCAGGGATGAAACTCATGCTGAAGTGGCTTTAGCTCCTAGTGCTGTGCTTCAACCCGCTGTGCCACCAGGGAGGGCCCAAAAATATATTTTTTTAAAAGAGTTTCTGTGGGAAGATGTGGGCCTCAAGTCCCAGGATCTTGTTTTGGCTCTGCACCCTGGCTGTGGCATCCCCTTTTCCTCTGGACCAAAACACATCAGCAGTTCCCTCTGAAACGAGCACAAGCCTCAGGGTGGAAGACTTGGCCTTCACCTCCATCCCAGGACTGAGGCTTCTTAGTGTGCTGTTTTCTAAAGAGGTTGGGTCAGAACCTGCCACCTAGCAATTACAGGGCTGGCCCTCCCAAGCTCAATTTGCACACCTTGTGGATGAGGTTGGCCCCACTTCAGGAGAGTAAGATTTAAGAACCGGCTCACAGGTACCACACCTGGCCCCCAGAGCTGGGGATCTAGCCCTAAAAGCGTCATGTCCACCTGCCTCTCATAGCCACAGAGGGTGACATGGGTGTTCAGTCTGGGAGGAAAGTCTGCGCCCCAGAATGGGGATTTCCTAGTGCCTCCAGGGATTCCACTGGGCATGGGGTGATCTGGGTAGACTCTGGGGCAGTGTGGCTGCGTGGAGTGGAGGTTGAAGGGAAGGGAGTTTTCTGGTTCTTGGAGGGTTTCTTTTCCAACTCTTAAGACAGTTCCTGTGCAAGGTTATGAGTGTGATTAATTGCAATAAATTCCTTCCCTTGCAAGAGGCAAATTAAGTATCATCCTGTAGCCGCCATCCAGAGGGTGCAGTTACTCATTGTTTCCACGAGATGTCGCTATCAATCAGCTTTAATTACTTGCAACCAAACCAAGATGATACTTGGCAAAGAACTCATGACTAGACAGACTCCCATTTGGAGAGGAGACGTTGCACGGGGGCTGAGCGTTGTTTTCAGCTGCAGCCTTTGATCACTACATCACTACGCTGTGTGATGGGGGAGGGGCCCTGGTCATCGGGGTGGCTCAGTCTAGGTGAGCCAGGTGCAGGTGTGTGTCAGAGACTTAGTGGGGACAAAGAGGACAGTCACCTCAGGGACTGTGGTTTGTGGAAGGGAGCTCTAGGTGACACCAGAGGCCCCGGCTGCCTCCTTGAAGCCCTGTCCTGGAGGTGCTCTGGGGTCTCTGGGCTGCCTTTCTGAGCACGGCTGCTTCTAGGGCAGGAACCATGGAGTTTGCAACCTTCACCAACACACGAGAAGGTGCTGGGAGAGCCAGGCCTCAGGGGAAGGCTTGGTTCTGGCTCCTGCTCCTGAGCAGGAGGTGTTGTGGCCCCTGGGGAGGCTGAGACGTGTCTTGTGTGGGAAGGAGACTGCCCGCCGCTGATCTCTCTATCTACTGCTATGTTCACCTGTTGTGATGCCCGACTGGGGAGGAAGCCCTGGCATGCAAGAAGCTAAGGTGTCTCCACCTCTGCTGCCTCACCTGAACAAAGGCAGGGGTGTCCTGAAGGCCAAGCATGTGTCTGGAGAGTTCAAGTGTGGATGTAGGAGGTGCCCAGGAAGCTCATTCCCATCTCAGGTTTCTCAGAGCTTTCTGGAAGGGGCCGGCACTGCCTGTCCTAAGGCATGGCTTTCTTTTATGATGAGGAGGAGCTTTGGTGATTTCTTGCCCTTCACACTCCTTTTGACATAATCTCCACTTAGTAGAGCCTTCTGCCTGGGGCCCCCTCTGCCGCACTAGGGGGCTGAGGCAGGAAGTTGGCACAGCCATACAAGACAGTGCCCTAGAAAGCAGACATTCCCGCCCCTGGGAGGGCATCTGGGAGAGGCGGCCCTTGCCTGTGCTCCAATGACCCGGGCAGTCATTGGTCACTGAAGAGAGGCACAGGGCTTAGGGTGCAGCCTTCCTGCCTCCCTCACTCAGGGGAGCTTCCCCCCCACCCCCAGGCAGGACCCCACTCCTACTGAGGTGGTAAACAGCCTTGGGGGAGGAGGATGAATGTGAAGCTGCAGGGGGTTTTTGTTTGTTTTTTTTGGACGGTTCCTGGGGGTTGGGAGAGGACAGGCAGAAGCAGTCTGGCTGGGTTTATTTTTATTGCTTTTTAAAAATCACGTGAGTGATCGATGTTCATTGAAAAAATAGAGAAAACACAGATAAGCCAAAAGAAGACAACAAAAATCATCTGTTCACATCTTGGCAAATATCCTTGTTCAGTGCTTACAAAGAGAATACTTTTGTTCATTAATAAAATGCTCTCTTACTGAACACAGCTTTAAACCTGCATTTTTTTTCTTCTTCTTTATAATAGAACAATATTCGGGGACATCTTTGCAGGCCAACAGATAACATGCTTCACTCCCGTGATGCTGTTGGCTCCATGGTGAGGTCTGCGTGTTGGGAATTTCACAGGCACCCAGGCTCGCTCTCCTCAGCAAAAATGATCAGAGCACAGGGCCCTCCCTGGTGGTGCAAGGGTTTAAGTTAACGCACAGCACTATGTCCGCAGCCCCTGCAGCAGGAGTTCCATCCCAGCCAGGAGCTGACCCACGTGGCACAGCAGACCTCTCCTGTCTCGCCCACAGCTCCCTCAGCAGTAGATTTCAGTAGATCCATCCATTCTGCTCCCCACTTTGTGATGATCCTCTCACCACCCCACATGTCTGGCCTGTACCCCAGTTCTTGTCTGCATAAATAAATACATCTATTAAAAAAATGATCTCAGCACAAGCATCCAACTTGGGGCAGCTGCAAGGCTTGAGACCAGTCAGCACTGGGCTGTGCTGGAATAAAGACCTGAGATGACCTTGACTACTTGGGCAGAGCCACAGGGTACAGAGGGCGCTGGCCCATGCTGAGTGGCAGGGAGCTGCAGCTGGGGCAGTGGGGCTGGCTAGGGCCCTGGGGTCAAATACCACCCTGGCTGGGTCACCCAGCCCTTGGGACATTTGAACAAATAGCGAGCCCTGTCATCTGTTACACTAATAAGAGGTACTGAGCACGTCGATGTGAGTGTAAGGGTCAGAGGAGAGGATCTGTGGAGTGGTAAGAAGGGTGATGTGGCAGCTGCCTTAACAGGGGCACTATTGTCGCTGTCTTGATGCTGGACTCCCGCCTCAGCGTACTCACTCACCTCTGGCTTCTCTCCCCTTGCAGCTTCCTTGCTTTCTCTTCCCTTCCCTACCCCAGACACCCCTCCTTGGGGTGGGTGAGCTGCAGTAGTCATGCCCCCCACAGGAGGGCAGCAAGCACCTCCGGAATAGGGGGAGCCGCCTGCTATCCCAGCAGCCCTGGCCTGGCAGCCCCCACCTGGGTCCAGGAGGATGCTGTGGCAGGATCCTGCTGGCCTCAGGCTGAGCTGGCCAGGCCTGCCTGACTGTCCCCAGCACCCACCCCAGCAGACAGCGGGGTGAGTGACTGCTTTAATCAGAGTCCCCCAGCAAACAAGATAGCTTTCAGGTCTTGCTGGCCCTCAGGGAGCCGTGTCTGCTAGAGTCTGGAAGGGTGGAGCAGATGTGAGCATCTCTCCTGTGCCAGGAACCCACGCAGCTCCAGAGAGCAGACGGGGCAACGCCACCTGTTCTGGGGCCAGCCCCCCAAAATGGACCACCTAGTCGTTGGAACAGCCCAGAAGAGGAAGTGAGTGCTCAAGCTCCCAAGTGCTGATGTCTGATGGGGCTCTGGCTTTCATCCTGGGCTCTAGCACCTTCCAGCAGGGTGACCTGGATGCAGTCACTTAACCTCTCTGAGCTTCCTTTTTCTGACCTATAAAGCAAGGAGGCTCCAACCTCGTAGAGTTTGTGAAAATTAAGTCAGGTGACAGACGGAAAGCTCTTGGCACACCGTCTGGCCCATGGGAGCGAGAGTTATTCCCATCATTTTTAGGAAATGGCCTGGAGACAGCTTTGCATGGAAAATGAATGTGTGTTTCCCCAAGTTCAAAGCCAGTGCTCCTGGTGTGGGTTGCTGAGGCCTAGACCGAGGACTGTCAGCGGGGGAGGGCTGATCAGCGTCTCTGCTCTAAAACCAGGGAAGGAAACGTCCTTCACCCTTGTGGTTTAAGAACCTACTGGATTGTTCCACGTGGGGCCTCCTTTCCCCTAGCTGCCCTGGAGGAGGCCCCTCCACCTAGCGTGCTGGGCAAGGGTCTGCAAGGAGAGCAGAGGCAGGCGGCAGGCCGGTGAGGGCACAGGCGGGAGGGGCCACCTTAGCCGGAGGGGCTGGGTCTAGGGAGCAGGTGGACAGTAAGAGGTGGGTCACTGCCTGGCTAGCAGAAGGCGTCCCTGGGGAAGCAGGGTGTGGGGGAGGGACACTGTGGCCTTGAGCATAAAAGCACCGAAGGCCAGCGGGGCCCACCCTCCAGGGAAGCTGGTGCCCCTACAGGCAGCCTGGGCTCTGGGCCAGGCCGCTTTCTGTGGTGCTGCTAACGGGGGTAGCGTCTCCAAGGGCACAAGGCTGTGCCAGTGACTGTTGGTGGGTGATGGAGATTGAGAATGTGTCTGCCTGTGTTCTTTTAACTTCTCCAGGAAGGTCACCCAGGGGTTTCCATTACGAGCGCTCTTGAGCCCAGTACAATTTTCTCCTACAATTTAATCCGCTGCCTGGCCAGCCTCCAGTGCGCTAGCTGCTGACAATCGCCAGTCTTTGCAATTGATTTCCTGGAAGCGGGGCCCAGGCAGCAGCCACGTGACAGATGAATGCAAGGGGACGTCTGACATGCCCTCCTGACCGTGGCCTGCCTGTCCATGTAGGAGCCGGCTCTGCTGCCCGCCTGGGGAGTCAGCACCTCACAGCTGCTCACACCTGTGCACAAGGCCTGGACCCACTTGCACTGACACTGTTCTTTCTCTGTCCCTGGGGTGCAGGGCCTGGCTGGGGGTGAGGGGCGGGCTGCCACATTCTGCCGGTGAAGGCATCTCATCTCCGGGTTCTGTGCAGAGCGCCACGCCCCTTAACCTTAAAGCTTTGATTTGTGCTCCCCAGAAAGGTGGGGTCCACAGGGACCCCCAGAGAGGCCGTGCGTGGAAGGGGAGTGGTTGCACCGTCCGTGTTATAGCCCCACGTGGGATGTTTTGCAGAACATGGATGCTGTGTGTGTGGACGGTGCCAGGATGTACGTATGTGGTGAAGGGGGGAACTTCTTGGAAAATTCCGATCAGCATGATCCCATGTAAAAGCAAAGAAAACCCAAGATCCCGACATCGTGTGTGTGTGTGTGTGTGTGTGTGTGTGTGTGTGTGTGTGTGTGTGTAAACGCCCAGAAAACACCTGGGACAAAAACAGCAACTGGCTAACACAGTGTACTGCTGGGCAAAGCAGTGATAATTTTTGTTAATGGAACTATTAAAAATTTAGGTTTTTTTAATAGCTAGTGTTTTAGAACAAGGAAAGAAAGGCAAACTGCTTACCTAACGCCTCTGCCACCACAGCCTCCCGGAAATTCCCATTTCTCGCCATGCACTGGACTGAGGCCCTTAGGTTCTTGTCTAGAGGGACGTGCCCCAGGTGGAGAGCTGGCGATGACCTGGACTCACATCCACGGCCTAGCCGCTTGGGAGGGGCCCCGAACAGCCAAGCGTCCTCCCTGAACTTCTGAGTCCTGCAGTCCTGTGCTGTGGTAGACCCCACAGGGCCGCCTCTGGGGGTTGTGTACCCCCCACTGGGCATGCTGTGTATTGGGGCAGAGGGTAGAGCTTCTTAGCAACCCCACACACACTTCTTGCCCACTGATACTTCATCCTAGGTTGTTGGAGGAAAGGGGCAAGAAACATCAGACCCTTCTGGGGTACTGGAGGGGGGCTCTTAGGCCATCGGGACTAGGCCACAGCCCCGACTCGCGCCTCCAAATCAGAGCAACTATGTCCTATGAGGGTAAGGGCAGGACTTGCCCCGGTGCCAGTGTAGGGCCCCTAACTCTCCTTGGCACTGCCTACCTCCTCCTGAGGCAGGGGCAGTGCTCTGCTCTAAGCAAGGGCCCTTCTGTCCTGGAGACCAGCGTGTGTGCCGGGCCTGCTGCGGGCCCAGCCCCAAGAGTCCTGAGAGCCTCTGCCTCCTTGTTCCAGAAGGAAATGAGGGCAGGACGCATCGCTCACACACCTATTCTGTGCCAGGAGCCTACCTGGGTTCTTGACACTTAGCTCATTCACACCTCTGAACTGAGCCACGCTGCATGGGGCTGACAGCCCGGGGTGGGAGGCTCAGTCACACGGCCACGAAGCCGACCAGGAGCGGAGATCCGTGCCCGGGGTGCCCTGCTCAGAGGCCTGCTCCTGCCCGCCACACCCCCACAGCGCCCCATGCAGCCTCATTGCTGGCAGGCTTCAGGGAGGGCGTGCAGGGGCCTTGCTCCTGGAGAGCAGAGATAATTGTGATGGGGGAGATGGTGGTAGGGTGCAAACTGGATGAGCTCCCCAAAGGGAAACCAGCCTCTGGGGCTCCCAGGGGCCCTGGTTGCTCCTTGACTGCTCTTCAAGGCAGCTGTTCCGGGTCTCCTGTGCATTCCTGGCTAGTGCCTGCTTCACTTACTTATTGGAAATGGGGCTGGCCAGTGACTTAGGAGCTTTATGCCTGGATCCCCCCGTACTGGCCAACAGGCGGGATCCCTTCTTCCTCTAAACTCTCACCCCTTCTTGCTGGCATCTTTTAGCCATGACTGAGTTTTCCTTGGTATGGAACCAGCGAGGCCTGACGGTAACGGGGCTCAAACCCAGCCCCGCCACCACAGCAGCCCCGTCCTCAACACTGTCAGAACATCTCTGCATCTCCGTTTCTTCATCTGTGAAATGGGGGTCATGGGAGACGAGCTTCTGTGCAGTTGCCAGCATCACGCGGACTCACGGCCAGGACGCAGCCACCAGCGGGCGGCGCCCTGTGTGTCTTCGCTGTTAGTGTGTCTCTCGTCCCTCTGGCACCTGCCTCACGAGGGAGAGATGGTTCTGCAGCCCCACGGCTGGGAGGAAATCAGAGTGGGCTGGATGGAAAATAGCCCGTGGGCCTGATGAAGCTGCCATATGGTGCTTTTCTCAGAGCCGGGTAAGGGAAGAACAAGTTCATGTGCCAGCTGAGGAGGTGGTGCAGACCAAGAAGGGAAATAGCAGGGACAGGGCTTCCGAAAGGCTCTACTTTTTGCTCCCTGTCTTTCCCAAAAGATCATGGCTGCCAGTCCTCATGGTCAATCTCACATGACTTCAAGCCAGGAGGAGAGGCGGGGGGTGTCTCTTCTATAGGCAGATGTGGGGTTCCCTGAGCATCTTGTGAAAAAGCCCTGGGTGGATGTGGCAGCGACTGAGCAGGCTAGCCATGCGTGAGGGAGATGCAAAGGGCCTGGGGCACCGAATGGGTGCAGACACCACCAGTTCCTACAGTGACATCCAGCAGTGACTGTGGGCAAAGCCAAGGCAGCATCTCTAGTAGACTGTTTTCTCTCTCTGTGCTAAGGACCTTAAAGAAATACTAATAAAACAAACAAACACACAGGACCCTCATTGCTCCTTTTCTGGAGCATTTATTTTAATCCGTCTTCCCCACTAGGCTGTGGATGAGTTGGCAAATGAGACCTGAAGATGAGGCCACCCCTGAGGCCATGCAGGGGTTCTACCAACCTAGACGCTTACCCCAAGATCTAACTTATATAAGGGGGCCTCGAGCAGTGTCTGGCACATAGCAGGCCCCCCATAAATGCCATTTGGCTAGGGGTGCTATTTGGTTATTTGGGCTGATATGTCCAGCAAGCAGGAACAACCACATCTGGCTCAGCCAGACTTAGCCAAGGAACTTCATTCAGTCCTTTCTTGCAATGAACATGGCATCAGCTGCTCACACTCAATACCCAGCGGCTCTCTACTGGGAGAAGGGGTGGGGGTCCTAGCTGCTGACATGTGTGTTCCACGGCTGCTTCCTGAGGAAAGTAGAAACTGCTCCAGTGACCCTCTGCTCAGCAGATGCAGTCTCGCTTGCTTGCAGGATCCAAATGTTTTGTTTTGTTTTTTTTTTTTAATGCATACAAGAACATGGGTGTAGGCCAAAGGTGTGGAGATGAGTGGATTCACCAGAGACAGAGTGGGGAGCAGAACAGGCAGATCTGAAATACACTGCTGAGGGGAGCAGCAGGTGAGATAGGAGAGGTCTGCTGCGCCATGTGGGTCAGCTCCCTGGCAAGAGATTGGACTCAAGTTGCAGTGGCTGCCAGTAGCTTGATAGCAGTAGACTTAACCCCCGTACCACCAAGGAGGCCCCCCAAATGCTTTTTTAACACTTATTTATTTTTATTGAAGGATCATTGCATGAGCAAATGCTTCTCGAAGATGAGAAAGTGCTTCTCTCTGGGGTTCCTTTCCTGCGCGAGGATGAAGGCTCTTTCCCAGCAAGGCAGCTCCTGGGATCACCAGAGCTTCCTGGAAGTAAACACGCTGGCAAGGTAACCAGGGCTCCAGAAGCCACGTGATGCAACTTCTCTCTTCCTTTCCCCTTGGCCAGTCTGGAAACTACTCCCTGAGGGTCACTGGGCACCCCCAGGCTGGCTTCCTGGTGATGGAGGGAGAGGCGATGCTTCATAGCTTGGGATGCCACAAGTCTAATGTAACCCATCCTCATCTAGCTGATTTTGGGCCGCTGTGTCCCTCCACCGCAAGGCTCCAGTGACCCCAGAGTGCCTGTCTCTGGCCACCTCTGGACCTTTGCATATGCCTCTAATTCTCAAAGGACCATCAGGAACCTCCTTGTTCACACAATTGTTTCTCAAGCCTCGCCCACAGAGCTCCCAATTCAGCAGTCCTTGGGTGAGACATAAGAATGTGCATTTCTAGTAAGTCCCTGGTGATATGTATGCTGCTGGCCCAGGGCTCACACTTTGAGAACCACAGTCTTGACTATTCCCCCATCCATGTCCTCAGGAAGCCTTCCTTGACCTCCCAGTAAAGGTGAGGCTCCTACCCGCACCCATTTGCATTCATGGAACCCGGTGTGCATTTCCTTCCTGGTGTCTATCACATCATACAGTTGCTATATAATTGCTATAGATGAGTGAAAACATTAGGTTGATGCCAGGCTCTCGCCTTTGCCTGTGTGTTTTCCCGTTGTCTCCCTGGTGTCTCCATAGTGCTTGGACACAATAGGTGCTCAACAAATAGTTGCTGTTTGTTGGATGAATGAATGAGTGAACAATGAATACCTGCCAAAGATGCCCAGAGATGCCATGGTTACCATGGACTCAGGTGACTCTGCGTTCTGACAGAGCTAGAGGTAGCTTGGGAGTTGTTCTGAGTAGGTTCTGAGTAGTTGTTCCGCTGAGGTTCCAAACCAGCCTGTTGTTCCTCACTGTGTGACCTTGGATCGGTTATTTCACCTCTCTGTGTATCACCTGGTACATCGCCACGTTGGGAGTAGCACCCAGTGCTTGGGGGTGTGTGAAGACTCGTATGCTATGTGTTGCTGCTATTAAAAGGCCTGAAGAAGGCTCCTCTTGCTTTCATAAGACTCTGGTGTGCTTCCTCTGGTACACGAGGGTGAGACCTCGAGCCGAGGAAGTAGCCTAGGCTTTGTCTGTGATGGGCTTTCCCAGAATTAGCCATCCCTACCTGCCAGGACTCCAGGATGGCTGCCAGCAGCGTGTTTGGGAGGCGGGGGCACAGCTCCCACCGCCTTGGTTGCTGGCCTGTGGGGTAGATCTGGCATTTCTGGCCCTCCCTCGCGGCAGCCTGGCATGGAGCTGACTCACCCTGGAGGGGTGCTGATTAGTATGCAGAGCAGGTACGGGAGGAAAGCTGTCTCCACGCAACAGCTCTTGATGTGTTTCTCTGATTAATGTGGCAGAGAGAACATTGCAGCTTTTTCCTGAATGGTCGCCACGTGGAGCCGGAGTCATTAGCATGGCATCTCCCGCTTGCCATGACCTGCTGACCACCCTAAGTAGTTAAAAATGAAAATGGCCAAGACAGCTGCGAGGCTCAGAAACAAGCTGCCTGGTGGCCTTGCAGCCTGGGGAAGAGTCTTGTAGGAGGCAGGTTTCTGGAACAGCCCTGCCTCCCCACTCTCGCTAACCCTTGGAAAGCCCTGCAAGACCCTGCTGCTTCCCAGTGAGGGCAGAACCCCTTGCCTGGGATCACTGCCTCCCCACCAGTGAATTCCAGATGAAAAGGAGTGGGAAGGAGAGGCAAGGGGTTCCAGGTGGAGGCAGCGGACCGGATTGGGCACTGGAGTGGAGGGAGACGGGACTGTGCACTGAGGGGCTGCCTGGGGTGGAGGACAGGGGTGGCGCAAGAAAGGAGACTGAGGACCGCAGCTATCTCGTGGGGAAATGGGGCATTACAAGGGGCTGAAGCAAGGGGACCTTCAGGAAAATAAGGCACGGTGTTACAAAGCGCCTCTTTCCAGCGTGGTAGAGATTAGGGGCTCCCCGTGAAAGTGGGGTGGACAGTGAGGATGGGTGGCCTTCATCCAGGTGGGTGACGCTTGCATCCTCCAAGCCAGGGAAGGCTGGCTTCTCTACTGGCGTCTCTGGAACAGCTCTGGAAAGCTCACATTGCTCAGGGAAACTGAGGCAGCCAGTGTTTCCCTGCCGCTTCCCAAGGTCTGAAGTGATGGGGGATGGGCTCCTCTAGATCTCTGTTCCGTCTCTGGCTGTGTGTATGTGGCGGTGGCAGACCAGAGGATGCCATGCTCTTCTGAATTCTTGGTTTTGGGTTTTTTGTTCAATTTGCCACTTTCCTTTCTGGATCTCAGTTTCCCTAACCATGCAATAGGGAGGGCAGCGGAGGGCAGCAAGGAGATTGGAGAATGGCACCTGGGCTTGCTGGTAAGAATGATGACAAGGCTGGAGCAGGCACACCTGTTCTCAGCAAGCCAGTGCCCATGCCAGCTCCGTGCCCCCACGTGGTGTCACCACTGCTACCACCCCACACCACCACCCCCCACCCCATGTGGGCGGTGTCTTCAAAGCAGGTCCCTCTGCATCCACTTGCCAGAAAGCAGGCCTCTGCCCTAACCCCCGGCTGGAAGGGAATGAGCAACAGCACTAATTGTGGAGCCGGCAGGAGAGACTGGGAGGAGGCGGGCAGGAGAGAGAGAAATCATCTTGTGATGCGCCAATTACTGATCAGCTGGGACATAATTGCGGGGCTGCCATCTCGGCTGCTGGAGGTACCAGGCCTCCCTCTCGTTAATCAATGATAATCCAGAATTACGACCCTTAATGATTTGCAAAGACACTTATGCACACACGCACACATGCTCTCACGCGGACAAAAGTAATTGATAATCAGCCATGTAATTTGAGGCAATAATTCTGTCCGAGGCCAGATGACAGGCCCCACCCTGCCAGCAGCCGACCCCTGCCACGGTAGCAGCCTCTGGAGGGAGGGAGGCCAGGGGAGCCTCCCGCTGGCTGCAGGCGGTACAAGTCTGGGCATTTTCTTTTTGTTTCCTACTTTTACTTATTTCTTATTTGTAGTATTTATAAATATCACTGCCGGCCCTCCATGGTGGCGCAGTGGGTTAAAGCACAGCATTAAGAAGCTAAAGCCACTTCTGCATGAGTTCAATTCCGCCTGCCCCGGAGGTGACCACATGGCGTGGCAGACCTCTCCTGACCCGCCCGCTGCTCCCCTCAGCAGTGTACTTCGTCAATCTGCTTGTTCTGCTCCCCACTCTGTCTCTGATGAAGCCTCTCACCGCCCCTGCACCTCTGGCCTGTACTCCAGTTCTGTATGCACAAATAAATAAATCTTTAAATTAAAAAAAAAAAAAAGAACATATGCCTAACCCAGTGGTTCATGTCCTGGCTGCACATGGAAATCACCCCAGGAAAATTTAGAAAATTCTGCGACCTGAGCCCAGTCCTAGAGACCTAGATGCAGTTGATCTAAGCATTATGGTGATTCTAACTACCAGTCAAGGTCCTGGGAACCCCACCTTATCATTCCAGGGAACCCCACCTTATCATCCCAGGGAACTCCGCCTTATCATTCCAGGGAACCCCACCTTATCATCCCAGGGAACCCCGCCTTATCATTCCAGGGAACCCCTCCTTGTCATTCCAGGTGGGCTCCTCTGGCCACCCTTTCCTGCCTCTTCCTAGTCTCTCCACTTTGTGGACCTCTCCCTCCATTTTCTCGAACTTCGGTGTGCACATGCATCTCTCCAGCGTTTGTTCAAACACAAGTTCTGGCTCTGGCGATGGCGGTGGGAGGTCTGCGTTCCTGAACACATTCTCAGGTCATGATGAGGATGTTGATCCTGAAGAAGAGTCTCTTAAACGTTGGTGCCAGAAGGTCCTGTTTATGGAGCTCTCCTTCTGGGGCAGGGCCGGGTGCTGGGACTGGGTATCTAAAGAGGAATCAGGTCCAGTCTTGTTCAGGCAGTTGAGTACCTGGAACTCATATGCTAGGTCCTTTCACAGTCTTGAGAACAAGACATGCCCGGAATGACTCAGATGATAAGGTCCCAGGAAGTAGGGGAAATGGTGCCTGCCCTTGAGGAAACTAGATCAGATAAACCCTTGTTTGTGAAACCCTGTCAAGCCAGGCATGGAGCATGAAGAAGCCATCAGTGGGCAGGAGGGCCAGTGAGGCCACAGGTATGCCTCGAGTTGGGGCCCAGCGATGTTTAGCAAACCCCTGGAAATGGAAGCTTCCTGGAATTGGGTTGAGGTCATAAAAAAAAAGGTGCCAGTGAGGAGGCATGTGACAGTCTCCCTGTGGCCATAAGCGTCTCCAATCCCAGTCTGAACAAGAGGAGAAACCTGTTTCCTCAGGTCCTGCCTCTGAACTGTGACTTGCTTTGACTGGTAGGAAGTGACACTGTCCGCTCCAGCCTTGCCCTAAGGAAACTGGTGACTTCTCCTGAAGTGAGCTGCCTGCTAAGAAATCCAGCTACCCTGAAGTCACCGGGCTGGCCACATAGAGAGTCAGAAGGAGGGCTGTGAATGAAGCCTCCTTGGCCCTGCCCTCCCCATCCAGTCACCAGCTGAATGCAACTGAGTGACCCCAGTTAACACCACAGGAAGCAGAAGAACCATCCAGCTGAGCCTTGCCCAAATTCTTGACTCACAAAATCATGAGCAACAATACATTGTTTTAAGCCACTCATTTTTCAAGTTGATTGTCTTACAGCAACAGCTGACACTCACAAGTGAGACCAGTAGCCATGTCAGGCCTCAGCCTACTGATCTGTAAAATGAGGGTGACGCAAGACAATGTGCAGGAACTGGCACACTATGACTATGATGATTAGGAAGGTGTGCCAAGGTTCCCACACCTGTGCTCCACCCTGACCAAGGGAAGGCTGTTCGGACCTCAGATCGAGCCGTCCCAGGAACACATGATCCGCTGTCATTCTCCTCTCTCGGGTATGGCCTGTCAGGCAGCAACCTGGCTAAGCGTGGAAACAGGCCCTCCTCTGTTGGTTTCTAGCTGTGTGACCTCAGGCAAGTTGTTTATTGTCTTTGAGCTTTTGTTTCTTCTCCTGAAAAGAGAGGAAGTAGCCAGGCTCCTTCTCCAGGAAGCCTAACCTGATGAACCTCTTCCCCAACACATTTCTCTAAATAGAGCTTTTGTTATGTCCTGCTTATGAGATAGGTGCTAATTTTTTATTTCCAGATCTTTACTTAAATGTCACCTTTTTATTGAGATCTTCCCTGAAGACTGTTCAAAATTTTCCCCGTCCTTGGGTCCTTGAACCCCTCTTCTGCTTTGGTTTTCTCCACAGCATATATTACCCTCAAGTATCATGTTGATTCTCCCTGCTTACTTACTTATTTTCTGTCCTGTGCCACCACTGTACACATACACAACAGCCCCCTACCTCCCAGCCCAAACACCCTCAGATGTAAGCCCCAGTGTGGGCAAGGGCTTATGTCTGGGTTTTCTGTTGTTTAACTGCAATTTTCCCTGTACTGTCTGGCCACTTCTTTGCATGACTGGATGTCAGAGCACACACATTCAGTGTGAGATGATACTACAGACATCCTAAGGTGTCCTCAAAATGAACCTAACCTAAGTTATATCTTGATCCAGGTATTAGAACATTCCTCCACCATCAATTGGTTTCCAACCCTCTGTATCTGTATCTATATGCATGAACATGTGTGCAGTAAAGGCCACTGGGAATAGAAATTTGTAAATTATGGTAACGATGGTGGGTGTTAATAAAAGTTCATTGAGAGTACACTTTCCTCTCTTCCTCAGCCCCTGAGGCCATGCCAAGCAATATCGGATTTGCCCAGGGGTCTGGGATAGAGCAGAGATCCAGGCTGACATGTGAGGCTCAGCAGTCCCATTATTTCAGGGAGGAATACCCAGATGTGGCCTGAGGCTTGGGGTGGGGGGTACATGCTGAGAGGAGCTCTTCTTGTGAGCACCATCCTCACACCCCCACTTCCTCAAGGGCTAGCCCAAGCTCAAAGGGATGAGGTCTTCCTTGAGAAGACAGGACTCTTGGTGATGATTTTCACCTTCCCTCAAATAGTTCCCTGGAGAACTACACCCAGCATCTTTTCCCTCCAGTCTGGGGAGGAGAGGGTAGCAAAAACTCCCCTTTACAGAGGAGGAAAGTAAAGCCCAGACAACATTTATGCCCTGTCCGAGCACTCTTCACACACTACATACAAGATGCAAGGAACTGCCATTTCCAGCAGTTTCTGGGATAGTCTCTGAGCTAGAAACCATGCCTGGTTGACTCCATAATTAGCTGGATCCAAAATCTGACGTTATCTGTCATTTATTTTGCATCCTGCCCAGCCTGGAGTGTTGCCAAGTGGGTGACATCCGGTGAGTAGGGGTCTGTCTACTGGGTAAAGCAGGTCTGGCTCACAGGTGGCCGTCCGCAGTCCCCTACCCCGAGTCCACAGCCCTGCACCTTTGCTCCCAGCCAGCAGGGGGTGGACACACTATTCCTACTGGACTTGACCCCAACCCCCAAGTGACCTGCACAGAGGTCTGCCCCGCTGTGATGGAGAAGGTCTCCTACTCACCTAGATGGGTGCACTGTTCCTGTCCAAGCCTCCAGAGTGCGTGGTCGCCCCGCTCCACACAACCCCCCTCCAGTCCTGCCCCTCAAGCCTCTGACAATGTGGGGAACTGACACTACCTGGGTGGTGTCTACACAGGCACTGTGACAGTCACGTGACAAGCGCCAGCTCCTGTCATCCTCTGAGGTACTGGAATAATCCATTTTACAAATGAGAATTCTAAGGCACTGTTCTACATCATTCTATTTATTTTAGGAAAGGTTTTCCGATTTATTTCGCGATGTTCATAAATTTTGCTCTGTACCCGAGTGACAGACTCCTCTACAGAACTTACAAAGCTCTCCAATGAAAGCGTTGCCCCCCACCCCGCTCCCCACCCCAACTGCCTTTGGAGGAATTATCAGGCAGAATAGCTGTCCTCCACAGCAGCAACTCCCTGCCTTTATTGTCATTGAAAGAGTGACATTTACCACACATGCAGTGCTGGTGTTTTAGGTCAGTAGCGAAAGCTAAAGCCATCCAGTGGGACATGATGCACCCCTTTTTCCCCACGACCTTCACTTATATCCTCCTGACCCTTTCCCACTTCCTCCTAACCTCAGAAACTCACTGTATTTATTAACGTCTGCTAGTTCTTATAAGTAATTGCTGGACCAGATCTCCCGTGCAGCTTTCTATTCTGACTTGCTTTATTACACACAGCCCCCTTAAACTCCGCCCATTTTGTTGCAGTGCAGCATTTCCTCTCCCTGTGGCTAAGTGGCAGTCTGTGGTGTGGAGGTGCCCTCTGGGGGGTGGGGGGGGGGCAGCCTTAGCGGCAGGAGGCCTGGGCTGCTGTCCTGTAGTAGGACTGCATTGGTCTCATTTTTATTTTTAAGATTTACTTTTATTTATGTATACATACAAGAGCTGGGGTGCAAGCCAGAGGTGCTGGGGTGAGAGGATTCACCAGAGATAGAATGGGGAGCAGAACAGTTGGGGTGACTGAAATACACTGCTGAGGGGAGCAGTGGGTGAGGCAGGAGACGTCTGCTGCGCCATGTGGGTCACCTCTCTGGCTGGGGATCCAACTCAAGCCACAGTGGCTGGTGATCGTTTGTTGGTGCTGAGACTTCAACCCCTGTGCCATGAGGGAGGCCCAACATTTGTCTTATTCTAAAAATGAAAATACTGAGGTTTGGGGTTGTTAAGTGACTTATCACCCCTTCTTAAGACCGCCTCTTTCCACTTTCAGGTGTGTAAGTGTGTGTATGGGGGGAGGTAGGTGTTAGCAAAGGCCTGGGCCTCCAGAGAGGGCTGACTGGTGGAAAGAACACTTCTTAAAAACGGAGGGGTCCTGTCCCAGTTCTCCCCCAGGGGTTCCTTGCTCCTGGCGGTTTGTCCCTTTGCCCAAGACTCTGGGTGGGCCTACCAGTGCCATGCTGTTCTCACAGGGTGCCCAGAGGCACTTCCTCCTGGTGTGAATCCCAGATACCTGGCACACACGGGGGAGTCTCCTGGGTGGTGACCTTGGTGATGTGGTGGGGCGCAGAGAGTCAGCTGGGGAGGGGAGAGGACCAGCGAGCTCACCTGCTCCGCCACCTGATCTGCAAAAAACAAGCCCTGGGCCAGATGGCCAGCGGTCCTAGGTCACTTTGTTGGTGACCGCAGAGGCAGGGCTGGAGCCCCAGAGGCTGAGCTGTCAGTCTTTCTTCAGGCTTTAGTGGATCGTGTTTTCCAGGGAACTGCCTCCAGCCTGCTCCGCCTGCCTCATGTCCCCTCCACTTAGCCTGTCCTACAGGCAGCCCCCTGCCCCTCTTCCTTGGAGGCTTTCCCGCCCAGAGGCTGTGGGAAAACTCCTTATAGCACTTGCACTCTATTGACTTACTTTATCTCCCCAGCTGATCTTTGAATAAGCAAGGAAGGGCCGGCAGAAGGATAGAGACAGGGCACTGTGCCAACGTGCTCAGACACCTGACTTTGAACCTGGCTGGGTCACTGACTTGCAGTGTCTCGAGAGCTTATTTCACATCTCCTGGGCCTCAGTTTCCCCTCTGGTCTAGCTCAAGGCTTCGCATATTCTGCCCATGGAGTCAGCCTGGTTGGAATGGACAGGACCCTACCCCAGGTCAACTAGAGGGGCCTCACTTTTTTCTCTTAAATACTTGGGCTTTTGTGGGGGCTGGGGAAGGTTCTGAGACTAAGAGAAATTCTGGTATCGCAGGCAGGGAGACACTCCAGTCTTGTGCTTTGTATATCTCACCCCTGTCACTAGCAGAAATGAGACAATATTTCTCTGGTGGGTAAAACAGATTGTCAGGGCTGGGAAGCAAGTCCAGGCTGAACCTAGAACAAGCTTTTCAGGTGAAAGAGGCCTTTTTATAAAGTGCCTAAAAGTCAGAATGATAAAAACACTAGATATTTACATAGCAGAGAATTCAAAAATGTGAAAAAATTTAAGATTTATTTATTTTTTATTTATGCATACAAGAACTGGGGTACAGGCTAGAGGTATGGGGGGGTGGGATGATTCACCAGAGAGAGAGTGGGCAGCCGAACAGGTGAACCTACTGAAATACACTGCTGAGGGGAGTAACTGGCGGGTCAGGAGAGGTCTGCTGCGCCATGTGGGTCAGCTTCCTGGCTGGGGATCGAACTTGTGCTGAAGCTGCTGCAGATAGCTTCACAGTGCTGTGCTTTAACCTGTTGCACCACCAGGCAGGGCCCCAATAAGAAGTATTTTTTAAAAATCAGTGGCCACTAGTAAACACTGACAAGGTTCTGAGGCAAAGGGAGGGGAGACGGAAAGGAGAATATGAGGGATGGGACAAAAAAGACTGAGGCTGCCCTGAGCCGGCAGCTTCAGCTCCTTCATGCCTCTGGGCCCTCCTGCTTGCCCCTGAAGTGAGCACAAGCCCTGCCCCTTCCCTGCCCCCTCCAGGCTGCCCCTGCAGGGAGGACGCGTGTCTGGCAGAGGCTGTCGTGGCAGCTCTCCTGGAACTAGGCTCTGGGACCCTGCGGCTGGCAGAAAACACAATCCTTGACCCGTGAGCGGCCAAAGTCAGGTGGGATGCAGATCCCCCAGGCAGGCCTTCCTGGGCAGCGGAAGCCTCTGGGCATCTCAAGCGGAGCAAGAAGCCTGCCTGTTTTGGTCAGCGGCAAGCCCTGTCCTGCATTGTGTGGGAAAGTCAGTTCTGCTTTCAAACCTCGGCTCCTCCTGGACTGCAAAGTACACTCTGGCCCTTATCCTGTATCCGGGCTTCTGCGCCCCAGGTGGCCAGGGACCACCCGACTGTGCGAGTGTGGCCACCCACAATTAGAAAAGCCTGTGTTCTCCCATGCTTGGGTCTGACCTGGGGGAGAGAGGGGCAAGGGAGAACCATGGGGGCGCCTCGGGGAGTTCCACCAGCTGCTCACGGTCATCATGTCCATGTCATCGTCGCCATCACCTTCCTAGTCATCTACTGACCCACCTCCGATGGCTCTACCCTTCACCAGCTGTGAGGCTTTTAGGGGGCCTTCATTACGGTCAGTCCTGTATTCACCTCTAAGGTCTCAGTAGGAAAGTCTCCAGGAATCTTGGTTAATCACATGGCACTGTGTTACGTGTGTTCTAAACTTTGTTGAGTCATCGCCACAACCTTGTGAAGTAGAGCTGTGACCAACTCTTGGCTTCAAGTAACAGCATCCTCCATTCTACAGGGTTGATTGGGGGTGCTCCACTGAGCCAAAGGAATTGGCCTGGAAAAGGTCTAAGGGTGGGTGACTCTGGGCCCACGTAGCCCAGCTACTCGGCTGGGCCACCAGCTTTCTGTTCTGTCATCTTTAATGAACTGACTTGGCTCTCTGAGCAGCAAGATGGCTGCTGTGGCCCCAGCCATCACACCAGACATAACATCCCTGCTGCAGGAAAGTTGTTTCTTTCATGCTATGAGAGCAAGAAAATGTTTCCTAAAACATCTCCATACATTCCCCCAAACGATCCAGGCTTGCATCTCACTGACCAGAAGTGGATCACAGATCGATCCCAAAATGAATCACTAGCAAAGGAAATGGGTCATCAAGATCGCTTCTGACTACTCAGGATTCCCCTCTCCCCTACCTGGGAAAAGGGGATGAACTCCTGAAAAAAAAAAAAAAATCAGGACACCAAGGAAGAAAACAGGAACAATGGAACAACAGCCCACAATATCTGCCACACAAGCAATTATTGTTGTCTCCCATTTTACAGATGGGGAAACTGAGGCTGAGGCAGAGTTAGACTTGAACTCAGTGCTGCCTAAGGCCTTGATTCTCTCTACCATATGATATAGGTATATAGATCTGCAGGCTGCACCCAAGCTCCATTCTATATCTGTTGTGAGTAAGGAAGGTGATCACATCCATGTCTACTTCAAAGTATTGCTGGAACAAGGGCAGGTGTAATAATACACATATATCCCCACATGCTATTTTACTGCCAATAAAATTATGGTATGAGAATTTACAGTCAGATCTGTTCATTTGACTGGCATTTATTTAGGCCCTGCTAGGTGACTGTGGGGGCAGCAGGGTAGGCTCTGGCCTTGAACTCCAAGGAGGCCCGAGTGGGGGAGTTGTATGGACACGTAACTGGAGCTCTGTGATTTACACTGATTGCCATGGAAATAGGGAGTCCTGGCGCTGGAGACCAGTTTCACAGGAATCATAAAAACTGATTTGGGTTTTGAAAAATGCATAGACGTTTGCTCAAAGAATAAGAGGGGGACAACGTTCTTTCCAGGCAGAAAAAAAGGGGGCTGTGAGGTGGAGCGCCTGAAAGTTCACACTGTGTTTGAGGAGTAAAGAGGAATTGAATGTGGTCAGAAAGTAACAGGGTGGCGGGAAGAGGCAGCAAGGGATTTGGGGGCAGTTTCCCTTAGCTCTGGTCCCGGCTAAGGAGTTGGCTTTGATTCTGTTAGGCGCCTAGAAGATTTTCAAGCAGGGAAGTAGAGCGATCAGATTTGATCTGATTTTGAAGACTTGGATCCCCCAGTGAACCCCAGTGAATGTGAGTGAGCTGGAGACATATTCACCTCACGCACCAGCACCGTGCCCTCTGCACCTGGGCAGACGTGAGTGTTCAAGGCTGTGTGGGTTTTCCAAGGTTTGGAGGAGACTCGTGAAGGCCTTGATTAACAAGGCTGAACAAACGATTAAATGCTGAACAAACACAGTGACTCTGAGACAATTACGTTAGCATGAAATGTGTGCTTACGGTCTTCTAGGTTCTCTTTGCTGTGTGTCCTGGCACAAGTTACTTAACCTCTCTGAACTTGGTTTTTTTTAAAGATATATGTATTTGTGCATACAAGAAATGGGATACAGGACAGCAGTGCAGTGGGTGACTCACCAGAGACAGAGTAGGGAGCAGAACAGATAGATCTATTGAAACACACTGCTGAGGGGAGCAGTGGGCGAGACAGAAGAAGTCTGCTGCACCATGTGGGTCAGCTCCCTGGCTGGAGATTGAACGTGTGCTGCAGTGGCTGTGGATAGCTTCACAGTGCTGAGCTTTAACCCTTTGCACCACCGGGGATACCCCATTTCTTTTTAAAAAAGATTTATTTATGCATACAAGAGCTGGGATGTAGGCTGGAGGTATGTGTGCGCAAGGGGGCTGGGCAGGGCACGAGAGGAGTCACCAGAGACAGAGCGGGGAGCAGAACAAGCGGATCTACTGAAATACACTGCTGAGGGTAGCAACGAGTGAGAGAGGAGAGGTCTGCCGTGCCATGTGGGTCACTCCCTGGCTGGGAAACAAACTCTTGCTGCAGCAACTGGTGGTAGCTTCACAGTGCTGAGACTTTAACCCCTGTGCCACCAAGGAGACCACTGAACTTCTGTGTCTTCATCTATACTACTTCATTAGGTATAGATTAGAAGAGAGAAAGCATTAAAACACTTAGCACCACGCCAGACACACAAAAAGTGCCCAATGAATGTTAGTGGCGCCAGCCACCGTTGCTATGGCTGCTGCACAACCTGGGCTGTGAGCATCTTCCTGACCTGCTATGGGGGCGATGCTTCCTGGAGTATGTGGTTGCCCTGGGCAGAAAGGCAAGATTTTACCGCAAGAACCGTGACAGGGAAGCTGGTTAACAGTCTGCAATGTCACTGGCTGCGATGTCCTTTGGTCTCCAGTGCTGCCGGCCCCTGCTTGTTCCTTCCTCTCTTGAGGTCTCTGGGACCACAGGAAGTAGCCTTCCCCTAGAAGAGTAGCTGGGGGCAACTGTTCTGTAGCTCAGGTAGCCCCCTATTGTGGGGCTAGCTCTGCCCTTTCCCCTTGTTGCACTGGCCTGAATGGAGTGCACTTCCCGGCTACCTCTGCTTTCCAGACCAGCTCAGTCCTCTGAGCCCCCTCCAGCCTTATGTCTGTGCATCTCCTGGGTGGATTTCTCGTTTTGTGTACAGATGTTTCTGATCCACGCTTGCATGCAGCTGTGTGTGTTTGGTGATCCAAGCGGATCTGGACTGGCATGGGCTGGGGATTGGCACCACCCTCAGCAGCAAGAGCCCAAGGACACCCTCTGCCCATTAGATTCCATGCCTGGTGGGTCCCCTCCCTGCTGGGTGAGTAGTCACACCCTGCCTTTTTCCATCTAAGCTCCAAAGTGTTCTTCAGGCAGACATTCCAAGTGCTGCTAACTTGAGAATGAAACCCTGGTCCCTGCTGTTCTGAGCCTTCTCCAGGAGACAGAGCGCGTCAGCTCTCAGACGGACATCGATGCGGCTGAGATAATAAAAGCCTGCGGAGGTAGAGAACAAGCAGGTCTGCTAAGCCACACCCTGGTTTAGCACTTCTGGATGCTCACACATCTTTCCTGCACTCTGCGTCATTGTTTGACTGGATTCTTTGCATAAAACCTGGCTGCCCCACCTGGGTGTCTCTCTCTGAAAGACACGTTCAGCCCCCTCCAGAGAAACTCAAAGCACAGACACTCTTGATGCATTTTCTTGGAGAGTCGATCCCTCCAGCCTGGGAAAGTTTTCCAAACCAAAGCTGAGGAGGAGGAGGAGGATAATGATGATGATAAAAAGAGATGGGGAGGAGAGAAAACTGGGCAAATGCTCCTTCTATTGATTAATGTTCAAGGGAGCAGACTTGGATTGGAGGAGAAGGCAAAAGGGAAGGGCTTTCCAGGTCAATTTAAACATTTGGACTTTGCTTTAAAGGCAGTTTCAAAATAGTTGGCCTCCCCAAAGCGACTTTTTGGAATCAACCCAGAGGGTAAAAACTTACCCTTTCTTCCCCCATCTGGAAAGTTTTCACACCAGAGGCCCCACTCATTCCTGAGCTTTGGCTTCGAAAGAGGAACTTTCCCAACCTTCCAAGATGCCCTGCCCTCTCTCACCCAGCTGACCCAGAAGGAGCTATGTTTGCCCCAGCTGCAGCCCAGCTGTGGAGATTTATGGAACAATGCTGAATCCTCTGGCTGGAAAGGTAAATGGAGAACGTGCCCTCATGACACCTGAAAAGCAGTCAGTATCTGCAGAGAAGCACGAGAGCCATCTTCTTGGTGGAAGAAGTCCAGCACTGCTTCAGAGTCTGTATATAGAGTCGTATGAAGAACTTCACGTGACTGCCGTGACTGCCGACTGCCTTGCAGAGAGCAAGCTGTGAGCCCCCAGGCCAAGTTTTCAGCTTTTGCAGATAAAAGTGCTGACCAGCCAGAGCCCCCTACTGTGAGACGCAACAAATGAAATGCAAACATATTTATGAGGATTCAAAAATATTTTCACTTACTCCAGAGCTCTCAACCTTTTAATGAAAAGCACAACATCTTGCTGAAAACAAGCCTTTGGAACAACAGAGTAAACAGAACCTTGATGTAGGAATTTAGCGACTGGTCTTGACCCCTGTGGACAGCAGCAGTTTAGAGGCCAGTGATGGGAGGACTGTCTCTTCGAGTTTCCTTGCCCCTCAGAAGATGGACCTCGGAGGGCCCTCAGAGATCAACAAGGATCCTTTAAGTACATTCAAGTTGGCCAGCCTGGGCAGGCCTGAGCAAGTGGCTTCTCAGGAGAGCTGAAGCCCACGCAGCTCACAAGTATCACCAGCTCTGCAGGGGCCCAGGCGGCTACAGTGACCCCCCAGTGGGGTCTCTCTTCTCAAGTCTCTTCTGGGTCTGCACTGTGGACCTTTAGATTCACGAGCGCCCACTAGGGTCACCCTCCTCTCTGGTTCTAGAACAGCTGGCAGCAGGGGCCCAGCTACACACTACCTTATCCAACCTGCCTCCTTTCCTGGCTCCTGAGCCTCTGTACCTTTCACTGGTGTCACCCAGCCAGACAACTGTGACCCACCATGGGAATGCTTTGAGAATCCAGTATCCAGAGTGAGGCACTCCTTGAAGTCCTCCATTAATTCCTGGTGCTAAAAGCGGATATGGAAGCCCAGGGGGTGAGGGGGATGGCCTGTGTCCCAGGGGACCACCCAACTATTGTGAAAGAGGCCCTCTCCATTACTTCTTCCTGCTCCTGTTGACCCACTTCAAACACTCCCTGCAATCTACCTCTTAACACCTGGCGGGGGAGGGGCACCCCCACTCCCCCAGGCTGCCCCCACACTAGTGGAACCACCCACTTCTGTTCCAGGTCGGTTCAGAGTGTAGCCTATGTGGTTGCCATGGAGAATACCCCCTTCCCCTTCTAGGGCTTTGTGACCCTAGAAGGAAAGCACCAGGAAACCCCAAAGCATTTTCCCTCCTGAAAACAATGGCTTCCAGGGTCTGTGCCAGACACACTCACAACACCCGAAATAGACTCATTGTCCTCTTATGCAATATCCAGGAATTTGGTGAAACTCATCGTTTTTCAGGTTACCGATAATGCCCGTTTGGAAACTGAAACAGGAAGGAACACAGGCTGAAAAAGCTTTTATCCAGCCCACAGCGTTTCTCTTTCCAGATGTTAAGATAGGTTTTTCTGTTTGTTTGTTTCTTGGTTTTTGTTTTATTTTTCCCCCAGCCATACTTTGGTGGGGCTAAAATTAGCTAGCAGCATTCTGGTCGCATGCTAGACAGCAAAACACAAGGGAGTTGTTCCCCAGCAGCCCCTGAAGCAGCGGCCAGACCTTCCCAGTCAGTGAGTTCTGGGAAGCTGGCTGTTCAGGCCCTGGTGGAGGGGTCTGCACCTCCACCGCACCTCCGGCTCCCCCTGTTGTTATCCTGCTGCCAAGGGGCAGAAGGTGGGCAGTGTCCAAGCTGGCATCTCAGGGCTGGCTTCCATCTGGAAGGACACTCAAGAGCCCCCAGATGGCTTTCACAAACTTCCCATCTGAGGCCAACCAAGGCATGGTCTTCTGGAGGAATGGGCAACTGTTCACGTGGCTAAGATGTAAAAGTCATAGACCCTCCCTGGTGGTATAGTGGGTTAAAATGCAGCACTTGGAAGCTGGCTGCAGCCGTTTCGGCAAAAGTTCGATCCCCAGCCAGGGAGCTTACCCACATGGCACAGCAGACTCCTGGCCCGCCCGCTGCTCCCCTCAGCAGTGGACTTTGTCAGTCAGCCTGTTCTGCTCCCCACTCTGTCTCTGGTGAATCCTCTCACTGCCTCAGCACCTCTGGCCTGTACCCCAGTTCTATATGCATAACTAAATAAATCTTTTAAAAAATGTAAAAATCATATATCCAGCTTCGTGTGACAAGCTCTGTGCATAGATTCTTAATCTCTGGACCCTGCTGATAGCGGCTCCTCATGATCTTCTTTGTTCTTCCAGCTTAAAACTGTCACCAGAAGCCCTGGATGAAAAATTCAGCCTCTGATCCATGCACACAGGCAGGAAACCCCTCTCACGCTCAGTACTGAAACCTGTCTGTCAACCTGGGGAAGGAATCACCACCACAAAATGTGCTTTTGGCTTGCCAAATCTTAGCAGCTGCGAGAGCCAAAAACCCAGCTGCCTGGGTTGTCTGGGGAAGGTGGGTGGGGTGAGGGAAAGGGGGGGGGGCTTTCCGAATCACCGGATTTTTGCCTTCGATTCTTGTTTCATTCCAAGCCAAAACCCACCTCTAAATGTCTCAAGGGCCAATTGCTCCTAAAAATTGAGTTTAGCACTACCCTTTCAGTTCTGTGCCTGCTGGCAAGATGAAGCAGATGGCTTTTATTGATTAATTTATTTGTTGGAAGGCACTACTCAAGTCAGGAAATTCCAGCGAGACAGAGTGCATTGCCCTGGCCAGAACTGCCACAATGATCCGTAGCCAACACCCAGAGAAAGATGGGTTAAAAGAAACTGCAGTTCAGTCCTGGGAACCTGGGGCATTTTCAGCGTCCCCTGTCCCAGCCTCCGGGTCAGCGTGTATGAAGGAATACCTCATTCGGGACAACATTCGTGTCACTCAGAGCTTGTGTGTGCTACGTAGGGCCTGCTTTGTCAAAAGGCTTCAAAGCCAAACAGATCTCATCCTGAAACCCCTCATTGTACATACAGACACACACAGAAATTCCCACTGCCTTCATGCCCAGCACAAAGTCCGCTTTAATAAACATACACCATTTTTCAGAGGAACAGCCTCAAGGTGTTAAAAGTACACAAAGGTCTGAAACCCGAAACCTTCGATCAAGAGTGTGCTGAATATATTTAGCAGAAAACATTGAAAGTCACAGGAAAAATACGTTTTCTTCCTGGGATGGTAAGAAAGGTTGAGGCTCAGGAAGCCTTCAGGAAATAGCGAGCTGGGTTGAGAAGGAATACTGACTCAATGTAAATAAATCTCTAAGCGTCTTTGGCCTCCATAGGCTTTGGCTGGAATGGAGTATTACATTTTCCCCCCATTAAACAGGCCACCCGGAGAGTTGGCATTATAGACCTGAGCATGTACCAAATTGAACATACTGTTTTGTTTCTGTGCATTGAATCTGACTGTGTTTCAAGTAGCAGCTCCTGCAAAACTGCAGGACTGGTCACCCTCACCCACAGCATAAGCCACAGGCCTACTTTACCTGGGACCACCCAGTGTCTGTCTGCACCTGGAACATGTCCTTGTTGTTGCTGTCTGAGGTGATGTCATGCTGATTCTAAGGCCCACCGTTCTAAGGGGCTGGGTTGTCTACTGCAATAAGATGGCTTCGGAAAGACCCAGATTTCCTGTAGTCTCAGGGCAGGGAGAGAGAGAGAACAGGAAAGGACAGGCTGCTGTTCTCCCTAAGATGGATGCTGCATGATGTAAGTGGCTGGCTAAAATATCTGGCATCCTTGCAGTTTCAAGTTGCCAGCTAAATATTATTAAAAAGATAAAATACACGCAAACTGTGCTGTGTTTACATCCGGGTTTTGATGACTCAAAGACTTACACTAGGGCTTGCTGAAAAGCTCTATTAAAAACACAGCTTTGTGAAAACCCCCAGGGAACAGGAAGCTGGGGAGTGTGCATGATTGTTTGGGTGGGGGCTGGGGACATAGTGACCAGTCCCTGGACTGTAGTGTGGACCTGTGGTCCTGGCTGGCGCTTAAAGCCGGCAAATGCTTAGAGGTTAACCTCGCCTAGGCTTCGGAATCAGAGCAGGGAGGGTTAACCTTTTTCCAGAACATTTATTTCACCATCTCAGTGACTAGAGGGAGGAGGGGCGGGAGCGAGAGCCTGCCGTGCTGAGAGGCTGCGGATCACAAGGCCATTCTGATAGCCTCCTGTCCCCATGGCAACTGCAACGGCATTTATCAGTTCCTTCTGCGCACAGGCACAGCAAATCTGCATTGCACATGGCAGGCTTCCAGCATTTCAAATGAAAGAGCACTTTGAACGGCTGCCAAGTTTGGAAGGAGCAGAACTGTCAGGGCTGCTTAAAGCTGGCAGTTTATACTGGGGAGGCTTTCGCTTCCCAGAATCCTCCGGGCCTGGCCAGCTGCCAAGTACTTAGCGGAAGCTAAAAAGTAACTCGCTCCCCTCCCCTCGCGTCCCCCCTCCCGTCCCCCTGCGGACTCCCCCCTCCACGCCATTCACCGCAGTGCTCTCAAAATTTTCCACATGTCCTGTGTCACCATTGCAGGCCGTACAATGAAAACCAGAATGCCGGCTGCCCACTAGCGCACTTTTATTAATGGGGGCGTGGGGGGGGGGGTGGCTAGGGTTAGACACCGACTGTTGGGACACCAGGGTCTCTGCCGCCTTACCTGCCCTAACCACTGGGTGTGAACCTGTGTGGGCTGTGTATGTCTTTTACCTTACAAATAACTTAATAAAAATAAAAGTAGTCTCGGAACCCTGAATACCGGGGGCGGGTTTCAGTCGTGTGCTTTGGAGCTTCATTTTGGGTGGGAACGGAGGTCACGCGGGCTGCAGTTTTTCAGATCCCGTCTTTCCAAGAGCCCTGGGGAAGAGGGTTGTTATTGAGAATGAGCCTGTTTCTGGAACTTTCCTTGAATCTCTTGGGTGTCCTGGTGAAAGCTCTGAGGCCACAGATGGGGAGGGAGTTCAGAGATGGGTTTCAATGGAAAGTTTACCAGATAACTTCTGTCATGTATAACCCAGAGCACTGGTTTCTACCAGCAGAGATTGGCATAGTGTTCACTGTGCTGAATTAAAAAAAAAAAAATTATAATCTGCACAGAGATCAAGGACCGGGGCTTTATTTTCCAGCACAAATAGAAAGAAAATTGTCTGCCGCTTAGGCACTTGGATAGCGTTCAGGAAAACTATGTCTGGCATTAATTCCAAAGTGGAGGTTTTGGTTCAAGCGAGGCCCATTAATTTCAGTAAACTGTTTTCACTAGTCCAGACCCCGCTGTGCAAGGACTATTTATTACCTTTTGCTAACCTGATGTCTGCAGGGTTGTAAAGCAAATGGGGTGGGGTTGGGGGGGGGGGCCAGGGCGGAGATATCTATATCTTGGATCAAATGGGTTTTGCACCTCCCCTTTGGGGACCCTGTTTTATGGGGCATTTTCTAGCCCTGTTTTTTCTTTATCAACCCAGTTTTGTTTGTTTTTAATTCATCTTGCAATGAAAAAAAAGAAAGAAAGAAAGAAAAGTCCTGATAGAAAGGAATTTGGTGAGAGCAAATACCTATCTCCTGCCTCTGTCAGAAGGGTACCTCCCAGCCCGGGGATGTTATGTGTTCTGTCCCTGCCTTCCAGGATGCAGGTCCTGTACAAAGCCCGACGTGATCCACCCTGATGATCCGGTCTAAAATATACGGAGACAGTCAATTTTGGCATTTGTTCTCCCTTAGGAATTTTACTAGCTGCCTTAGAAAAGCACGTAAATTGCTCCCTCCCTCCAGCCCCCCTTTTTTTCCATGCCTCCTTTCTTCACACACTCGCCCCACCAAGTCCATCTTGATGTGGAAAGGGGGGATTTGTCAGGCGGTCAGGTTTGTGAATATGCCTCTCCAGTAAACACACACAGAGGCACGCGAGGGCGCGCGACACACAGACACATACACACACCAGCTGAGAATGTTAATCAGAATGAAAAGCCAGTACTGTTAAGGCATCACACAGGAAGACCTAGAGAAGGAGGGGCGATAGAGGGGCCAGGGTCGGGGTGGTAGCAATGAAATCAGTTCTCTGCGTTGACCCACTAAAATAAAGCAGGGGAAAGGTAGCAGCAACTTGGTCAGCTTGTCAAATGTCAAAATTACTGGTCTTTCCTTTTAACTACTCCTTCCCTCCCCCCTCCCCGCCCCGCCCCGCCCCGACAGAGTCAAGTTTTGTGCATTTCCCAAGTGTGATTAATCTCTGGCAGAGGCCAGAAACAGGAGTAGGTTTCTTGGCTGCCCGCTCTGATAAACAATCTGTTCTTGGGGAGGGTAGGTGAAGGGGGTGTAGGTGGGAGGGGGTAGTAAACTGTGGGCGTAGGGGGGGGTTTGAGGTGGAGAGGAAGGGGCGATTGAGGCCAGGCTTGCTAACCCTAGCAGAGGCCCGCCCTCCCGGAAAATGCAAGTGTCCCTCTTTTGGAGCGCGTGGTTTTGGGGTGGGTCAGGTTTCCTGCCCTTAAGAATGCGAGCAGACAGTGGATCCATTCTTGCTGCCAGTTCACAACGTCCAGGAAACCTCCGAGGGACACGGAGGGGGGAGGGGGAGTAAGGGGAGGGGAGAAGAGTTCGAATGCTGGGAGGCTTTGGCCCGAATTCGAACGCCCAGGGACTTGCAACCCCCCCGGGTCTGTGCTCAAAGAGACCGCCTGCAGGGGGAAACCGAGGCAGTCGCCGGGGAGCCTGGGCGGGGCGGTGGTGGTGAGAAGTGTTGTAAAAGCCGAGCTGGGAAAGGCAGAAGATGTTCAAAACAAAAGCAAGGACTGTTTCGCCGCTTTGGGAGTCGCTGGTGTCGAAACTGCAGCCAAGAAAACTGGTTGTGGGTTTTGCAGAGGGTTTATTGTGTGGGCAACCAGGCAGAAAGCAGCAATATGAAAAAGTGGGGAGGGGGAAGAGTCCACCGTTAAAGGGAAATTAGTATGGCGAAGGCTGCGCCCGGCTGGTGGGAAATGTTACCGAGGAGAGTGCGGAGGCGCCGAATACAAGATGAATAAATAGACTACCTTTTGGAAAAGGGATGTAAGATATTAATAAGGCGAGAAATCCGCTTCTCAGTCTGAAAAGCAAATCCCAATCTCATCTCCTGCCTCTTCTCTGTACCCCAGGGCGCAAGCACGTGTATGCTGGGCTCACACGCGGGCAACCCCCTCACTCCCACACCCCCTGCCCCCAACACACACCCTCCACAGGCACACACTGGTTTACCTGGCATCCAAGAAGCCAGTGAGGCTCGCTTTCCTTTGGATTTAATTACATGAAAATGCTGAACAAAAACCTGTAATTACACCCTTAGTCCCTGCCACTCAACCTAGCACACTTCCTGCCTAGTTTTTTGTTTTTTTTTAAAGAAGAGGTCATTGCCTCTTTTCTTTCCAAATTGACCAAAACAAAAAATTTAAAGCCCCAAATCTGTCCAACTCCTTCAAGCTTCAGACCAACCCACTGGGGAGGGAAAGTCCCTTAAGGAGAGAGGAGAAGGCAGCCTAACTTTGCTCTTGTCTGACTGTAGCTCTGGGGCCCAAGGCTCTCACTGTTCCCACATCCCTCAGTACAGAACAAAGATGCTGGGCTGACCACACCGGGAGGAAATACCCCGTGGGCAAGGTGAAGAGTGCGGACAGGCCTCTTTCCAGATATTTTACCTAGAAGTTCTCAGAAGTGGAATAGGCATAGATGACAAAGGTTCATCTTTCTACAGCCCTAGGTATTAGCATCCAGAATTTCCCAGGAAGCCCCTGGAGTAGGAAGAAACATCTTGAATATCAACATTTGACAGGTGAGGAAACTGAGGCCCAAATGAGCTCTAAGGGCTGGTGGACTATTGAACCAACCTCTGTCTCTAAAGACTTGTGGGCTATTACGTCAGGAAAGTAGGACACCTGGAAGGATATGGAAGCTTCTAGATTCTGGACTAAGGCCATTCTGGCTGGGCTTATCTTTAGATCCCCAGGAATATTGAGTGTACTCTAAATACATAGTTAAATAACTGGATGAAGGGCAAATGAAGGGCAAAGGTAGGGAGTGGGGAATGGAAACCCTCCAGGTCATCTGAGCCAAGTTTCTCATTTGAAACAAAATGTAAGCGATGAGAATAGTTTCACATGCACTAGGGTCATTCCAGGTTGTTCCCTGGATCTGGCTAGAGAGGGACATTCAGGTTAAAGTCTGCTGGTCCTCTAGGTGGGTCAGAGTTGGAGAGTCACCTTGTTCCCTGACAGGCTCCCAGGAGGCATAGGTAGGTGTGACTGTCAGGGTCCAGGGCTCTCCTTGGCTGGAAGTGCTTTGCCTGCTTTGCCGGCACAGCCATTAAGCGGCCCCAGCCACCCTTGTAAGTGTAACTCAGTCAGTTCCTAAATATATAAGTGTGTTCTAGAATTTCAGATTTTCCTCCATCACCTCTGCCTAGGAAGCACCAGGGTACAGAAAATCCAGGGAGAGAGGGGAAAAAATCTCAGGGGGATTGCCAAAGAAGCATGGCTACACAATTTTGCTCAAAGCTAAATAAATGGTGAGTGATTTTAATTCCAGATAACAGTGCTAACTTGAACATAACCTTGCATCCACTGGGATGCCAGTGGCATTCTTACCTGCAAACTATTCTGGGAAGGGGCAATTTCTTGGCTGCATCTGGGACCACCCCCCACTGGCCAAAGGAGAAGGAATGTGGGATTCAGAGTCAGTGACCCTGGACTTTTCATTCAGGACCCTCTCTGGACCTGCTTCGTCGCCTATACAGAAGGTGCTGAAAGAAATTCCTAACTCCCAGGGTGGGTGTGGGATTGATGAGATAATGTCTGGGAATTATACTTCAGAGCCCTAGACAAATGTTGGTCATGCTATTGTTCATAATCTCTTACATTTCATTAAGTGGATTATAATACTGTCTCTTCCATTTTGAACAACGCAGCGGACAAAGGAGGCGTACAATTATCCCTAATTTAAAGACGAAGAAACCAAAGTTCAAGTGATTGTTGCAAGGTCACACAGCTTATTTAGGGTCAGCCAAGTCCCAATCGAGCAACACAACGGTAAATATGTACTCAACGCTAAGCGCCCTCCCTTCTCTCCCCCCAGTTTCGAGTTGAACCGCCCATCGCAGACAAGTCAAAATATTTGGAGATCCGGGCCGTCCACCCCAACCAAGGACAGCAACGATGGCCGCTGGGCAGTGCCAGACTCAACCCCCGGACCCTGGGCGGCCCGGAGGGCGTCCCGCTCCGAGGCCCCGCCTTCTGGCGGCCGCAGCAGGAAAGCGCCGGCGGCGACGGGTCTCCGAAGCCAGGCGGTGGAAATCCCCGGCCCCGGTGCCGGCCGGTGGGAACCCGCTGGCACTCTCGCTGCGGCCGCGGGCCAGGCGTCCGCGGGGTGGGGTGGGAGGGTTCGGGGCAGTGCGCACCTGTGGCCTTGACGGCCCCAGGCCAAGCTCACCGCCCACATTCGTCCTCCAAGCCCTCCAGCCCAGCTACCCCCCTTCTTGGGGTGTGGGTGTTTGTTTTAACCCAACCGGGTCAGTGAATAGCACCCTTGTCTGGCGCTTCCCTTTTTTTCCCCTCTAGGCCTAGTCCCTAGGAGGTTCATTCCAGGGTTCCTTTATTTTTGGACCTAAGGAAAAAAAAAAAAAAAACCACACCAGCTTTTGCTGAGGACAGCGCTGGGCTCCCCCGTGCCCTGGCACGCTGGCGAGGAGAGGAAGCTGGGAGGAGGCAGGAACCAGACGCGACTCCCCCTTCTCCCGCCCCCCTCCGCCTTTCTTCCCTTCCCTGCTCTCCGCCCCTTCAGGAAGAAAGCAGTCAGCGATCTCTAGGCTCGCTGCGGCCGCTGTGCCAGCGCCCACCACTACGTCTTCTCTTTCTTTCCTCCTAATTTTGCACGGAGCACCCCGCTGCCCGCGCGCCCCAGGCTGGGCAGGTCTTGGCGGGCGGTGCGGGCTCCCCTCCCCCGGGGTTCTCAGCGAATCACGTTGTGCCTGGGATTTCACGCTCGAGTGGCTCTTGCATAACCCTATGCCCTGGCCTAAGTTAATACTTTATTATTATTATTAAATGCCAGGGTTAATCCTTTCAGAAAAGGCAAATACTTCCGCCAAGGAACCTGCACGGGTGTAAATCACCCTCTGAGTTGATACCCTCACCCCACCACCCACTGCCCCCTAGTATGTCTCTGCGAAACCCCGGCTCAGGTCATGTCCTTGGGGCTCTTGGAGCACCCAGGTGATGGCCTTGGGGAAGCTTAGAGGTCGGCCCAACCTACACATTTGCTTTCAACTTAACTCTGATAGGGCTCCAGCGAGCCAGGCTGAAGAACAGACCCGCTCACGGCTGCGCTGTTACCAAAAAAGGCCTTTCTCTTGCTGGAGCGCTTGGCTGCAGTTGGATGGTCGAGGTTCAGCCCAGGCCTCCTCGAAGACCAAGCCAGCTGGCTGTAGGAGTGCCAGGCCAAAGAATACCCCTCACGCCCCAGCACAAAACATTAGGGCGTGAGGTGCCGCACAGGAGACTGCAGGGAGCTTTCAAGAGCGCCCCAGTGCCGTGACCTTCTCATCTTTAAGGCAAGGCAGTAGCCTCCCAGGAAAGGCCAAGAGGATAGCTGACTTTTGCTGTTTAGCAGGAGCAAACAGATACCGGCTCAGGTGGTAAGCTCAGAGGACAGCAGCAAAGCAGGAACTTCGTACATGTCTTTCATGTGATTCAGCCTGGTTCTGCCCGTCTCCCAGACCCAGTGGACAGTCTCTCCATGGAGGCAGTGGTTAATCCCCACCCCCCATCCTTGACCAGGTATTTTACATTGTGGTGGGCATATTGTCAAATGAGATTGTCCTTTGGGGGCAACGTTATCTCCAAAACACTGGTATTCTTGCTTCTCGAAATCCCTGACCCATCCCCAAATGGACCAACTCAGGGTGAAGACAAAATTTATCACTATAAATCATGTTGATTCTTTGTGGGAAGAAGGTGAGGAACCCAAGAGGGCAAAGCCAACAGGAGTTTGTTTAAATGCATGTGTGCATTCAAGTTCAGTATGCCTGAAGACACCCCCCCCCAGCATGTATATGTGTGTGTATCTCTCCTCTAGTAACATCAAAGACAGACAGACAAGGAGATGGAGACATGTGAACACATACCAAACCTAACACTATGGCAAAGAACCAACTTGCTTTTCTAGCAGCCAGGCTAGAGCGTTGGGGCTGGGCAGCTATCCTTCCGTATGTGTGGTTTAATGGAGGAATAAGCTGAATAAATACTAATGTAAAGACATGAGTTAACCAGTCAAGTAAAAGTTAACGGCCAGTCTCAAGCCTGCCCCAAGCCTCGGGTTGTGGGGATGTCACACCAGTTCCCAGCACTATGTTTTGACTCACTCCAGGATAGCTGTGGTGTGGGAGGGCTGGAGTCTGGAAGGGTGAGGCAATGCTCCCAGCAGCTCTTCACAGAGGAATCACTGCCTGGAGCCAACAGGCCAGGGAAAGTTTATTATTGTTGGGGAGTGCACAGTGAGCTCACTGTTTTGCAAAAACAGAGAATCTGGCTGCTTTGAGATGAAAGAGGGGCTCCATAGGGCTCTTCCTTTCTCCATGAGTCCCATCCTAAAAAAACTCCCTTTATACCAAGGGACTCAGCATGAGTGGGAGATCTGGTGCTGGGGAAAAGTAAGTGCTGTTGGCGGGGGAGGGGCCTAGGTTCTGAAGGTTGTGTCAAAATAAAAATAAAAACTTCCTGTTGCTTTAACTCAACTTTATTACGATGACTAGTAATAATGATAAGAATAATGATCCTTAGTTTTCTGCAATTTACAAAGTGCTTTCACAGGGTAGCAATAGCACCACTATTACTATCAATGCCAATAACCAGTACTCACCAAAGGCTTCCTGTGTGCCTGACACTGTGTTCTACATAGAGCACAGGACTGAGGCAGAAACAGATCCGCAACTTTGAATATGGAAGAATTCAGCGGTACAACCTGGGAGGGAGAGTAGGATGAGAGTTGGCTAAGAAGGTGTATTTGCAAAACACATTCCATGAGGTTGTATTGATGTGTAACAAAATGGGAGCAGGGAAGCTGGTGGAGATGTTGAGCATCCCAAATCACCTCTGGAAGCCTAAGATTGCCAAAGTTACTTCCTGAAGCAGATTTACTCCTTTCTTACCATAGCTCCATCTGTAATGGTCATGTGACCTTGGGCAATTTAATCTTTAACCTCATCATTTCCTCCTCTGTAAAACAGTAAATAATAGAATCCACCTTATAGATAATACTGAGGACTGATAATGATGAAAATAAACCACTAGCAGTCTGGCCCATGGCCAGTCTCAGTGAGTTACCTCTTTTTATTCCGACAAGAAACAAAATGAAATCTCAAACAACTCTTGTAAATTCAAAGCCATGATTCCATTTAACAGGTGGGAAACAGAGGAGGTTGTGTGAGGGTAGAAAGCAGCTCAAGACCACAAAGCCAGTAAGGGGGAAGAAATTTTAACCTGGTCTGTCAGAACCTGCAATGCCATTGTATTTCCTCCCTTCACCAGGTCCACCAGGGTTATCTCAGTTTTCATGGGGAGGGGAAAAAAAGAAAAGGCAGGCCTAGTACTTGGGAGAATCGGCTGAAATGCCGATTCTAGAGCTATGACCCACATATCTGTTTTGCAGTAAGCAATCACGATGAGCAGTAATCTTGTGAGGCAGAAGAAAGGCCTGGATCAGCCTTCCGGGACACTATAGAACGAAATCACAGCACGTGAGAAAGAACTTCGAAAACTGAGGCAATGCCTTAAAAGAGCTATCACTATTATTTAAAAAAAAAAAAAAAAAAAAAAAAACGGCCTCCACCTTCTTTTATCAAGCCCGGAAAAACCACTCACCTGTCTGGCCTCCTCCGGCACCTCCCCCTCCCTCCCGCCGCAGCTGTGTGCCGCCAGCAGGCTTTTCCTTAAAGGCCTCCGGGTGCTCGTAGCTTCTTTAGAGATCTAGCCAAAATGTTTAGAGTGCGCTGGAGGGGGTGGGAGGGTGGGGGCGAGTAGCTCATCCAGAGCCCATTTAGCTCCGTCGCTGAAATTCGGGTTCCTAGACAAGGCTCGAAAACAAATCGAAATGGCAGTTTCTGGAAGATGTGGAAAACAGCTAATTTTGCAGGTGCTCCGGCCTCGGCGGTGGCAATGAATGGAACAGCCGTGCCAGGGGAGGGGGAGGTTTGCTTGTAGATGAAATGGGTGATACCCAGCACGAAATTTACGACGAAAATCTTTGAAACGGGGACACTGAAATCCACGGCCTCGGGTGGGGTGGGTGGGGAGCGGGATCGGAAACGACGTTTGTGATTTTTAAATGCGTTTTAACTTGGGAAAGCCGGGGGGGGAAGGAAAGGTCATCGTCTGTTTAATTTCCACCCCCGGCCCTGGACTTCCAGCATTAGCTCCTCCGGCCTCAGCTGTTGTACACACACGGCGAGGGGGGAGGGGAGGGCGGAGGCGCGGAGGAGGGGGCCGACTGGGAGGAATCTGGGCGACCTGCCGCGCATGCGTCTCTCCCGAGCAACAAGTGGGCTCCACAGACAGAGGAAGTGTAAAGGGGCGGGGGTTGGGGGGAACTGGTGCAGAGCATGGCGGTGACGTCAGCGCTCCGCCCGGGCGGCATCCCGCGCGGCCAAGCTGGGGACAGCGCGAGCCGCAGCGCGAGCGCCGAGACGCGCCTCCGGAACGTAGAGTAACAATCACAACCCCACATTCCCGGCGAGTGCGAGCGGGAAGGGATGCGACCCGGGCCGAGGCGCCGTGGGAGCGCCCTGCAGCCAACGTGAGCGCCGCCAGCCGCGGCGGCCCGGGCGCCCGCCAGGCCTGGGGGCGGCGAGAGCCTGCGTGCGTGCGCTCCTCTGCTCTGCTCGCGTGCGTCCTGGAAGCAGGGGCCGCGGCGGCTCCCTCCGGCCGTGCAAACCCAGCAGCCGCCAGCGGAACGGCCGACGCTGCGGAGGGGAGAAGCTCCTCTCTCGGCTGCCACTCCCTCCGTCCCCCGGCCCTCCGGGAAGCAGCGGCTTCAGCAAGACTGGACCCGGGCAGCGGGTGGCACCGAACCCTGTAGCCCTCGCCCCAGGTTGCCTGGCGGGGAGAGGACGGAGCTCGTGGGGGGCCCCGCAGGGGAGAGGAAGACACAGCCCCTTCCGAGCCTCCACGCACCAGCCATTCCGGGGAGGGGGCCAAGAGCCAACCGCGACTAACACCGGGCACCCTCGCCCCCTCCCCCCGGACCCGGAACCTCCAGCCCGGGTCCGCGGCAGCAAGAAGAAGGCGCCTCAACTCCCACCCCGACGAGACAGCCGCAGTCGGAGGTGGGGGCGAGGATCGTACTGAACTAGCCCGCCGTGCCGTGCCGGCGGTGGAGCCCCCGCGGAGAGGCGCTGCGCGGGCGGTGGAGACTCGCGCTCCCTCCAGCCCCTGGGGCAGAACTTTCTCGCCCCCCCCTTCTTCCCCCGCAGCCGGAATCCCTCCCCAGCCCGCCAGTCCTCCCGGAGGAGAAGGCGCCGCGGAGACCGCTCGGGCGGGGGCCTACCTTCCCCAGGGCCGGCATCATGTCGGCGGCGCAGGTGTCCTCGTCCCGGAGACAATCTTGCTACCTGTGCGACCTGCCCCGCATGCCTTGGGCCATGATCTGGGACTTCTCGGAACCCGTATGCCGAGGTTGCGTCAACTACGAGGGCGCGGATCGCATCGAATTCGTGATCGAGACCGCGCGCCAGCTGAAGCGGGCGCACGGGTGTTTCCAGGACGGCCGCTCCCCCGGGCCGCCGCCACCCGTCGGGGTCAAGACAGTGGCCCTGTCGGCCAAGGAGGCGGCGGCGGCGGCGGCTGCAGCGGCCGCCGCCGCGCAGCAGCAGCAGCAGCAACAGCAGCAGCAGCTTAACCACGTCGACGGTTCCAGCAAGCCTGCGGTGCTGGCGGCCCCGTCCGGTCTGGAGCGCTACGGCCTGAGCGCGGCAGCCGCAGCCGCCGCCGCCGCCGCCGCCGCCGTGGAACAGCGCAGCCGCTTCGAGTATCCGCCACCCCCGGTGAGCCTGGGCAGCGGCAGCCACGCCACGCGGCTGCCCAACGGACTGGGGGGCCCCAACGGCTTCCCCAAACCCGCGTCGGAGGAGGGACCACCGGAGCTGAACCGCCAGAGCCCCAACTCGTCCTCAGCGGCGGCGTCAGTGGCGTCTCGGCGCGGGACGCACGGTGGGCTAGTGACTGGGCTGCCCAATCCCGGGGGTGGGGGAGGCCCCCAGCTCACCGTGCCTCCCAACCTGCTGCCGCAGACGCTGCTCAACGGCCCGGCCAGCGCCGCCGTGCTGCCCCCTCCACCCCCCCATGGCCTGAGCAGTCGTGGGCCCCCGACGCCCGCGCCCCCGGGAGCCCCCGGAGGTCCCGCTTGCCTTGGTGGCACCGCGGGCGTTTCGGCCGCCTCGTCCTCCGCGTCGTCTTCGACCTCGTCGTCGGTGGCCGAGGTGGGCGTGGGCGCCGGTGGCAAAAGACCAGGCTCGGTGTCGAGCACCGACCAGGAACGCGAGCTGAAGGAGAAACAGCGAAACGCTGAGGCCCTGGCGGAGCTGAGCGAGAGCCTGCGCAACCGCGCGGAGGAGTGGGCCAGCAAGCCCAAGATGGTCCGCGACACGCTGCTCACGCTGGCCGGCTGCACGCCGTACGAGGTGCGTTTCAAGAAAGACCACTCGCTGCTGGGCCGCGTCTTCGCCTTCGATGCCGTCTCCAAGCCTGGCATGGACTACGAGTTGAAGCTGTTCATTGAGTACCCCACGGGCTCGGGCAACGTGTATTCCAGCGCCTCTGGTGTGGCCAAGCAGATGTACCAGGACTGTATGAAGGACTTTGGCCGGGGTCTCTCCTCCGGTTTCAAATATCTGGAGTATGAGAAGAAGCACGGCTCTGGAGACTGGCGCCTTCTTGGAGATCTGCTGCCCGAGGCTGTGCGCTTCTTCAAGGAGGGCGTGCCCGGCGCCGACATGCTCCCCCAGCCCTACCTGGACGCCAGCTGCCCCATGCTGCCCACGGCGCTGGTGAGTCTTAGCCGCGCCCCCAGCGCACCCCCCGGGACCGGAGCCCTGCCGCCCGCTGCCACCTCTGGCCGGGGCGCAGCCGCCAGCCTGCGCAAGAGGAAGGCGTCCCCCGAACCTCCGGACTCGGCCGAAGGCACGCTGAAGCTGGGCGAGGAGCAGCAGAGGCAGCAATGGATGGCGAACCAGAGCGAGGCTCTGAAGCTCACCATGTCCGCCGGGGGCTTTGCGGCGCCGGGGCATGCGACCGGAGGTCCGCCCCCGCCGCCCCCACCCCTGGGACCCCATTCCAATCGGACCACCCCTCCCGAGTCAGCCCCTCAGAACGGCCCGTCCCCCATGGCCGCCCTCATGTCGGTGGCAGACACTCTGGGCACGGCGCACTCGCCCAAGGACGGCAGCTCCGTGCACTCCACCACTGCGTCCGCGCGGCGCAACAGCAGCAGCCCCGTGTCGCCCGCCTCCGTGCCGGGGCAGCGCCGCTTGGCATCACGGAACGGGGACCTGAATCTGCAGGTGGCACCTCCGCCGCCTAGCACCCACCCAGGCATGGACCAAGTACACCCCCAAAACATTCCAGATTCCCCCATGGCCAACAGCGGGCCCCTCTGCTGTACCATTTGCCACGAACGTTTGGAGGACACACATTTCGTTCAGTGCCCATCCGTCCCCAGCCACAAATTCTGCTTCCCTTGCTCCAGAGAGAGCATCAAGGCCCAGGGGGCTACCGGCGAGGTTTACTGCCCCAGCGGGGAGAAATGCCCTCTAGTCGGGTCGAATGTACCTTGGGCTTTCATGCAGGGGGAAATCGCGACTATCTTAGCTGGGGATGTTAAAGTGAAAAAGGAGAGAGACCCTTGAACCACCTGACAGCCGCCTCCTTTGCCCCAGACCAGCTCCTGGCCCGTGCAGAGGGCCCCTAACCTACTCACCTGGGTCCTCCCTCCCTTCCCCCCCAAGATGTAGAATTGTGAATATATCAAACTGCAAAAAGTTAGTCTTATGTATAGACATTATTTTCGTGGTATGTTTCTATATTTTGAAACAAAGGTATGTAACTTCTTTATTTGAAGGATAAGCTGGTTTGTGTTAAGCAGTATAATATTGGTTGGGTCATTTGCATCATATTCGTTAGCATTTATTTGGTGGCAGTGTTTGCCTAGGTACAGAATTAATAGCCCTTAGCAACGACTGCTGCTGGTGTGTATTTTTGTAAATGTTATGCACTCTTGGAAAGGAAAAAAACACAACAAAAGAAAATCACTTTTTTTTTTTTGCCAAGGCCAGTGTTGCTGCCTAAGAAAAAAATGATGCTATAAAATGGTGAAAGCTTCCTTCTGAACAGCCCCAAGTGTTAAAGTCTCCACTTTATTTTGTTCTGTTTTGTTCTGTTTTTCTGTTTTGTTTGCAAAATGGTAAGAGGGGTGTTGGGGGGAGGGGTGGGTGTTTTCTGTTGCAAGTTTGTGAGGGAAAATGTTTTGGTTTGTTTCCACTGACCTGAATGTGTTGGGTCTTCATGTGTTGTTTTGTTTTTGCTTTATTGATGCACGGATGCTTTTGAACAGTAGAGCGAAATGCTAGACATGGAGAATCTGCTCTGTTTGTCCTTTCTACATTTCTGTAGTTTAACAGAACACTGTAATGTGCCTTGGAGCTTAGTAACTTGTAATAAATTCAATTGCTATTAATTCTGCCCCGAGTCAGTAAGTTTGTTTTTCTAGGGCTAAGGTCACAGGGCTCCAAACATGGGGGACGCTTCCCCTACTTCCAACATCAGCGGTGCTAGGACCTTTGACAGCCCGGGGACAGGCATCTGTGCGAGGCCCTAGCACCGGTCTGCCTGCCCCACCCCCTCAGGACCAGGCTATTTGCATTCACCTCTTGGGGGCGGGACAGCTGCTGACTAAGCGATTCTGTTTACTCTTAAGCATCGCCTCTGGGTGCAGCCCCAGCTACAAATGGCTTCGGCAAGGAATGCTTTCTGGTGCCTTGCCCTGTGGCCATGTGTATGTGCTGACACTCAGCTGTGACATGCAAGTGGAAGACACCCCCTACCCCCTCGAACCAGGGTACTTTGCTGCTTCTGTGTGGCAGAAATCACAGTCAACTGCACATTTAAAGCAAAAATGTCACAGCATTTGGGAGCTGTCAGTGGAGGCTGGAGGAGTGGGGAACTGGGAGCAAATGCAGGTGCGCAGCCAACAGAGTGAGTTCCTGCAGCCGCCCGCTGGTGCACCTCATTCCTTACACGTGCCCCATCCCACACCCCTTTGGATAAGTATGTCTGAGGTAGGATGCTTGGCTGGTTGGTGGATAGCTACCGAAAACGGGCAAAAGGAAAAAACCCAGCCAAGGTGCCTGAGGCAGAGTCACTCAAGACACCTAATAAAACCCATACCATGCGTGTGTGTGGGGGGGGGGGGCAAGAGGACAAGGGACTGAAGAGGCTTGAGAGTGTTGAGTTCCCTGGGCTGAGACCAGATTGGATCCCTCCTGGAGCTAGAAGGCAAACAAACCTGGTTTGAACCTTGTACTTCCCAGGAGGCAAGTGGAAGAAGAGTAGAAAACAGGAGGTAGGAAGCAAAACAACTGGAGATCCTCTCTGGAATCTTCTTGGCCACGCCCCTCTCTTGGTCCTAGCAAGTGCAAGAGGGGCCAGGGCCATCTCCACCTCGACTGGGGACAGAAAAATAATCAGGAAAGGCTGGACGCTTGGGGTCCCCCCATCCAGCTCCCGTCAAAGGGAGCAGGAGGGTAGGAAGGTGGGTATGGGCACAGGCACGTTTGGGAAAGAACACCAGTTAGCCCAGAACGCTGTGGAAGGTTGGGCTGGTGTTGGAACTTGCTGTTAATAACACCCTTGTAGTTTCTGTTCTGCTTTGCCACCATCATCATGGAAGTAGTGGAAACCATGACTGTGTGTGCATGCGTGCGTGTGTGTGTAGGTGTGGATAAAATGGCGATTGAAGGCTCGCTGCAGCCCCTTAATCTTGGTACATGGGAGGTGCCTGTCTCACCTCTTTAAGAATCTCCCCACATATAAATAGATATGCGTGTCAGCTTCCTGCAAATGTGTCCTTGCATTTTCATCTGCTGCCAAGTGTTGTATTGGTGCTTATGAGTCATGAAACCTATTTTCATCCTCAGGGGTAATTAACTTGGGGGTGATAATGCATAGCAGACTGTAGGAAGAGTTAATTCTAAAACCCATCCTCGCCTGGCTACCAATCACATATTTCCCTTAAAGGTCTGGGATGACTTTTCTTATAAGCTCATTAATAAAAACCGAGCATGTTTTGCCTGGAAGATCCTCGAAGGTGCTCCCAACCCCCACGCCCAACCCATACAATCTTAAAATGGGTAAAGCTGAGCAGCCTGAGAATACAGAGATGGAGTGTCACAGGTATTTAACCACCATTGAACGAAGGAGTGGGATTGCAGACTGTGCATGTGGACCTGGCTGTGGATTACCTGACCAGGTGTGGGTCCTACGAGTACCACCCAGGGGCTCCAAGTGGGAGTGGAAGCTGTTATCAGCCTATGTGTATACCTGATCCTGCTGCTGACTGTAACTATATCTTCATTGCAATAGTATTCCATTCAGGAACTTTTATGATTATGTGCACGTAGGTAGGAAAAGGGCTTGTCATTAAGAGCTTAGAACAGTGTCCTTTCCCCCCTTGTTGCTGGGTGCATTATTAGCAGGAGAAGCAGCAGCTGTAATAATGAGGCATCCAGCAAAGGCGGCCAGTTGGTTTCATGAAGGAAGCGGGCCTTGATGAGACCAGGGGGAGAGGAGGGTGGGAGCGGGAGGGAGAGCCGTTCAGTGGAACTCAGACTGGAAGTGAATTATAATGGTACAGTTAATTAAAGTTTACCGTAGCCAGGGGCCATTTGTTAAATGGCCACACTCCTTTCTTTTTGGAATCCTGGGATCTTTCTCTTCTCTCTCAGCCAGTCAGCTGCTGCTCTGGTTACCTTAACAAGGCTTGCTTGGATCCTTCAGCAGGATCCCCCCCTAAAGCTGTGCGCATTGCACACCTAGGGAACGTTTTTTTCCTCTCCAGCGCTCAGGATTCTGGGGATCGAGCTACAGATGCAGGACAGATAAACCTAGGCTCCCTTCATGAAACTCCAGCTCACCCTGGACCTCACCTCTCCTCCGTGTCATTCCTTTTCGTGCTCTTCCCCTGCAGAGCCAAGGTGGCCAACATTAATACCCACACTGTATTTATTTACATGCATGGTTTTTACAGCTAATCTAAGCTGGATGCTTCTTTAAGTGGCCTTGGGAGACTTAATTCAACAGCTTTTAGAAAACAGGCTGATGGGGGTCATTTCTGACCTTGACTTCTGAAGGCAGAACCAGCAGATCTACAAGTGCGGTTGTGTATTCACACGTGGGCTCCTGGGGCCGTGCCCCCCTGTGCTATTAAATACAAGATAACTGGGTGCATTTCCAAGTGTCCAACCCAGGCGGTCAATGGAATGAGTACTGAAATTCACTTTTGTTTTCTCTTATGCTCTGTCAAATCAAGGAAATTGGGAATGACCCGCAAGGTCAGCTAGTGAATACTTTGTAAAGCATTTTGAGGTCTGAGACACTTACGGGAGCCCCCCACCACGTGGATTTGCATACATTTCTTTCCTTTTTCATGTAAATCTGCTGTATTTATTTTTCAATAGATAATACATTCCTTTGGTTCAAAATTAAAAGGCTCCAAAAGGGAATTGGTACAATGGTAAAGTCTCCTTTCCACAATTGTTCCTCTGCTCCCAGTTCCCTTCTGGGATGCAGTCAGTGTTACCTAGTTTTTAAAGGGGCCCATGCCCATCTAAAAGCCCAACCGTGGGGACCTCCCTGGCGGCACAAGGAGTTAAGCACAGTCCGGTGGGGCTGTCCTCGGCCGCTGCAGCACCTTTCCATCCCTGGCCATGGTCCTAGCCCACAGGGTGATGTAGACCTCTCCTGTCTCCCCGCTCACTCTGTCTCTGGTAGGTCTTCTCACCCCCCTCCAACACACACCTCTGGCCTGTACCCCAGTTCTTGTATGCATGAATAAAAATAAATAAATCTTTAAAAAGAAATAAAGCCCAACCATGGAACCTAAAATTAAAACGGAGGTCTAGTGCATCCACCTCATAAAAATGAAGGCCCTAAGGCAGAGAGAGGTGAAGAAATTTGCCTAAGGTCACTCAGGCACATACTTTTTAATATAAGCACTCTCGATTTGTTATTTTTTTAAAGATTGTATGAAATGTATGCATATAAGAACTGGGGTGTAGGCCAGAGGTACAGGGGGTGAGAGATTCCCCAGAGACAGTGGGGAGCAGGACAGGTGAATCTACTGAAATACACTGCTGAGGGGAGCAGTGGGCAGGACAGGAGAGGTCTGCTGTGCCATGTGGGTCAGCTCCTGGGGTGGGGGATCGAACTAGTGTCATGCCTCAGTGGATGGTGATAGCTTGATAGCGTTAAGACTTTAATCCCTACACCTCCAGGGGGCCCCTCAGCACTCTTGATGGAAAGAGAGTGTTAACATGAGAAAGGGTGATGCCCAGGTAGCCAGTGTGGCTGTGGGCTGGGGCTCAGTGTTTCTAAGTCTTGGAGGACTGGGAACAAGAATTTGTCCCTTAGTTTCCTCCAGTCAGACCTTTTGGGGAAGGGGATGTTCAGAAAATACTTTATGCGTCTGGCTGTAAGTGTCAGGCAGGCCTGAACTGGTTTGAGCTGTGAACATTTACCCCTCCTCCCCTTGCTGATTGGTGGCTTCTGAAGGTTTAAAGACAGTCAGATAAGCAGCTACCTGGGCATACAAGTTAGGGGTGGGTGGAGAAAGATCACCATGGCTCCTGCCTTCCCTGGAGCGTGGCCTCTCTCCTCCCACTCTGGCACCACCACTGCCTGGCAGCAGTGGCTTGCCAGGCGCAGTATGATGTGCCAGGTAGATGTGCCCACTGGACTCAGAGGGGTCAAATACCCAAGGCCATGTAGACCTACTGTGATTCAAGCCCATAGTGGCCTGGAACCTGGACACTTAGGAGAATTTCCCTTTGCAAAGGGCCTCTGGCTTCTGACCCCCAAGGCAGGACAGGCTCAGAGCAGGCCTGGCCTGTGCCAGTGAGAAACTGATCACGTGCGGGAAGCCCTTGGAGAGCGTGTTTCCAAGGCTGGTGGTGGGGACACGTGGTAGTGCTGCCCAAGGGGTATTTCCAACCAGGGGTTCTGGAGCAAGGCTGTTCCACTGCAGTCTCCTTCAGCAACTGGCTGCTTCCAAATTTCATTATAAAATGAGCCCACCTCTCTCTCAGCTTTGGCCAAACAGCTAGACAAGCAGGAAGTAGCTGCCTAATGCCTGAGCTGTATTGCTCCTGTGGGGGTCCACCATCTTCCTGGCAGTCTTGCTCGCTTTAGGGGAGAAGTGGCTGTTAACTCTGGTCTGGCTTGGCTGTCCTGCCTCTCTGGGTTCATAAATGCATGCCCACCAGACAGGAGCGCCTATGGCAGGCTTTGATCCAGGCACACTTTCTTCTTTGTGGGCATTGTGTTAGATTCACAGCTGGTGGGTGCCTAGTCAGGTAAGACTCAAGAGAAGTGTCTCAAACTTCCATCTGGCCTGTTGGCTCCTGTCTCGGCCACTCCAGGCCGGGGCTCTGCAGAGTCCATTCTCTTACACAGGTGGGCTTGGCTGTCTTCACTTAGAAACCTCCCTTGGCTCCCTGTTGCCGACAAGATAAAGTCCAAATTCTTTAGAACAACAAATCAAGCCCTCTACCATGTCTCCTTCCCAGGAGTAGAGTATTTTAATTTTTAAAAAGGTATTATTACATATACATAGTAAGTCAATCTCCTTCCTGTTCCAGGTCTTCATTCCTCTGACAGGTTGGGTTTTGTGTGTGTGTGTGTGAGTGTGGGGGAGTGTTGGCAGTTATTCTGATCATACTTTTAACTGTATTAGATGCACAAAGATTACACTTAATATATATGTGCGTGTGTATTGTGTATATCACATATATGATACGTGCTTTATTATATGTGTGTTAGTATAATATATGTGCCTCCTGGAAATAAATTTTAATACAAGCCAAAAACAAGAAGAAAGTTCCAAAGTGCTGGACTTGGGTCAGAGCCCCAGGGTTTCTTACCCCAGGGATGAGCTATTAGTTTTCAAAGGCTCTTGGGCAAGAAGAGTGTGTGCGTGTGTGTGTGTGTGTGTGGGTGTGGGTGTGTATGTGTGTCTGTCTGTCCTTGCCCCTATGGCCCTGTGATGCATTGGGCTCCCTAACATACCTGTGTGGCTTGTTGGGGGGCTTCTCTGGAAGGAATGGGGCAGGGAGAGTTGGGGCAATGTCCATGGAGGCCAGGTATACTCTGCAATGTCCACAATCTTCTTCCCCCCAGTCCCAGCAGTTTTGTGAGGTTGGCAGAAATGCTTCCTAAGTGACAGGCGGGGAAGCTGTAGCTACAGGAACAGAGCGACATGATTGAATGAAAACTTCGGACCTGAGAGTGGGGTGGGCATTGCCATGTACTATTCCTCTTTTATTACGGAAAAACCTTTGAGGTTGATTGCGGCTATTATTCTCCTTTGCGGACAATCCTGTAGTTGGTATTACCATTACCCCCATTTTATGGATGCTCGATCAAGGCACAGAGTAATAGGTAATTCATCCTGCCTGGCTCACTCCTCTTCTCTGAGGATTGTTCACACCCTATCTTCTCTCCACATCCTTACACCTCACCCTCCACCACTCAAAATCCTTCCAGGGAGGATTGTTTTGTTGCAATAAAGCAGGAGCATTTGAAACCCGGAATCCCTGCTCCAGGAGAACAGGTTTGTGTCGATGGGGGCGCTGGAGGTGCTGGAGGCAAAGCCAGCGGCCAGCACCCCGGGAAAGGCAGCTCTGGAATGCTGTACCATGTGAACACAAAAGGAATTAACTCAGTGCCCTGGGTCTCGGCCCAGACAGTCACGTGACCACCTCCTACAAACTCCCCCCACCCCCTCTTGTCTGCCTGCAGCTGCGAGCCCAGGATGCTGTCTGAGGAGGACTAGCAATGGATTCCTGACTCGGCAAGTTGCTGACTTGTCCACTGTGTGGGGGCCAGTGGAGGTGGCGCCCACTTGAATTAGGCTAGCTTAGGGGAGAGTAGCTGGGATTCAGGGTAGAAGAGAAAGGGGGACCTAGAGGAGGTGCCCTGTGGGGTGTTCCATCTCACCAGACCATCCGCTGGAAAGCAGCTTCTCAGGAGCCAGGCTGGAGTTGCCCCAGAAGGGCTTCCCAGCTGCCTAGGTGAGCGCAACAACTCAGCTGGGGTCAGGGGAGGCAGGGCCAGGCTTGAGCACAGAGCTGGCCCTGCAGCTGTCAGCCCCAAGCACAGCCCCAGGCTTGAGACGATGCCTACCAGTCCCTGCCTTGTCCTCCCCAGTGGAAGGTGGGGGGGGGAGGGGGGGGTCAGCAGGTGTCTGCCAGCCACAGCCTCCTGGGGCAGGGAGGGCCTCTCCAACAGCCTGCCCTCTTTTTCTTAATCCAGCCTGGCCCAGGTCAAGCCCTTCTCCCTGGGAACCAGCTGAGTCAGAGCCTGTGGAGTCCTTACCCCTTCATCTCCCATCCCACCTGCCAGAGGCTTCTTCCCAGGGCTCTCTTCTTCCCACTGAGAAGCTGAGCTCCAGAGCAGGCTTTTAGCCCCCTGGACGGCAGAGGTGGCTAGAGGAGCTCTTGCCGGCCATTGCTTCGTGCAATATTGTCCCCTGTCCTTCTGTCCTCCCATCCCTCTCTGCCTCTCCTTATCAAAGGCCCAGCTATAGTGAAAACATATATTCCACCAATCTTGATTGATTGATGTTGGGCTCCAAGTTGGCTCTGCCTTTCACTTTGAGTGAGCCCCTGATCTCTCAGGGCTTCCACCCTCCTGGGAAATGGGAATCCCCATTGCAAGGTTACGGGCAGATTCAAACTGATAGTGGAAGTCAGAGCCCGATGGCTGTGGGCCGCTGTGGTGCTTATTCTTCTGACTCAGGTGCCTCCCCCTAGGACAATCAGTGCTGGGAAGGGGAGAGGATGCTAGGAAGGACAGGGAAGCCCTGGGATTGGCTAGGCGCTCTGGCTAGGGGTCCGCAGGAGCACACCTGTCCCACCTGGGGAACTGGTGAAAATGCCTTCCGGAGGTAGAGGCTGTAAGGAATGGGGAGAGAGGGGAACAGGGCCCAAGGGGCAGAAGAGCAAGATGCCATCGGAGGAGGGTGAGGACCACACTTGGTTTGGCTATCGTTTCTGCAGACACAAGGCTGGCCGGGCAAGAAAGACCACCCGAGCTGAGCGGAGGGGCCAAGGATTAACCATGAAGGGCCGCTGAGCAGAGGACACTGATTTTCCATTTGCAGCACTGTCTGGGAGGACGAGATTGGAGAAGCAGGTGGGGAAACCAGCGAGGAGATGGCTGGTTGTTTCAGGCCAGAGGCGAACAAGCTGAACTAAGGAGGTGCAGGCAGGACTGAAGGGTGCTGGGAGGAGAAGTGCCGGTAAGCATGAGGCTGAGACAGAGGAAGGAAGGAGGGGTAGCCCTCAGCTGGGGGTGGGGGTGGGAGATGTGGGACAGGGCAGTTTTCAACATGGCCTGAGGTGCCAGGGGCCAGGGCCCGGAGGGGGGTGGAGGGGACTTTTCAGATAAGCTGGGAACATGCAGGTCTCGACAGGAGCTGTGAGGTGCTGACTTCTTTGTGGGCAGGACTAGGAGCTGTGGGTTTGGATGAGATCCCTGAGGAAAGTGGGCCGAGTGAGAAGACAAATCCATGCGGGGAGCACTCACTCACCTTCCAGGCTGGGAAGGAGCAGCCAGAGCAATGGGCGATGGAGGACAGGCATCGGAAACAAAATCCTGCCTCCAGAGGATGCCTGCTGCAGGCTGAGTTTAGGGCCCCAGAGGATGCCTGCTGCAGGCTGAGTTTAGGGCCAGGTGGGCGGCCTGCCGAGGCCTGAAAGGGGTCATTCCATTCAGCAGCAGGGAGCACGCTGGCATTCTAGGCAGAGAGATGTGTGCAGAATGGAGGGGACTTGTGTGGGGGGCAAAGGGGGGGGCTGAGGGATACCCCATCTCAGGGTCAGAGGGAAGGAGAGATCCAGGTGGGGAGAGTTTCTTTGTAGTGGGTTGAGGGACATAGCATGTTTATAGGGAAAGGCCTTGGAGAGAGGGAGAGTTGGAATGTTCCAGAAGGAGGGTGGGATTAATGGAGTGATAGTCTGGACGAGGGGAGAGGCATCTAGAGAGGCAGTTAGGGGGTTGAAAGTCATATTAATAAAAGTGGCCATTACTATCACCCTTACTCCGCTGGCGCGCTGCTCTAAGCGCTTGACACACACAACGTGGCCAAGGAGGTGCCAGGAGTGTCTGAAGGATTTGGACATAGAAAGTTAGGGTGCTTGCCCAAGATTCCACCACCAACTTCGTGTGCCAGGCAGGTGCCTCCAGAGGTGTGGGCAGGTCAAGGGTGTGGATCCTGGGAGCAGCCCACCTGCGGCTGAGCCCCAGCTATCTAGTTATCTCACAACAAAAGTGGGCATGGACATTGCTCCTACTTCATAGCACCCATAGGACCCAATATGTCAGTGCTCAGAAATGCTTTGTGCAGAGAAAGGAGAGACGAGGGACTCCGCTGGGACAGAACGGGGTCTCCGCGCTGGAGTAGAGGAGGCAGCCAGCATCCGGGTGATGGAGGCCCTTGGCGTGGGGTTTGTCTGATTTTGGACCCCCTCTGGGGTCCGTGCAGCAGGTTTAGGAACAGCTCACGCAGTTTGGGAAGAAGCCTAGAGGCTAAAACCCGGCCTCAGCTCAACGCCGTCCTACAGGACCCTCTGCCTCAGCCTCTTCCGAGTCTCCTGCTGGGCCGTGGGAGGATTTAGGGTGACTGTGTGCGAGTAGGCACCCAGCACCCTAGCGCATTGGGCTCCGGGTGACGCTATACACAGTTACTTCTAGTAGTTCTCTCTGCAGACATTGATGGGGTAGGTGCCGGGCACCGCTCCAGAACTTGGTAATATTATAGTAGCCTCAGTGAAGTGCCCAGTCAATGCTGGTCAGATGAGGAAAGATGAAGAGACAAAGGAGAAGGTGCTAGGACTGAGTATTCAGAGAAAGGAAGCAGGGCTTTGCTCAGTGAAGGCATCACCAGTGGCCTCAGCCCTTCCCCACCTACCAGTACATGAGAGCTTCCAGGTGAGAGTCATTTGGCCCTGGGAGGGCTGGTGGAGGTTGGGTGGGGGCTCTGGGCCAGTGAATTTGCTTGAGAGCCAACTCAAGGCCCTTGAGAGCCAACTCAAGGCCCTTGAGAGCCAACTCAAGGCCCTTGAGAGCCAACTCACCCAACCTGGCTATGTGATTACCTGGATAAGGGAAGCATCTGGGGAGGTCCAGTCAGTCCAGGCCAGACTGGCACTATGGGCAAGGGTTCATGCTGCCACATCAGCCCCGTGTTCAGGGGGATAGTTGATGCCTTGCTATTGAAATTCTTCTTAATTTATTGACCAAGGGTCCTCCCTTTCCTTTTTATAAAAAAAAATTTATTTTTATGTATTTATGCATACAAGAACTGGGGTGTAGATCAGAGGTGTGGGGGTGAGAGGATTCACCAGAGACAGTGTGGGGAGCAGAACAGATAGATTGTCTGAAACACACTGCTGAGGGGAGCAGCGGGCGAGACAGGAGAGGTCTGCCGTGCCATGTGAGTCAGCTCCGGGGCCTGGGATTGAACTCCTGCTGCAGTGGCTGCGGGCAGCCTCATAGTGCCGGGACTTTAACAGGTCTGCCACCGGGGGGGCCCAGATCCTTCATTTTCATGTCTCCTTGGGCCCTGCTAACTACCTGGCCCAGCCTCTTCTAGGGCTTGGGGTGCTTCTCTGTCTACCTGACCAAAATGCATGTAGGAGGGCCCACATGGCCCCTGGCTCTACAGAAGTTGAGAGCTATTTGTGATGTCAGAGAGGGGTGCGAGCAGCTGTGACTGGTCCTTCCAGAGGCTGTAGGTGGGGTAAGCACACCTGGCACTACATACAACACCGTGAAAGAGTCCACAACAGGGTTTGTATCGTAACTGCGTTCTCAGGCTGTGTTCTCCTCAGTAGGTAAGACACCTCCAACCCATTCCCCCTGGAGAGCATGAAGCTAGCCATCACAGGGGGCTGGGGGTGTGAAGTTAAATGAGAGAATGAGATAAAACAGGACCTTAGCAAATGTTGGCTGTCAGGCAGTTGCTGGCTCGGAAGGCCATGGGGTGTGAATTCTGTGGTGGGAGAAGAGGCAGAAGACTAGGGATGAGGCTAGTCCAGGACCCACCTGCCTGGAAATGGGGTGCCAGCTGCCCCTCCAAAGTAGACTCTGTCTTTGACTGGTCTGGTCAAGAGTCTTGCCACTTCCAGAGAGAGCAGAGGAAGACAAACCCGGCTCTGGGGCAGGGGTGGGAATTCCAGCCGCTGGGCCTTGCGGCTTCTGCTGCCTTATCTCACACCTCGGTTTCCCTAGAGCCTCTCCGCTGGAATGCAGGCCTCACACTGCAGTGTCTGGGCTCAGCTGGGATTCACAGTGCAGGGCCCCCATCTCCAAAAGATGCCCCCCCAGGCTACAGCTGGCTGGAGTCCTGTGCCCCCTTCCCTCAGCACCCAGTCTTCCCCACCTCCTTTCTCATCCACCACCACTTACCCTGAGTCACTAAAGACTTTGGCAGCCCTAAGTGCTGGGAGGTTAATGGGCGCCCCTCCATGCACATACAAATTCAAAACGAAAACCACCCTAAACCTTAAAATCATGGAGAGGAAGTACAACAAAGTTCTGATTTTCCCCAGGATGACTGTTTTCTTGCTGTTTTTGACTTACTAAGAACTAGGCCTTAAAAAAAAACAAACAGAAAACACCAAAACACTTTGTTGATGCCCTTTTAGTGCCAGTGCCCTGACCACATGCTTAATGTTATTGGATAACCTGGCTCATCTGCTCCCTCCCCTCTGCCAGAGCAGAGCCTGGCCTGCAATACAGGGCATTGAGCCACTCTGCCAGAGACTTCCCCAGGGCACAGGGAGCCTGGGCCAATCAGTCCCTGCTGGGGAGGTGATGTCAGGAAAGCCCAGAAGGTTCTACTTCCATCCCTGCCATGTGCACACTGTGTTCTGACCCCTGAACACCCAGGGGTGCTCCAGCTGGCAGGGGTTGTGCTGGTCTCCAAGCCTGCTGCCCTTCACGCCACACCTGTCTGGCAGGTCCTGTTGTGAGGGAGGGGCAAGCAAGTGCGGAACTTCTGCAGACTGGCTTTTCCAGATCTTGCTGGTAAACTCTGGTTAAAAATAAACCCCACGTGTCTGAGAAGGGGAAGGTGGTAGGGTGCAGTGGTGGAAGATGGAGAAAAGCAGGCAGGAGGCTAGCACAAGCTGGAGACCTGGCTCAGCACTCCGTGGAGAGCTCAGAGAGCTTGATGCAGAGCATTCTAGAAAATTCCAGATGGAAAGGACATTCTAGAGCACTTTGTTTTACAGAAAGAAGCCAGGCTCAGTAAGGGGGTGGGCAAGTCATTTCCGCCAGGTCACCGGCAAGCAAGGGGCAGAGAGAGCTCCTGGCCTGTGCGCCTTTCCCTGGGGCTCTCTACCTGCCCGTCTCTTGTTCAGCCATCTCTGTCATCCATCCATCCATCCCTTTTACTCAGTGATTGTGCCGTGCAAAGGGAAATTTATTCCTCTTGATAGTAAACCAAAGCCTTCAGATTTCTGAAGGACAGCTCATATTCCGAGAAAAGAAGGAAAAAGATGAGTGTATTCTGAGCAATGTACACATGCAGCAATTCTACGTCACTTTGAGCCTGAGGACAGGCCTGCAGTGTTGAGAGGACTTTGAAGCATGTGACCAATGAGGCCCAGAGCCAGGAGTTTGAAAGCTCAAGGTCCCCTGCAGCCCTGCAGCAACAGCCCACCTGGCTGGCTACCACCTGGCTCCTGGCACCAGGGCCTCAGGGCGGTGGGTCTCTAAGGGTGCAGCCAGCTCTTTGTGGTGATTTCACTCAGCCTCAGCAGCCACGAGAGTGACTCCTAGTGCCTCTTTATAGAGATGGGGGGTCCGAGGGGCAAGGAGGGACCGTGACACTGGCTAAGAAGAGGAGCTGGGATTTGACCCCAGGGCCGCTGGCTGCAGGCCTGTGCTGTTCATGGGGCCCTTCCCTTGGTTTCTTGTTCCCTTGGTTTGTAGTCCTGGGTGCTGGGTTTCAAGCCAGAGGTTGGGGTTTCCCTGGGGAGGGGAGGTTATTGGGGGGTTCTCATTCTGAAGCTGGTGTTGATGGGCAGCTGCTCTGGTTACAGGGGCAGGAAGAAACGGGATAGCAGCTAACAGTGCCTTTGTTTCTCTTGCCTTTTTTGGGGTGAATGACTTTAGCATTATCCCCATTGCTTTGGGGAATTAAATTTGTATGTTTCTCCTTCCTTGAAAGTGCACCAGGGCACCAGGGGGCCTCCCTGGGGGCAGCAGTGCTAATTCAGCACAATCAAACTATCTGCAGCCACTGCAGCACTCCGTTTGATTCCTGACTGATCCCCGGTCAGGGAGCTGACCCACACGGCCCAGCAGACCTCTCCTGTCTCTCCCACTGCTCCCCTCAGCAGTGGATTTCAGTCTATTTGCCTGTTCTGCTCCCCACTCTGTCTCTGGTGGGTCCTCTCACCTCTCGCCTGAACCCCAGTGCTTGTCTGCATAAATAAATCTTAAAAAACAAAAACAAACAAACAAAAAACAGCAAGAAAGTGCAGCCCCAGAAAAGGCCCCAAAACACAGAAATGGTGTCATTTAGGCTTTTTGGACTATTCAGTGGTGGTTCAGATTTCTTCTGGTCACCCTGAGCCTTGAATTTGTTTTTCTGTCAGGCAGAACAGTGCACCCTCCAGGCATTACAGAGGGGAAGTAAATAGACAGCAGAGTCTCCTGGGTGGTCGAGTCCTCTGGTGTAGTCATGACACATGGGGGCAATTGTCTTTTTTTAAGATTTATTTATTGGTGCAAACAGAACCGGGGTACCGGCCAGAGGAGCAGGGGCAGCAAGAGGATTCACCAGAGACAGAGTGGGGAGCAGAACAGGCAGATCGTCGAAGTACACTGCTGAGTAAGCAGTGGGCTGGTTGGGAGAGGTCTTTCGGGTCTTGTGGGTCAGCTCGGGGCGGGGATCGAACTCACGCTGAAGTGGCTGCAGCTCACTTGCAGGGCTGCGTCCCAATCCATTGCACCACCAGGGCGGGCCCAATTATCTAAGGACAAACTCAATTTGAGGGTCAGTGGCAGCAGCTGTGGAGAGACAAGCGAGAGAAGAGGCTGTTGGTCAGGTGGGTTTTGTCCCAGAGGCCGGAGACACCTGAGACCTGGAGTGAAGCTACAGAGGCATTTACCAGCCCTGTCCCCTGTGCTCTGTGTCCTGGGGGAACACAGAAACCACCTTGGCCAGGGTTGCGGGAGCCAGCTGCAAGGACTCCATTGCCCTGGGCTGCAATGTGCCCATTGCCCTTCCCTGGACAGGGTCGACTCTCCAGCTGGTTTCAACCTGAGAGGCCCCACGAAGAAGAAAGGTTTCTGACCTGGCTGGAAAGCCGATACGCCACATCTGTCCATCGGTCGGGGCCTCTTGTTTCCCGTCAGCCCTTGGGAGCTGCAGGACAGTGGAGACAGTGGAGACAGGGAGATAGGAGGACGCTTCCCCTCCATGGGGCCAGGGGTAGCCAGAGGAGGAGGGGACTTCCCCACGCTGATAGTCTCCCTTGATTACTCCCCGGGGAGTTAGCGCTGGGAAGCATGTGCTGTGACAACTCGGACTAGAGATGGGTCTCACTGAGGCTGGTCATTAGGACTTAGCACCGTTTTCTTATTTCTTGCCAAATAAGAAAATCCTACACTCTTGGCTGAGCAAGCGCCTGAGTTGTAGGGGGAGGAGTGAAGGATGTAGTCAGGTTCTCAGAGTCCGGAAGGTTGGATAGTGCTTGCTTTGTTGGTCAATGGCCATTTCTTTAGCATTGGAAATGTGGTCACAAAAATAGCCAGAGTCCTTGCTACTGATATGCTTACAAACTAGTGGGGAAAGTTCCGGAAACATACAACTTGTTAATGGAGGAGCCACTGATTTAGCGTGGGTTTTTTTCTTTTTTTAAAAGTTTGTTTATTTGTGCATACAGAACTGGGGTGCAGGCCAGAGGTGCAGGGGCGGTGAGAGGATTCACCAGAGACAGAGTGGGGAGCAGAGCAGGCAGACTGATGAAGTACACTGCTGAGGGGAGCAGTGGGGAGACAGGAGTGGTCTGCCACGCCATGTGGGTCCCCTCCCTGGCCAGGGATCCAGCTCGCATTGAAGCTGCGGCAGCCAGCTTGCAGTGCTATGCCGAGCCACCAGGGAGGGCCTGCCTTGGCTTTAAATAAACGAATAGGAGTTACCCAGCAGGGGAGGGGAGGTCACTGTTCTTATTTGTCCACTGGTTTAAGATAAGAAGCCATCCCTGCATAGCATTCAGGAATGTTACCAGTTCTAGGAAAGCATGGCTCAGGAATGAGGCCTTTCTGGGTCTAATGGTGAATCTCCCAGATGCTGTAATTTTGACCTTTGCCCCACTGCTCAGCTTCCAGCTGTTCCCTAGCCTAAGCTGGAAGAAAACTTGGCCCAGGCCACATTTCTTTCTCTGAGGGAGCCATCTAGTGCCTTACTAGCTGGGAGCACCTCAGGTTAAGGGAGCGCATTTTAGCAGTGCTGCATGGTCAAAACAAAGACTGGAGGCCTCTCCCCCTGCACCCTGCCCCCTCGTCCCACCCTCTGTCCTGCCTGCCCCTTGCTCACACCCACCAGGCATTTGCTGAATCTCTTAACCTGACACAGCCCGACTGAGGCCTTGACCTGCCATTTCCCTGACGGTCAACTTGGCTCAATGGCTGAGGACCCAGGACCCCCATGGGCCTCTTCCAGCACCCCTGGGGGCCAGACCTGACACAAATACCCTCACTGATTTCTCTCTCCCCTTCCAGACATAGGTAGTCCTGTTGGCAGGCAACAGCCCACAGGCCCAGACCACTGGTGTACCCACAGGTACGCTCCCTCTTTTTTCCATGGCAGAACTGGTGTCACTGTTTCCAGGACCAGTGGGCCCCCTGCCAGGCAGCACCCTGAGAGGGTGTGCCTAGACTGTCTGTCCAGCAGGGACAAGCAGCCGGGCAGGGCTTTGGTCTCAGCAGACTGTCCATCTTTGGATACGTCCAAAGCACAGGCGCTCATCTCATCATGTGTTACTGGTTTCCAAGTTGGAGCAAGCAACATTGGGCTTCCTCACCTGTTTCACTGAAGGGAAAGTCAAGACACTAGAGTGAAGAGTCTCCTCCTCTGTTTAGCAGACACCCATGGACCTCCTGCTAGCTGCTAATTGTTCCTCTAGGCGCAGGGCTCCTGGAGGAAGCAAACAGAGGTCCTGCCTTCAGGCAGTTTACAATCTGGTGAGGCAGACCAAAAACAAATAGAGGTATCAAAGAGCATCAGGAGTTTTGTTGTTGTTTTTGGTAAGTGCTATGAAGGTGGAGCAAGAAGTAGGTAAGAGAAAGACTTGTGGATGGGGAGACTTTTTTTAGAGAGATGGTTCTGAAGACCCTGCAGAGAGGTGACATCAGAGTAGAGACCTGACCTGAGACAGAGTCTTTGGACAGTGTTACCTATGTCACTGTTCTGCACTTGCCTCTTTAACCTGTCTGCCTCCCTGGCTCCCCGAATCAGGGCAGTGACTCTGAAAGAAGGAGCAGTATTTACTCCTCTTGGGTCTTTTACTTCTGAATACGGAGCTGCTATTTGCGTGTTTCCACCTCACCCTAGAAGGTCTTGAGTGCCCAGTCTAGGAACAGGGCCTGGAGTAGAGGAGAGTGTTTGTTGGCTGGCTGTCTTGCAGCTAGCAAGGCAGCAACAGAGACTCAAGCTGGGGTGCGGCACAGCCAGGAGCAGAAGCAGAGCAAGCTCTAATTTCCTGCCCTGAGGTGGATTCAATGACCCTGTGTTGGTTTTCTATAGAAAAATAATTGTAAACATTTTATATTGTGCCAGTCGTTATCCTAAACACTCTATACCTAGTAATACATTTACTTTTTATAATGTATAAAACAGGTGCTATTTATTATGATACTCATTTTAGAGGCCAATGTTCTGAAGCACAGAGAGGTTAAGTGATTCAGTTAAAGTCACACAGCTAATAACTGGTAGTATAAACCCGAGCATTCTGTTCTTATTCCTACCCCATAGAACGGTCCCCTAGATTTTTTCACTAGATTGTGTATACCCTCATGGTCTCTGGGATGAACCAGAAAGTCTTTGAGACTCAATTTTCAGGAAGGTTAAGGATTTTGGGGGGAAAATAATTATAATCAATTTAGGGTGTATTATATTCAAGAGTGGCAGATATGTTATGGTAAATAACATCAAAATCAGAAGAAAAATTTATTATAAAGGAGGGAGGCTTCTAAGGAGTTCTGGCCCCATGAGGGCCAGTGCCTGGCTTCCCCTTCACGAGCTTCTGCTCAGGTGTTCCCTCCTGCAGGGCGAGAAGCCTTTCCACGGCCTGCATTTGCTGTCTGTGGGTGTCAAGCCTGAGGATGAGTGTCCTCACTGTCACGTGCCACAGATGGGTTCCCCTGGGGAGACTGTGCCCACGGGGACTTTTAAAGGCAGAACAAGATGAATGTAAGCTGACACTTCCACCCACTATTGACAAGGAGCTGACGTGCCTCCCGAGGACAGGCCTGGTAATTAATGTGCCAGCGTCTTCATTGACAAAGCAAAAAAGCAAACACACCCGCCAAGGGGGTGAGTCACACAGGGAGACAGCGACTGTGGAAGGAAAAGGGCAAGGATGTGTGGAGGGAGGGGGAGGAAAGCAGGGTGAGCTGAGGGGGGAGAGAGAACAGAACTGTCTGTGCATCTGTGAGGAAATGTATGTGTGAGAGAGAAAGAAAATGTGCGAGAAAGTGTCTGAGGGAAAATGTAGGGGTGAGGAGAACGGTGTGACTGACAGAAGGAGGGAGGGAGGGAGGGAGCCAGGCCCGGTGGAGGGCAGGCTGCCACCTCTCTCTAGCCCTCCTCAGCCACAAGGGCTTCTGGAAAGCCCTGCAGTCTGAGTGAGGGACAGGCAGGAGAGGTGAGATTTCATTACCTTTCCCTTTGTGTGATATTTTCGTGTTAGAAATGTAAGACTGGGGCTATAAATAATCCAGTCACAGCTGCAGCATCCTGGAGATTTATGGTTCACGCCGATGCCAGCCAGCTCTGGGCTGGGGGTGCGTCTGCTTCACAAAGCCAGATGAAGGCTGACTCTCCCTTGCTTTCCCCACTCCCCTGACCCCCACGCCCAACCCTCTCCTGAACCCCCTCTCCTGAACCCAGGCGCCCAGGAGAGACTAAGCTCACCGGTGCTTTGAGCCCCTTGTCCTGGGCGTAGCAGGAGTGTAGTTCTCTGGGCAGCTTGGGGTGATGGGGAGGCCAGTGAGGCGATGGAGCAGGGCGGCAGAGGTGCAGACCCTGCCCTGGGAGCCCCGCTCTGCTCAGCTGCCTCAGACAAAGGCAGGTTGGCTGTGCCCTCTCTCTTGCACTGCCACACCCTCCCCCAGCCTGGTTCCAGCCTGGTGAGATTCCTTGGAGCACCCCCCATTCCTGCTCTCCCCTGTGGACACTGTCTTGTTCTGTGCCTCCCCAGCAAAGGCCGCCAGGCTGTGCTTGGTTATCTGTGTGTGGTTGGGGTGGGAGGGGCGTTCCCACTGCCCTGGGAGAAGGTGACCATTTGCTGGAGGGGTCATTTGTCTAGAACCTGGGAACTGCTGACCTGGACAATGGTACCCCAGGCCGAGGCAGCCAGGGTGCCTGGCATGGTGGAAGAGCAGGAGCAGCTCCCTGTCTCCCCACATCACCTGCTAGGATCTGTCTCAGCCCGACTGTGGGGCAGGTAGAGCAGATGAGAGGCAATGGGATCCAGCCATGGCTAGGCCTCAGGCTCCCCTGGACTTGGAAGAAAGGGAAAGGGACTGGAGGTCTCAGGGAGAGGAGCTGGTGCAGCACCCTGCAGTTTCCCATCAAAGTAGGCTTCCAACTGGGCACCCCACACCCGGGCTCCTGAGGGCAGGGGACACTGCTTTGGCCTCACTGCAAGCCGTGGCTGCAAGAACCCTGCCCTTGGTGGGGGTGCATTGTTTCCGGGGATGCTTATACATGCCCTGGCAGTGGGAGCCCCAGTGGATCCCACTTGGTTCCCTCCTGCTGCCCCCAGGTTGCCCTGGGGCTGTGGATCTCCTGGCCTCTCTGCCCCTGCTCCCGCCCTCTTTGGGAAAGCTGGGCCCTTTGGCCAGCTTAGCTCAGGTGCTGCCTGTCACCTTAGCAGTTTCCGCTTTGGTTTTCTTCTAATTCCCTAAGCAAATATTGAACATCTATCTACAGAGACATCTGAATGGGTGTCTGGGTGTCGGAGGGGTGGAGATGGTAATAACTCAGCTAATAACTTCTTGGGCCAGCTCAGTTAAAGTGAGCAACACCTCAGTTCCTGGGCTCTGGCAGGGGAGACAGATGAGGGGCTGGGGTGTGGGCCCAGGGGTGGAGGGGCCCTTCCCTCAGAGAAGTCCTCCCTGGGTGGGTGGGCATCTACTGCCCAGTTGCTGAGGTTCGGAGCAGACACGGGAGGAGTGGCAGGCTCTTTCCATGGGGCTTCCACAGCATGCCATGCCAGGTCGTGGGACACAGGGTAGGCGTCACTGCTCTGAGGTGTCCAGAGACAAAGACCTCAGAGCCAGCTTGTCTGATTTTGTGACTGCAGAGCCCTGATGGGGCTGGGGAAGGGAGCGAGGCTCCCAGGACTCTGCAGCAGCTGAGTCGTGTCCTTCCTGACACACTTGTCAGGGCCCGGCCACCACTGTGCGCATGCCAGTCTGTCCTGGGAGGTTCCACCAGTCTTACTGCAAACAACAGAAATGGACCCTGACATTCTTCGGCAGAGAAGAGATTGGCAGGAAAGACAAGCAGGAAGGCTACAGTCCCAGCTGGGAGCTGGGTGGGAAGCATGGTGCCAGGCGGTCAGCATTGATGCAGAGGTCACTCTGCGGGGCCCTGTGTTTGGGGTGTTTGCTGTCACCACCCCTGTGCCACCTGTGATGTGATGATGGTTGATTTATGTGAACTCGACTGCGCCATGAGTTGCCCAGATGTTTGCTCCAACATGGTTCTGGGGGGTTTTGTGAGGGTGTTTCTGTATACAATTAACATTTCAAATTATTCTCCCCAATATGGGTAGGCCTCATCTAATCAGTCGAAGGCAAATAGAACCAAAAGGTGGAGAAATGGAGACTGTCCTCTGTCTGACCTCTGGAAATGGGATGTTTGTCTTCTCTTTACTTAGGCCATCGGCCCACACATGCTTCTCAGGAAGGGAAATTTTCACCCAGCCCCTTTCTGGATGGCCTTCTCTAGTTTGCTCCCCGGGAATTCCATCCTTCTATCATTTCTCCCTACTCTGAAGTCCAGGAGGCTGACTTGTGTGGCGTGCAGGAGCAAAACTCCCATGCCCTCTGGTTTTGATTGGGTTTGTCCAATGGAAGTCACCATTGCAGAAGAGCCTTCAGATGGTACAGGGAGTTTGGAGCTTGGAGGCCACAATGCTTCGCACTGGAGGCAGCTGACATGTGATGGAGCAACATTGTGGATTTTAGAAACAGGCTAACTAGGTCTGAATTCTCTTCCCACCTGAATTATGCTGATGCTTATTCTGAATATGGGGAAAAGTTAATCTTTATCTTATATAGCATGGATTTGCCATGAGAACTGAGTAAGAGATTCATTAAGCACTTAGGAGACCAGGGTTGGCAAAAAGGATTCACCATATGTGCCAACTCAATGTGCTCCCTGGAGCACTGTGTTGAGTAGAATTCTGAAATCTCATCCTGACCTGGAGGTGATGCTCCTTGGGGAAGGAAGTCAGATTTTGCTGGGTCAGAAAGACCAGGACCAGAGCCTCCCTGGTGGTGCAAGGAGGTAAGTCTCAGCACCATGCAGCTCTCCACAGCCACTGCAGTGCGGGTTCAATCCCTGTCCATATGGCACAGCAGACCTCTCCTGTCTGACCCACTGCTCCCCTCAGTAGTGGATTTCAGTAGATCTGCCTGTTCTGCTCCCCATTCTGGCCCTGGTGAACCCCCTCATCAGCACCTCACTCCCAGTCATCAGCACCCCTACTCCCACACCCCACTCCCAGCCACCTCTGGCCTATACCAGAACTCTCTTGTGCATAAATAAATATTAAAAAAAAAAAAAAAGGCAAGGCCAGGACCTGTGGCCATCCCCACCAGTACTGCTCAAGGCCTGAGCCGCCTCTCCTGGGGCCTGGGATGGCAGAGGTGTCTCAGCAGTGCAGATGCTGCTGCCAGCCCTTTCCTTGAGTGAGCAGACTGCTCAGGCCCTTTCTAGGTTCTTTAAGGTCTTTCGCTTGCCCTTTTCAACACCCAAATGAATGATCTAATCCTGCCATAATCTCTCTCTCTCTCCCACTTTCTCTCCATCCCGCCTATGTTCTCTACCATCTCCCCATTATAAACTATAAGGAATTTAATACATTAACCTGAATTTCTCCACCCCATGTCACCCCACTTTCCAAATATCTACCATTACTTCCTACCCTGACACAGGGGCAACGTTACTTCAGCAATGCACAGCAGATTGGTTGATGGCAGGAGGGGCATGCCCACAGGTTTCCTTTGATGCAAAACGGAGCCTGGCTGCTCATGAAGTGGTCCTGAAGTAACAAAGAGGATGGTAGGAACAAGGACTTAGCTCCAAAAATCATCTTTGTCATTCCACTTGCACATAGGAACAACCTTCATTTACTCGAGAAATCTTTATTGAGCACTTACTATGTGCCAAGCAGCTGTCTTCAAAACAGACCTGCTCTTTGTGCTTCAGGGAGCAGGCAAGTGTAAGCCACTGGGCAGCACTGGGTGAAGATGGAGGTAAGCATGGCAGGGTCTTCTACGGGAGGGACATGGTGGACGATCAGGGAGGCTTTAGTGAGGAGACGACTCAGCCACGATGGGAGGATAAGGAAGCTGTTCTTGGGGGCAGCAACATATGCCAAAGTTGAGGGTGTGTGTTTGAAGAGCTGAGTTTGCTGGCAGGTCGCTGGGGTTGGCCAGGCCCAGAGCCAGAAGGGAGAGAGTGCTGGATAGGAGCCACCTGGGGGAAAGGGAAGACTAGGCAGAAGCAAGAAGGGGCCGGTCCTAGATGACCTTGTAAAGGTCCGTACGAGCAGTCCCGGTTTTCCAAAGTAACACCTAGCCCACCCACTCCACCCCCTGACCGTCTTCTCTCTGCCAGGGCAGGTGGGTCCCTGAAAGTAAACCTCCTCCATTCCTTCCTGCCTGTGAGCCACAGAGCTCATTGTGGCTCATTGTGGCCAGTGTAGTGAGAGCTGATGAATGCTAGGGGTGGGCGGTGGCCAGGACTGAGTGAGGAGGCATTGCAGGGAGAGAGTGGGTGGGAGGTATGGAGGAGGGTGGGATTCAACCTGATGAATCAAGGCTCTAATGCAGTCCTGCTAACTGGCTGTGCCAGGCATCAGGTGTGGTTGAGGGGAAAACAGGCATTCAGGCTATTTCTATCTCCAGTGACTATGTAGGTTTGCAGTGACCTCCTTCTCTCCGAAAACCCCTAACATCTTGTTCCCAGCCCCCTGGGGCTCGGACCTGCTTCTCTCGGAAAATGGGGTTAGTGTGTATGTGCAGCTGTGTAGAAATGTGTCACCCTAGGTGTGTGCAGGCATAGCTCTCTATGTGTGAGGAGCTGTGTCACTTGCAATGTGTGTGCTGCATGTGCATGAAAATATCTTCGTTGGTGCCTTGGATGGGAGCAGAGTGCCCCATGCAGCTGTCTGTCTGTGAGTCAGGGGAACCGTGAGGTGTGTGTGTGTGTTTCCTCTGCAACGTTGGTCACTGTGCTTGTCTTTGCAGGAGAGAAGTTCCTGAGGAAGGATATTCATATTAACCAAAGCAATCAAATGCCCGACTGTTCTCCCTGCTTCTCCTCCACCCAGCAGCCAGTCCGGAGCTCTGGAAAATGCAAATCAGATGACGTCATCCTAGGCTGAAAACCCTCCCGTGATTTCTCACTGCATCTGGGCTAAATCCAAACTTCTGTCTCTGGCCTGCAGGATGTGCCCCACCCTGACCTTTGAAGTTAGTGGCCTCACCTCCCCCTAAACTCAGGCAGCCTTTCCCCAGACACAGGACAGTCTTTGCACCACCCTCCCCTCTCCTGGAACCCTGGCTGCCAGTGCCATCCAGGCTGGGCTTCAGCCCTACATGCCATAATGGGTATTCCCTGACCTCCTCATGTGAGCCAGCACCCCAGCCCTGTCTGTCCGGCACTCTGCCGTCTTCCCGTCCCAGAGCTGGGTCAGCTGGGTCTGAGCTGAGTTAGGTCTGAGTGGGATGGGTGGGTGGGAGGGGGCGGAGCCAGCAGGCCGTGGTGCAGCTCTGAAAGGGCCTCTGCCAGCTCCCAGGATGCCCAGCGCAAGACTGCCCAGTGGAAGAGTCCCGAGCAGATGGGCAGGGCTACTCCCTGTACCGCATCTGGTTGGATCAAGGGCTGGAACCGGCAACTCCGAAGCTGAGGTTCAAGACCATGAGGTGGCAAGACAGAATGGGAAAAAGTATCTAGCGAAGACAAATCTAAGGAAGAACTATTAGCTAAATACAAAGAACTCTTTTAAAAAAAAAAATAAAATAATAGTTTATTTTTACATCATTCTGTACATTTTTTTTCATCTCAATTGTAATCCCCGTGGGTTTCCCATCACCGAGTCACCCGTGTGCCATCACCATATAAATACAAAGAACTCTTCAAACTCAACAATAATAAACGAAACAGCTAAAAATGGGCCAAAGGGCTTCCCTAGTGGTCTAAGGGTTAGGTCTCAGCACTACCACTGCTGTGGCCTGAGTTCGATCCAACCCACAGGGTGCAGCAGACCTCTGCTGTCTCACTCGCTGCTCCCTGCAGCACTGTATGTCAGTAGATCTGCCCGTTCTGCTCCCCGCTCTGTCTCTGGTGAGTCCTCTCACCCCAGCACCTCTGGCCTGTACTCCAGCTCTTCTATGCAGAAGTAAATAAAATTAAAAAAATAAATAAAAGAAAAAATGGGCCAAGACCTAAACAGATCCCTCAGCAAAGAAGTGCTGATGACCAACAAGCATTTGAAAATATATTGATCATCATGTGTCACTTGCAGCAGCAAAAGAGCCGCATTAGAAAGGCTCAAATCTGGAAGCCAACAAGCGCTGGTCTGGAGCAAGAGGAGCCCTCATGGCTGTGGGAATGCAAAGTGGCCCAGCTACTCCGGAGGACAGCCTGGCAGGTCTTCCCGAGACAAACATTCTTAGCGCACATCCAGCCTTCGCTCTTCTGGGCATTTACCCCAAAGAGGTGAATGTTGAATGTTTGGTATGTTGATACAAAACCCACACCTGGCTGTTTATAGCAGCTTTCTTCATCACTGCCCAACCTGGGCAGCAACCAAGATGACCATGCATAGGTCAATGGCACATCCAGATTATGGAGTATCATTCGCCCCTAAAGAAATGACCTGAATATCTACCCAAAAGACACAAAAATATTGATTGAAAAAGATACCTGTACCCCTATGTTTATTGCTGCTTTATTTACAATTGGAAAAACATGGAAGCAGCCCAAATGCCCAAAAGTAGATGACTGGATAAAAAAGATGTGGTACATATATACAATGGAATAATACTCAGCAACCAAAAAAGAGAAACATATGTCTTTTGCAGCAACTTGGATGGAGTTAGAAAAGATCATGCTTAGTGAGATAAGCCAGAAAGAGAAAGAAAAATACCGGATGGTTTCACTCATAGCAGGAGTATAATGGACCAGGTGGAAAATAACAAAAATAATGAACAACCATAGACCAGAGACATTCTTTGGGGGCGGAGTGGGGAATGGGATCAAAAACGGGGTGGGGGGGAAATGCACGGGATTATGGTGATGGCACACGGGTGACTTGGTGATGGGAAACCCGCGGGGATTACAATTGAGATGGAAAAAAAAATGTACAAAATGATGTAAAAATAAACTTTTGTAATAATTGAAAAAAAAAAAAGAACTTCAACCAAAAAAAAAAAGAAATGACCTGAACAAGTTACTAAGTGAAAGGAATCGCGCGATGTGGTTACAGCTCTGTTGTTCGTAGAAGGCAAAGCTATGGAGACAGAGAAAAGCGCAGTGATGAGGGGTTCAACAGAAGGGAGGATGACACCACGCTGCATGCTACTGTCACAGGGCAGGGAGAGGGACACTCCTGAACCCCCAAACTTGCCTGCTCTAAATAGATTCTGCTATCTGCATCAAGACAAAACATATATGACCTTTAGCGGAAAGAAACTTGAATACAATGAGTGTGGAACACAGAAAAAACAAAGAATTTAGTTTCTAAATCAAACACCTGAAGTTACCTGTCCCCTCATGGGGAAAAGTCCACCCAAGGGGGATTGGCCAGAGCAAGGCCTGAAAGCTGCCACAAGCCTAGAGCACCTTCTGGCTGGGACCATAGGAAAGGGCCAGAAATGGCCCGACAAGTCTGGGAGGAAAAGAGCAAATTCAAATCAAGATAAAAACTGCCTTAGTGACCCTCCCCACGGGTCTCTCACCCACATGTGTTTCAACTAGTTCAGGACCAAGAATAAGCAAGCACAGTGTCTGCACATGTCTCTCTGCTCCAAGTGCCTCCCTCAGGTCTCCTTCTGCGTCTCCATCCTGCTTCCTTCCTCTTCAGTCTCCTCTCCAGATGCTTCTCCTCCCTGTTCAGCCCCACCCCCTTTTGGGTGGGGCAGGGAACCTGGAACCTCCCCTTTTCCTGGGCACCCCGTTACTCTACCTCACTGGAGGGTAAATGCTGTCACATATCCAGACCTGCAGGTGTACGACGCTAAGAGTGAGCCCTGAGGTGAAGGTGGACCTTGGGCATGAACGTGTCGGGGAGGCTCATTACGTGCTTCCTGGGGGGTGTGGATGGCAGAGGAGGCTGTGTGTGTCGGGCGAGGGTTTAGGGGAAACTCTATACTTTCTGCTCTCTTTGCTGTAAACCTAAAAATGTTCTAAACAAAGTATTTTAAAAGAGGAAAGGAAGGAGAGAAGCCCCCAGACAGTCTCCCTAGACTCCCCTCTCTCTCCATCTGCATCCTTTCCCTCTGCTACCCGAGTGTTCTCCGACTTCCTCCCAGAGGCAGGTGCTTGCTGGGTATGCTTACTGCCTACCATGTTCCTCTAGGGCTTGGCTCGATGCTTTGGTGCAGATTCTCCAGCTCAGGGCCGGCCTGGCAAGGGGACTCCGCATCCCTGTGGTTCCTTTGCCAACCTTGCAGAACCCTTCCCAGCTTCTCGGACCTTCTTCAAAGAATCTCACAAACAAATGATAGCTGCAGTTTTCTATGTAAGTCTTGCCCTGGTATAATACATATCCTGACATCCAACTGAGGAGAAGGAAATTCAAGACTGAGAGAGAGAAAATTCTGGATAATTTATCAGCATCTCCTCCAACCTAGCTTAATTTTGGTGTCAGACAGAAGCAAGAGGAATACATATTCCTTCTCTGCTCCCTCCAGCCAGGGGAAGCCTTGAGAGGAGTCCGCTGACCATGTACCCCACTTCCCTTTCCCCAGCCTTGCTTAAGTTTTCGAGAAACACCAAGCTCTGACAAGGTTAGGTCATCTCTACCCCACAAGCAGTGCAACATCAAATCAATGGTAAGTCACAAATAAGTGTGAGAAAGTTCTTGAATTCTCCCATGAAAGAATTCAACTTCAGACTACCTGAAGATTTTGTATCTTCTTTTCTTTCTTTTTTTTTTTTTTTAAAGATTTATTTATTTATTTGTACAGAACTGGGGTACAGGCCAGAGATGCGGAGGGTGAGAGAATTCACCAGAGACAGAGCGGGGAGCAAAACAGGCAGATCGACGAAGTACACTGCTGAGGGGAGCAGCGGGCGGGTCAGGAGAGGTCTGCCACGCCATGTGGTCGCCTCCGGGGCAGGCGGGAATCGAACTCATGAGGAAGTGGCTTTAGATTCTCAGTGCTGTGCTTTAACCCGCTGCGCCACCAGGGAGGGCCTCTTCTTTTCTTTTTTAAAAAGTTTTATTTATGCATACAGAACTGGGGTATAGGCTAGGGATGGTGAGAGGATTCCCCAGCGACAGAGTGGGGAGCAGAACAGGCCGACTGACTGTGACACACCGCTGAGGGGAGCAGCTAGCTGGTGAAGTCTGCTGAGCCATGTGGGTCAGCTTCCCTGCTGGGAATTGAACCCCAGCTGCAGTGACTGTGGACAGCTTCACAGGGCTGCTCTTTAACCTGTTGTGCTGCCAGGGAGGGCCCTGGGGCTCCTCAGTTGTGAATTTTATTATCTCTTGGCTCCTTCTGGGATTGAAGGAAAAGGTGAACAGAGTTACAGGCATTTATGTCACAACTGTGCATTGAGCCTGAAATGCTCCGTGTGTCCTCTCATCCACTCAGCTTCCCTGCAGGGTGGGCGCCGTGGCTGACCACTCAGAGAGGGACAGGGCTCGGGCTTGTGCAGGGCACCGCAGAAGGCTCTGGCTGGAAGGTGGCTCCAGGAGAGCAGAGCCTGCAGCCGCGCTCCTGCCAGCTCCAACCCGCGTCTTAGTCCCGGGCACGGGGACGAGGGCACTGGGAGCCACCAATCAAGAGCAGTGGCTGAATGATTAATGCCCGCTGGCCCCAATTTGTGTTCTTTCCTGGCTCCCACCTGGCCCGGGGTCTGGGGTGGAAAGCGAAGCCCTGGGTCTTCTGGCAGGAAGGCTCCCAGGCTGCTGATGCTGCAGTGGGCCTCCTGGCTTTGCTGGCTCAGGTCAGGGACACCCAACCCTCACCCTTGCCCTGCACAGCCCATCTTGGTGGCCATGAATAGTCCCCGGGGACCCAGGCAGGGCTTCACTGCAGAATTAGCATCCTGTGATTTTGAAGATCCTGTTGTACTGGCTTCCCTGTTCCAGGTCTGAAGGGGGAGGGGTGGGAACGCCTTGCTGTTGCCATGGCTGCTGCCTGCCAAACATGCTTCCTGAGGGACTTCCTAATGAACCCTTCCTGGTGCAGCAGGCCCTCAGGTACACCCAGCTGGCCCATCCATGTGACCTGGGCCCCCACGGCCGAGAGGTGATAGCACAAGGCACTGCCAGCAGGCTTCAGGGGTGAGAGCACCTGGGTTCGAACTTTGGGTCAGCTGTGAACTGGAACACTCCACTAGTCCTTTCAAACCTCAGTCTGTGCTCCTGCAAAATGGGCGTAAGGGTGACTGGGCTGACAGGGCAGCGGGGTGGGGGAGGAATGCCCCGTAGGGCCTGGGAGGGTGACTTGGCGCAGAGGAGCTGCTCTGTGCACGTAGCTACTCGGCTCCTGTTACTGCAGGGCCCCAGGGCACGTCAGGGGAGGGCACACACTGTCACAGACACACAGAGCAGTGATTCATGTGGAAAAAAGGAAGCCCACAGCCACTCAAACTCTACCAAGCCTGAAGGTTGCCCTGGGAGATCCCCATCAAACAGCCCATTCATTCCACCTTGAACTCGAACCTCTCCAGGCCCCGCTGAGCTCTGGGACTCCCAGACCAGAAGCCAAGACACAGTGAAGCTGATGGAAACAGGGGCAGGCCTGGGAGCACACAGCAGGCCTGAGTGGGGGAGGGGAGGGTGGGCTGGGGCTGGAAGCTGGATGTTAACCTGGCAGCCTGTGGTGTGGGACCGCCTGGCCTGCTGTCAACGCCAATTGAGCAAAAAGGCCCCTAGGGGAAGTGACAGCAGAGAGCTGAACAGACAAGGCAGTATTAATGGCCACCGTTTATTGAGGGTCAGCCAGGGGCCAGAGTGATAAACACAAAATGGCTGCCTCCCCCCCACACGCCCCTACACACACACTACCTACAGCACCACTGTCAGCACCAGGACCCAGGCCAGACCCCTGCCCACCTGTCAGCAGACTTTGCCCCCAGCACTGATTTTTGTTTTTATTTGCAAACGAGCTGTGTCTCCAGCCTCAGTCCTTCAGCACAAACAGGTGTTTCTACGAGATGTTCTTATCCTGTTCTCCCCTCCCCCACTTCCTGTGTTCTAACAGTTGTAAGATAGCCCTAAGAGCAGAACTTTGAGATACTTTCGGACTAGTTGAAGTCGCAAAAATATGGTGCAAATAATTCCCTTATTCCCTTCACTCAAGGTCCCTGAATGTTAGCTCTCTACCGTGTTTATTTCGGCCCTAGTGGACGGGAGGTTAGAACCGTGCCTGTGTAGCTCATCCTGATTTCCTGTTGCTACCTCATTTTGATAGCTTGAAATCGACCTGGGAGACAGAGTTGGTAAACCACTGAAATGGGTATTATTTAAATCAGTATTATTTAACTCTTTTTTTTACCCTAGAAAATGTTAAACAATTTATCACCATGGCCCCACTTCATCAATCTGGTTCTCTCTCTCTGTATCTGTGTGTGCATATTTACATAAACTTCATTTTTTTTTTCCTAAACTCTGTGAATAGGTGACAGACATAGCTTTTAAAATCCTTAAGTCCTGGGCCCTCCCTGGCGGAGCAGCAGTTAAAGCACAACAAGAGGTTCCAGAGTCACCTTGTACTTTCTCTGACTGAACCACGCTGCACTTGGCTGTCTCCCCAAAGTGCTCCTTGTCACGGAGAATGGCATTTAGGTGCACTGTGCTCCTGTGGAAGAGGCAGCTTTTTAAATCTCGGACCACAGCCTGGGGACTGGCTTGGGCACTCGGCTGTACCCCTTTGGGCCACTCTGTCGGAGCCCACCCCGCCTGAGCAGGAAGCCCTCAGCTCCTGCCCTTCCTCCCTCCTGTCCTGCTCCTGCCCATCCACATACCCTTCTGTCTATCTCTCCTTCCTGCTGAACCAGAGACTGGGGCCCCGTCTTTGCCAACTCAGGGTTTTATCCGCAAGCCTGCTGCTGGGCCAAATGGATTTCTCTTCCACTTTACCCTCTTCTGATCTGTGGGTCAGCGATCAACTGTGTTGACAATTCAGTGAGATAGCGCAGACCTAACGTTCCTCAGAGTTGAACTCACACTACCTCTTCAGGATCGCTTTTCTTCCGTCACACGCTACAGTATGGGTCACCTTAGGCGGCACCTGTCTGAGGCTCTGTGGACGTGTGTCCCTTCCTCTGTTTCTCGTCCCCGTTGGTGCATCCTCAATGCTGGGCACATTGTAGGTGCTCGGTAAACGTGTGTTGAATGGAGTGACCGAGTTTAATGTGCCTGCGCACCAGAGAGGCGTCTCCTTGCTTTACAGAGGGGGAAACCGAGGCTCCGAGAGCCCAAGTTGTCATTCTGTAACAGGGTGGTCCCTAGGAAAAAGGGAAGTTCCAGGTTCCCTGCCCCACCCAGAAGGAGGGTGGAGCTGAGCAGAGAAAAAGGAGAGAAGGAATGAGAAGAGAGAAGAAGAGAATGAAGCAGGATGGAGAAGGAGGAGGAGACCTGAGGAAGCCACATGGAGCAGCAAGCATGTGAGGAAGAAACCGTGCTTGTTTCCTGACCCTGGACTGGCTAAGGCAGAAGTGGGTGAGAGACCTGCAGGGAGGTGACTATGGCAGTGTTTATATTGATTTTGATTCTGCTCTTTTGCTCCCAGACTTGTCTGGCCATTTCTGACCTGTTTCCATGAGTCCCGGCCAGAAGGTGCTTTAGTCTTGTGGCAGCTTTCAGGCCTTGCTTTGGGCCAATCCCTTTTGGGTTGACTTTTGCCCACAAGGGGATGGGTAACTTCAGGTGTTTGATTTAGAAGTTATATTCTTTGTATTCCATATTGTATATTCACTGTATTAAAGTCCCTTTTCATTAAAGTTGTATATGTTTTGTTGCGGCGGATGGCAGAACCCACTTAGAGCAGGCAGAGTTTTGGGGCTTCAGGAGTGCACCTCTCCCCCTGTCCTCTAACAGATCTGGTGTCCTATAACAATTCCACCAGCAAATGGCAGGATGGGACTTCAGATCTGGATTTGTCAGATATTCAACATCTGTCAAAGTGTTTCAACAGAGGAAATGGTTTCTGTGGAGAACTGGATGGAACGTGTATTTGCATGACTAGCTTGGTGCTGAAAGGAGTGTCTAGATACTTGGAGGTTGGGACGGCACGAATCTGATCCAGGGTCGGGTGCAAATAGGAGCTGGCACCCCAAATTCAGCCTCCAGGGTCAGCAGGGGGCCACCCTCACACAGCCACTCAGCTCACCCCACCCTTGCCCTGGGAGGATCAGGCAGAGCTTTGTGGAGGTTGGGCCTGTCCCCCAGCTCTGCCTCTGCCCTGGCCCCGTGGGAAAGCTCACTTCTCTCGAGGAGCGCACCTGGCCAGCTCGCTGCTTCCTGGGCCCAGCAGTAAGAAGACAGCAGGTTACAACTTCTGCTTTGAAGGAACAGTCTCAGATAATAGAAATACCAGCATAAGCCTTGATTTCTCCACCTCGATGACAGGAGGATGTCACAGGTCTCTCAACTGTGCAAGTGAGGGTTTGTGGGTCCATGGCCACCCCCACCTCTCCTTAGCCTTCTCCAATCTCAGGGCCTTTCTCCCTGGGCTCTGGGCAAACAGTGCTTTCATGTACTTGTCTTTGAGCTGGCTGAGTCAAAGCCAGGACTTATTTACATTTCAAAGGCCCTAATAACCTGATCCAGATCAGACAAACTGCCCACTGGTCTCTGAAAGTCCAGGTCGTGGCCAGGCAACTGGGCCTTTCCTGAGAGGAAGAAAGCACCATCGGAGATGATTTGAGAAGCATCACAGGCATTTCCATTTTGAACAGGCCTCTGTCCTAGAAATACCACAGGTCACAACAGCCACTCCCTCGCATCTCCATATACATTTAGGTACCTGCTGGGCCTCCCAACAATGCTTCCAGGTGAGGATTATCCGCTTCCCCATTTTTACACCTAAGGATCCTGAGACCTAGGAGGTTAAGTGACTTGCCCAAGGTCAAGATCCGGAAGTGGAAGTTCTTGAGTGCAGGTTTATAATCATGGTACTTGAGACCTGAAATTCTACTCTGGCTAAGCCACCTTCTCTTTCATAATGCCAGCGCCTCAGCATGAAAGCGGGGGGTGGGGGGTGGGTGGGGTGGGGGGGGGGGACAGCTGCACAGCAGACCCACCCGGGTGCTTTTTAAGGCTTTCAGTCTCCACCCAAATCTGCAGAGTCTGAATCTCTGGCAAAAGCTTGGAAGGGCTGGAGGAACTAGAGGGGTCCAAAGAACCCCTCTCCTCAAGACACGTCTCTACCAGCCACCAGGCCTGGATGGCCCTGTGTAGGATCAGGTAGGCAGAGAGGGGCCCCTGCAAAAGGGGCGCTGGGGTGGACGGAGTGGGGTCTGTCCAGCAAAGAGGCACTGACCACACCTGCTTGGAATTAGGTTTTCCCCCAGTTTGTCCTCTGGGGGCCTCTGATCTGGGGCCATTCCTCTGTTAAGCAGAAGGTGGGAGGTACGTCAAGAGAACCCGCCCAGCAATGCCTTTCACCTGTTCCCACTGCCATAGCCTCTCCTGGGGAGAGGGGTGGAGCTGGCAGAGGTGAGTGGGAGGTGTCCAGGGAGGGGCCGGTTTGACCTGGTGTGGGCCTTTTTCCAGCCTTGCCACTGGTTGGACGGAAGGCTGGGGCAGCCCTGGGCAGACCCTGATTGGTGCCACCTCTGACCTGCCCTCCTCTCCTCACTGCGCTAGGACCAGCCTGGAACTTGTAAGCCTGAAACACAACACCTGCCACCAGATTCTCGCAGGTGAGAGGGGCTGCAGGTGACTTCAAAACACCTTTCAGGGTTCAGATAGTTCTGGGGCTCCGGGTGTGATGAAATGTCAAGAGCCATGTTCCAGCCTGCTTTTCCTGGGTGCCCAGGCCTCACTTCTGACTTGGTGGGGAGTGGGCTCGTGTCCCCAATACAGAAGCCAATGTGCTCAGTAAAAATAACTTTGAAATGAACTCACGGCCGGAGGGCCTGGCACACGGTGCATGGTCAGGACATACAGTGGCAGCTCTGAGAGGGCAGAGGACGCTCACCCCCACCTGGTGCATCTGCTCACCTGTGCGGCAGGTACCGGCACCAGGCCCCCGTGAGGACCCCCAGCCATAGTTGAACCCCACGTCTGTCTAGCTTTCTACAGCAGGCAGCCACCGGTGATAGAGCACATGTCATTAATAAGCTGTCATCTATATTGGGGTGTAGGCACCCCCAGAAGAGACGTTGCCGTGTCCTTGGACAGAGAGTGATGCTTTCCTGCCACTTCCTCTCACAGGCCCCTAACCCCACTCTGAAAGTCATACTCCAGGGGGCATGTGGGAGCTGGAGGGGTCAGGGGGGCTGAGAGGCAGAGGCTGGCTCTTCACAGAGAAAGGCCGCCCCTAACGGGGTGGGAGTCCCCCACCAGCGCAGGCCCGGCCCTGCCCCGCCCCGACTTGCACGCAGGCCTGATCCCTGAAGCTTAGACTGGGACCGCACCACTGCGGCTTGTCTCTGAAGCCCTCCCTCACCTGGCTGCTTTCAAGGGACTGATGGGGGTGAGGGGAGGGATGGAGGAGCACCAGGAGGAGGGATGCAGGGAGAGGTAGGTAGGGTGGGGAGGCTGGGTGCCACGCAGTGACCCGTGGCTCAGCCTTGGGCAGGACTGAGACATCCGAACTGGTCGAGGGCAAGATGCGAACCCAGGTCTGCAGTCATCCGACCCACAGGGACACTCCTCGGGGCTCTGCTGCCCATCGTCACCCAAGGCCCAAGACTCCTTGTTATAACTCTTTGGGGTCAGGGACCTCTCAAGAGTTTGTGAAATCTGAGCACTACCTCTGGGGAAGACGACGGCAATGGCCGCCCCAGCTGCGAATGGAGCCGCCCTAAGGGGACACGAGTGGCCTGGTTTGGTGAGGATGCCATGAGCGGGCAGCTTCACTGCAGCATGGGTCCAGGCCAGCACACGAGACAGGCACGATAGCCAAATTTGGGGAGCTGCTTGCGGTAGTTGTGGAGGAGTGGGGAGGTGGAGGTGAGAAGGAATCCTGGGGTCTCCTTAGTGGCGCAGCACAATGAAGCTGTCTGCAGCCTCTGCAGCACAAGTGTGACCCCAGGCCAGGGAGCTGACCCACGTGGTGCAGCAGACCTCTCCTGTCTCCCTGCTGCTCCCCTCAGCAGATCTGCCTGCCCTGCTGACCACTCTGTCTGTGAGGAATCCACTCACCCCCTGTACCTCTGGCCTGCACCCTAGTTCTTGTATGCATAAATAAATAAAATAGATCTTTTAAAAAAATAATATAGTTTATTTTTACATCATTTTATGCATTTTTCATCTCAGTTGTAATCCCCGTGGGCTTCCCATCACCAAGTCACCCGTGTGCCATCACCATAGTCCAGCGCATTTTAAATATATCTTTAAAAAAAATTGAAGGACTCCTGGACTGTACCCCCAGACATTCTGATTTGAAATCTGCCTTTCAGTGAAGCAGCCCAGGACTTCTGATGCAGAGACCTCAGGAGGGAGGGCTCTGGTGCCCCAGAAAACGGTGCCAGCTGTGCAGGTGCCAGGCCAGGGAGCTGGCGCCCCGGGGTGCAGGTGAAAGGCTCTGAGGCGGTGCGAGCACACTGCTCCAGGAGTGGGCTGCGGCTCTGAGTCCCAGTTCTGCAGTGACCCACATAGGGCCTCACTCTGCCTGTGAAATGAGGGGCCCTGGCAGGTCCAACAGTCTGTGAGCGCTGAACGGGCCCTGGGGACATCAAGGGCAGCGAGAGGTCTACTGCCCTGACCTGGACTGGTTGTCTGCTTGGTGCCTCCTCCACGCAGGCCCCCCAAGGGCCTTGAGGCTGGCAGAGCCACTCATCACCCTGAGCTGTCCCGGGGCTGCTGGGCCTTCCAGGCAGGAGGACCGTAGGTTGGAATGGTTGTTAGGGTGTGCGTTAGGGATGGAGGCTGAGATGTGAAGGTCATGGAATGTCAGACCCCTGAGGCTTGGACGGGGGGGGGG
>NW_004567114.1:19266656-19279044 GCF_000260355.1 Condylura cristata
CGGGGGGTATGCTTTTGCCACATGTGGGGGAAGTTTTTCCATGCCTGAGGGATGCCCTTGGGGTGTCCCACATGGGTGTGGGTCACAGAGTGACAGGGCTTTGGGGCTCTCCACCAAGGCTCTGGGAGCTCAGTGAGCAGGTGGATGCCTCCCCCAGCCTCACCCCTTCCTGCCTAGACAGGTCAAACCTCTCTCAGCCCTGGGAGCCTCTGCCTGCTCCTCACAGTCCTCTTCTCTGCTTGCTCCTTTCCTCTCTCCCTTCCACTCCCTCCTCCTCTGCTTGCCTCTCCTCCAACCTTCTGGTTTGGAAGGGCAGCTGTGAACAGTCAGCCACATTCCCTGTTTCTTGCATTGATTCTCAAAATTAAGTTGGTGGGAGAACAGAGAAGGAATGAGTGCCAAATTACCACCCCCCCAAAGCTCTGGTCAATGCCACGATGGGAACCCCTGTTCTACACAAGAAGCCCACAGGCTGAAAAATCTATGCAAGTCTGCAGACTTTCAAGTGCATGCAGTGGTTTGTGGCAGTAGGTATTTATTGAGCATGTACTGTGTGCCATGCCCTGGGAAGCAGTGAACTAACGCCATCCAGCCTTTACGCTCATGGAGGCGGCGACTGTAGACGACCGCCTTTGAGGCCTTTTGTGTCTTTCTGCCTGGTCTGGCTGGGAACAGTTGGCTGGTCCTGGTCCTAGCCTGCGCGCCCGGGGAACAGAGGCAGGATTCGGCAGCTGCTCGTGGACATTTGCTTTCTGTAGGATCCTTTTTGTAGAAACTTGCTCTCCACCTGTCCAGAATCTCTGGGCTTTCCTCTGGGCAGCGGGCAGCTGCTGGCCCCTCCATTCCATCTTATTTCCTTTTTCTCTCCCCTACCTTTGTGTACTGGCCACAGTTCTGCGTCCTGGCTATCCAGGATGAACCTCATGAAGAGGTTCAGTCCTGGAAGAACCTTCATGAAGCACAGCTCCATCCCGGATCAGGCAGATTCTGCTGCAGGTATGGAATGGGGTTCTGGCTTCTTATGTTTTAAAATTCTGCAGGCCTTGGCCCTCCCTGGTGGCACAGCGGGTTAAAGCACAGCACTAAGAAGCTAAAAGCCACTTCTGCATGAGTTCAATCCCTGCCCCAGAGGTGACCACACGGCACCACAGACCTCTCCTGACCCGCCTGCTGCTCCCCTCAGCAGTGTACCTCGTCAGCTGGCCTGTTCTGCTCCCCACTCTGTCTCTGGTGAAGCCTCTCACTGCCCCCGCCCCTCTGGCCTGTATCCAAGGTTTATATGCATAAATAAATATTTTAAAAAATTCTGTAGGCCTTTCTCATGCAATTCCAGGTTTGGACCTTGACTCCAAGGGCCCACAAGGGAGGCCTGAGGACATTTCCCCCAGCTATGACTTGGAGCTGGTGTGCTAGGGGGTGGGTATGGGGCTTCCGAAGAAGATTGGGAGCCTCAGTGCCAGGTTGGATGAGATAGGACTGAGCCCAGCAGGTCCAGAGGTAGAATCTCAGCTGTGGGGCTGATAATAGCTTCAGAGGGCAGTCAGAGGTGGGGACCCTCTACCTCCTTCCCAGGCCGCTGCCAGGACCTTTGTCCCCTGAAGGCAGCAGAGAGTTCCTGATGAAGGAGAAGGTGGAGGAGAAAAGGAATGAATCAGTGTATCATCTTTCTCTCCTTTGCCTCTAAAATCTGGTCATCCAAGGCACAGGTGACCTTTTACGTCCTCCAGGAAGCCTTCTCTGATTGCCTAGATCAAAACCAACCAATCAGTTGGGGAGACAGGAGAGGTCTGCAGCGCCATGTGGGTCAGCTCCCTGGCCGGGCATTGAACGCATGCAGCAGCGGCTTTGGAGGGCTTTGGAGCGCTTCATAGGGCTGTGCTTTAACCCCTTGCGCCACCAGGGAGAGCCCCATAAATCTTTTTTTAAAAAACGAATATCCCTCCAGGGATGTTTAAAATAAATAAATAAATAAAATCCTTTATCTTCTTCCTTCTTCTCCCTTCTTGGCCCTCCCGATCCTCCTCTTCCTCGCCCTGCTCTCCGGGTCACAGCAGCAGAATGTGTTACTCTTGCTTCGCCAGCATATGCCCAGGCTTCCACGTGCATGCCACACGGCACACACAACTGTAACTGCACGCTGAGAACACCCATGGAGGAACAAAACCGCAGTGTTAGGTAGCGCCCCGCTCCCCTCCCCCTTTCCACCTGTTAAAATAAATCGGAACTGCTGGGGTGGGGCCCAGCTGTCAGTAGCTGCAAATCGACCCAGGGGATTCCTGGAGGCGATGATGGCTTGCCTGATGGAATTCCGTTACTGAGTGGTTAACAACAGTGAGTGTTCGGACTCTGGAAGTATGAAGGGCCTGGACTCGGACCGAAGCGGGTGCGTGGCACAGGCTTGGCCTGAACACAGTGTCCTCACCGGCACAATGAGGCCCCTGGGCAAGACCTACCCCTGCTTAGTCAATGCTGTGGCTGCAATGGACAAGTCCAGAAGGGAAGGAAGAAACAGGCTCTTGGTGACCAACGTGTCCAGGGGTTCTGAGCATCCCTACTGCCTCAGCGGCTGCTCCTTGTATGATGGGTAGAACCCAAGAGGACTCAATGCAGGAGCAGACAGCAGCTGGTTTGAGCTGCTGGGAGCCAGGATTAGGGAGGGATTAGAGCATGTGGCTTGGAGGGGCTCTGGAGTCTTGCTGCCACTTCAGTCAGGAGCCTGAGGTCCAAAGATCGGAAAGGGTAGGAGCAGACAAGACTGGGTGTGGAAGGGAGGGGCGAGCCAGAGAGGCTTGGGTCAAGGAAAGTTCATTGCCTAGTTACTGATTTCTTTAAAAGCTTAATTACAAAACCAAAACATTCTTATCATGGAAAGTTGGCCCCTGGGACAGAAACAGTGCAAAGTCCTTCCACCCATTGCTTCCTAAAGCTACTTCCCACCCTCATCCTTTTCTATACACATTGTACACATTGCTTTTTTTTTTTTTTTTTTAAATGTTGGCATTTTTTGAGTTCGGGGTCCTTGGGTTCATTCTGGGAAAGGTTTCACCAAAGCTCCCCTTTCAGCAGCACGCAGCAAGATTCTCCACGAGGCAGAGACTTGGTTATGTTAAAGAGTGAGTTTATTAGAAAGAGACAAGGGGGAAAAGACACTTGCATAGGCACAAGCGGGCAGAAAGAGCTGCCCGCGGGCGGGACAGGTTTGCAGAGAGAAACCTGCATGGTTGCAGGCAGGTGGTCTCAGGAGAGCGGCCTCCAGTGGGGGAGGCCAGTGCAGAGAAGCCCTGGCATGGCACAGGTCACGGGCAGGCAGGAGGCTGCTGCCCTGCAGAGGGAGGGAGTGGGTGGGAAGGACACCTGCATAGGCACAGGTGGGCAGAGAAGCGGGTGGAGAGATGCCCTGATATAGACAGCCTCTCCTGGGAGGGGCTCACACCCTGTGAGCATGGGCTTGTTGACCTTGAATAGACTCTGAGATTCCTGATAGGCTTCATCTCCAGTACTTATCTTTCACTGTTGAACTTGAGCTTCAGACACAGCCCCCAACAGTGTGTTATCTGCTGGGACCTCCTGCAGATATTCAGGCACCCCGGCCCCAGCAAGGGTTGACCTTGATTTTACTGTTGTGTCAGTTGCTGCACTGGCCCCTTCTACTCATCTCCGTTTGTGTGACTCAGTCTTGTGAAGCCTTCCCTGCATTCCTTCCTCCATCAATTACTTTGCCATTTGTTTTTAAAAAGGGTTCAGTATGGACATCCCAGTGGAAATGGGACGGTGAACAGAGCTTGAACAAAACACAGTCCCTCGGGACACCCAGCGGCTTCCAACAAGCTGTTCTCCAGGTAAGACAGTGTGTTCAGGAAAAGGGAGAAGTTCCTGCCAGGCATGTGCGCGGTGGTCGGTTTTTGGTTTTTGATGGGGAACGCAGGCTGGGCTGCGGGGAGGGGTTTAGGATGAGAGGGTCATAAAGGGGTTTTCCAATGGCAATACACAGCCTGGCCCCAGGCAGCCTCACCCAGGGGCCAGAAGGTGGAATATGTCTCGGGTAGGTGTTTGATCATCTACCGCTCAATTACCTTAGTTTAGCTCAAATCATAGCCCCACTGCCCGCTAGCTGCTCGTTTGTAAGTTGGCCACATTAGCGTCTTTCAACTCCATGTTCCCCTCTTTCATTGTGGGGTGATCAGGCTGTGCCAGCTCTTAGGATAAGGATTACGTGACTTGGAATGTTTAGAGCCTGGCAATGCACGTTGGCGTGGACTGAGCCGCCAGCTGCTGCACCATTCTGTTACCCACCCTCCAAGCCCTTGAGATAACTGCTGTCTACAGTTTCACCCACGTCATTCCAAACTTTTTGGAATGTGTAGACACGTGTGCGTGTGAACGTTCTAAAGTAGTCCTGCGTGCACACTCCATCATTCAGGAGTCTTTTTTTTTTTTTTAAAGATTTATGCATACAAGAACAGGGGCACAGTAGTGATGATTTAACAGGTACAGGTTTCATGGGCCCCGCCCCGACCCCAGATACTGGAACTACAAGTCCCATCAATACCAGGAGAAGCACGCTGGGACATGAGGGCGGAGCTGAGCAGCCAGGTTGGGGTAAAACCGGACATGTGGGCTCCGGGGGTCTCTTGGCCTGGTGGTTCGCGGCTGGTCGTTTGGCTCTTGATGAGCTTTCAGTGTGCTGGTGGAGTCCAAGTCAGCAGAACTGGTAGGACACTCTAGTTAACCTGTATTTCGCTCTCTCTCTCTCCCTTAAGTAGTTCCTTTTCCTTTCCCCTCGCATATAAACCCATTAGTGAACCTTTTTGTGTGTGTCTGCAGTACAATAGTATCTTAAGTGAGCACCCACAGACAGGCAACCCAGGTCACGTTGGGGTGTCCTGTAACAGTGAGGATTCACCAGAGGCAGAGTGGGGAGCAGGACAGGGTGATGTACTGAAGTGTACTGCTGAGGGGAGCAGCAGGTGAGACAGGAGAGGTCTGCTGTGCCCTGTGGGGCACCTCCCTGGCCAGGGATTAAATTCGTGCTACAGACAGCCTCATAGTGCTGTGCTTTAACCTACTGAGCCAACAGGGAGGACCCAATTCAGGAGATTTTAAAACATTTTGGAATAGGTATTATAGACATAGTATAAAATTCAGAAAGTAAAATAAGATACCCAGTAAAAACTAAGTTCTCTTTTCCTAGCTAGTCAGATTGGGCAGAAAGAGGGGCACCACTGAACCCCCAAACCTGCCTGCTCTAAGTAGGTTCTGCCATGTGCCGTATCAAGACAAAACATATAAGACAAAAGGGACTTTAATACAGTGAGTATACAATACAGAAGACAAAGAATATAACTTCTAAATCGAACACCTGAAGTCACCCATCCCCTCGAGGGCAAAAGTCTACCCAAAAGGGATTGGTCTGAAGCAAGGCCTGAAAGCCCAACACAAGACTAAAGCACCTTCAGGCTGGGATCCATAAAAAAGGGTCAGAAATGGCCAGACAAGTCTGGGAGGAAAAGGGCAAAATCAAGATAAACACTGCGATAGTCAGTCTCCCCACGGTCTCTCACCCACATCTGTTTCAACCAGTCCAGGGCCAAGAAACAAGCACAGTCTTCATATGTTCTCTGATCCATGTGGCTTCCTCAGGTCTCCTGGCTCTCCATCCTGCTTCCTTCTCTTTCTTTTACTCTTCTGAGCTCCACCCTACCTCTGGGTGGGGCAGAGAACCTGGAATTTCCCCTTTGCCTAAGGACCACCCAGTTACAAGATCCCTAGAGGTACCAATTTTCTTAAGTGTTCTTCAAGAGGAATTTCATGATTTTTTATAAACACGAAAGTTTATATATAATTTTTGCCTCACACAACCAGTAGCAAAGTTTACATAATCTGCACTTAGTTTCTCTGCTGAACAGTGTACCTTAGGTGTGACTTTTCACATCACCTCATCATCCTTCAGATCATGTTACAGGCTTTCCCTCCCCCAAGGATGGTTTAGCTGGTTCTCACTGTGGGTCTCTGTAGCACCAGGCATCAGGCCTCTGAGCCTTTGTTTTTAATTGCTTCACGGTTAGAAACACCGTCTACTGCTTTAATTGTTTCTTAAAGAAAATTTAGATTTTCTAATATTTTGCTCACCAGATAAAACTTAAAAAAAAAAAAAAAGACTTATTTTTATTTATGTATTCAAGAACTGGGGTGTAGGCCAAAGGTGTATCTGGGGTCGGGGGTGTGAGAAGATTCACCAGAGATAGAGTGGGGAGCAGAACCGTGGGCAGAAATACACTGCTGGGGGGAGCAGCAGGCAGGTAGGAGAGGTCTGCCGCACCATGTGGGTCAGTGTCCCTGGCTGGGAATCGAACTCTTGCTACAGTGGCTGTTGTTAGATTTATAGTGCTGAGACTTAATCCCTGCACCACCGGGGAGGCCCTCATAGATAAAACTTGACTAAATATCCTTACAAGGAGTCTTGTGAAAGTGAAAGAAAATCTAGCTAACATGAACTTACAGCAACAAGCAAAAAAAAAAAAAAAAAAAAAAACCCCAAAACTTGTGAAGTCTCTGTAATTGCCCAGGTCTAGAAATAGATTTGACTTCCATCAAGGCTTCCCCAGGCCCTCAGCGCCCGCACAGCAGTGATTCTCTGTCTCTTCCATCCTTTTATATGTGGGTTTTTTTCCTCCAGGCTCCTTGCTCCCCTCCCCTCCACTAGCTGCAGGGTGCTCCCTCTTGGCATAAAAAGGCGGCCACAGTTCTAGCCCTCCACCTTCAAACCACACCATCCAAAGCAAAGGAGAATGTCTGCTGTAGCTTCTACAGTGGAGGAAATGAGTTGCCCGGAAGCCCAGCAAACCACAGTTTCTTCTGGTTTTACAGTTCTGCCACTTGCCTTTTCATTGTAATGTTATCTTGGGGGCGTTCCTCCTAGCTAGTTTACATATGTGTTTCATTCTTTTTTAATGGATTAATTTTTAAAAATTTGACTGTGTACTTATACTCACCCTTGCTGATGGACCTCCAGGTGTTCCCATTAAAACAAACAGGCCTTCCCTGGTGGCATAGTGGATTGGAGAGCAGCAGTAAGAAGCTAAAGCCACTTCAGCATGAGTTCTGTCCCTGTCCCGGAGGTGACCCACATGGCGTGGCAGACCTCTCCTGACCCGCCCGCTGCTCCCCTCAGCAATGTACTTCATCAGTTGGCCTGTTCTGCTCCCCAACTCTGTCTCTGGTGAATCCTCTCACCGCCCCTGTGCCTCTGGCCTGTACCCAGTTCTCTGTGTGTAAATAAATAAATCTTAAACAAACAAACAAACTTATATTGATGGAGGAAAGAATAGAAAACCTAAAGGAGACATCCCAAGGTGAAAACCTGACTCAGACAAGGAGGTGGGGCAGAAGGGGTTAACATGACCATTAACCCAGCCACAGATATCAAGACCCTTAGTGCCTGATCACAAGGCAGACACCCAAACAGGTGTCACACTGCAGTATTGTAACAGGTACAGGTTTCATGGACTCCGCCCCTACTTCAGATGCTGCAACTCCAAATCCCATCAGTACCAAGGAGAAGCACGCCGGGACGTGAGGGCAGAGCTGAACAGCCAGGTTGGGAGACCTGGTGGTTCGCAGCTGATCGTTTTGGCTCTCAATCGGTTTTCAGCGTGCCGGGGGAGTCAGAGTCAGCAGAACTGGTAGGACATCCTAGTTAACCTGTGTTTCTCTCCCTCTTTCCCTGGGTTATTCCTTTACCTTTCTCCTTATAAATAAATCCATTATTTAACCTTTTGAGTGTGTCCATAATACGATTGAATTGTAAGCGCACGGGTGAAGACCCACAGACAGGCAACCCAATTCACATTGGGGTGCCCCGTAACAGTATCAGTATGCTGCAGGGAGTGTTGGAACACAGACCTGAGAGTAAAGATACAGAGATTGGACCCATTGGCCCACTTTGAAATCCCTTTATAATTACCCATAGTCATCTAAAATCAGCAGCAAATAGGCCACTCCACAAAGGAGTGAACCCTCCCAAAGAGAAAAGGACAATATCAGGGCAGTCTCTGCACCAGCCCCGGGCAGCAGTCCTCTGCCCACCTGTGACTGTGCAGGTGCTTCTTTCCACCCACCCTCTCCCTCTGCAGGGCAGCGGCCTCCTGCCCGCCCGTGACCTGTGCCATGCCAAGGCTTCTCCTCACTGAGCTCCCTCAGCAGAGGCCAGTCTCGTAAGGCCACCCGCCTGCGACCATGCAGCAAACCCGTCCCTTTCAGGCCAGCTCATCCTGCCTGCTTGTGTCTATGCAAGTGTCCTTTATTCTCTCCCTTTTATAATAAACCTCCCCTTTTGACTATAACTAATGCCTCTGTCTCATGGAGAAACTCCTGGGGAACTCGCCACCTGAAAGGGGAGCTCTGGTGAAACCTTTCCCAGAGTGAACCCAAGGACTCCACACTCCAAACTCATCTCCAAAAACAACATCAGCAGCAGCAGCACTGAAAGGAACAGGTGTATGAGGATGCAGGTTCAGATGCCTTAGCGAAGACCCACAATGACATGCACTTGAGCAAGACAATGGTGATCGCGATTTCAGTAAGCGCGTAAGTGCGTAAGTAGCTCACGGTTGACAGGTGGACTCTGCTGTCAGGGGGCCTCTTTCGCTCTGATTACATGAACAAACTGTCATCAGAGAGGCTGGGAAATGTAGTCTTTATAGTGAGAAGGTGTGTGCCCACTAAAAGGTGGGCATTTTATTGCTACAAGAAGGGGAAATACCTTGTTTGATAATGAGCAATCTCTGCTCCAGCATCCTTATACAACATCCTTAACAAACTCGCAACTTTTCGGTATAGAATTTTTTTTTTTTTAAAGATTTATTTATTTATTCGTACAGAACTGGGGTACAGGCTAGAGATGCGGAGGGTGAGAGGATTCACCAGAGACAGAGGGGAAGCAGAACAGGCAGATCGACGAAGTACACTGCTGAGGGGAGCAGCGGGCGGGTCAGCAGAGGTCTGCCTCGCCATGTGGTCACCTCCCGGGCAGGCGGGGTTCGAACTCATGCGGAAGTGGCTTTAGTTTCTCAGTGCAGTGCTTTAACCCGCTGCGCCACCTGGGAGGGCCTAGAATTTTTTTTTTGTTTTACTTTGTTTTGTTTTATGCATACATAAGGGGTACAGGCCAGAGATGCAGGGGCGGTGAGAGCACTCACCAGAGACAGAGTTGGGAGCAGAACAGACCGACTGACGAAGTACACTGCTGAGGGGAACAGCTGGTGGGTCAGGAGAGGTCTGCCGTGCCATGTGGGTCACCTCTGGGGCGGAGATCAAACTCGTGCTGAAGTGGCTTTAGCTTCTTAGTGCTGTGCTCTGACCCGCTGCGCCACGAGGGAGGGCCCAGAATAGAGTTTTTTTTTAACAGTCTCCAAAATGTTTCTTCCAGTACAGGCTCCCTCTGCCAGCTTTTGGACCTTGCTTTTCCACCACATCCTCTCTACCACCACTGCCAGAGGCACCTGCTTCCCGGGCTGGTGTCAGGTAGGCCCACTGCTTGGGCCTCTGGCTCTGAAATGCCCATGGCAAGCTCTGTGCCCTTGGCTGCCCTTAGTTTCTTGATCTGTAAAATGACGACAGTGAACCTAGTCTAGGTCTTAAAGAATCTCAACCTCTTTTCCATCCTTAGAGCTAGTCTGTACTGAGGGCCATGCAGGGTGGCACAGGCAGCAGGAAATGGCCCTGGGAAAGGGAGGGCTGGTGGTCACACCCTGCACCCTGGCAGTACCTACCCAGGTGGGCTAGTGCCATCTGGGCAGGTCTCCAAGCACAGCACTGTGGAGGAGTACCGCCAGAGGACAGCAACCCAGGCAGAACTGGGCTTGAGGTTGCAGGGAGCAGAACTGCAGCAAAATGAGTGTTTAATCTGGGCCAGGGGAGACTGAGGAAGGAGGCAGGTAGGAATGTGGTTGTAAACAGCCCTGGATGACTTTGAATGGAGGGTGGGGAAGATCTGGTTAGGTTCTGTGCCTCCCCTCCCCCTCCCCCCTCCCCTCTGCTGAGCAACAGGTTTGGGCACAAAGTAGGAAATTATCTGGTAAGGGTAGTAGAGCCCCAGTTCTTGTATGCATAAAATAAAAAGTATAGTACAGGGCAGCAGTGGTGGAGAGTACTGCTACACACCAAGAGGATGCGTGGGGCCCTGGGCTCAGGCGGCCCCTCCTTGCCTGTCCGCTCTAGCTTCAAAACCAAACTGTTTTTCTTTCATGCTCCCTCACCGCCACCGAAACTGCTCTCAACACATGCACGACATTCACGTTTTTGCTCTCATCTCCCCGACACTCTCTGGCCCCGCTGCAGCAGTCACACCAGCTACCACCTGGTGCTTGAAGCACAGAGTTCCTCTCGCCCACGGCCCAAGCTTCCCGCCTCCTTTCCCTGCTGTTCCCTCTGGGGTCCCTGGGTGGGACCCCGCCATGTGTACTGCAGGCCTCACTCAGGTCCTCACACCTTCTCACTGTATACCTCCCCTGACCTCTGCTTGCAGGCAGAGACCAGTCCAGAACTTGCCCCATGCCCATTTAGGGGTCCAGCGCGCCACATGGTTTATTCTCCCAGACACCTAGAATTCAGTCTGTCCCAGAAGGACCTGGTCACTCAGCCCCTTCCCCCATAGCCCATCTCTCCCCCCTGCCAGGAACAGAGAGGACCACTCACTCGCGTGGAAACTCTGGGTCCCCTGCCTGTTTCCCTGGCCCCCACGGCTAGTGGAGCCTGCACTGTAGGTACCTCTCACGCCTACCTGTGTCCTCCCCTGGCCATTCCCACCTCCTGACTGGTCTCTCCAGGTCCAGCTCCATCGTGGGCAATGATGTCACTCTGGCTTCAGGCCCTCCCATGGCACCCCATGACTCAGCAGGTGCTCAAATGACTCAGCAGGTGCTCAAGGGCCTTTTAGACCTGGATCCTTCCTACCTTTGGGAACCCCAGCTCTTTGCACTACCCCATACATGGTGGGCTCTAGACAGTCTCACCAAAGATGGCACCACTCACAGCCTCTTCCCTTGGCCTGAAAAGACTCTTATTTTGTTTCCCTGGCCGATGGCCAACTTCAAGTCATGCTTCGGGACTGCTCTCCCTCCCCCCAAGGCTGGCTTCGCTGGTTCTCCCTGTGGCTCTCTGGAGCACCCAGCTGCTGAGCCTTTGTCCAGCTTTTAATTGCTTCTAGAAGCCGTGTGTGCAGGAGCCGTGCCCACGGGCCACTGTCATTACATACTTGCAGCCTGGAACAGAATGTGTTTGATAAATATTTGTGGACTGTTGTTGAATCATAACCTGACAAATTGGGTGCAGCCGAGGGCCCCCACCTTGAGAAAGGGCCAGGGTTCAGTGCTCACAGAAGTGAGAGTGACCAGAAAGTGAAAGTAAAGCTGCCAGGGGAGGAAAGCACCCCGGAGGGTGAAGTCTGCAGAGGCGCGGCCAAGAGTTCATTCAACCCAGTCTAGGGAGGGCGTCGGCAGCTAGCGTCAAGTTTTGGGAAGCAGGGTGCTGCGGGCCGGAAGTGAACAGAACAAAAGAGAGAGAAGCTGTGTTTTGTAATTAGTCATTGCCCCCTGGGGTGAGACTGGGAGTTTTCACCGGAGGTGGGTAGACCAGATTTGCAAAATGACAAACAGGGGCTAACCACCAGCTGGGGCCACAGTGGGGCTTCCGCCCTGGTGGCAGAGTGGAGCTTTCTAGTTTTTTCTCTGTCCCGCCCCATTACTTTCAAGATTCTGCCAGATAGTGGAACAGGAGGGGAAGGCATCCAGGAGACTTGCCTGGGCCAAACCTGCCTCTCCTGACTTCCTGGGCTGACTTCTGCTTCTGTTTTTGGGATGGGGAAAGGGGACACGGTCAGTCTTGTCACTTGGAAGATCAGCAAATGACCTGTACCCAAAGATCTTGATCTGTGGGCCCATGGAGAGTCATCAAACATTCCAGAGGTGGGGATTCTTGGTAAAGCCCCACCGTGTCCCTTCTGCTAAAGAAAGCAGCACAGGGTTCTAGGTGCATTGGGGTGTAAAGGGGTCCTCGTGAAGCTTAGGAAAGGAGGCCGCCTGTTCCCTCCCAGGCACTGTTTCTGGGGTTCCTAAGACACTCTTTTGTTTCCCAGAGCAGTGGCTCTCAAACTTACAGCCATGACCCAGAGTAAGGAATACATGTCAGCCCATTACTCAGATTGTTACAGGGCAGAGAGAGGGGCAACACTGAACCCCTAAACCTGCCTGCTCTAAGTGGGTTCTGCCATCTGCCGCTCAAGACAAAACATAAAACTTTAATGAAAAGGGACTTTAATACAGTGAGTATACAATACGGAACACAAACAATACAATTTCTAAATCAAACACCTGAAGCTACCCATCCCCTC
>NW_004567114.1:19280006-19284314 GCF_000260355.1 Condylura cristata
TAGAGATAGCTTCATAGCACTGACTTTAACTGCTGTGCCAGTAGGGAGGGCCCTCTCTTCAAAAACAAAAAAAATTCTGGGGCCCTCCCTGGTGATGCAATGGATTAAATCACAGCACTGTGAAATTATCCTCAGTCACTGCAGCATGAGTTTGATCCCCAGGCAGGGAGCTGACCCACATGGCACAGCAGACTCCCGACCCATCCACTGCTTCCCACAGCAGTGTATTTCAGTACATCTGCCTGTTCTGCTCCCCACTGTCTCTAGTGAATCTTCTCACCACCCTCTAGCCTGTACCCCAGTTCTATATGCATAAGTAAATAAATCTTAAAAACAAAACAAAAAACACTGCACCCTACACCAGACAGACCGGTAGTCCTAAAAACCACCATGTGATTACCACGACTGTTCCAATCAGACTTCCTCAAATCCCCTGGGACCTCTGGGGCAGGTGCAACATTGTCTGAGATGAGGATCATGTCCCAGGAGGCCCACCAGGTTCATAAATCCGTGAGCTGTTTTCAGAGGCAAAAAAACTGCAAAAAATGCAATAGTTCATTCAAGCAGCCTAAACAATAAGGGGTTAATAAGATCACACACCAGGAAACCCAGAGGTGGGTGGTTCCTGAGTTGGTTAAATAAGCCATCACGTGGCTCTTTGTTTATTTCCCTGTTGCCATCCACCAACCTTTGGAAATGCCTTTCTGGACTTCAGTCTGAGAGTGACAAGCCTGCTAAGGGGCTTTTGTGGGTAGCAGGAGGGAAGGGTGCGGCCCGGGCTTCAGCTGGCTGGGTAAGTGAGTGAGTCACCAGTGGCTGGGTCCCTGAAGCCCCATGTAAGGACAGGCTCCAGCCGCCCACTGCCCGCCAGGACTGTGTCTGGACAGAAAAGGGCATGTCTGCTTTGCACGCACCCCCCACCCGCTGCGTGCTTGGACAGCACTGAATCAGGAAGGCCAGAGATGCTTATCAGCCCTGTTCTCCCCACCAGCCACAGTCCCCCAGAGGAGAAAAGACTCCTGACCTCATCTACAGATCCAGGCCCCGAGCAGAACACGCAAGAAGGTCCAGTGTGGAGCCCAAGGCAGGGCTCCCTGGGGCTGGAAGGGCCCATCCGGATGCAAGAGCTCACAGGTGCCCCTTCCCGTTAGGCTTTTCCTAAGTGCCAAAGCCAGCTCTGGATACCACGTCCCTCTCGCTAGCCCCGTTCACTCCCAAGGGCTCATTCTCTGCCGGTCTTCCCAGGGAAGAGCGGGGCATGGTGGTCGTGGCGTCTCCCTGGTCTCTAGACCTGCAGTAGCGTCCGCTGGCACAGCCCTAGCCACGGCCAAGTCTAGCAGCATCTGGGATGGTGTGTGAGTTAAAAGGACCCTGAGAGCGCCTTCCTCATTTCACAGAGGTGGATGCTCAGACCCAGGGAGGGGTGGTGACTTGCCCAGGATCACACAGCTAATTAGCAACAGAGGCATGGGGTTCCCTGCCCTCCAAGCCCCCTTTTCACTACTCCTATGTGCTTGGATCCCTGGCGGGCCTTCAGTGGGCTTCATCTGCTACCCTCTGGACCCAGGACCGAATCTAGCTTCTCTGCCAATGGAGGGAGGAAGGCCCTGTGTCCCCATCCCAGCCTCCTACTGGACACAGCAGAAGGATGGAGGGAGGATCCCACTGCAGGCTCTCAGATGATAAATACTAAGCTTAACAAAAGACAACAGTGGTTGGCTGGCTCTGAGAAGAATCTGCTCCAGGTGCTGGTGCTAGGGAGGGTGTGGTGCCAGGGTGTATGGCAGCTCTGCCTGTGGGTGGGGAGGGAGATCCCACGACTTGTATGTGTGTACAGTGTATGTGTGTACAGTGTATGTGTGTGCAGGAAGACGGCACGCAGGGGCCGGACAGGGAGTGGGCATGCCAGAGTTCTCTTTGCCGTGCGTTAGCCCTGTGACCTTGGAACTCAACCTCCCAGGGCCTCAGTTTTACCAGCTGCAAAATGGGAATGCTGAGTCTCCTTGTCAAGGCTGTTAAGAAGAGCCAAACACACGGCGGGGGGGGGGGCTAGCCTGGGAGTGGCCCCAGGGGAGTCGTATCGCTCCCCTTAACCGCTTTTCAGAGCTGGGGTGTCAGGCAGCAGCTCTTGGTCTGGGGCAGGCAGAGCAGGGCAGGGAGGATGCAGTTCTTGCTTCCTTGGCTGTCCCACGCAGCACTAAATCAGGTCACCGCCCGTCTTTCCTTGCAGTAGCTGTCATGCAAACAGCTCCTGCCCAGCTCCCAATCCAGGTCACCAGCTCCCACACCCACCCCTCCCTCAGCAGCCTAGGAAAAGGCCGCTTGGTGCTTCTGTTCTGCAGTGCTGTTCAGCACCCTGGCTGTGCGCCTGGTTCGACCCACTGCTTTAAGACGAAATGACAGGGACCCTTTGTAGAAGGCCGCCTGCAGTTTCCACTACAGGCTTCTCTCTTTAGGGAGATACGATCACTTCTATTTTGTAAGTGAGGAAACTGAGGCTAGAAAAACTTAGTGTGTCAGTCAAGGTCACTCAGCTGGTAAGTGCAGGGCCAAGGTTGATCTCAGAGCCCGTGCTTTTAATCCTCGAAGTCCTTCCCAAGTTTACAGGACTATTAGCAGAGGACAGGTGGGAGTTGGGGGGGGGGTCTCAGGGTGGCGGTCACTCAGGATTAAGGGAGGACTAGGGCGAGAAGGGGGAAAGGCTGTGATGTGTTGGGGAAGCCCTCACATTCTCCCAGGCACACACAGCTCACACTCACACAGATCTACAACAGTCCCCCCCGCCCCACACACACTGATAGACAACACCCAGACACACACACAGAGAAGGGGGAGGCCAGCGCAGACTCCGCAGATACAGAGAACCACAGCCAGGCACCTAGGCTAATGCACACATAACACACACACACACACAGAGGCTCAGCTGCACACCAGGACACACGCCGACCCAGAAATGCACCCTCGTGTTAACACACAACACACACTCACCCACGCACAGACACAGATGCACACTCGCACCCAAGTGCCTGCCACCTACATCCCCCCTCCACCCCAACACACGTCCTGGCGGGAAGGGAAGGAAGAGCCAGGGCAGCCACATTTCCCAGCCGCCTCCAAGGGAAGGGAAAAACCTTCCCCAGAAGTGCTGAGTCAGCAGCGGGTGACAAATGAGCCCGGGCGGCTGGCTCGGGCGAGCACTTAGCATGCCGGGCTCGTCCGTGCCAGCACCAGCTCGGCCGGCGGCGAGGGGGGCTGGGAGCGCCGGCCGCCAGCCGCCGCTCAGGGGGGGCCCCAGGGAGGAAGTGACTCACTTTGACTTTGCAAGCGCCGGACTTTGCAGCTCAAGGTCACGCAGCAGGCGCTGCCAGCCGGCTTGGCTTCCCGCCTGGCGGGGAGGTGGGCTCTGACGGGTGAGGTGCGAGCTGCGGGCCTGGGCGGGGCGCCTGCCCGGGAGGGGGCAGGGCTGGCCTGCCCCGCTCGCCCCCCTCCCCTGCCCCTCCCTCCCTCCCTCGCTCGCTCGCTTGCTCGCTCGCTCAGTCAGAACAATGGAAACATGGGGAGAACTCCCTGGCTGGTGTGAGGCACGCCTCAGCATGCCGGGGACCCCCCTTCTGTTCTCTTGCCCCACCTAATCTATTCTTAAGGCAGCAGAAGCGAGGTCGTCATCACGTGGTTTTCTCCAGCGGCTTCCCCTGCACTGAGAATAACTCACCCTCTCCTCAAGGATACAGCTCCCAAATGGGCAGCTCTTGCCCAGGAGGGAAGAAACGGCAAAAACAGCGTGACCTGGCTCTGTTGTGGGCGCAGCCTGATGCTGGGCTTGTTCCCCACCCCATGGTGGCGTGGCGGGCCCTAATCTCAGCATAAATGTCACCTCCTCAAATAGACCTGCCCAGACCTCCCACCTAGACAGCGTCAGCCGCCCTTCCTCAAGCCCTAGCTCTGCATTATTTCCTTCTGTAGCATTTACCACGGTCTGGATTTATCTTTTCTTACTTCTTTACTTCTTTTGCCACCAACTCCCCTGCTCCCATAAAAGCTGCTCACAGCAAAGACTTGCACTGGTCTGACCTGCTGTAGCACAGCTCTCTGCAGTGACAGGCCAGGAGGCGAGGCCTGGGAGGGGACAGAGACTGGACGGCAGAGACCCACCTGGTGACCAGGAGAGGGGCTGGGAGTGTTTGTGGCAGGTGGGTGGTTCACCACCCCCAAACAAACAGGCAGGCTCTGGAGTGACCCCTGAGCTGGCTGAGAATTGTCGCTTTTGCTAGTTAAAGTTTCTAGATAGTTTTTTTTTTTTTTTTTTTT
>NW_004567114.1:19284866-19287859 GCF_000260355.1 Condylura cristata
CACAGTGGCTGAGGGTAGCCCAGGAGGGCCCTTCTAGACAGTTCTAGCTAGTGGGAAATGAGAACGTGCACACCCTCTCCCAGGGCCACTGAAAGCTCTGGATCCTCCTCGTGTCCCTTCTCGGTCACTGGGCTCTGCCAGGGAATGCTGTTCCTTGGGGCGCCTGCAGGTGCCAGCTTCGTTTCCAGTCCAAGCCCCATGCCTCGCTTCCTCCTAGGTAGGCAGGGATGGGGCAGGGTTCCCTGCTAAAGGTGGACCACTGGGACTGTAACAGGGTGGTCCCCAGGAAAAGGACAAGTTCCAAGTTCCCTACCCCGGCCAGAAGGAGGGTGGAGCTGAGCAGACCTGAGGAAGCCACGTGGAGCACAGGGAGACCTGTGAAGAAACCGTGCTTGTTTCTTGGCCCTGGACTGGTTGAAACAGATGTGGGTGAGAGACGCATGGTGAGGTTCACTATGGCAGTGTTTATCTTGATTTTGACTTTGCTCTTTTCCTCCCAGACTTGTCTGGCCATGTCTGACCCTTTTCCATGGGTCCCGGCCAGAAGGTGCTTTCATCTTGTGACAGCTTTCAGGCCTTGCTCTGGGCCAATCCCTTTTGGGTGGACTTTTGCCCATGAGGGGACCGGTGACTTCAGGTGTTTGATTTAGAAATTATATTCTTTGTCTTCAGTATTGTATACTCACTGTATTAAAGCTCCTTTTCATTAAAGTCTTATATGTTTTGTCTTGATAAGGCAGATGGCAGAAACTATTTAGAGCAGGCAGGTTTGGGGGTTCAGTGGTGCCCCTCGCCCTGCCCTGTAACAGGACCAGCGAGGGATCGAACACCAGACAGAGCTGCAGGGTTCGTGTCCCCGTTCTGTGCCTTTGGTCAGCTCTGAATTTGGAGGACATTTTTTGCTTTTGTTTCCTAGCTTGTCTTCTGTGTCCACCCCTACTCCAGAGTGAGGAACCGGTAAAGCTCTTGGGAGAGTGTCCCTGCTGGAGGAATGTGGGGAGTATCACCAGTGCTATTTCTCTGTTGAAGTTCAATCACAGGGGCGTGGGGTACAGACCGCCGCCATGTCCCCTTTCTCACCAGCCCAGAAGGCCTCTAGGGACCTCTTGTTTGACTCCCCAACTCTCACCCCATTTCCATCAGCTGATACCACTTTCCCTGGCCTGGCCAGTCTGGCTTTGGTAGAGAAAACAGAAAGTAAAAGTCTACTAGCTGCCTGCGGAGGGGCCCCAGACAGGAAGGACCCTGTGCAGCCTCAACCTGTCCTGTCTTCCTGCCACAGTCTGGGGCAGAGTGGGTGACAGGCAGTGGGAGGGTGGCCTCAGGTTACTGTTCCCCTCTGTCATGACTCCACCTTCTGCGTAGGTGAGATTGGAGGGAGGGCCTGGCCGCCTGGGCTTGTCCCTGGGGGTTGGGTCAGCAGCCTAGTGCTGGCTTCTGGTCAGGATGCTGCATGCCTCGGCCATGGCTTCCCACCTGGTCTCCCACCTGGGCTTTCCAGGGGCATCACTGGGGGGGGGGTCCAAGATATGGGTGTGAGTGGCAGCAAATGAAAGGAACAAGACAGTAGGCTCAGCCAACCTCAGCGCTAACTGAGGAGCAGATCTCATGGCAGGTGGATCATCTACCTGGTCAAATTCCAGGGTGCTCAGAGTCACAGCCTGTGGAAAATACCTTGGCCTTTACCCTGTTGTCATGCACCCACTTATTCAAAAAATATTTTTTGAGTGCCATTGTATGCCAGGTGCTGTTCTAGATACAGGGACAGAACCATGGAACCTACTTTTAAAAAAAATCCCAAAGACAAAATAGTCTATATCCAAAATAAGTGGATAGTATATAAGATGGTGGTGTAGGCTATGGAGAAAAATGAAAGACGTGTAGCAGCACAGTCTTGTGATTTTTAAATAGAGAAGGTGGGGAGGGCCTTGCTGCGAAGGTGGCATGATTATGATTCATGAGTGACTTTAGCAACTCAAAAAAGGTCAGGATGCAAGTATATTTGTTCATTACCACCCCTAGAAGGACAAGTAAATCAAGCCCCAAGGACAAACTCAAGGTCAAATGTCTGGGGCAGGGAAGAACTGACATCCGAGTTCAGGTTGTGTCTATGCTTGTAACCACCACGGGTCTTGGGCAGAGGCAGAGAAAGAGAAGGGAAATAAGGGTGGATGGGGGCCTCGCAGTGGGGGCCATCTGTTTCCAAACTGAAAATCAGGACACGATCTGCAAAGATTTTCCTGTTGCTCAGAAGGAGAGTGGCCGTCTGGGAGAGGCGGTTTGGATGCTGGCCTGAAGGGTGGGATTTCTGAGACATTCCAGTGGCTTGTGGGGCCCAGGAGGCAGTCCAGGGGCAGGGCATCACCATGGCAACACCAACCCAGCCTGAGGGCCAGCAGCCTGGTACAGGGCCACATGGCAGAGCTGCCTCACTGGGCCTGGGCCGAGACTCTGAGCCAAGGGGTAGTGGAGGGGGCTGAGGGGTGTGGCCTGCAGCCTGTGTTCTGGGCCAATGGAGTGGCTGGCAGTTTCCAGGAAGCCCCCTGGCAGCAGGATGAGAGGCCTATAGAAAAAGAACCCAGGCCTTCCTGTTCAGCAGGTTTGAATCTTCCTTCTCTGTGGTCCTGGGCAAGTCACACCACCACTCCGATGAGCTTGTTTCCCCATCTGTGAAATGGGGAAAATAACCCCCTCATAGGATGGTTGCAAAGATGATTGAGATACTGCATGAATTGTGCTTGTCATGCTGCAGATTCAAAAAATGATGACTGGGCCTCCCTAGTGGCCTAGGGGTTAAGTCTCAGCGCTATCACTGCTATGCCCTGAGTTTGATCCCCGGCCAGGGAGCTGACCAACATGGCACAGCAGACCTCTCCTGACCCGCCCGCTGCTCCCTCAGCAGTATATTTCAGTCCATCTGCCTGTTCTGCTCCCCACACTGTCTTTGGAGAATCCTCTCACCCCAAAAGCACCTCTGGCCTGTACCCCAGTTC
>NW_004567114.1:19289044-19290614 GCF_000260355.1 Condylura cristata
CTGCGGCCAGCTCGTGGTGCTGCGTCCTCACCTGTTGCGCCGCCAGGGCGGGCCCCTTTCCTACATTTGTAAGGTGAAGGGGTTTGGACTAGGTTATCACCCAGATCTAGTCATAACATCTGAGTGCAGCCAATGGGATCGCCAGCAGGTGATTGCTCCCCTCCGTTGTTTCAACCCCATGTCCGTTCCTGCACAGAAGCACCACTTCCTGACGCCTATACCCACTGTTGTGTCTTGCTCTGCACCAGGACAGGGTTTGTGTCTTGTTACTGCTCGATCCCAGCCACCTACGAAAGGGCAGGGCAGACAGTTGGTGCCTGTGCTCGTCATGGGGGGACTCGGGCTGCACCCTCCAACAGGGAGCTGAGGGGAGCCCCGGCGTGTCCTCTACAACTGCAACAGGGGAGGGAGTGCCAACGCCCAGTGGTGCAGTCCCAGGGCTAGAACAGGGTAGCTGGGGGGTCGCGAGAGCTGTGGCCCAGCTGAGCGGTGGGAGAGGATCGAGGATCGTGGGACAAGGGCTGTGGCCTTAGACAAAAGCAACCATGGTCGACGCAAGGCCCAGCGGGGAAGTGAGCGGGGTAGAGACCCACCTCTGTGTCCTCCCATCTCTGGTCTCCTGCTGCAGCATCATACTGGTTGAGGCCGACCAGAAGTCAAAGAGCAAGACCATTGTGGACACACTTGAGAGGTCTGTCTCCACGGGCAGAGAAAGGGGGGCCACGGCTGCGGATCTGGAGGGGGCGTGGAGCGTTCACTGCAGCAGGAGAGACAACTGCTGAGACTCGCTCTGTGTCAGTGGCCGCTGGACAGTCACGTGACGCGTGGGCTTGGAGAGCCCATGGGCTTGGAGAGCAGGTCACTGTCCTTGAGCTGGCCTCCGAGAGCCCCTTTTCCTTCTGCCGGTGGTCCCCCTTTGTGTCTGATTTGGGGACAGCAAGTAGCTCTCTACCGCCCGATCTGCGGGCTGACACTAGCAAATGGAAATGAGCACTGTTGAAGCGAGGCTCTGGGTGAGAGGTGGCTGGGTTAAGTGGGAGGTCGGAGGGTGGGCTGATGACGGCTGGTTACCGGAAGGTGACCTTGAAGTTGGCGCTATGGTCTGGAGTTGGCAAGGTTCAAATCGGCCTCTTTTCCTCATCACATGCGTCATCCTGGGCCTGTTCCTCGATACTTGATTCTGTTTCATCATCTAAAAAACAGGGGTGATAAACAGGAACTTTGTGAGGATTAAACAAAAATCTCTGCAAAGGGCTGAGCACGGTGTCCGGGCACACGGCGAACACTATTGTTATAATTGGAGACAATCCCCCCCTCATTTCTCACCGACAAGGGATCTCCACCCCCCTCTCCAGCTCCATTTACTTCTGAGTGTTTTAGGTCATTCTATGCCTGGCGTTCTGCCAAGGCTCTGGCAGACAGGACTTTCTGCTCATTCATCCTAATGCAAGTTCCTGCGTTTATGATAATAGGGAAAAAATGCATGAAAGGGCTTGCTGCCTGTGGAGGGGAAATCTGCTTAGAATTGAAAATCTGAGCCCTTCCTTGGCCCAGCTTTCCCCTCCCAGTG
>NW_004567114.1:19290719-19295363 GCF_000260355.1 Condylura cristata
TGACTAAAGAAGGGCAGATGGGGGGCAGGGGGTTCAGGGTGGCAGAGGAAGCCTGCCCAAAGGCAAAGCGAAAAGGCCAGGCCCGGTGTGGCGCAGCAGTGGTTTCCATGGCAACACCAGCTGTGGCCCGGGCCTGAGTTTGCTGGCTCCTTCTCCGGGCCTTGTCTGCCACCACACGGTTGTCCGGCCCAGTGAGGAGGAAGATGCCGACGGGTCGCCATGCCCGGAGTGTCACCAGCTAGTGCTGGCACTCCGCTAAGCTCCACAGGAGAGACAGGGTTCTGGGGAGGTGGCTCTGCCTACCTCCGGCAGCTTATGCTGCATTCAGTGCAGTGTGGAGAGAGGGACCGTCGAGGGGTCGGACAGGCGGGACAGGAGGGACAGGAGGTTGACGGGTCTTGGGTGGGAAATGTCAGGGGCAGCTGTGTTTGTAAGAGGTGGCTGAGCCCACCGACAGCTGGAGGTGCAGGGCAAGGCGGTGAGCCAGGCCGCGGCAGCCGTCGGAGTGCTGAGGGCCTGTCGGGCAGCAGCTGGAGGAGGCGCAGGAGATGAGACTACTTCCGAGGGAGAAAGGCCTGAAGAGATGATGAAGTGTGGGCTAGGTCACCTCCCCGTGCGCACAGGCAGGTGGGTCTGTGCTTCCAGGGCACAAAAGCAGGGGTTTCGGTGGAGGAGTCCCTTGAGCCATTCTTGCCTGACTTCTCCCTACTCCGAGCCTGCCAAGGACTTGGATATGGTGGGATGCCCGCGCTTGACGAATGACTAAGTGAAGGAGGGAGAGAAAGGAAAAGTGCATGCAGCAAACAGGAGACAGTGATGTGCTTCACCCAAACACATGCCAGGCCCCTAGATACAAACCACCCAAGGAATTTCAAACCCGAGGCCAAACTCAGCTGCCCTCTCACTGTGGACATCTGTGCATCTTGTTGAGCTCTATCACTGCGCTCTGATTATCTTTTTTTTTTTTTTAAGATTTATTTATTTATTCATATGGAATTGGGGTACAGGCCAGAGATGTGGAGGGTGAGAAGATTCACCAGAGACAGAGCAGGGAGCAGAACAGGCAGATCGACGAAGTACACTGCTGAGGGGAGCAGCGGGCGGGTCAGGAGAGGTCTGCTGGCCATGTGGTCACCTCTGGGGCAGGCGGGGTTCGAACTCATGCTGAAGTGGCTTTAGCCACTTATTTTACTTATTTGTACATACAAGAACTGGGGTGTAGGCTGGAGTTGTGGGATGTAAGAGGATTCCCCACAGACAGAGTGGGGAGCAGAACAGGCGGATCTATGAAATACACCGTTGAGGGGAGCAGCGGAGGAGAAAAGAGAGGTCTGCTGCGCCATGTGGCCACCTCCCTGGCTGGGTATCCAACTCATGCCACTGTGGCTGTGGACAGCTTCATAGTGCTGAGACTTTAACTGCTGCACCACCAGGAGGTCCCTGACTGTCTTTTGTCACCTTAACGTCCAGACCAGACATCACAGGTCATTGCCATTCTGTTTTGGTTTTGCCCACGGCAGCATTAATTTCTTTTGTAGGCCGGGCCTGGGAGACCCCTGTCTGTGCACCCTGCAACAAGGCTATCCGTGAGCACATGGGTTTGCAGGCACCCCTCACTCGAAGCAGGCAGATCCACCAGGTGGCTACTGGGCAAGAAGGACCCGCAGCTCTACAGAAACGACCCTGCGGCTTTCCCCGGTGCCGGGGCCTCAGGGCAGAGGCCACAGTGCTTCTGAAGGGCTCGCCGGCCCCGCACCTTACAGCACCCTGTGCTGTGTCCCTGGGGCGCTGACTGGTGAAGGAGACCCTTTATTGGATCCTCCCACCTGCTCCTGCCTTCCCACCCATCTTCGTCTTGAGACCTGGTGAAAAATTAGCGGGGATCGGGGAGAGGTGCCTTCCCTGTGTTCACCATCCTCAGACCGCCAGGCCTCTCTCACGTCAGCCTCACTCTAACCCTGCCCCCAAGGCCAGTTTTAGTTTTTCTCACACCCTCACCACCTGTAACTTCTCTGTTTACTTGCTTATGGTCAAATGCTTATCGTGGTAGTGTTTCTTGGAGCAGGGGTGTGGCCCGGACTATTCACCACTATGTCTCAGAGCCTGGAACAGTCTCTGGCTACCAGGGACCACTTGGTTTTTACTAAAGGAATGACCATGTGGACGGGTGGAGAGGGAACCCATGAGAAACGGCCAATTTTTCCTGAATGCACTTGTCGTCCCCTGATGGGGCTCGGGAGGCTTTGGCTGGCCTTCATGTCCACTCCCTGTTTCCAAGGAGGGCCGGTTCCAAATGCCCCTGAGCCTGGACGTGGGCCAGGGTGTAATTTATCATGCAAACAGCCATTCCCTGTACGCCTGCCAGTGGCAGGCCCAGTGCGGGGCACCGCCCGTAAATAGTGGGCAAGAAAAAGAGCTTACCTGTTAGTGTGGTGGGCAGACAGTGGCACAGAGGGATGCGGAAGGCAACCACACTGTAAATGACCTAGATGAAATAAATAAAAAGTTAAAAAAACAGCAACTCTAAATTGGGTAGGGCAGGCAGGCAAGGTGTCCCTGACAAGGCAGCACTCTAGCGGAGGCTGGGCGTGTGAGAAGGAGCCATGAGAGGAGCTAACGGATGACATTCTGGGGACAGGGACCAGCAAGTGCAAAGGCCCTCGGGCAGGGCAAGGCTGGGCATCCTTCCAGAAGACCAGTGGTCAGGGAGGTGGGGCAGAATCAGGTGCTGAAAGTGAGGAGTTTGGGTTTTACTTGAAGTCCGTTAGCAATCGCTGAGGTCTCGTCAGGGGAGGGGCAGGATCAAGTCCCAGCTCTAACTTCCAGGAGGAGATCGAATCGGGGTAGAAAGCAGGATCCAGGAGTGGAGAGCACAGTGAGGAGGTGAAGAGTAAGGGGCGTTTGGCAGGTTGGCAGGTGGCTGTGGGGATGGAGACTCTGGGTGGACACCAGAGTGTGTGTGGGACTGAGAACGCCTGTTTGTGGTTGGGATGGGGGAGAATGCGGTGAGTTTCTGGGATCCCTGGATTTTGGCCAGTGAACCCGGTGAACAATGCAAGGTCCAGCTGCAGGTGAAGCAAGGCTTCAAGTCATTGGAGCTCTGAGCATATTTCCGGAGTCCCATGTGTACGGTGGGCAGGAAAAGCTTCCATTCTCGCTAAATACAAGAACAGAATAGCACCTTATTGGCAGGTGTCTTTCAGACACAGTGTCACAAGAGCAGAGGCTGGGTAGCTTTCTCATTGTCCAGGCAGCGTGGTTTTGAAAGGGCCGATTTTCCGCTAGAGCGGCCGCCAGTTCCAGCACTCAGAAGCGTGCCTGGGCCCAATCCCCTGAGTACTCTGTCTTTGAACGGCTTTTCTGTGGAAAAGGAAACACCTTTGTGGCCCTGGGGGGGTCAAACCAGGTGGTGAGAGGCACAGACATGGAGACTCTAGCCCAACACAATCAGGATGAGCTTGAGGCTAATCAGAAATTTCTCAGAGGGATGAGACTCCCATCACTGAGAGCATTCAAACCAAGACTGGCAGACTACTGGGTCATCTTCAACCTGGGAGCCTACCAACGGGAGACTGAATTCTTGTGGGTGTGAACACCCGTTTCCTCTAGCAGTTGCCTCCCAGGGCTCAAACAAAGCCCCTCAAACTGCCCCCCTGCTGCCACCGGCTGGAAACAGCAGCCCAGCCTGGGCTGCCCAGAGAGTAAAGCCCAGTGTGGGCAGAGCAGGGGCAGGGTTGGTGGTCTGCAGGCCTGTCCAAGACCCCCTGGGTTTTCAGGAAAGGGTGTCCTCTGTCTGTGAAGCCAGTGGGGCCAGGAAACGCCTCCACTCACAGGCTGACTCCTGTGGGGACACCCCAAGGACGTCATGGAGGTGAGAAGGGCTTTCTCCTGCCCCAGCCACCTGGGCAGCCCAACTCCCTGGCCTTCTTCCCAGCAGACTCGCCAGAAGAGCGGCGCACCATAGATGGAAGGAGTTCTGCTCTAGGGTCCCAGCTGCGGGCAGCTGCCGCTTCCAGAAGGCTCTGAACTCAGGCAGGTGGCTGCTTTGCTCCAGGGCTGGTCTTGGCTGCCCCCTGGCCCCCTCCCACTGGCTGGACTGCAGTGTACCTCTGCTGAGGGGGACCCTGGCTCCCGGGGAGCAGTAATAGGCCACCACTCCTGCATCTGGGCCACCTTGATGGCTTTAGTTCCCTGGCTGGAAAGTAGGAATCACATCACCTCTTTCCGTGAGAAGGTTGCTGGCCGCTGTCCTGGAGCATACGGGTGCTCAAGAGTGGGCTTTCTCCTAGCACGGCCTCTTCCTCCATGCTTGGCCTCCTCCTCTAGAGGCTGGGGCTGCTGCCCACGGGAGGGTGTGCCTGTAAGGGAGAACAAGATCTTTCTTGGTCTGAAGGGGCCCTCCTTGGCTGATAGGACTATCAACTTGTATTTTGCCCCCCAAAATAATAGAGAAGGCAGGAGGGAGGTGGCTGCCTCGTAGGCCCAAGGCCTCTGCCCAGATCTTTGCCATGGGGTGGGAGAGGCCTAGCTGGTGTGGGGGCTGCCTTCCTGTGGCTCCACACCTGGGGGCAGGGTCTGGAAGGGGACCCGGGGCTGGGACTGGCAGGTTAGCATTCTAGACTCTGGCCTGTGGCCGGGTAGAGA
>NW_004567114.1:19295573-19304015 GCF_000260355.1 Condylura cristata
TTCTTCAGGCAGATGACCGGTTATTTTTAGTTCTAGAATGCTCCTCCCAAGCCCCTTTCAGCTCTGTTTATCTTGCCTTTGTATCCCTGTTCCTCTCTGGGGAAACTCAGTGGCAGGAGTGGGATGGACCAAAGGGAGCAAGGGATTAGAGGTGCCAATGAGAAGGGGAGAAGTTGGCTGGGGCTGGAAAGAGGGTGGAGGTGGGCACTGCACCCTCGGCTCCCACCTGCCCTGCCAGTTCCAGAGCTGCCCTGTCTTCTTTCTGCTTTCGTTTTTGGGCTGGGGGCCACCAGCTCATCCCTCTCTATCGCTACGGAAAAGACCTCCAGCGTGCTTATTGGCACCTCTCCTCTGCCTAGCGCAGGCCTTGGGGACCCCCACCTCGCTCCCTGGTTGGGTCAGCTGAGGGCCAGGACCCAGGATGGGCCCTCAGAGGGAGTCCTGCGTGGAAATGGAGGGGGCAGAGTTGGTGTGAACGCTGATCTTGCTCTGTTCAGTGCTCCGGCCACTGGTGTGTCTGACGTAAAATGGAAAGACATCAGGCCCCTCTCTAGCTCTGTGTGAAGTGCCCAGCCCAAAGCACAGTTCATGTGTAGAAGCTGCTGGATGATTGTTAGCTGGTGCTGCTAGGACAGCTCATTCACATCTTTGCAGTGTTTGTTGGGTATGTTGGGGTCGAGTCTCCGGGACTCTTTTCATGTAGCAGCAAATGGCAAAGCCACACCCTCCCCACAGCTCCCTCAGTCACGGCGGGGCAGTAAAGGCCCTGGTCTTGGCTCCCCTCTTGGCCCCACAACCCAGGGGTGCTGTCTGCACTGATGCTGGACGAGGGGGACACTCAAGAGAGGGCTCCAGGTATTCGCCTCCTGCCAGTCTCCAGCCATAGACCCCACAGCTTGAGGCAAGGAAGTGTAAGCCCAAGGCTCACCTCATGACCCTTCCTGGGGTGGGCATGCTTGGCACTTTTTATTTTTTTTTAAGATTTATTTATTTATGCATACAGAACTGGGGTACAGGCCAGAGATGCAGGGGTGGTGAGAGGATTCACCAGAGACAGAGTGGGGAGCAGAATAGGCCGACTGATGGAGCACACTGCTGAGGGGAGCAGCGGGCGGTCAGGAGAGGTCTGCCGCGCCATGTGGTCTCCTCCGGGGCAGGCGGGGATCGAACTCATGCGGAAGTGGCTTTGGCTTCTCAGTGCTGTGCTTTAACCCGCTGTGCCACCAGGGAGGGCCGGTTGGCGCCTTTTAAGCCTCTGTATAGGAAAAGCCTGTCAGCCTGGGGGCTCTGGGAGAGAGGCCCAGGGAGTCTTGGACATTCAGGTACAGAGGGTGGCAGGTGCATTCTGGCCACTGGCTGGGTCAGTGAGTCAGTATATAAAGGGCCTGCCCCAGGTGTAAGCATGGGGTGGGGCAGCGTGCTCTCCCGGGCCAGGGTAAGGGTGAGAATTTGGGGGAGCTGCTGGGACAGCCGTCATTCCTCACGGGACTAACACCTCTTGGAGGTGGAGAGAGGCAGCAGCTGCCAGATCCCAGGAAAGGCACTGACCTTTAGAACAGAAGACAGAAATAGCCAGGCAGGCAGGCAACCTGTGTGGGAGAGGGTCTGGGAAGGGCAGGCCCAAACACGAGGCAGTGGGACAGCCACGGACACCCCGGCACCACTCTGTGGGCTTTCCTCGGACTTCCTGTCACTCACATGTGATCTCCATTTCACACAGGAGGAGACCGAGGCCCAGAGTAGCATCGCCGCCTTGGCGTCAGCAGAGCCAGACCGGGCCAGGCCTAGCTGGTCTGCAGCCTCTTCCACATCTCATGCCGTGTCCTCCTCACTTATTGGTGCCACCCTGGGCTGGTGGGGTACTCCGCTGAGCTCCTCTCGATGGAAGAGAACAGGCAACCTCTCATTGAGAGGTTCAGAGGTGAACCCCAGCTACCTCTGTTGATTAAATGGCCCTTGAGCCCCTGAACCTTGTCACCCTGGCTCAATTTTCTGTCCCGTTCTTGGTTCATAGAGAGGGAAGCTCACCCACCTCTTTTCTACTATCTCAAAACAGTGCTTGGCTGAGGGCTGGCTGGAGCCCTGGGGGGCCCTCCCTAAGGGCATCAGCCAGGACAAGCTTGGGGAAAAGGCCCTCGCTCCAGCTGAGGTCTGGGAAGGTGAGAATAACAGACTCAAAATAACCCCGCCCGGCTGGCTGGCCCCCCCTTCTCCCTCCCCACTGACAGCTTCCCAGCCAGGCTGCTCCCAGCTGTTTCTGCTGAGCTGAAGCCAGGAGGCCGGTTGCCTGGATACCAGCGCTTCTGAGAGCACTTGGGTCCTTCAGGGCCAGGCGGCCACATCCCCAGGCCCTCCTGAACTGACTCTTGGAAAGGTGATGGGGAGGACTGGGGAGCACGGGGAGTCTTAGGAAAAGTCCCCCTCCCCTTTGGCAGGAGAGGTCTCCAGGCGGGAGGCTTTGGAGACAGGGAATCGGGCTTTGCCGCTAAGCTACGCGCTGTGGGGCCTTGTTCACGTTAGCTTCTCCCAGTCTGTGGAGAGTGATAAGTGCGCCCTTCCTCAAAGCGTGGCTCAAAGCGTGGCTCAAAGCGTAGAATGATAATGAGCTGAGCTCACAGAGACAGCTACTCAGCGATCAGATCCGGACAGACCCTGCCCCTACCTGCCCTGGCGGGGCCCTCCGGACCCTGCTGTCTGTGTGTCCTCTTGGGGAACCCTGGGAGGCCCCTGTGAAGCAGGAGCTGAGAGATTCTGAGCAGGTAGCACTGCTCTGCCCTACCTGCTCCAGGGAGAGGGCTGCCATGGCGACCTGGCCCCCCGCAGTGCTTAGCTGGGGCTGGGGAGGAGGCTCTCAGAACATAGGATTAGTGGAGGCTGGACAGGTCAGTGGTCACAGGAGGCATCTTGAGCGGAAGCATTTCCTGCCCTGGAGGGTCAAGTAAAGCATGCTTGGTGCCCAGCCACTGGTGAATGTGCCAGCGCAGGGTCCTTTCTGGCAAAGGGGGCAGTGGATGGGTGGGGTGGGGTGCACGGAAGACCAAGGGAGGGGGCCAGCACGGTCCAGGGTGGAGTGGCCTGAGATGGCCTGTCACCAGCCCTGGGACGGGGGAGGGGTAAGAGAGCAAGTAGCAAGCTTGGGGGGGGGGTGAAGGGCACAGGAATGGCCAGGTGAGTGTGTTCTGGTCTCCTCAAGTCCCATGGCCCCCAAGGAACCCTTCATTTGAAGGGAAATGAAGCAGCTCCCAGCTTTGCCAGCAGGCTGGAGAAACCTGAGCCCACTCTGCAGAAAGGCCTTCTCCCAGCCCCCCCAGGTCCTCCGGAGCCAGGCCTGGGGCTGGCAGTGGGTCTGCATGCTGAGGGCCCCAGTGACTGCACAGGCCCTGTGTGGCCGTCCCAGAACCTGCTCTTGACCCTCTCAACTTCAGAGAAGGTTGGAGAAGAACAGAGATAGTGGGGGGGGGGGGGGCGGGGCGGGGGAGGCAGCATGCCAGGAGGGGGCTGTTACTTCTTCACTCTCTGAATGGAGCATGAGATCAGCCTGTGCCTGTCCGTGGCAGAGACAGCGGAGCCCATGAATAATGCAAAGAGGCGCTCCGGGCAGCGAGAAATGGTCACAGTTTCATCAAAGTGGTTAACAGGCTTGAATATAAAATGGAGGGAGAGGGGCTGGGGCAGGAAGGGATTGCCCTCTCCTGCCCTTGGGGTTCTGGGCGGAGGGCCTGGGTCCTGGCACTTGGTCTCTGCAGCAGCTCTGGGCATGCAGGCCAGGCCAATTGCTGGGTCTTGCCTTTTGCTGAGACTTCCGGTGGGTGACAGCAACTGGAGGTTGCTGTTAATATCTGTTAATACCTCCCTGGGTGCAGGTGCTGGAGAGGTGGGTGGAAGACAGGCTTGGGAGATGAACTTTCTCAGGGTATCTCTGGAGCTTCTGGAAATAATCCCAGTAGGAGTGGGTGCTTCCGGAGGCCTGAGAGCTTTGGAATTGGGGGATTCTAATGGAAAGACGTTATGGAAAAGTTAAAAGAAGAAAGTCAGTCCCATCAAGAGTCATTTCAAGTGGGTCTTGGGCTTGCAAGTGGGTGAGTGTGTCTGGTCTTGGTCTTGAGGTTACCCCTTTGGACGGCCCCCCTGAGTTCTGCAGGGTCTATGGAGGACACAGATGAGATCAGATCTGAGGGTGAGCAAGTCCACTCCAGTTGCTGGGGGAGACTGAACGCTATTGCACCCTCAACTGTCACGTGAGATTAGGAAGCTATTTATTCTGCATTCGTCACAGCTTCCGGACTCAGTGGTCACACTGAGGACAGACTACTGGGCGAGTCAAGGGCCGGCACAGCTGCCCAGTGCCAGGGGCGGGCACAGTGCAGGAGCTGCGTGCACAAGGTCAAGGTGACCTACCTTGGCTGGGGGTGGCAGGGCATCAAAGAAACCCCACTTCTGGGTACTTTGTGGATGGGGATGCCTTTTATCCTGAAGGGGCACACTGCAGCCTTGGATCTGAGGGATGGGAAGATGCTGAGTTTGAGACTCTGCGTGGGGAGAACCTGTTCGGGCTGGAAGGTGGGGCGGGAGTTTGCGGCTGGGCCTGGCTCTGTAATGGGCCTCTGTCTTCTGGCAACTGGTAATAAAGGGCCAGGTGAGGCTGCTTAGTCCTCTCTGCTGGGTGGGCCTGGGCTATGGGAGATTCATCCTTGCCAGGATGGGACCCTGTGCAGCCTTTGCTCTTAGACCTCTGACGGGCAGGGCACCCCGGGGGGCCTCTTGCTTGCTATTTGGCCCTGGAGCAGACCCTGAGCCTCTTTCCCACAGGCAACACCCCAGGAAGAAGCTTTCTCTCCCCAGCTCTCCCTCCTCTGCCAGCAAAAAGTCCTCAGGGGCTCAGGTGTCCTGGCAAGCCCTGAGGGATGCCCCCACCTCTAGTGGGGGGGACAGTGCCATTTGGTCCCCTGGGGTGAGTGTTTACTGTTGGGTGGCTTCCCAGCCCTTCAGGGCTTCTGGCTGCTGCTCTGCTGGAACCCAACTCCATGCAACGGCACCATGGGAAGAGGTTCCCACCAGAGCACCCCCAAATAGCATGTGTGCAAATAATGCAGTTACAGAAGTAATAGCAGCCTGGAGAAAGACAGTCTTTGAACAGGGGCCAAGCAAGGGAGGAAAGGAAGAGTTAAATGGAGCCTAGAGGGTGCAGACAAAAGCAGGCTGCGTGGAGAGGCCAGAATGCAAGAAAAAGTCCAGCGTGGTGGGGAGTTGAGACTGGCAGGAGACAGCAAGCCCCAGGGACCTGCTGAAGACAGGTGGGTGTCGAGTTGAGTGGGAAACGGGAATGCAGTTTTAAGGGTCTCTGCAGAGCATAGGAAATAGAGTACCATTTATTCACACACGCTTCATTGTGTCCACGCCTACTGTGCTCCAGGAAGTGCTCCACAGATGCAGAGAAAGGCCGCAGCCCGGTCATGGCGTAGTTCATGGTGCGGAGGGGCAGAGGCTGGGCTGGACCCCAGAAGGTGGAGCCCTGACCTGGCGGGCAGGTTGCAGGATGGGGTCAGTGTCCTGCAGGTGGTGGGTCTAGCTGGGTCGCTCTACTAGAGGGAGACATAGTAGGCACCGGGGTCCAGGAGGAGCAGGGAGGCTGGGGGAGGGGCGATGCCAGTGTGCAAAGCCAAGCGACCGGAGAGAGCCTGGTGCTTCCTGAGCTGGGGGGAGCAACGTGACTTGAGAATGGCTTATGTGAGTGTGTGTGTGTGCACACCTATGTGCACAGGATGGCAGGAAATCAGGAAATGAGACAAGGCAGCATAAGTAGGTCAGAGCTGCCTTGACAAAAGCCCTGTGTGCTCCGCTGCAGATTTTTGGATCTTAACTTGAATGCAGTGGAAGACATTTAGATGCCACAGAGCTAGTACGATTTGTGTTTTGAGGACAGACTGAGGTGTGGGAGACGCGCTGGTCAGCAGTTGCAAGGAAGCCCTTGCAGTAATCGATGCCAGAGAGGATGGAGGCTGAAATGAACCAGCAAATGTCTCGGGCCTGGCTGTGCCAGGCAGCGTTCCCTCTCTTTCCGGAGAGTATTTCTCTTTCTCATCACAGCAATTCTATCACGTTGATATTACTGCTATCCTCAATTTGCAGCCCAGGCAACTGAGGCTGAGAGGGCTGAAATCATATTCCCAAGTCCCAGTTCCGAAGAAGGGAAGTCAGCCTGTCTCCCCTGCTCCAGCGTCGGAGAGAAAGGCCTGCGGGATGGTGAGGCGGGCCTGGCCGCATGGGACAGCAGGGAGGGAGATCAGGCTGACTGGGTGCTCTTATGGGAGCAGTGGAGATGAGGCAGAGGGAAAATCACAGGTAGGGTGAGGGGGCATACTACTGGGCTTGCTAGTGTACCCCCAAATCCAGGTGCCCCAGGGCCTGTGAATGAGACCTCCTTTGGATATAAGGTGATTGCAGACGCAATCAGGTTGAGAGGAGGCTTTATTAGAGTAGGGTGGACCCTGGGTCCAAAGTCTAGTGTCCTTGGAAGAAGAAGGGGATCTGAACAGACACAGGGGAGATGATGGGGGCAGAGAAGGGGTGACAGGTCTGTCAGGCAAGGAATGCCAGGACTTGCCAGCAAACATCAGAATGCCAGGAGGAGACAGGGAGGATTCTCCCCTAAAGTCTCGGTGCGGGAATAGTCCAGTTGCCCCCGCGGACACCTTGATGTCAGGCTTCTGGCCTCCAAACTGGGAGATAAAGGCCTGGTTGTTTTTGTTTTTGTTTTTCTTTTTTTAGGATTTATTTTTTCATGCATACAAGAACTGAGATATAGGCTAGAGGTGCAGGTGGTAAGAGGATTCGCCAGAGACAGAGCAGGGAGCAGAACAGGCAGATCAATCAAAATGTGCTGCTGGGGGAGCAGTGGGTGAGAGACAGGAGAGCCACTGCCCTGGCTGGGGATCGAACTCGTGCTGCAGTGGCTGTGGATAGCTTCACAGTGCTGTGCTTAACCTCTTAAGCCACCAGGGAGACCCCAAAGTCCTGCTGGTTTAAGCCCCCAATTTGTGATGGCTTGTTATCCAGCCTCAGGAAACAGACACTCTCCCTGCTGCAAAGACCTGGCTTGGACAGGAGGATGGGACCACAGGTAACCTCTCAGGCAGCATTCAGAGCGCAGAGGGGAAGGGGCATGAGCACCCAGATGAGCTTCAGAGAGTGGAGCTGGAGTGGGAGGCCAGGGGCAGCCCATGTGACTGCAGGGATTGATGAGCAGGGGCGGAGTGTAAGGGGGGTGTGTGGTCTTGTCCCAGGTGGACACGCTCCAGGCGGGAGGAGGGACGCAGAGGAAGGAGCAGCCACACCAGCAGGAACTGCCCACATGGGGCTGAGTCTCACAGGGGGGCCAAGAGAAAAACAGTATTTTGGGGCCCTTCCTCATGGAGCAGTGGGTTAAAGCGCAGCACGGTGAAGCTCTCCACAGCCACTGCAGCATGAGTTCAATCCCCAGCCAGGGAGCTGACCCACAGGACGCAGCAGACCTCTCCTGCCTCACCTGCTGCTCCCCTCAGCAGCATATTTCAGTGGATCTGCCTGTTCTGCTCCCCACTCTGTCTCTGGTGAATCCTCTCACTCTGGCACCTCTGGCTTGTACCCCAGTTCTGTGTGCATAAATAAATCTTAAAAACAACATCAACAACATTTTTGAAGGTATGGGGAGGGAAAGAAGAGGGCTTTTTAGGTTTTGCCAGACTCAGGAAGTCCTGCTTGGAGCATGAGGCTAATTGTGTGTTCATGGATGGCAGATTTACCTGCCTCTGTTTGGCACGGAGCTTCTCTGAGAAGAGAAGGGAAGAGGAAGCACAGTTCTTTTTCGTGGTCTGTTGTCTAATGGAAAGGGTGGCATAAATATCAGCCAGAGGGAACTGAAGCCCAGGGCTAGGGAGCGGTGATACCTGGAAGGTGGGGAGATCCTTGTGCCAGGAGGCTTTCATGCAGAGGCCAGAGGAACCTCCCCCGAGCGTAGCGTCGAGAGGATGCTGCGGAGATTTCACAGTGGACACGGTCCCTCACTCGGGCCTCTGGCCTCCGTGGAGTCACCTCTGTGGAGGTGCTTTTGCTTTGTTGCCTGGGTGGGGGCAGTAGAAAGGCATCATGCTTTCAGAACCGGGATTCAGCTGGGCATCCCAGGCTACTCAGAACCTTGGGGTGTGCTGGCTTTTGAGTCACAAAAGCCAGCACAGTTTTGTGACCCTGAAAAGCCAGTCAAAGCTCACTTGTCAGCTTTATTTTGATTATTGAGCAATAACCCCACCATCAATCTCCTAACCTTACAGTTCCGTGTCCACCTGCCCATCTCTGGCCTCTCCCTCACTCCTGAACTCAGCTACTCCCTGTGGGCTCTGGGGCCTGGCAGGAGCAGCACCAGAGGCAGGCCCTCCTGGTGGCATGGCGGTGGCGTGGTGAGGAGCC
>NW_004567114.1:19304445-19321481 GCF_000260355.1 Condylura cristata
GACTGCGCCAATTCCCCATCTAAGGCCGGAGAGCCGGTGTTGGGAGGGGGTGGGGAGGCGAGGTCAGCACCCTCTGTCAGGGGCACTGGGGAGAGGCTGCTCTGCCAGTGTGTGTCCTCAGATCACCACTGTTGCCACCTCAGTCTGCAGCAGATGCCAGAGTCTCACTCGGGGCCTCCTTATTTGGGACCGCCCTTTGTCTCCTGTTCTCCTGACTTAAGATCCTTGGCGCCTCTCATGACACCCGGCTTCACTTCTCCAGGCTCCAGCCTGCGACAGGAGCTGGCAGAGAGTGATGCTTGCCTGGGCTGAGGGTGAGCAGGGCTTCTGGTTTGCCCAGCTCTTGGCCTCTTGCAAGTTCTCATCCCTTCTTTATTCTCAGATCCAACAAAGAAGCATGTTTATTCTTTTTATGCATGTAACACATGCTCCCTGGAGTCAAGAAGCAAAGGGATAACCGTCTAGAGAGCCATCACGGACGCATTTTGCGGTGTATTCTTTTCTCTCTCTCCTCAGATACGGAGGCTCCATCAGTGACAAGACAGGCAGGTTCCTACCGTATAGGTGCTTACAAGTCAGCGGGAAAAATGATACATAATCCATACACCATGCGCTGACAGACAGCCCTCCTCCTGGGCCCCTCTCCCCTCTGTCTACGCGATGGGTTTCCTCTCCAGCCATCCTTCCTTTTCTTTTGCACCTCTCTGCTTTGGCAGGAAAAGGCTGGTGCCACAAGAAGGTGGTAGGACACACATCTGGGCTGGGCTTTGTGCCCAATGGGGGAAAGAGACCCCCCCATCTGCATGCACCCTCCAAGCAGGGTGGGCTAGGAAGACTGCACCCGCACAGCCTGCATCAGCAAAGCCACTTCCCCAGAGTGGAAGGGAGGCTCTTGCAAGAGCACCCCCACCCCACTGAAAGATCCAGCCACAGGGATTGGCCTGAACAGCAAAGACGGCCCAGCCGGGGCCCAGAACCCAGGGCTCCCCCAGTGACATCCCAAGTGGAGCGAAGGAGGAGGGGTGGCGAGGTGGAGAGAGAGGAAGAGAAAGTGAGAGAGGAGAGGGTGGGGAGAACCAGCCTCGTTTCCATAGCAACCACACCTGTGCGCCAGCTGCTGTCGCCATGGAAACAAGGGGAGCCAGCTCAAAGGCTGTGCTGTCTCAGGGGAGACACAATTTTTGACAAAAAATACCCTTTGATAAAATAAGGGAAAAATAATGAAAGCCACCCTCTCTGGGATTCGGGGGCTCTGCCGAGTGAGGTGACACAGGAGAAGGGGGGCCAGGTTGTGTGTGTGGGGGGAGGCTGAGTGGCCAGGGGCTTCTGCCTGCTTCCAAGAATTGCCGAGTCAGTGTTTTAGAGCCAATGGGGCCTCGGAGGTCACCCCCACTTGATGCATGTGGGGGTTGGGTCTGTGAAGGGACATGGGCGGCTCACTCAGGGGCCCAGGCAGGAGGAAGCATCTCAGGGAAGTTCAGGGGCTCCCGGGAAAAAGGAAACAAACATGCTGGTGTTCTGATTGAGGGAAGTTTGTGGGGTTCTTCCTGAGCTTGTGTGTGGAACGAGGGACAGGCGCCGACTTCAGCCCCCTCAGCTGGGCAGGGCCCATGGCAGGCACCTCAGCTTCTGTTTGCTGCTCTCTGTGCGCAGCCCCTCGGCAGCTTCGGCTTCCCAGGCTTCTGCTGTCTCTCAGGGACCAAGTTCAGCCTGGCCCCCAGAAAGGCTGGAGAGCACCGCCAGCCAGAGACCACAGGGAGACTGTCAGTGTGACAGGCCACGCTGGAGGCTCCGAAAAAGCTGGTCTCTTCTCCAGGAAAACCTTCAGCTTGGCAGGGTGCGGCAGCAGATGACAGGGGCGCAGGGTCCGAGAGGAGGCATCTGGCCAGAAGTGGATGTTTTCAAGTCCAGGGGAGGTCAATGAAGACAGTCAGTACAGGAAGGCGACAGCTGGCGCTTACATCAGCAGTGCCAGTGTTTCTGAGCGCCAGGGCTCCGGGCAGGGCAGCCGGGCCCTGGGTCAGGACCTGCGGCGCACGGTGAGAGAGACTTAGGTTGGCGCTCAGTAACAGCAGGACTGAGGGTATGTTTGGTATGGTTGTCTGCAATAATGTCTTCAATAATTGCATGTGTTTTAGAAATCTCACATTTTTAAAAATTTCCCCAGGGATATCTGGGGTGTCATTTCCCCAGGCATATCTCTGCTTGTGCCCTTTTATGTTTGTTTTGCACAAAGCACCTTCCCTAATGTCATCTCATCACTGCCCTCTGCTAATATTGAGAAACTGGTGGGTTCACACCCCTTGTAAGAGGAGGCATAACTCAGAGAGGTTGAGCCCCGGGCCAACATCACACAGCTTGCAGTAGTCCTGCGGGAATTCAAGCTCAGCCCCAGATCCGGATGTCAACCTCACCTCAACGGAAGGGGAGAAGAGACTGAACGCAGTTCCTGCTCTCCATTCCCCAGGCCTCTCCTTGGACAGCCCAGAGGGGGATGGGCTGCTGCCCCAAGCAGGGCCCACGCAGTGGCTGGAAGGGTGCAGGTCAGGGGTCCACTTCGGGGAAGGGAGCCTCCCCCCCATTGTCCCAGAGCTGGCTCCTCTTTCCCTGGGGGCTTTAATGCAGACTCAGCAGGGGGCCTGCAGAGGGGGTGAAAGGCGGAGGGGATGAGCGGGCTAGAAGGGAGGGACTCTGCCCTCACCTTCCAGGATGGCCTCTGGCCTCCTGTCAGCTGCCCTTCACTGCTCACCACTTCAGCCTCAGAGCAGGGACCACGTGGGTGAGTTGCCATGGAAACTGCGGAGTTCCATTTGAAAGCCAGGCACGGGTAAGCTGAGATGGTGGGGGAGGGGAGCTGGCATCCCGAGGTGGGGCACTACACCTGTTTGCCTAACAGCCCCTAGCTGTCTCTTTCCACCAGAAGCCTTCTGTCTTCAGGCCTGCTGCCATCCTCCCCTGTGAGGTCCCTCGGCTCCACGGCCCTACTCGCCATCCCCAAGGCCGGTCCCCATTGCAGGTGGTGGCCCCACAGGCCCTGCCCCGGGGCCCCCAGAGAAGGCGTGATTATCCCTGTTACACAACACAGAGTGGGGGAAAGGAAGCCCAGGAGAGTCTTTTTTGCCCCACCAGGGGCAGGACAGAACCTCAGGGATGATCTGGATTAAAGGGACTGTGTGGGGGAGGCGTGGGTATGGGAACTCGGTCTCCAGAGATGGGGCCCTGCACCCCGCCCCCCTTCTTGCCATCAAGCTCAAGGGCAAGGCAAGGATTCAGGCAGGCTGCCGGGAGGCAGCACACGCAGTAAACAGAGGCTCTGCGCAGCCAGCACAGCGCAGCGCAGTGAAGGGCTCAGCAGTTCCCTTGAGCCTGGCTAGGCTCCCGCCTCAGCCACTCCAGATGCTGGCTGTGCCCTGCCCGAGCCTGGCTCAGCGCGGGGCTTGCTCCAGCCTGCGGACACCTCAGTGTACCCCACCCCACTGATAGCAAGGGAGTTAGGAATTTGGCTTCTCCACTTTGCTGTGTGACTTGGCACAAATTGCCTAGACTTGCTGAGCCTCCATTTCTCCCACGAAATAGGAAAATAATTGCCTTAACGGGTGGTTGGGGGATTAAACAAAACAACGCATTCAGATGGCTTAGCACAGCGGCTGGTGTCAACAGAAGTAGAATTATGGTTATTACTATCCATTCATCTCTCAACACCCAGAACAAGCCCTGTCTCTTCCACCAAGCCTTCCCTTCCCTAAGGAGACAGGAGGTGGCTCCCAGGAGCAGCCAGGGCCGCCTGGTGCTCCCCAGGCCTTTTCTCAGTGCATCTCCCAAAGGCCCACCCATGAGCAGGGTGCTTTCTATGAGCCCCACTTTCAGAGGTGGGCACTGAGCTGCAGTGAGCGTCTTGCCCAAGGTCTAGGTAGTAAGAGGCAGGCGCAAGGGTGGCCCAGCCCTCTGGTCTCCATCTGCGCTCCCTTACAGTGGGGACCGCTTATATGGTACAACCACCCTCGGGTCACTTTCCTCCCAGTACAAGCAGGTTATTGTTGCTTGTGATTTGTTTCTCACCTGGACTCCCTGCACCAGGGCGGAGAGCACAGAGGGACCCAGATGGCCCTGAGTTTCCCCAGAGGGCCCTGAGTTTCTGTAGCAGGGAGCTGGGAGCAGGGCAGGTGTTTACAAGGAAGCAGGTGACCTGTGCTAGGAATCCCCAGGTAGGAAGTAGGTTCCGATGCTGGTAGATGTTGTCTGGACTCTGAGCAAACTCTGGTTTTCTGTTCAACTCTCACCTTGACCTCTGGAGCTCCACCTCCCAGACTGGGGTTGGTGAGGGCTTGGTGATGACCTTGACCTGGCTTTGTTTGGGGACTCAAAGTGTCTCCTTTAGGCAGAGAGGAGGTGTGTGTGTATGTGTGGTGGTGGGGGTGGGGGGACAGGCAGAAAGAGTTGGGGGGAGAAAAGAGAAAAAAGGGAAGGGGGAGGGAGGAAATGGAGAAGGAGAGGGAGGGACTGCTGGAGGAGAGGGCGGAGGGAGGGCGCCCAGGAGGGGGGAGGGGCGGCTGCCAAGTGTGATTCTGATCTCAGAGGAAGAAGAAAGGATGAGAAAGCAAGAAATCAGCTTCAAGGGAAGGATGAAAGGAGGAGGGAACTGAGGTTGGTGGGAAGTGAGAAAAAGAGGGTGAGAAAGTAAATGACAGCGAGCTGGGGGAAGGAAATGAAAGGAGGGGAGAGGCCAGGGCTGGAGAGAGAGGAACAAAGACTGAGATTGAGCAGCTGCGGTCCTCCCTCCGCCTACCCCGGCCTCCTCACCGCAGCCGGCCCGGTGGCTGAGTGAGCCTGAGTGAGCCCCAAGACTGAGGACTCAGGCTGGGGTTCCTCTCACCCCAACCCCAGCCCAGATCCTTGCTGGCTCAGCAGTTTCCAGGGGGGCAGGGCATCCTGCTCTGCTTTGCACCCAATTCTTGCAGCATCTTCTCTGAGGCCCCGTGACATACCCCAACCCCACCGCCACCTCCCTGGTCTTCGAGGCTGGCCCGGCCTTAGCGCCCTCAGGTACACTGTCCTGGACAACCCTTTGAGAACTTTCCAGAGGCAGAATCCCATGGCTGGGGTGGGGGGAGGGTGATGGGAGCAGGTGTGTTTCAGCCCAGAGGAATTCCCTCTCTTCTCAGAGATAAGGCCTGACACCTCTCTGGGGTGGGGATGGGGGTGTGGAAGCAGCACCCCCGGAAGGCACCACCACAATAAAATAATCCAAACGTATTGAGAGCCCAGCAGGAACTAGACAGGTTGTGTTTTATCTCATTCAATCCCCAGAACAACCCTGAGAGGACTGGAGTGTTATTGTTTTCATTTTCCAGGAGGGGAACAAGAGCCAGGGAGGTGTGGCTGTTTGCTCAGCTCACAGAGCTGATAAGAGGAGGAACTGGGTGCCCTGCTGGGGACACAGGTCATGGTCCTCCTGGGCTTTACACCTGGAGCAGGCCAAGGCTGGACGCCTGGGTTGGGGGTGGCTGCCTGAGGGGTCACAGAGAAGTTGAGGGTCTGTGCAGGTTTGGGTCTCTGTACCTCAGTTTCCACGCTGTGCCTATCAACTCTGCTGCTGTATGCCTGTGCCCCGTGAGGCGCTTGCTGATGTGGGGCGGGGGGGCGGCCAGGACTTACCTCAGCGAGGCATTATTCCTCCAAGGCAGCTGGAGAGACTGGGCACCTGGGGCGAGAGCTGTGAAACTGAGAACAGGGCCCCCCAGCCGGGCCAGCTCCTTCAGGGAAGGCCAGGTGGATGGTCACGGGCTCTGCTTTCCAGGGCTCCGTGAACCTTCCTCTAAGGTACGTGTGTGTACAGTAAACACACTCTCATGCACACCGTTCTTATCTTCACAGCCACCTTCCAGGGCACATAAAGGAAACTGGCATTATTTTATGTGGCTGGAGGAAGCTGAGGTCACGCCACTGGCTGCAGGCAGCACAGATGCCCAGGACACCTGGGCCGTGAGAGTCTGCCTAGTGGCAGCCGTGGTCTCTTAGGACAACAGCAGGTACCTGTACCCACCTGGCACCCAGCCCAGCCCACCCCCACAACACCAGGGGCCATCCTGCAGACCCTGCAGATATCCTGGTCCCTTGGCACCACCCGGCAGCCTTGCTGCGCCCCTGCCACCACAGGCCCCGGTGCATCCCGTGCCCTTCAATCAGGGCCCACCCCACAGTGAGAGTTTGGACAAGGGCTTGCACTGCAACTCCCCCACCAGAGACAGAAGCCTGTGGTTGCCTGGTGCTGCAGGCCCTCGCTTGGGCTTTCACAGGTGGGGGTGCTGTGAGGGTGTGTCCATCTTTAGTCCCAGGTAAGGGGATTCACAGATGAGGGGATCCACCCCCTCCCTGGCAGGTAGGGGTGGAGGGGCCCTCCTCACAATGCAGCCCCAGCCAGCTCCCTCTGCAGCCCAGAAGCAGGGAAGGTGGCTGGACAGACAGAGGGACTTGACTGACGAAAGGCGCCCTGGGAGGAGAGGAGGGGGGTGGGGACAGCCATGCAGAGGTGGGCAGTTGTCGAGGATGAGGATGAAGGCCCGGATGTGGGCTGGGCACTGCCAGGAAGGAGGAGGGAGCTGGCAAGGCGAAGGATCCAGGCTAGGAAGGGAAGACCCAGGAAGGGGTGGGCCCCTCGGTTCTGCTCTCCCCCCTTCTGGGTCCCCTGCTGCGCTTCCCCAGCCGAGAGAAGGCCCCTCTGCTCCTCCAACATGATCTGTAATTTCCGGCAGACATTTGAGGTCCCTGACATCTGCATAATGTGGGCCAGTCTCTTAGCAACGGGGAACAGCTGTCTGGCATTTCCAAGATTAAACTGTAACTATACACGGTCCTTGCCAGGGGGAGGGAGAGGGGGAAGGGGATAAACACTGCCTCCTGGCATTTTCAAACTCATTTAGCTTTTATTCATTTCCTGCCTCCAGTAAAGAGGCCAGGGAATCAGGCTGGGCTAGGCTGTTCCTGCCCCTGTCTCCCTGGCCACGCAGAGATTGCAGATGACTCTTCACCCAGATATGTTTGCTTGCAGGAGAGTAGGAGGAGAGAGGCCAGCGCTCGCCTTTTTGTTTTCTTGTGATTTATTTTTGCGGGTGCAGTGATCCTGGCACACACAGGAAGCAAGGCTGTGCAGGCCACTGATTAAAGCCCCCAGGTGGCTCCCATCAGATGTAATTCATTAGCTCCATGGCTAATAACTCCGTGACCCTGGGCCAAATCCCTTTACCTGTGTACACCCCCATCTGTGAAAGGAGATAATTCCTCCCTCACCCCTCCCAGCCCCCCCCCCCAACCAGGGCTACTGTGAAACCTGTGCTCTCTGTCCCTCTGGTCACCCTCCCTACCTGTCCTCTGTGCTCTCAATCTCAGCTCCACCATGCCACAGAGACAGACAGGGGTCCCTCTCCCTGGGAGCCACCGTGAGCGCTGACCCCTTTGGGGCCCCAGCCAAGGGCACTTTCACCCCGCAGGACCTAGGCGGACCTCAGCAGAGCCTGGGAGGGCCTGCTCTGCTGGCTGGCCTCGCTCCCCGGGGCTGCCTGGCCGCTCAGCTCCTGTGTCCCCACCCCTCTGCCGCCAGCTCCTGCCATTTGGCTCCAGCTCCCGACCTCGTGAATGCGGTGTTTTGGTCTTGCAGCAAGAAGGAAAAATAAAAGGGCGGGTGTGGGGCGGGATAGGAGGGGAGCGGGAGAGGGAGGAGGAGGGAAAAACCCTTGAGCCGCCTGTGCCGGCTAGTTCCAGGAATGCGTTCTGGGACATCAGTGCCAAGGCAGTGACCCAGGCACAGCGGCCAGGCCCCGAGGCCAGCCCTGGAGAAGGGAGAGGCCGCTCCAGGGCGAGAGCTCTCCTCCCACCGCCGCCTTGCTGACTCACGCCTGCTCCAGCTGGCAGGAGCCTTTTCTGGGGATGGCGGTTGCTAAGATTCCTTGGAGATGACTGATTGCTTCTCCTTGAGCTTGGTGAAAACATGTTTGTAGGCTGCATGCAAACACACGCACGCATGCTTGTGGCTCGCACGCTCAGCACGGGCACCTGCACTCACAAGTGTGTGCCCAGACGTGTGTGCAAGCACAGCGCGATTTGCTGACGGCTCTCCCAGCACCGTGGTGACCCTTAGGCACTGAGATGGCCACCTCTAGGGGCTAGCGCCCACCCCAAGCCCTGCAAAATCAAGGGGTGGAGACGCGCCAGGCTTTCTGGGACCGTGCTGGGGCTGTGGGGCGGCGGCCTGTGTCTAGCCCTGCTTTCGTCTGAAAGAGTTTTCAGGTTGCCTTGAAACATTCTTGGCCTCTGTCCGTGCTCCCCTCCCTCGGTTTCCTTCATTCTGCTGTAATGATCTAATCTTCCCTGTCCCATTGCCTGCCAGGTTTTTGATGTCTGGTGTTCCAGGCACTCAGCTGGGAGCTGGAATTCTCTGGAGCCAAATTCCTGGCCTGGTCCTGACGCCCCAGGTCTCCTAGAGCTTCGGGGCCTTTGTTTCCCCTGGAGAGAGGGGCACTGTGGTGAGACACGAGGACAGGACGGGGCGGGCTGGGCTATTCTCTGGGCCCTGCTGCTGCTGGGTTTTGGGAAATGCTTCTTGCTCCCCTGTGCCGGCCCAGGGTCCAGCCAGGGTGGGCGCAAAGGTGGGCGTGAAGGCTCAGGGCTCTGCCCTCTGCCCTCTAGCCTCCAGCCTGGCTGCCTGCGCTGTGTGTGACCTTGGTCACATGGGCTCTAGCTGCCTCGGTTTCCCCACCCCCTGGGCTGAAACTGGACTCCTTGCTGAGTCTGCCAGGGGTTGACTGTGACAGGGCTTGGCAGGCACTGGGCACCAGGCAAGGTTGTTTGTCACGGGTTCCTGCAGGGGCGGAGGGGCAGAGGGCCCCGTGCCAGCACTGAGCCCACACGCTCCTCTCACTGCCCGCCTGCCGGGCTCAGGTTCAAGCGAGGTTTCTTTAAATGGACCCGCCCCGGAGCCGCTCCCAGGAGCACGGCCGGGACTCAGTGGAGCTTGCTAAGGAAGGCCTGGTGCCCTGCGGCCTCCGGGGATGAGCTGGGGCCAGCCTGGATTCAGCAGGCTGGCAGGGCTCATGCCAGCTGAGAAAATCATTCCTCTGTGCTCAGGGTCCTCATTCCAAAAGGGAAGACAAGCGTGGCTCCGGGGTTCCTGCTGGTTTTGACGTGCAATGGCATGGGGTGGAGGTGGGAAGGAACAGAGAAAAGCAAATGACAAAAATGAAATAAGCTGCACAAAGAGACAACCCCTTGTGGGGATGTCGGCCGCGGGGAGTAAGCTCTGGAGAGCAGGGGGGAGGGCTCCCCTGGGTGCTGGGTGCGGCTCCATGGGAGTCCCGCTGGCCTGGCCGGTGTCCTGAGGCAGGAGATTGTGCAGCACGAGGACACCAGCCTGCGGGCTCCGGGGGCAGCCTCTGTTGCCCAAACCCTCCCAACTCCCTTCCCCCGTGCCCCCATCCTCCCACACCAACTTCCTCTGGTCCTATTTTCTTTTTTTAAGATTTATTTATTTATACATATAAGAACTGGGGTCCAGGCCAGAGGTACGGGGGTGGGGGGGTAAGAACAGGTGGATCTACTGAAGCACACTGCTGAGGGCAGCAACAGGCAGATCAGGAGAGGGGAGCAGCGGGAGAGACAGGAGAGGTCTGCTGTGCCATGTGGGTCAGCTCCCTGGCCGGGGATCGAACTTGTGCTGCAGTACTTGGCCATAGCTTGATAGGGCTAACCCCTGTGCCACCAGGGAGGCTCGCTGTGGTTCTAGTTCTTGCCAGGAGGTGGCTAGCGCTTCCATCTGAGTTGCTTGCTGGCCTCATTTAGGGATTCCAAGGTAAAATCAAGGGAAGCTGGAAAGCTGAGGGGAGCTCTGGGTGGCACAGCCCTCCCCGGCGGAGGCAGGCTGCTTTGGGTCCAGGGGCCAGCATGCACGCAGAGCGTGACCACAGCCTGCATCTAGAGCCAGCTTTTCCTGCACGCCAGGTGGCTTGCTGAAGTCCTTGCATTTATGTCTCTATCTGATCTTCACGGCTGCCTTAGAGGGAGATAGTGTCAGAGTCCCTATTTTCTAGCAGGGGAAACCAAGGTGCAGAGACGATAAGAAGCAGCTGGCATGTAACAAGGCTGAGCCTAGCCATAGAGGTTTGCCTCCAGAGCTCCGCCCTTACCTCTGGCCCACTACACTTGGCACCACTGGGTTTCCCGCTGTTGCCAAAGGCAGGAGAGAAAATAAGGGTTCTGATACGCCATTTCTAATCCACTTTGTCTCTGACCTGCAGGGGCTCACCTGTCAGCCAGGAGGAGCCTCCTGGCCCATTCCATTAACTTGTTCTCTGCAGAGTGAGCAGAGGCCTGCAATTTAACCCCTTGGAAGTCTTCTCTTCTCTGCGTGGGAGTGGCCTACTGTACCCCTCAGTTTCTCTGCTGCTCTGACATGTGATGATTCTTAGAAGTGCCTCTCCCCAGGGTTCCAAGCACAAAGTTGTGGGTGCACACCCCCATTCATGCACAACTCCCCTCCCCAGAGCCCCCTCTGGCAGCCACAGAATCCTCAAAAAGTCCCAGATACACCATGGACGTTGGGGAGGCCTTCCAGGGATGTTGCATGCTTTTATCTTTTATGTTAGGAGTGATGGAGGCTCAGCTACAAGCAAACGTGACAGTGTGGGGGTGCGTCCCCACACACTAGCGTGCCCACCATTCCCGAGCGGGCTGTGTGCACAGCCTGTGTGTTCTCACTTACTCCTCCTTGGCTTTCTGGACCTGGAAGCTTTGGGAACAGGCTGTTTGCTGGTGCCTCCACCGCTGCCTGGTGAGGTGCTGCCTCTAGGGGGTGATTACTTTGCATTTGCAGTTTGCATTTGTGCATTGATACGCAAGGGAAAAATCATTGGGTGATTTATGCTGATGGACACTTTGGTTAGATGCGCTCACCATCCCTCAGTACCTTCCAACCCGGCCTCTCACTCAGCAGCCTAACCTGTGCCCCCCAATATTTGGGAAAGGGTGCCCCTGCATGTCCTGCTTTTCTTAGTGCCTGCCCATGCCCTATGCTCCTTTTCCTTCTCACATGGGGACTTGGAGTCACTCACAGAGTTACTTCCTCCCCCCTTCCACTCGACCCCTTTTAATCTCTCCGGATCAGAGGTCTCTGGGTGGCTGTTGGAGAGAGAAAATGACTCTGAACTGGAGGTGATGGGCCCAGGCCTGGGGGTGTCCCACTGTCTCCTCACTTGGACCTTTTGTGCCGAGTGCAGGACTGTAAGGGGAGGAGGCTGAGGTACTCTGTCAGCCCTGGGCGAGAGGCTGGGGTGGGATCTCTGTTGCCACGCTCCCTGTGCAAGGGGCTTGGGAACTGAGGCTGGAGCGGGGCAGCCTCCCCCGGTCCCAAGAAGTTGGGAAGGGAGGCAGTATTAGGGCTTGCTGGTTTTGGTGTGGCCTGCCTTCAGGCCTTGGGTTTCTCTGGAAATGAACATGCCGAGCCTCCCAGTCCTGTCTGACTTGAACCAGCTTGCCTTGGGGGTGAGGAGTGCAGCCTCTCCCGGCCAGGGCTGGCAAGATGCAAACCCTTCCTCTGTGCATACGGCCACACAGCCACTGCCCCTGCTGTAGGTGAGGGTGGGGGTGGCCCCACACAGGGTCCAGGAGTTGAGTTGCTCTGTGTGGGAAGGAGGCTCCAGCCTGACTCAATGCATGAGAAGGCGTGGCCCGGCAGACAGGTGGACATTGTTTTACGCCTCACCCTCACTTCAGACCTTGGGTGGAGACCTCTGCTGTCCCAGGTGGGCAGTCTGTGACCGGTGCCTTCTTGGGGGTGCGTCTGCTGGCCTTGAGGCTAGGGCTGTTGCTGCTCCATGGGGCCTCTTGCCTTCACTTCCCGTTCCCTAAAGGTGGGTGCTGGAAAAATGCTCCCAATGGCACCCTTTATCCTGCCAGCTACACAGTGACACCTGGTGGGCTCTGGGCGCCATCACAAGGAGAACTGAGAGCATCTCCGGTGGAGTCCTTGGTCCCACATCTCTCAGGGCATCCAACCCTGGGGTCCAAGCTCCTGGGCAGCTGTCGCAGCTCCGTCCCCCCATTCCCACTGCCCCCCCCAACCCAGGCAAGAGGCCAGAGCACCCAGGACCCTGGAAACAAGAAGAGGAGTTGTAGAAGGGTCCATTGCTCCATCATACAAAAACTCTCGGGGGCCTGGCCAGATGGTGACGTCAGGGAACATGATCATTTTGGCTGGATGAAGATTCTAGAAAGGTCTGGGGGAGACTGGGCCTGAGCTGAGCTCCTGGACATAAAGCAGAGTCTGCTGCCCTCCGTAGGACCAAAGCTGAATCCATGCAGGCCCTGAACATGGACGACGTAGGTCCCCGAGATGGGGACCTGCTGAGGGCTTGATTCTGCACCAGACCCCCGCAACACCGTCCACACGGAAGGCCAGTGCCTCTGTGTTTTTAAAGCCACCAAACAAAAGAATGGGGAGAGGATTTGAGCAGCCTGGTCCTCCACGTTGCTGTCACAGCATGACGCAGGCTAGTTCCACAGCTCCTGAACGGAAGGCAGCCCTCGGGGACATCCCCTGCACACGTGGGAAGCTGGGGACACAGCCCAGGGTCCAGGTGTTTATAAATGTGAGGCTGGAGGGCAATGGCTGGTTCTCGGCAAAGATGGTGGGCAGGTTTTCCTGATCTCTTCTGTTTCTCTGTGGTGGAGACGCTGGGCTTAGAGCTGCCAGGGTTTGAGTCCAGTTTTGCAGGGTCCCGGTGTGACGTGACCTTGGCTCCATGACCGTCTCAGTTGCCTCCTCTGTATAGTGGCTATAAGGTGGTCTCCTCGGTGGGGTTGTGTCGGGGCTCGGTGATAGGGCGTGGAAAGTGCTCACATCGGAGCTGGGTATGCATGCGAGGTGACTCCTGGCTAGGAGTTATTTCCCCACCCCACAGGAGGAAGCACATGGGTTGTTCCATGGTGGGTTGGGGGCTGGGAGGGATCCACCATGTGGATCACCTCCGGGGCCGGGGATCGAACTCTGCGGCCAGCTTGCAGTGCTGCGCCACCAGGGAGGGCCGGGAAGTCAGGGAGAGTCCTGGTCAGCTTGGACTCTGATAAACAGACAGAGTGGCCTACACATACACATTTATTTTCTCACCGCTCTGGAGGCTGCAGCTCTGAATTCAGGGTGTCAGGATGGTGGGGTTCTGGTGAGCACCCTCTTCCTGGTGTGAATGGGCCTTGTAGCCAGAAAGTCCTCTTTTCTCTCTGCATAAGAACACCAAGCTAGGCCCTCCCTGGTGGCGCAGCGGGTTAAAGCACAGCACTGAGAATCTAAAGCTGCTTCCGCATGAGTTTGATTCCCGCCTGCCCCGGAGGTGACCACATGGCGTGGCAGACCTCTCCTGACCAGCCCGCTGCTCCCCTCAGCAGTGTACTTCATCGATCTGACTGTTCTGTTCCCCACTCTGTCTCTGGTGAAGCCTCTCACCACCCCTGAGCCTCTGGCCTGTACCCCAGTTCTGTATGCACAAATAAATAAATCTTTAATTAAAAAAAAAAAAAAAAAAGAACACCAAGCTTACTGACCAGGCCCCTCGCCTTTATGACCTGTTCAATATTAATGACTGCCTGAAGGCCTTACTGCCAAATACAGTCAGAGTGGGGGCTAGGATTTCAGCTTATGGTTTGGGGAGGGTGCAACTCAGTTGAAAGCTGAGTGCAGCGCTGCTCGAGACATTGAGCACAGAGTCTGTGCCGGTGCGGTGCGTGCAGGGGCCCTGCTGCTCCCCTGTTTCCAACCTGGGGAGAGTTTGCTGGAGGCTGTGCATTTCCACTTCCGCTCACTGTTCCCTGGGCGCCGAGGCTGGGGACAGCTTTAAGGCTGCTATCAGACTTGAGCTTGAAAAATGCGCCTGATGACATTGGGTCGTAGATGAGGCCAGGAGAGCTCCCCTCCACCACTGAAACTAAAACTGTCAAAGCACCCTGCAGAAGAGAAGAGTTCTGGGACTGGCTGGCTCAGGTGGGAGCTGGTGGGCTCTCCCCTGAATGTGCGCCACTCCCCTCCCATCCACCTCAATGTCCCACAGCTGAGGGCTGTACTCAGTTGGACGGTTTCAACTGTGAGTGACAGAAACCCAAACCAAACTAGCTTATGGGAAAAATCAACCGATAGATGGGCACCACATTCAGGCACAGTTTGATCCAGGGGTTCCAGCAAAACCACCAGGGCTCTGTCTCTTAGTTTTAGCTTGCTCTGTACATTGCTTTTATTCTCTTGTCAGGTTTTCCCCCACACTGGGAAGATGACAGTGAGTACCTGAGACTCACATCTTTCTGTCGTAACAAATTCCTAGAAACATCATTTCTGTCTTCCATATGCTAGGGGAGGATTTTTTTTTTTAAAGATTTATTTATGCATACAGAACTGGGGTACAGGCCAGAGGTTCAGGGGCAGTGCGAGGCTTCACCAGAGACAGAGTGGGGAGCAGAACAGGCAGATCGACAAAGTACACTGCTGAGGGGAGCAGCGGGCGGGTCAGGAGAGGTCTGCCACGCCATGTGGTCACCTCCAGGTCTGGAGATAGAACTCACACTGAAGCGGCTGCAGCCAGCTTGCAGTGCTGCGTCTTAACCCATTGCGCCACCAGGGAGGGCCAGGAAGGTTCTTAAGTGGCTTGTTCAGGAGGACTGTCCACTGATGAACTAACCAACAGAGGGAGGGTCCTTTGGGTGGCTTAGGACACTGGGCCAGTGCTACATTCTTGGAAGGGGACAGGCCACACCATCAAGACCCCTGTCAGTACCACCTGAAGTTGGGGAGAAGCTCTCTGGGGAACTGGAGTGGGGTGGCTGAGTGAGGGGAGGTGACTTGGGTCTGCAAAGCCACAGCTGGCACACTCTTCCCTGAGGAACTTGCCAGAAGGACTTTCTGCTTCAAAGGAGCATGTCAGTGCGGGAATGTTAAAGCTGATCAAGTCCACCCCAACTCACTTGACAGATGGAGAGCTGGGGCTGAGGTGAGCGCCCTACTCAGAGCTAGCCTCCCTTCCGCAGAGGCCTGACATCATTCCTGGCTCCGGTTCCATCGATTCCAGTCAAGAGTCAAATGCAGCAGCCAGAGGTTGCCTGAGAACCTCCCAACCCCCAGAGGGCTCAGTGCAGGGCCAGCAGGGAGGGGACTGCAGGAAGCACCTTACTGGGCGTCTCCTGCTCCTTACCCAGCTCAGGTTAGCAGCCTGGAGGTGCTGATCGTGTGGTCCAGGCAGAATTCTGGGGCAAGAGAGAGCAGGCGCATTCTGGGACAGGGTGTGAACAACGAGATATATCCGGAAGTGGGTGGTCAGTCGGCCAGAGGGCAGTGGACATGCCAGCTGAGGCCATGGAGACCGCAGGTGCCGTCAGGCCCAAGAAGATGTGGCTGGCTGACTGAGAACGAGAGGGGATTTCAAGACAGGAGGGGAGCTTCCATGTGTGGGCTGAGCAACTCTTGTGAGCTTCTGGAAGTCATGCTAAACGCCCAGGGGGGTCCAGTGGGATTTGAAAGGCCTGGTAAATTCTGATCAATGTGGGATCCTCCCGCCAAATCATTTCTGTCACCATCCTAATCAGGGGTCCTCACCCAGGTAGGACATGCAGTCAGGAGCGGAACCAGGAGTGAAGGCTTCTTTCTCCTCGGCCAGGGGAGCTCAGCCTTTCTCGTGATCCTCATGCAACAGAGCCTCCCACCCTTACACACGTCCACTGCCCTCTGGCCGACTGACCACCCACTAATGGATATACCTCATTGTTCACACCCCTGTCCCAGAACACACCTGCTCCTCTAGCCCCGGAATTCTGCCTGGACCGCACGATCAGGCCGCATCTCCTCTAACATCCTGCCACCACAAACCAGTGACTGTCAACATCAGTTCTGCCCTTAGGGAACATGCGGCAATGTCTAGACATTTTGGTTGCCACAGATGAAAGGGTGCTACTGCATCTAGCGGATAGAAGCCAGGGGTGTCTCGAAACATCTTCCATTGCACGGGCCACTCCCGTGACAGAGAATCATCCAGCCCATCACGCCCTCAGTGCTGGGGTTGGGAAGCCCCCAGGTTGGGCACCAGTGCACTACCCCTCGGTCACCCTCCCTTCACGCTGGCTGAGCCTCTTCCCCAAGGAAAGCCAGCTTGCTCAGGGTGGCATCCCAACCCCAACGCTCACTAGGCTGCGCTCCTGGGCAAGTAAGTCAACCTCTCTGGCTCTCTGCAGCTCACCTGTGAAGTGAGGCTGGCGGCCAACCTCCTAGTGATGGGAAGACTGGGTGACTTAACTATTTGGGTTCAGAATAGCGCCGGCTCATGGAAAGCATTTATCAGTTGCCGCAATTATTCTTCTAATCGTGGTTCTCAGAGTTGAATCTTTCCTAGGGAGAGTTTTGGGGGGCCTTTGGAGATTGTCTTCCAAGTAGTCATGCTAAGCATATACAGACATCAGTATCTGTTGCCCCATTATAAGCTTCCCCTAATAATACAGCCAGGTTATCCTGTCAGTTTGAAAATGTGTGTAGGCAGGTTATATTACCAACAAACTTACTTTTGGATTGTTAAATTATTACAACCTATTTAAAAATAAGTTGTATATGGTATTTGTGGGCTCACATGAGAACCATTGTTCTAGAGGGTTGAACTCACACTTCCACTTTTACTGTTTTTGTGCCCCCCCAAACTGAAGACTTGGTACATACACACACACACAGAAGCAACTCTGCCCAGCTCTGCCCTTTCATGCACATGCAAGATAATGGGGTTCAGCTCATGCTCTCCCTACCCCCTTGCACCCCTGCCGGCTGGAGCCCAGCTCCGCCAGGGCAGACCTACCACTTGGTCTTTTATATTGGTTTGTCCTTGCTGCAAAATGCTGGTGGCAAGAGACCGTGGACAGTGCCACAGACTAGAAGTCACACCCACGCCTCTTCAACTGAGAACGTCCCTAGTAATATTTTGAGATTTTTACCTCTTGGAAATCATACCTGTGTATTGTTTTACATTTTTTTT
>NW_004567114.1:19321841-19324165 GCF_000260355.1 Condylura cristata
CGCCATGTGGTCACCTCCGGGTCTGGCAGGGATCGAACTCATGCGGAAGTGGCTTTGGCTTCTTAGTGCAGTGCTTTAACCCGCTGCGCCACCAGGGAGGGCCTTGTTTTACTTTTAACTGCTGTTTTGTAACCTGCTCTCCTGGGTCCATCCCGTCATATATCTTTAACATCTTTTCAGATCATTAAATATTTTTCTACCAAGAACTGTCAATGCCGCCCAGTATTCCATAAGTACACCATTATTTATGTAACCAGCCTATTGATTGCCGGAGTCTTGACCTTACTTGAATTGGCTCTGGCCCTTAACAGCTGTGTGACATCAGGAAAGTCACCTCCTTCTCTTGAGCCTTGGTTTGCTGTCCACTGGGCTGTCTAAGGGCCTGATGCCCTTGGCCACGGCCCTTAAGTTCTCTGCGTTGGTGTGTGATGTTCAGCTTGGAGCCTGGGTGTCTGGACACATCCCCAGAAGTGCTTTCTGCATGTGAAGCTTCAGCCCTTCTCTCCTGCTCTTCCTTCTGTTGGTTCACGAGCTCCGGTTCACTGATCCCACCCTGAAAGGAGCCCTGTCTTCTGGTGACTGTCATTCTCTGTGCGTGGGTCTCCTCTTGGCCCCCCGCTGCAGGAATGGTAACTCTTCATGAACTCTGGACTGGGAACTAGCAGCCAGTGGGACCAGACTACAGACCAGGCCGACTGCTCCATTGCTCCATGACTGAGATTGAGTCTTGGCTGTGATCTCTTAGGATGGCGCCTTGGGGAATTCCCCTGGTGGGAAGGTCCCAGGCTCACAGGAACGACGGCCCAGCCGCCTTTTCCAAGGTGAGTTAAAGACCTGGCCAGGCTCCTGAGCACACACTCCTGTCTCCCAGAGCAGTGCCCAGAGGGTGACCCTCCTGGGCATCCACCAAGATCCAGGAGCCTCGCCTGCCTGCTACAGGTCATTCTTTCCAGAGCTGTCTCTGGGGGATGGTCCTGGACTAGCTTGGGGAGCCTGGTTTCTCCAGTTAGCCCCACCCCTCCACTGTCAATCCCCCTGTCCACTGCATGGTTGGGAAATGCCCAACCATGTTCCCCTCTTAGCCGAGGGACCCTAGACATCCAGGCAGCAAGCGTGTGTACAGTACCTGTGTGCACGCTTGCATGCACATCCAGGCCTCACGGCCCTCCGCCACTCACTCTCTCAAGCACGGCCCCTCACTGTCACATTCGCAAGCACACCGCCACCCTATGCAGGCACCAGACGGTCGTTGACCTAACTCGGCTGACGGTTTTGGTTGTGCAGTTCTAAGAAAAAAGAGAGGGCAGCATGATGGCGGAGACCAGGCCCCAGGCTGCATGAAGGGAATGAGAGGCACTGCAGGGGGGCTGGGAGCTTCTGAGTCCTGAGCCCTGTTCCTGAGATCAATCCAGCTCAAAGTTGGGGACATGCTTGGAGGCCATGAGAGGATCTTGTCAGAAAGAGCATAGATGTTCCCCTTCATCCCTGCTCCCCCAAGTTAAAAAAACAATGCAGAATCAGGGTCAGAGACTTCAATAACAAATTTAGCTCCCAAAGTGTTGCATGAGGGCCACCTATGTGCTGAGAGCTTTCAGGGTGTTTCAAGGAGAAAAAGGCCCCGGAGTCCCATGGTCCCCCACAGTCTTTCTGAGACAGGGGCCTTCTTAAGTGGGAAGGTGAGCACCACACTGTCTCTTGGGAATTTCCAGCTTTGTGGCCGAGGTGCCCAGGAGCCTCAGAGGAGCTGGGTCCCAAGCTGGGCTGCCTCGAAGAACCTGCTGAGTCTTGATGATGCTCAGATACATCTAGCACGTTGAGGGCTAGCAGTCCTGTGTGCCCTGCGGCAGGAGAGAGGCACAGGGAGGTGCTTGCTAGATGACAGCTCCAGGTCTGTGGCAGGTCCGTGTGTCAGGGATCACCACTGAGGGAGAGGGGCTGGGCTCTAGACGCTGGGCTGGGCTTTTTTCTGCTTCTGAATGTTTTTGAAGTTTCCCACGCTCCGTGGCTCACCACCTGGGGTGATTCTGTCCCCCAGGGATGGGTGGCAGTGCAGAAGCCACTTTTGGTGGATAGAAATAGGTGCTACTGGGGCTGGTGCTATTGTCCTGCAGTGCACAGGACAACCCCCAGACCTTTAGCTGGCCCCGAATGTCATTCATCTGTGGAGAAAGCTCTGGTTGATACTGTGATGCCACTGGTAGCACCTCTGCCCACTTTTTTTTTTTTTTAAAGATTTATTTATGTGTACATACAGAACTGGGGTACAGGTCAGAGGCTCAGGGGCGGTGAGAGGCTTCACCAGAGACAGAGTGGGGAGCAGAACA
>NW_004567114.1:19324535-19331764 GCF_000260355.1 Condylura cristata
CTGCTGCTCCATGTGGGTCAGCTCCCTGGCTGGGATGGAGCTCAGGCCACGGTGGTGGTGGTGGTGGGTGGGCCTTCGTGGTGGAAGCCCTGAGACTTAAACCCGAGGCTGCCGGGGAGGCTCCTCGGGCGAGTTCTCCAGTGAGAGTGAAGAGGTGGAGAGTCCGCTCCTCTGGTCGGTGCTGCTAAATCACGTGCTTGAGCTTGGAGAGCCTGAATGAGGCTTGGGTGACCTCCTGAACTGGGCTTGGGGCTCAGAAGCCTAAGAGATTTGGAGATGTGCTGGTGACAGGGTCCTGGGCCTTCAAGAGGGGTGTCCATCTACAGGACGCAGAGTGGCCCTTGACAAGTGCCTGAGGTTCTGCTGCCCTCTACTTAGCTGGATCCTGGCTCTCCCCTTCTTTCCTGTTCTGCTCCTACTTTCTCCTGCGCGACTTGGCTATTTGACGCTGGTGTGTTAGGTGTCTGCTCCCCAGAGTGACAGTTACAATTCACGGCTACCCCTGTGCCCCATGATTTGGTCTCTCTACCCCTGGTCCTGCAGCCAGGCAGCTAGAACAATAGGCCCCCTTCCCTCCTCCTGGGTTCTGTGCAGGGCTGAGCCTAGGCAAGGGGTCACAGCCGTGACCTTGGCCGAGTGAGGCTTTGCCATATTTGGTGGGGAAGCACCCTGTCTGTGATGGGCCGATACACCATTCTTGGCGCAGCCTTTCTTGTTCCCAGTATTTAGGACTTTTTTCTTTGGTTGTGAGTGGTGGAAATGAACTGTGGCTGAGCTAAGCAAAACAGGAAATCTATTGGAAAGAGCCCAGCAATATAAAAAATTCCAGGGAGCCTGACAGACACATGACAGAAAGCTACAGTATCAAGATGGGGCATTCTGGATAGTGGCATAGACATGGCAGCCTGTGTGTGCCAGGTGAGGGTCAGCTACCTCTGCCAGGTCAGGTTAGCTTGGGGAGAGTTACACAATCCACGAGCCAGCCCTACCTTCCTCTCTGGAAGTGATATTTGAGCTGAGCCTTGAAGGACGGAGGAAACATCTGGTTGGCAGCTTGAGTGAAAAGGAACACGCCTGAGCTCATGGGAAGCCCGGGGGTCCTGGTGACTGTCCATGAGTCTCTTTTGGTGAATGCTTCCTCCCCTGTCTGACCGCTCCCTCTCTTTTCAGCCCCCATGGTTGTATCTGGCTGCTGGTGTAAAAAATTATCACCAATCGAGTGGCTTAAAACCACACAAATTAATTCTCTTACAGTTCTGGAGACCAGAAGTCTGAGATGAGTCTTTGGGGTTAAAACAAATGAGATAAATCCATTCGGCCTAGAGAGAATCAGTCTCCTTGCCACTTTCTTTTTCTAGAGGCACCTGCATGCCGTGGCTTGTGGCCTCTTCCTCCACTGGCAAAGCATACCACTCTAACCTCTATTTCATCACCTCAACTTTTGCCATCGGCCTTCCTGCCTACCTCTTATAAGCACCTCATAGGTCATCCAGGATCATCTCATCATCTCATCTCAAGACTAGCTTCATCACATCAGCAAAGACCCTGTTGCTAAGGTAACATAGTTATGGGTTCCAAGGATTATGACCTCTTGTGGTGCAGGTGGATGGCTTTACTCTGGGGTTGAAACAGCCTCTTACCACTCTTCTTTTTTTCCCCTGATGACTGCAGAAGTACCAATGCGATGGGATGCTCTGGTACTGCTCCCTGTGGTGGGGAAGCAGCTGGCACTCCATTTCTGGCTGCCCTGGATTAAGTAGACAGCACAGGACTTCTGCAGCTAGACCCAGCCTGGCCCTTGCTCCCTACATTCTAGTTGCAATCAGAAGAGTCATCAGGGTTATGCAGGGTCTAGATTTGAGGAAGGAAGCTGGAGGCCCTGCCAACTCTGTATTCAGCTGCATTAATAAACCTAACCCTGCGTGCAAATCCCTGTTTAGCTCCTTCTAGTCTGTCTTGATGGGCTAAGAGCCCTAAGGGGAGAAGTGAATGTAGAGTTCCCTGTACCTGTCACAATCTATGATCCATGCACCCAACACCCCCTCTCCCCCTACAAAGGCCATTAGGAGGTGAGAGGAGGAAGTAAGGGAGGTAAATGTCTCCATTGTCCTCCATGCTGTGCAGACACAATGAGGTCTTGTTTTCATCCTAGGGCTTTATTTTGAAAGAAATTCTGGAGCAGTTCTTAGGAACATCTCCAGGAGGAAAAGTCTAGAAATGTGTCATATGATGAGCAATTACAGGAACTAAGAGAAGAATTAACATTTGTTGAGTGTCTAATATGTTAAGATATTTTGCAGGGAGATACTATAATTACTCCAGACATCCTTGAGAAAAACACATTTATCCTCTTTAAAAAAGTGAGCACACAGGAGCTCAAAGAGCTGGTGGCACAGTGGATTAGGACACAGCACAGCAAGCAAACCACACCCTCTTCAGTGGAGTTGGATCCTGACCCTGGAGGTGACCACATGGCAGACCGCTCCTGCTTTGCCCACTGCTCCCGTCAGCAGTGTACTTCGTCAGTCGGCCTGTGCTTCTCCCCACTCTGTCTCTGGTGAATCCTCTCATCGCCCCTGCACCTCTGGCCTGTATCCCAGTTCTGTATGCATAAATAAGGAAATCTTTAAAGAAAAAAAAAAGCCGAAGAACATCTGCTAATGTCACACAGGTGAGGAAGGTGCTGGGCAGCTCTCGGAGCTGGGCTTACCTGGCCTCTCCCCACATTGAACCTTCAGTCTTTCTCCAGTGCTGCTTCCCATGTCTAGAGATTTTGAATGATTTTGGAGGAATAACTAGGTGCATACCCAATGCCCATCTTCCCTTTCTTTTCTTTGTTTTTTCTTTTTTATCAGTCAACCATCATTTTACCCGAGGCAGCAAATGGATCTAGATTTAAACAAATCGACAGAAGATATCCTCCGTTCCTTTGCAACTTGCCAGGGTCAGGTGACACAACTCTGATATGTGCCATGAACAGAAGGCTGCTGGGCATTTCTGGGAACGTTCGTTTCCTCGTGGCTTTCCTTATATTCTTCCTGCTCGGAGGATGGCCTGGGTCTGAAGGTGGAGCATTGTGACACAACCATGGGCAGAAACGCTTCCTGTTAAGGTGGGTGGAGCAGAACGAAGGAAAGGAACAGGGTCACCGAGGACCTCAGGGCCTTGTGCATCAGCTCTGGGCCACCCAACCCAGCCCTAGTGTGAAGAAAGACCCATTGTCGCATTTGGTTAAAACAGGGGCTTCTGGTTTCTGTTTCACACGGTTGAATTTGATTCCTGTTAGTGAGAGGAGACACACAGCTCTGCTCAAACCTCTTATACAACTTGGAGTTGCAAATTTAGTTCTTTTCTTTCTTTCGTTTTGTCTACTTGTTTAGTTTTTATTCTCTTTTATTTTCCTTTTTTTTTTTTTAAGATTTATTTATTTTGTGCATACAGAACTGGGGTACAGGCCAGAGGCTCAGGGGCGGCGAGAGGGTTCACCAGAGACAGAGTGGGGAGCAGAACAGGCTGATCAATGAAGTTACGCTGCTGAGGGGAGCAGCGGGCGGGTCAGGAGAGGTCTGCCACGCCATGTGGTCTCCTCCGGGGCAGGCGGGAATTGAACTCATGCAGAAGTGGCTTTAGCTTCTTAGTGCTGTGCTTTAACCCGCTGCGCCACCAGAGAGGGCCTTATTTTCCTTTTTAATAACCTCTTTTCCTAGAACGCTTTATTGTTTCTGTTTAAAATTGAACTAGTTGGCTCAGCTGGCACCCTGGAGCGTCCCTCCCCTCCACTGTCCTGGGAACTCTCTCTTTCTCTTTGCACAAATCTTCCACATCTTTCTGAGAAAGCATGCATTAAAAGTAAACATTTTGAAACCTTATCTGAGATATTTTTGTTCTCCCCTCACAGTGATAGTTTAACTGGGTAAAGAAGGAGAGGTTGGACAAAAGTTTCAAGGCTTTGAACGTGTTGCTCATTGTCTTCGACTTTCAGTGTCACTGTTGAGAAGTCTGGGGCTATTTCAATTCCTAGCGTTTTTCCTCCAGCACCTAGCAGAATGCCTGGGACATAGTGACACTCAGCAGGTGTTTGTTGAATGAATGCATCACCACTCACACTCTTGCCATTTCCAGGATGGTGGGCAAAGCTGTAGTACTTGACCTACTGATCCAGAACATTTTGCTCTGCCTGTCTCATCATCCACCTTTGGGTTCTGCCTTTTGTATGGGATAGATTTGCTCTCATTCTAACCTTATTGTGGAGGGACAGATGCAAAAGTTCTCACCAATGGGCCCCAGGAAGCTTTTAGCCTGTTAATGCTGGTTCCATCCCCTGGTCTATCACAGAAACCTACCACAATCCAGATGCTCCTAGGGTGGTGATTGCCTGCCACCTTCTTCCTGCCTGGAGGTGGGGGCAGTTCATGCTGCCCTGTTTGGGGGGGCTACCTCCATAGGCTGTACACCCTAGGTTGCTCCTGCCAGCTGGCTCCTGACCCATCACAGTTTCCCTGTTCTACATCTGCACCTGATAGTAACCGCCTCTTCAAGATGTCTTTCTCCCCATTCTGCATTCCCTACCTTGGTTCAGGCCATAACTTCTCTCTCTTGGAATATTCTTTTAGTCTCCTAACTGGTATGGCTCCCATAGGCTAATCAACTACTTATGAAGGTTTTAAAATATACCCACCAATTTTTGACACTCTTTCTTCCAAAAAGAGGAGGCTAATTCTTTCTCCTTGGGTGTAGGCTGGCCTTACTGATGCTCATCTAACACACAGAGCATGGTGGAAGGGACTGTGTGTAGGTGAATCATCAAAGCACTTTGGCTTCCTTTTTGACCTCTCTAGGACTGTTGGCTCTGAAGTTAGCTGCCACGTCATGAGCAGCCCTGATGGTGAGGCGCTTAGGCGCTCTGCCAACTGTGTGAGAAGATACCTTGGATCTTCCAAGCCCAGTGAAGCTTTCAGACAGCCCGACCTCAGTCTCAAGAGGGACCCTCTGATCCAGAACCTTCCAGTGAGTATGCTCCCAGACTCTAGATCTTTAGAAGTCAGTTTAGATGATGTTCAGATGTTTGTGGTATTAAGCTGTGAAGTTTTGGGGTGATATGTTACACAGCAACAGGCAACAAATACATTAATTTCCAAAATACCCTCTAAGTCACTGCCAAAATCATCTTTCTGGAATGAAAATGTGACCAAGTGATTTCTCTTCTGAACTCCTTCTGTGGCTACCACGATTTTCTTTTTCTTTTTTTTTAAGATTTATTTATTTATGCACACAAGAACTGGGGTACAGGCTAGAGGTGCAGGGGGGCTGGGTGAGAGGATTCACCAGAGACAGAGTGGGGAGCAGAGCAGGCAGATCGACTGAAATACATGGCTGAGGGGAGCAGTGGGCGCGCCATGTGGGTCAGCTCCCTGGCTTACGGGCCGGTGGATTCTGAGCCCTGCCAACACTTGGGGGTCTGTGGCAGAAAACTCTTGGTTCCTTTGACCCTCATCTGCTGTGGGAACCAAAAGAAATGGTAAAGCCGGGTAGGAGGAGTGGGGGCAGCTTGAAGCGCATTTGTGCTCAGGAATTCTGTGATGTCCCGGAGATAACCAGGAGATGGTTGTTTTGGGCTGGCTGACACGTCACTCTGTCATCTAATTGCTTCAAGTCCACTCATGTCTGTGCATCTGGTTTCCATAACAGAAGGTCCAAGGTGATAACTATTTATTTCATCCCTGCCTCCTCTGCCATGTGCACCCCTCCCTCTCCTCCCAGGGTACCTGTGCCCCGGGCGCACTTACCCTGTGAACACGGAGGGAAGGCTGCTGGTTGCTGACTCAGGCTGGAAAGCCACCGTTTCTGTGCCCTGCCTGTCATGCAGGCCTCATGCTCCCACGGTTCCGGGCCAGGTTGTCTAACGTTGAATATGAGGCAGGGGTTCCTGAGCAAGTGAGTCTCTGAGGGAGGACTCCCAGGTGAATTCGTAAGGATGTGAAGGAAGCAGGGGAGGGAATACACCTGGCAAACATTGGTCTGGCCCCATGCCAAACACTGGAGCATGAACAACACCATAGAACCTGTTGCTTCCGGAGGCCAGAAGACAGGCCCTCTGTCCTCCTTCATCATCCAGTCATTGGCTATGCTAGGAAACAGCCAGTCTCTCAGCTCAGGCGCCCCAGAAGGGCAGGCCATCCTCAGTCAGCCGCAGGGGTGAGCCTCCAACCTGGCACGTGCGATCCAGTCATGCCTGAGACTGGGTTGTAGACTGAAGCTGTCCCTTGGGGTCCACCAGCACCCACGGTTGAAGGTACCTTTGAGGGTACAGGTTGGAAGTCTTGGAACAGGCCTCTGGTCTGTGCATGGGACTGTTTATGAGGGAAGGCTGGACTGGGTTGAATGTTATCTCCCCCAAACTCACGTCCACTGGCTCCTCAGAATGTGACCTGATTTGGAAATAGGATCTTTGCATATGTCATTAGTGAAGGAGCTCAAGAAAGAAATCATCTTAGATGCAAAGTGGGTCCTAAATCCAATGACCTGAGTCCAAGGGAGGGGGCCGCCGGGAGGAAGGCCGGGTGAGGCCAGGGGCAGAGATTGGGGGCGCAGCCACAAGGTAGGAATGCTGGGGGCCTCCCTGCAGCTGTGTTGCCAGGAAGGAGTCTCTCCAGGAGTCTGCAGGAAGAACATGACTCTGATTTTGGGTCTCTGGCCTCCCAAACTGTGGGGGAAATTATTTCTGTTGTCCTGAAATCTAGTTGTAATTCTGGCCACCCTGGAAAATGAGCCTATGTCCAAGGCCATGTGCAGTAGAAAACGTAGCACCCGACCTGGGGTCTCCCTGCTATCAGCTTCCTTCCTGTATGATCAGGAAGCCATTTCCCTTCCCTGAGCCTCAGTTTCCCTACTTGTCCCTAGAGGGGTGGAGACAACCTGCAGTCTGAATCTGGCAGGATGTGAGGCGAGTGAGTGAGTTTAAAGCTCTAACGGGGCCCTCAAGGAGCGCCTGGGGGGGTTGTGGCCCCGCACTGCCTCAGGTGACAGTGCGGCTTGGGGTGTTACTGGAAGGGCCGAAGCCTCCAGGTCTACACCTATGAGAGGTACAATTCTGAGAAGGGCACATGAGGTGGGAGCCAGAGGTGCAGAGCCTGCTGTGGCTAAGTGAGGGAGTGTGAGGGGCCCGCTCGCTGGTGGGAACAGTAGATGGTTGGTGCAAGGGCATGTGTGTGTGTGTGTGTGTGTGTGTG
>NW_004567114.1:19331864-19364881 GCF_000260355.1 Condylura cristata
AGATGGTTGGTGCAAGGGCATGTGTGTGTGTGTGTGTGTGTGTGTGTGTGCGCGTGTGTGTGTGTGTGTGTGTGAGGGGGTAAGACTGTCTCTGAAGGGGTCCAGGGGCCATGAGCTTCTATATCAGCTCTCTATAGCTTTGGAATTTTTTTTTTTAAGATTTATTTATTTAATCATACAGAACAGGGGTACAGGCCAGAGGTTTCGGGGAGGGAATTGGGGTGAGGGGAGGATTCTCCAGAGACAGAGTGGGGAGCAGAACAGGCAGATTGACTGGAACACACTTCTGAGGGGAGCAGCAGGTAGGTCTGGAGAGGTCTGCTGCGCCATGTGGATCAGCTCCCTAGCTGGGGATTGAACTCGTGTTGCAGTGGCTGTGGTAGCTTTATAGTGCTGCACTTTAACCCGCTGCGCCACCAGGGAGGGCTCAGCTTTTGAATTTTTTTACCTTGTGCATGTGTGACTTAAAACAATCAATGTTTTAAAACCAAAGACTTGGAAATAAACATGGAATAAAGAGGGGTTCCTCTGTTCCACTGCTAGGGATCAGCAGGGTCTTGGATAACGTCACTTTATTACAAATGTGGGTAAGAAAAAAGAAGCCCTGCAGTTGTAGAGCAGAGCGAGCTCTCGGAGCAGTGCCGGCTCTCTGCAACTCTTCAAGTTGGGTTTTCAAGAACCTAAGGAGGAGGCCCTCCCTGGTGGTGTACCGGGTTAGGGCGCAGCACTGCAAGCTAGCTGCAGCCACCTCAGTGCGAGTTTGATCCCCAGCCCCGGAGGTGACCCACATGGCGCGGCAGACCTCTCCCGACCTACCCGCTGCTCCCCTCAGCAGTGTACTTCGTCAATCTGCCTGCTCTGCTCCCCACTCTGTCTCTAGTTAATCCTCTCACAGCCCCTGAGCCTCTGCCCTGTCCCCCAGTTCTGTATGCATAAATAAATAAATCTTTAGAAAGGTATATGTGGGGTCCCCGGCCCTGGGGCCCAAGCTGGGGGGGGGGGAGGATTCCACACTGGAGCAGTGAGTGGTGTGTTGGCAACTGAGACTGAAAAGTAGCCACGAGAGGCCACACACACAACAGGGACCAGCTGGGGGAGACGCGTGTCTAATTCATAGCACAAAGCCTTGCGCTCCATCAATGCTATTTTTATTGGATAAGTTGCCAAATGAGTAGCAGAGACAGAAAGTCCTGTGGGTTCCAGTGGCGAAGAGAGGGCTGGGGCGGCTTAGTGGAGGAGGGTGGGGTTGCGAGCTGGACAGCTGAGGGGGGGAGAGCTGACCAGGGTCAGGGTCTCTGCCTGAGTGAGGGGCGTGGGGTGGCCAGTCCCCCTTGTGTGTCTCTCCCTAGCACAATGTCACGTAACGTGTGGACATGTAGTTTGCTAAGACCACGATGAAAATGCGCCTGGACCAGAGCTGCTCCAACGCTGAGGTCAAAGGCCCGTGGTTTCTTTGTAAATTCTCATCGGATGGGCTCTTCCTTTTGTAAAATGTAACGCCCAAGAATGGCTGGGGCAAAATGAAATGAGTAAACGACACAAAACACAAAGCATATTCATGTGTCTCTTTACATGGTACAAATTTTTCTCCTACAAAACATAAGCCCCGATTTTTGTTACTCCATTCATCCCACGTAGAACGCTGCTCTCAAACGGCCAGAACGTGTCTCCATGTCGGGACAAGCTCTGTCCTCCCTTCACCCTGCATCTGAGCAGGCAGTTTGGACCAACTTAGAGTATTGCTGCTCCAGGGAGCCTCGGCAAGCCGGGGGTGGGCCTGGGACACATTCCTCTGCCCTTATGCGCCCCCCACAGCCCCCGCCCTAGTAGCTGACCACAGTTCTGCTGGGGGAGCCCCTGGAGGCAGGCAGCCAGGCTAGGTACACAAGTCCTGGCAGGTCTTAACTCAGGTGCCTCGATGTTTAAGTACTTGTTCAGCGGTTGTCTGGAGGGGGGTGAGGTTGGGAGGGGGGCGGCCTCAGTTTCCCCCTCACTGTCCGGGGAAATCTAATTCTTCTGCAAATTGCTGATCGCTTTCCACTAACAGACTTTGGAAGATGGGTCACGCACAGCTCTGTGATGAGCAGCTCTTCAGCCAGGTCTCCCCAACCCGAGCAGCTTGTCAACGTGCACCAATTCCCTGGGAAGTAGGGAGAGCTGGAGAACACGGAGCTCTTGGTCCTGTTGCAGGGTCCCTGAGGCTGGGCGCCCGGCATTTGCATCTTTTTGGGAGGCCTCCCTGAGCTGGGACTTGTTGCCCTTCTATGAAGAAGACAAAGAAAATAATAAAGCAGCTACCCCCTGGTGGCTCGGAGCTAGGAACCTGCTGAGCACCTGGCCTGCCATGCATAAATCTCACCCTGAGGTGGGACCCACTTCACAGACAAGCTAAGTGTGTGCGGGGCCCAATGTTTTAAGCCCCCTGCTGAGGTCTGGCAGGTGGTAGGTGGTAGAAACAGGTGAAGTCAGGTCAGTCTGCCCTAAGCTTGTACTCCGGACCAGGTGTGGAGACCCAGGAGCAAGCGGGGAGGAGGGTCAGAATGGGGCCAAGTGAGTTTGTCTGAAAGGAGTGAGGCCAGGACCGGAAGCAGAAGGCCTAGCTGCTGCCAGGCATGGGATGGAGTGGCAAGGGTGTAGGGAAGGGGGGGAGATAGCACTTGGGGGTCTTTGGGGAGGCGGGGAGCTGGGAGTGGTCTCTTGAAGCAGGGCCACTGGCGGGCCAGCCCTGGCTCCGCACTCCTGAGGGGTGTGAGGTGCCTGGCTGACAGCTGAATACGCGCCCTTCTTGGACGGCAGAGGGACTGTATGCTTATCGTACCGTAAAGCGGATTTCCCCACTAAGTCACATCATAGTTAGACGTGACTGACCGAGTCATAGGTGAACCCTCTCCACCCAGGTGCAAGTTAGCACGCGAGCCGGAACCTCACACTACAGGTCTGTATCCCTGTAACGGCCAAGCGTGAATGTGTGAGCCTCTGGAACATGAGAATACCCCGGGTCGGCTGTTTCCAAACTGAGCAGACCAAGCTGCTCCTGCGGGCTGCCACCAAGGGCGCCGGGCTGCGGTTTGGCGTCCCGTCTTGAGCTAAAGGCTGTCGTTTCGTTGTTGCCGCACGTTCTCCTGCTCCACGGATACCTGGAAAGCGGGTCGTCACAGTCTACAGAGGGGCACAGTTCAATGCTATCCTCCCAAGGGCCACCTCTTAAATATGGGGAGCAGTGGCCTCTCACTGGCCCCCGCCCCCAACCATGGATTCCTGCCTGACAATTCTGAGCCGGTTCTGGTTCTGGCTCTCTCTCACCTTGGAATGGGCTCAGGCACCCATTGCCTGCTGAGTCCTGCAAGCTCTCCTAGGAGAGGAACTCACACTCCCATCGGTGGACACTTTACCCGTCCATGGCCACCCCACAGCCTGTAGGGCCTGTTGTAGCAACGGCTTCATTTCTAAGTTCCTTTGCAAGTGTGGGTGTCCTCCCAGGGACCATGAGATACTTCCCATAGGAAGGATGCTGACCCTGGGTGCATGGACACCTGGGGGGCCTGGGGGTGGACCTCTGAGATCACACGCAGAGCTGGAGGCTGTGGTGCATTTTCTGGGACAAGTTCATGGCTTTCAGCAGTTTCTCGATAGAGCCTGTGACCTCAGACAGGCTAGGTCACAGGGCGCCTTTGGGGACGGGGCTGGGCACCATCCAGGTGGACGTGTGGATGGAACACAGGTCACCCTGATGCCCAGGGGTGGTGGCTCCATCTTCTGGATGCACCGATGGCAAGGGACACTCCTTTCTCTAAGTCGGATCAGGACATAAAGGTGTCACGGCCGGTGCATTAGTAGAGACGAGGAGGCCAGGTGCCGGTGGGACCAGCGTCAGCGGGTCGCTACATGGGGTCAGAGGTATGGAGCTCGTGGAGGCTGGTCAGGCGTCAGGCTTCAAGCAGGAACAGAGATGGGGACAGGAGCGCAATTAAGATGAAAACTCTGCTTAGGGGAAACTGAGTCAGCTGGGGCTTCTGAGAAGCAGGTGGGTGGGGGAGGAGGCTGAGTCAGATTGCAGGCCAGGTCAGGAGGGAGCTTTTAATTGCCCTCCAGAGTGAGCAGAAGAACTTGCTTTGCTGTCAGCCCCTGGGCCGCCCCCACCCCTCCAAGCCCAGCCCAGTGGGAAGCCTCCTGCTCCAGAAGGCACTGGGATGAAGATCCTGCAGGTTTGGAGGCCTGGCAGAACTGAAGGTGAGGCGAGAACTTCAGAATTTTGTCAACAGTGAAAGGCACTCAGATCTGGCCCTGGAGAGCCCATTTGCTTGTCAGTGCTAAAAGATTCAGGAAAAAGCTTGGCTCCCCCATTAGAGGCTGGAGGATCCTTCTAGTTTGAGAGCACTCCTCTGGTTCTCTGTCTGAGAGCCAGGCCTGGAATCAGCCCCCAGGCAGCGGGACTGTGTGTGTGGGGTGCAGCTTGGGTGAGGGTGAGCAATTGCCTCAGGGGGTTGGGAACTGGGTGATCAAGTGCTTCTGCTGAGCCTGAGGGGTGATTTTGTGCCCCCTTTAAGGTGAGAAAGTTACAGCTGGGACCCGCCAGTGCTTTGCTTCTGTCCTGCGGGTGGTGGTGGCAATTCTGGGTAATGCCAGTGCTCTGCTGTATCATGCCAGGCTGTGGCCAGCGGAGCCTCTGAGAGCAGGCACCTCATGGAGAAGACTGTTGACCTCATCTAACATTTCAGAGCCTTGGCTTTGTCTTGAAATTCAGTTTTGTCTGCAAAAATGGGAGAGTGCTTGCACAGAAAACAACAGAGGAGCAGCAGCCTTGGCAAACCCTTTGAAGCCCCAGAGGCCTCAGGAGTAGAAGGGCTGTGAACCACATGTGTGCAGAAGCTGGGGGGCTGGGGCAGAAAAGGGGAGGAAGGAGGCCGGAGATGGTGGGGCGCCCCGTGGGGAAGACTGCCGGGGACGTGTTTGAAGCCCGTAAGCTCGTCACTCTTTGCCCCCAAGTCTTCACTGCCAATCTCAGCGGACCCCCTTTCTTCTGGGTTTACTCGAGGTTGGCTGGCCTCAAGCTTCCCACAAATACCGAGAATGAAAACCTGACAGGAGGCCCGCCCTCTCCCAGCCTCCCGGGACAATTTGCATTTTAATAGAGAGGGATTAGCAGCCTGGGATCCTGGGAGAAGTCGGGGGAAGAGGCTCTGGTGGCCCAGTTCTCAGCCTCAGGGTCAGGAGGAGGGGTGTTGAGACGGCCCTGCCTGGGGCTCCTGGCTCCCGGCCTGCGGTCCCTGCCAGGGAAGGCATCCTCTGCCGGCCAGGCTTCTGAGAGCTGGGCCAGCTACAGACTGGGCCTCAGGCTGACCCCCCGGCTAGGTCTCGTCTTTCCACCCCTCTCACCCCCCCACCACACACAAGGTTGGGCCCCTTTCCTCCCTCTTCTGTGGAACCTGGACTCTCCCCAGGCCTGGCCCCAGATCCAGGGCCAGCTCCCTGCCAGCTGGTTCCCGGCACCATCTGACCCTGGACCAGTTGTGAGTGAGGAGGGGCAGGAGCAGCTGGCTGGGGCTTCTTGCCTAGCTCAGGCCTGGGGAGCAAGGCCAGCAGGCCCAGGGCTGCAGGAGGAATTTCTGAATTACCCACTGGCTGGAGACCAGAGGTCAGAGCGGGCCTGGGCTGGCCCTGCAGGCCAAGCCCTGAGCGACCACCCACCCTCCTGCCTCAGAACTGCAGCCTCCTCCAGGGTGCTGGCTGAAGGGGACTATTGGGGCTCCCCATTACCCACTGTCAGAGGGCCCAAGGGTGGGCTTGTCCTCCCTGGCCCACCCCTTATCCCCTTCCTAGTCTTACCTGCAACCTGTTGAGGTTAGAGCTGTTCTTCTATTTTCTGGAAACACACTTTCCATCTGGCCAAGTCAAGAGGAGACCTCTTGTTTTCCCATCATTACTGGGGTTTGTTGGGGGAAGGATCGGGGTGGCTGCTCCAGTACCCATTTGTGTTCCCCAGACAGGAAAGCCCTTTGTGTAAAACGTCCTCACCCTCAGACAGAACTGGCTGATTTGTGGGACCATTTGTTCAGAAATAATTAAGAATTTTAAGACCATAGCAAGAGCATGAAACCAAGTCCCAGGCCCTTTTATGTGTGGGGTCCTGCGTGACTGTTGATTGCCCCAGTAAAACTAGCTTTGCCCCCAGAAAACCCTTGGCACCCCCCTTTGGCCCTCCCCCCCCCACCCTTTTGGACCACGGAAGGGTTTTGAAGACTGGGCTGAAATGGGGGTCTGACCAGACACCTACCCACTCTGCTTCCACCAAGAGGTGGTGTCTCATGCCCCACCCCCAAGCTTCCTCCAGGGAAACTGAGGCAGCAGTGTCACGGGCCTCACAATTCCATGCAGACCACTCACCCCTGAGAACCAGGGGCAAATTTGTGGGCTCACTGGGTTCTGGGCATCACTCAGCTGCCCCCGGTGGGCTGACCCCAGCGCTCTGCAAAGGGGGAGTCGAGAAGTTGCTGGCCTGGCTTTCTGTTCCCTATTAGTGTCATTCTTGCCCGGGAGGAAGCGGGGGAGTGTGAGGTTGCTTGGCCAGCTCCAGGCCTCCACACAGCCAAGTCTGGTCTCTTTGTTCTTTGTTGCTGCTGCACAGCCGTTGGCTCAGCCACCACCTGGCAGGGTGACTGTCCTTGGGGCTGTTCAGCCCCTGAGCCAGGGGGAGAGCCAGGGGGACACGGGGGAGGGGGGTGCGGGGGGGGGAGGGGGCCGGGAATGTACTAACTTGGGAGTTTTGCATGACTCTGGCAGGGGCAGAGAGTAGGCAGGACTGGCTGGGTACTGGGAACAAACGCCAGGCCTGGAGGGAAGGTGGAGCTGATTAGGCTGGGAAGCTGCCCCTGAGGCCAGTGGGCCCCTCAGGCCACAGGAGGTCCCCCACTTCCTGCCAGGCTCCCAGGCCTGGCACTTGCTGCAGCGGTGATAAGGCCCAGTCAGTGGGGCCTGGGAGGGGCAGAAGGGTCCTATTTCTTCATGCCAGCCACAGGGGGTGGGCTGGTCATCACAGCTACCAGCTCGCAGAGCACTGTCCCCACCCCCGCCTGCTGTGACGTCCCTGGCCCAGGCCTCTGGCCTGATGCTGTGTGAGGCTGTTGGACTGTTTACTGGGCCTCCCTGTGTTTGCATTCCAGCCTAGGCAACGGCAGTGCTCTAGGCCGTAACCTCGGTGCCTCACAAAAAGGGACCAGAGGGAAGATGGAGAGGAACAAGGCAGGGGGCGGCGGGGTCAGGCTTGCAACATAGGACAGCCTGATTCCATGACTGTGCCCTGACCACCGGCCCGCTCACCCTTGCTAAGCTTCCACCAGGCTTTGTAGATCCTTCTAGCAGACCCAGTGAAGCTCTGCACCCAGCCAGGCTGGGAAGAGGGCAGATCTAACCATGATCTGGAGGAAGCTTGGGGGAGACGGAGACTGACCTAGTCTCCATACCCTCACCACTGTTGAAATTGCTGGGTGGTGGGGTTCTTTATGGGGGCCCCCACTGGTCCAGCTGCCCTTGGCTGGTCATCGCCTTCCAGCTCTGCAGGCAGAGCTCAGCAGCTGGAAGAGCGTGGCTGCATGGCTGCATGGCTACAGGGCTGTGTGGCTGCGTGGCTGCGTGGCTGCGTGGCTGCATGGCAGGGAGCTTCTGGAAGAAACCAGCCCTTCCAGCTGCTTCGTGTCTGCCGAGTGGAGGCATGGGGTCCCGGCCTTCCTGCGCGCCTGGGATGCCTGCTTTCACCGTTTGGCTGCAGCCCCGGCCTCTGGGCCAAGACTTCTCTCATTTCCAGTTCTGTAGGCATTCCCCTATGTGTGTATACCCTGCAGGGCTGCCAGGTTGGCGAGGCTGGGAAGCAGAGCTTGGGGAGCTCCGCGGCTGGGCTGTTGACACCAGCCCTTTCGCTTCCACCTTTTAAATGTGTTCATCAAATATCACCGAACCCCTTCTCTGCCCCAGGCGTGGTGCTGAGCATGGGGCTTGCAGGTGGGCACCCAGCACCCGAGCGGGCTCGCCATCTGCTGGGGGCATGTGCTGCCAGGCGCGGAGCGGTGGTGTGTGCTGGGAACACGGGAGGGCGGGAAGCGTCTCCTGGCATGATCTGGCTGCAGGAACAGAGTGCACGCTCAAGGTAGCCTAGACAGGGGGCGTCCCCCCCGCTCACTGCTTGGGGCGGGCCTGCTTGGCGTCTTAGTGATGACTTTCTGTCCTGCCCTCCTCAGTGGTTTCAGTGACGTGATCTCCAGTTCCCATGATGGGTGCCATGCACCAGGCATCACCAACTCACACAGTTGTTCCTCTGACCATGGAGGGAAAATTTTCCCAGAAACCCCTCGTGAATTCCCTTTAAATCTCATTGGCCCCACTGGGCAACATGGGCCTGACTAGCTGCAAGGGAGGCTGGGAATAAGGAGCAGAGGCCCTCTAGGGGGGCGGGGGGAGGTCCCTCGCTGGCGGTTCCAAGGAGAACAGGGCTTCTAGACGGTGCCACGACTGCCAGTCTGGTCCAGATCACTCTCTCTCTTTTTTTTTTTTTTAAAGACTTTATTTATTTTTACATAGAAGTATTGGGTGTAGGCCAGAGGTGCAGGGTGAGAGCGTTCACCAGAGACAGAGTGGGGAGCAGATTGACAAAGTGTACTGCTGAAGGGAGCAGCAGGCGGGTCAGGAGAGGTCTCCACGCCATGGGGGTCACCGCCCTGGCTGGGGATCGAATTCGTACTGCAGTGGCTGGCTGCAGAGAGCCTCAGAGTGCTGCTCCCTCGCCCCTGGCACTGCCAGTGTGGCCCCAGTCCCTCGCTCTTTGCGGTGTGCCCTGTGTGTGCCCTGCTCGTATCATGTATTCCTCAGGGCAGCCCTGAGAAGCCGGGGCTAGTTCCCGCTCACTATGGAGACCGAGACGATCCAGAGCGGAGGATCCAGAACCTTGCCCTGTGGCCCGGGAGTGGGGGTGCAAAGATGTGAGCCCAGGTCTTCAAACCGAGTGTCCTTCCCACGTCACATGTGCTTCTGTGAGGCGGTGGATGGCAGCGGCGACCGTCGGCCATTCTCCAGATGACATGTGAGGATGGGGCTTCAGAGGCTCCCTCGTTCTGGAGAGCCTCAGCTTTACGACTTCGGCTCAGTCCCTGTCCCCCTCCGCCCCTCTGTCTCACTCAGGCCTCCTCTGGTGTCTGGTCATTAGGACCGTCAACTCACCCAGGCCAGGCCTCTCCCCAAAGCTCTCGGGCTCTAACCTGCGCTCTAGCCTCTACAGCATGCAGCAGACAGACACTCCTATATAACTTCCGATTTTCCTTTCCTCTGCCCCGACACCCAAATGGCTCCATGGGAGTCTAGAATTTTCTATCACAGCGCTAGCCTTCATTCTTCCAGTTGCTCGGGCCTCAGCCCTGGGGTCAGGCTCAACGCCTCCTTCTCACACACCCGTCTCCCAGCTGCTGTTGCTGCCTCTGAGTGGGTCCAGGCGCCACCCCCTGCTGCCCCTTCCTCGTGTGCCAGTGGTTCTTGCTGGATGGCAGCAGCCTTGGCACTGATTTTCTGGACTCTGCTTTGAGTCCCTCAATTCTGCTCGCCACACAGCAGCCTTCTGGAGGAGACCAGTCTGCCCTCTTCTGCCCCAGGCCTGAAGGGCAGGGCTCTTGCAGACATGCTCGCTCTGCCCGGACTCTTGCGGGCCCACCTGACCTCACCCCTGCTCCCTTGACTTCCCCTCTCACCACACTCCTTCTCTCATTCTGCTCCAGCCAATGGCCAGCACCTGGCACTCTCCTGCCCGCAGCCTTGGCTCTGCCCCGATGCCTCCCCTAGTCTTTCACAAGGCTCTCCCCCACCACTCAGCTGTCACTTCATCCCGATTTAAAATTGTAACCCTCCCACCCCCATCCCCAGCAATGACCCTCCTTTCTGGGCTCTGTATTTCCCCCATAACACTTAGTATCTTGATACTGGACCAACATACTTTCTGATTCAGTTATTTATTATTCAGGGTCATTTTCTCCTGAGAATGTAAACTCTGGAAGGTTTTGTCATTTTACTCACTGAGGTATCTCAAATATACCCACAAGCTCTGGGCATGCAGTAAGCCCTTAATAAATATTTATTTAACTAAAGTTGAAGTCACTTACATGTTAGTATAAATAAATGTACATGACCTTTCTTTCTCTTTTCTATTTGTCTTTGTCTTTTTTTAAAAAGACTTATTTATGCATACAAGAACTGGGGTACAGGCCAGAGGTGGGGTGGGTGAGAGGATTCACCAGAGACAGAGTGGGGAGCAGAACAGGCAGGTGGACTGAAATACATGGCTGAGGGGAGCAGCGGGCAGTCCAGGGGAGGTCTGCTGCGCCATGTGGGCCACCTCCCTGGCTGGGGATTGACTTGGGCTGCAGTTGCTGAGGTGGCTTCACAGTGGTGTGCTTTAACCTATTGTGCCACCAGGGAGGGCCCCTGTCTTTGTCTTTCTTACCTGCATTCTAATCTCCAGAGGGGGTTATGTCCTGTCACAGTGCCTTGGGAGAGGCATTGTGTGTATGTGTGTGTGTGGGGTGTTAATAAGTTTAAATCAATACTGAATAGATCCAGGATCCTCTGGAGCTAGAAGAGGAAAAGCCCCAACAAAACTGTATCGAGTCCCCCCAAAGGCAAGACTAACGAAGATGGTGGCCTGGATGTAACAGGAGGGCAGGGGCCTATATGTGTGTTTATGGTGCGACTGTAACTGGCCGCTCTGAGGACAGCGGTGGAGTCTGCTGTGTGTGTGTGGGATGGGGGGACGTGGGGGGGGGGCGGGAGGCTTGTGTGTGTGTTGGGGGCGCGGGCAGGGGGAGATGCAGGCCCTGGCAGCTTACTAAGGAGCTAGAGAGGCTTGAGCTGCAGGGGTCCTCCCTCATGAACCCCCCTTCCAAGTCCCTGAGAGGATTTGGTGTTTATGCCACTGTCATCTTAAAAAGGTGTCACCTTCCCCTTCCTAAACAAACTCCCACTCCCTACTCTTAACAGTGTATATCTAATTTTTAAAAATTTTTTGGTAAATGGCTCAGGCCCCTGGTGGAGAACCTGCTCCCCGGAAAGGTGCGGGCGCCTGGCCCAGGCACCCTCTGTGTCTCTCTGTCACCTGTTTGCTGCCCTTTCTAGGCCCTGATAAGAACTGGATTTCCCTAGCTGGTTTGGGGTCCTGTTTCTCTTTCTTTTTTGAAAAGAAGAGCCTCAGCTGGGGCAGCTGCCTGGAGTTGCAACATTTGTGGGGTTCAAGCACCCTCTTCTGGTCAAATGGAGTTAGAGCGGGGAGTGGGGTACAGCCAGTGGCCCGCTGTTAGGGTGCAGCACATCAGCAGGAGGAGCCGGGGAGGAGGGGGCACAGCAAGCCCCTTCTGTTGGCAGGACACATGCAGGTGCCCACCTCGCCTTCATCCACGTGCGCGGGCCTCTGCCACGTCCCATGCTGCTCACCTGGTGCCCGCAGGCCGATGGCAGCTCAACCAACACGAGGCACAGTCCTGGCGTCAGGTCCCACTGCTGAGGGCTCAGCCAGCCGCACTCCAGATGCCAGCAGCAGGTGGGGGTCCCAGGACATCTGCTCCTCTGGCCAGCCAGCCCAAGTGGGGGTTCCAGAGCGCCTCAGTTTTGGTCACCCTCTGGAATGACTCCCAGAACCCCCGAAGAGGCTGCACTAGGGCTCCAGGGTCACTTAGAGGATGCTGGGCGGTGGCTAGCTGCGTCTAGGCGAGGCATCTAGGGGAGGGGGGAGGGGGTGCCCCTTCTGCGGAGTGGGGGCTTGTGGGCCCCAGGCACATTTGCGTGTCCCTCCCTGGAAGAACCAGTGACCTGGATGCCCAGAGTTTCCCCCGCAATTTCCTTATGTGGGCCCGAGGGGCTGGGCACTGGCTGTTATACTCAGTCCAGCCCTCTGCTCCTGGCACAGCCTCCTCTGATGCTGTCTTGGGTGAGGAGCCCCACGCTAAGCTACCTAGGGGCCCATCTGAGTCACCGCCCTGGAGTAACAAAAACACTCTTGACACTGGAAAATACCAAGGGTTTTTGAAGCTGGGTGCCAGGAACGGGGAGACAGGCCCCTCTGTTCTTAGAGCACAACAGGTGCCGTGTCCCATTGACCCCGGTCACCGCTGCAGCTGGCCAGCCCCTCGCACCTGTTCAGCCAGGCTCCCCACACCAGTGGCCAAGCCACAAACAAGCACTCCGGTCACCCCACAGTCCCTCCTTAAAAGACACGCCTGGGCCCTGCTGGATGTTGCAAAGAGAAATCCTGCCCTACAGAATGTCTTTTTCTGAAAAGAACGGTGCCTTTCCTCTGGCTCAAGGTCACTGGTCACTGGTGTTTAGGACACAGGTTTTCCTTGCCAATCACTGTTTTCTTTTGCTTCAAACACAGCAGGATCAATCCCAAGTCCCTGCGAGCTGCCATCACTGGCCTGCAGGCCCTTGAGGCCCCAAGTGGTGTCGCCCCACTCTGCTCCAGAGTCACCCTGCTGCAAAGCCACTGCTGCAGCTCCTGCCTTCGGGACAGCAGCTCCTGCTTCAGCTGGGAGAGCCAGTGTTCTGCAGAGCATCGCCGGGCCTGCCAATTCTTCCCTCCCACCGGCCAGTCCAGCCGGGCCTGGAGCGCATGCTTGCTTATTGATTTGGCTGGTCTCCTGGCTGCAGAAAGGAGGCAACAGAGCAGGTGCATTTAAACTCCCTCCTGCTGGTAGAAAGCTGCTGCGTGGAAGCCACAGAGGGGCAAGGAAACACAGTGGTTAGGGCCTCAGGGGCCCAGAGCTGCTTGCCAGTTGCTAAAGGAGACTCAGGGAAAGAGGAAGTTGAATATCACCACACCTCCACTTCCCCGACTGTAAAGTGGGGTAATAACCGACCTCATCACCGCAGGTCTCGGATGTTGCAAAGAGTCAGTGCTTGAGGCCAACTGGAGTTGAGCACAGAAGGAGGGGAGGGGAAAGCCATTTCCCAGGGCTGCAGCCCGATCCCCTTGTGTGCTGGGTTTGAGGGCAGCACCTCGGGGCTGCCTCTGACCTGGTGGCCTCAGGTTCCCTGTATGTACTCCTGACCGTGAGCTCCCACTGGAGCCTCCAGCCTGCCACCTCCTGATTTGTCAAACTAATAGAGGCTCAGAGCCGTGACACAGCGCTGTCTCCTCTTGTGATCACACTTAGCTCCTGGTGGGCTGACTGAGAGGGACCAATTACTTATGGACTCACCAGAGACAGAGTGGGGAGCAGAGCATAGGCGGATCGACGAAGGACACTGCTGAGGGGAGCCGCGGGCGGGTCAGGAGAGGTCTGCCGTGCCATGTGGGTCACCTCTGGGACTGGGGATCGAACTCGCATTGAAGAGGGTGCTGCTCGCTTGCAGCGCTCCCGCTGAGCCAGGGAGGGCCCCTCTATCCAGGATTTAAAGTAGCAGAGGGCCTGAACCTGGGAAAGGTTCAGCCAGCCTAAGTATCTGGCTGCAGGATCCTCCGGGGTTTAGATATCATGCCAGGCACTACAGAGCTGGAAATTTGGGAGCTCAGGGAAAGTGTGGGGCCAGGGTGGCAAAGCAGGTGGGGAAACTTCTCTGAGATGGGAGCGTCGCCCTCAGGAAGACTTTTGGAGTTGACCTGCCATCTTGTGGTCATAAGTAGGAATCACTCTCCTCGGGGAAGCCTGGGGCAGTTACCAGCAGGTTTTTGGCTCCCCAGTCCTGCCCTTAGTGGGGTGGCAAGGTCAAGAGTTGGCAAGGTCAAGGGTTGGCCTGAGGGCAGGAGGTGGTGATGAGAAAGGAGAGTTTAGTTTCCTCATACTCTCCATTATTTCCCAAAAGTGACCAAAAAAAAAAAAAAAGAAAGAAAGAAAGAAACAAACCCAAAACCACCAAACCTTTGGTAAGAAAATATTCTGCCTTTTAACTTTGATGCCAACAATGAATGAAAGCAACTAGAAAAAACCCTGCTGCTTTCACTGGCCCATGACCTATAATAGCCCATAACAGATTTTGATACAGCAAGGCGTCCTCAGGGTTCCATCCGGACACCAGCATTTACTGTTCAGTCTGGGCAGGGACATGGCTCCTGATTTCAAGGGCGTTTGCTTTATTTGGGGGAGCTGGGACAAAGCCTTTTACATACCCTGGCATAGGTAGGGCATGGTGCACATGGGGGATGTTTCAGCCTGCAAACTACCCATTGCATTTATTTATTTTCTTTTATCACCTGATTCTGAGCCCCTATTTCTCCCAGTTAATGGAAGTTCAGCTTCAGACTAAGACTTTGAATAAGGCCAGGAATGGGTAAAATATGGTGCACAGAGTCAGAGTGAGGACAGAAATTATTTCAAACAATGATTCTAGCAGGAATACAGAGCATCAATCACCACCCTTGGGGAAGCCTAAGGAAACCCAGGCTGGTGGCTTGATTCCTGAATATTTCCACTGGCGCTCCACAGTGTCTGGCTCTGGACACCCTCTAATGTTCTCAGGTCCCCACCACTTGCCCAAAACAAACACCAGGCAGATGTGCTTGTTCAGTGCACAGGTATTTATTGAGCACCTACTACACACAGGCACTGTGCAGTGCACAGAGGTGCAGGAGAAGTTTCTAGCCTTGCTTGTCCACAAAGATGACTAACCGGGTGAATCCAAACCCTTCTCAGCCGGGTCCTTCCCTTCCCTCTATTGCAGCAATTTCCGCTCTTATGCTAAACTCCTCACCAGCCTCTTGCCCCAGGTCTACTGAAAACAAATGCAACATGGCAGATTCCTAGGACAGTCTAGGAAGCCGTTGTTTCAGGTGGAACCATGCGGCTCCCAGGTCAGGTGTCCAGGTAGTGACTGCCATGACTAGACAGATGCCAGGGCCCTAGGTGTTCACGTGGTGACCCCTGACATTTGCCTCTAAAGCTCCCTGCCCTCATTTTCTGGGCATCTGTGTCCCTGTCACTGCCTCCTGCATCTGGAAAATCTGTCCCCGTGGCACGGCTCACGTGACCCTGGCTAAGGCTTTGGGACACTGACTTTCCCCTGCCCCCCTGTCCCAGCCTCTCCCTGCCTGGGCACAGCCGTATTGAGTTCCAAGTGAGTCTCCGTGGTGGTGAAGGCGGCCACCGAGGCGCGCCCCCTGGCGGTGGGCAGGAGAGGGTGGCTCCCGCGGACGGGTGCCCCAGCAGCAGACGCGGAAGCACCGACCCAAGCCACACTTTATTCGCTGCTCACAGCTGCTGCGGCAGCGATGTTGGTCCACCGAGGCCCCAGCGGACACTTGGCCCACTCGCCGCCACCATCTGACTTGGCACGACTTCGCGGTCGCGGAGACTTCTTTCCAGACCAAGCTTGTTGCTCTGTCGTCACATCAAGAACCTGGTGTGAAAGGTAAGGGGGTTAGGCTGAAGGCCAGGGCAACCTCGTGGCTGCTTGAGAAGCTGTTCAGGCAGGCGCAGATTCTCGTGGGGTCGCGAGGAAACTCCTTTGTCACTCTGGCAGGACGCGAGCTGTGGGTTAGGGTCAGGGCCGGCTTGGGGAGGTGTGTGTGGAACCAGTTACCTGGTCGGCAGAGGTTGGGCGGCAGCTTTAAGTTTAAAGAGGCACCAACCTTTATTCCAGCAGTTGCACTGGGCCTGGAGACTGGTGATAGTGCTACTTCCGGGGCAAAGCATGGCAAATGACAAGTGCCCATAAAAATCCGGACTTGAGATATGAAATCCCAGGCTGCAGTGATAGGCTGAGATGGATCTGAATCGCCAAGGCAAAGCGAACTCAGAGAATGTGATGTTTGGGTCTATTTAGGATAAATAAGCAACTGTGTGTGTGCCCACACATGTGCAAAGCAAGCTAACAGGTCACAGGTCACACGTGGTCCATCACAAGCCCTGGTCCTGGCCTATCAATAGCCACGGGGCGTTCTCAATGCCTTCCAGGCCTGAACCTACTTACTCTTCAAAAACTCCTGCGCTGTGAGTGCTATGAGCACCCCCTTAACACAGATGGGGAAACTAAGGCATGGGGTGTTTGGGAGACTTACCCAGGGAGCTCCAGGAGTGGAGCCAGTATTGAACATCACGTGGTCTGGGCACGATTTTAACACTGCATCACCCACCCACCTATCTCACCGGGGAAGCTGTGGAACCGTGCACCTGAATTTGTTCCTGAAAGCTGAGGGGTGTGTGTGATAGGAGCTCTGATTTCTCCCTGCTATGCTTCTGTGAATTTTAAATTTGTGTAAGTATACATATCATTTGTAGCAAAAAGTGAAAGTCCCAAATTCACACAACAAAGTGATTATGCTGCTCTTTAGTCAGAACTGAAAAACTCGCAGCATGTCCACCAAGGGGCAACTTAAGAGCCCCCACTCAGAGGGTCCCCAAGACTCGGGGACCCAGGCCCCAGTTCTGGCTGTGAGACCTCATTTGCAAAGTTGGAGGGTCTCAACCTGGCCTCTCTCGCTCTACCCTGGGCTCTGCCAGCCAGTGTCCCAAGGAACATGGGGCGTCATTAAGGGAGGGCTGAGGGCGAGGTCATGGACAGGGCAGCAGAGAGAGATGGGCCTGCGGTTGCGGGTGATGCCGTGTGTAGAGGGACTCAAGGCTGGAGGCCCAGAGCCCTACGCACCCCGACTAAGCAGAACAGGGTCTGCTCTCCCCACCTGTGCCTGGCAGCCCAGGTCAACAGAGGCACAGCATAGTGGCCGTAGCAGAAGGCTGGGCAGGGCCAGAAGGGACCTTCTCGGATGGTGAGGGCACCAGCAAGACTCGGGCCCAAGGGGCAATGGGAGACCCCACCGAAGACCCAGCCCTGCCCTGCAGCCCCGGCCAGCAGGTCTAGCTTGGGGGGAGGCCGGTAGGTTACCATCTCCAGGGTCCTGAGTCAAAGGCCAGAGCATCTTTCTAGCACTTATCGTTTATGCCTCCTCTAGAAAGCTCAGTTTTATGATTTCTAGCCTGGTACCACCCTTGGGTGCTGTGAGAATTCAGGCACCTGCGCTTACCGGTGACTGGCAGAGTCCTTGGCAGGTGGTAAAGGCTTGCAGGCTGGCCACGGTCACTGCCACGTCATACCTTCTCTAACTTTTCAAGGGATAGTGTGGCAGGTGCATGGCCTGAGGCGCCCACACTGGCTCACACCTTGGTCCCAGCAGTGACCTGTCCGGCCTCTGAATCTCTGAATCTGTTAACGTTCTGTGACACTCTCTGCCTGGGGGTTATGTCCCCTTCTGTCCGCATGCTGCCACACCCTCCATCACCCTCAGGCGAGGAGTCTGGCTTCCCGTGACCCCTCCTACTAGGCTATGAGTAAGTGACTCCAGAAGCTGGCTCCCCGCCAGCAGCTGGGAAGTTGAGACTGAAGCTCTTCTGAGAGAGCCAAGGCGAGATAAGGGTTACACTGGACTAGGCCTGGGACCCAGGGGTGAGGCAGCAGCGGCTGCAGGTTCAGCGGTGGTGCCCCCCAGCACTCAGGTCACCCCTGCCAGAGTGCATCATGGGGAGCTGGGGGCCAGCCTGGGGCAGCGCGGAGGGGGACTGGCCGCTGGGCCTGGGCTGACCTGAAGTCCACCATGCCTGTCTTGTCTTGCAGCTTCTTTATCAGGTCCCTGATTTGGAACAGGTTCATGGGGACTTTGTTCTGCTGTGGTGGCAGATGGAACATAGAGGGTTAGTGGAGCATGGTGCTTACCCTCAGCTCCCACGGCACATGCGTGCACACACACACACAGGTACACACGTGCACACACATGCACACACACTGCCTGCACCCACTCAGCCTCTGTACACCTGGACCATAGCTTTCCGGAACTCGCCCACGGTCATCTTCATGGACCCCGTCGGGCTTAGGCTCCTGAAGAAGTCCACAGCGGTCATTTGATGCTGATCTACATAGTTCTGGAAGAAGGAGACACCAGGAGCACACGATTGACCTTACAGCAGCCCCGCCATGGCGGCCAAGCTCCCAGACCTGGCAGGCGGGGATGGGAGTAGGGTGTTTCAAGGGGGGCAGGCCCTGGGGTCTCCCACATTTCAGACCAAGAGCCAGGCACAGACAGGTGTGGCCAGGCGAGCTGCCGAAGCTCAGGTGTGCGTCCCGTCCTGGCTGCCTCCACCCCAGGCAGGATCTGTGCGCCATTCCAAGGTGGAAGCGAAGGCGCCCCGCAGCCTCCTGGGGATGGCCGGCGATCTGTCCACGGATTCTATTCAAAGGGCCTCCTGGAACTTCTCACATAGTGGCGGTTTTCATACAAGAGCTCTTCCGTTTAGTCCACAGAGCAGGCCCAGGGCAGGAAGCAGTCCTGGGCCACATGTCCTGCACACCCTGCCTTTGCAAGAGGCTAGCCCCCCGGGGTCCTGACCTCCCTTCCAGCTCCAGCTTTGCCTCTTTTTTATTCCCACTGTCCCATCTGTCTCCTAAGTCTCAAGCCAGGTACAGGGTGACATCAGCCAAGTACATGAAGGTCCCTCATTAGCTGAAGACACCAAACAGCTGTCCTGCCCTTCAGGGGGTCTTGACTTCCTCAGCAGCTCTTGAGAAGAGCCCGACTTGATGGAGCAGCTACTTTCCGCAGGTGCCATTCTTACATGCCCTGCCTGTCATGGGGCCACTCTATGGGTAGCTCTGGGGGCCTTGAAATGAGTCAGATGCTGGGCCGACAGGGGAGGACCCTGACAGCCTCCAAGACTCGCCTCAGGTGGGCATCGGGAAAGGGAGGAGCCTGGCTCCCAAGACCCCCACTTCAGCCAGTTCTGGGCTCTCGCCTTCCTCTGGGGAGGAACACAGACCGGCCGAGGGAATACTCCCTGTCTCGGACATTCCTGGGCAGAGAGGATTGTGCAGCCTCGTTGGGAAAGGGGAAGTGGGGTGGCTGAGTTGGAGCCAAAGGTCAGCTTTTTCCAAGGGGTGCTGGGAGAGCAGCGGAGACTCACCAGGACCAGCCTCATGGGGTTTGTCCACAGGAGGTAGGTCTTCTTGATCAGGGCCCCCTGCACTGCCTTGTAGACCACGTCCAGCTGGGGGTGGATGGTGTACACCGCGTCCAGGGTTTTGGTGAACTGCTCAGTCACCATCACATTCTGAGTCAGGGAGAGAGAGGACTCGGTTACGCAGGGGGCGCTGGGTCTCCCCACCCAGATTTGGGGGGCAGCCAAGGCAAAGTTAAGGTGTTCTGTCTTTTCCAGTTTGTCCTGCAGTGCTGCTTCTGGGCGGGTAGTTGCTGTGGTTTTAGAGCCTGGTGTTGGCCTGTGAGCTTGCGATGTGGTTTCCATGTGATGCTCTTGTTGAGCACCGGGGCTTGTCACAACCTGTGCCCAGCTCCGCCTGAGCACCTGCAGAGGACCGATGCCACTCAGCTCCGAGGGTGTGAGCAGGACCTGACACAGAGACCTGGAAATGTCTGCCTCTGCAGGAGTGCTGGCCTTCAGAACAGGGCCCCTGGGAGAGGGTCCTCACTCTAGCCACCCACCTGTCACAGCAGAGGCTGTCCTGGGCCTCACCCTGAATGCACTGGAAGTGCTCAGATTGGGCCGGAGGCCAGAGGAGGTGTGTTCTGGGCACCGGTGCTGGAGCCGAGTGGCCTCCAGCACCAGGTCCGCCTGCATCCGTCCTCGGGGTGGTTTGGAGTGTCTTCTGCCTTTGCAAAGAACTAAGCTGAAGACTTATTTCCTCCCCTTTGTAGACATCCTAGAAAAAGTTCTAGAAGCCTCTGCAATGAAAGGATTCTAACACCATTTAGAGTTTTGGCAGCATCACTGACAAAAGGGAGGAAAAGGCTGACTCAGACCTATTTGTTCTGGTTGGCTTGTGATGAGGTGGTGCGTGCCCCGCCTCTGGGGTTATGCACCAGCCAGCGCTGACAGCACCATCTCATTCCTCCCTCAGCCACCACGAAAGGCCAGGTCCACGCCTTCTGCTCAGCCTGGGGGCAAACCTGTGTGCCAACACCATCTGGAGTGTGGCCGAGACTCAGAGGCAGAGTGCGGGAGGGCTCAGGCAGCGCCGAGGGGCACAAGGTCAGGGCGAGGGAGGGTGCTGAGGAGAAACACCACAGGCACAAGCAGCAGGAGAGGAGGCGGAGCAGAGTGAAAAGAAAGGCAGGCGTGCCTTCACGTCTTACAATTTATGGCGAACATACTTTTACTTACTCGTTCCAAGGTTTACCACCTTAGATATAATCTAAGGTGTTTAAATCTTAACAAAATATCAGATTTGCATGGCATTTAAAAAACAAGAAGGGAGTTCAGCACCTTTACCCTAGCTTTATGGAAATCCGAGTAGGAGGCAGAGGGCCTGGGTGTGCTTTTTGCTGTGCTTCTCATTTGCTGTGTGTTCCTGGGTAAATGACCTAACCTCTCTGTTTCAGTTTCCTTATATGTAAAATGGGGGAAATGAGGAAAAGCTTGAGGTGTGGGTTGAGTAGTATCCCCACCAAAAAGATGTTGAAGCCCTAACTATATAGTCCTTGTGACTCTGACTTTGTTTGGAAATAGGGTCTTTGCAGAAGAGCAAGGTAAGGTTAGGCTGGGCCCTAACCCCACATGCCTGATGTCCTTATGAACCGGGGCTATTTGGATCCGGAGCTAGACATGCACAGCACGGAGCCCAGGAGCGTCCACAGCCTGGAACCACCGGAAGCTGGGAGGGGCAGGGAATGGGCACTTCCTCACAGACTGCAGAAACCAACCTTCACAGCATCTTGACCTTGGACTTTCATCTTCCAGGCCTGGGAGGCAGTAAATGGCCATTGGTGAAGCCACTGGCTAGGGCACTTTGCTATGGGAACCTAGGAGAGAATATGTTCTGCCTCCTTCCTGGAGCAGCATAGCACAAGCTAGTGTATGGAAAGTCACTGAGACATGGATAAAATGGTGGGCAAGTATAGGATTCTGAGGGTACTGCTATGGTCAGCTGCCACCTCTGTGCTGATTCAGGGAAGAGTACTTAAGTGAAGGATTATCACCCTCAAATGTTATGCTGAATAGAGCAGGCCCAGGTGTGAAATGAAAATTCAGGTTTTACGTGCTTTAATACTCCAATTCTAAATTCCTGTGTCCTGGAACCATTCTGGGTTCGAGAGCCATCCATCAGCAAAGCTGACAGTTTTGGGGTCTTCCTACCTGTGTTTTCCCACTTCTGCTCTCAGGCCCACTCTCAAGTGCACAGGGTTTGGTCCCAGGGTCCCACACTGTGGTATCATCACTGAAGGGACCCCTGGAGAGTGTAGACCTTCACTCCAAGCCCTCTGGCCTTTCCCTGGAGTGCCGTGAGGCCTGGAGGGACAGGAGTGCTGGCCCCTGCCCCCCCCAGGGGCTGTGGTAACTGATGCTCACGGATGTCTGTGACTGCCACTTGACCACTTACAGAAATATCCAGGTCTTCCATCTTGGATTTGGGGTTCCTCTTGATGGCCAGGACAAGCGAGACAGCCCCTTCTATATTCATAGGGTTCAGAAAAAGCTGTGGAAGAAGCTGAGATGGAGCAGCTTCCATTTCTTCCTGTCAGTCACAGTCTGTCTTCCTCTTAAATGTTCCTGGAAGTACCTGACTCTGTGTCCATCTGTTTGCTCAGTCACCCACCCACCTGTCCATCGCATTACCCACCTATCCTTTCCTCCATCCATCCATCCTCTCCCTGTCTATCTCACTACTCACCCATCCATTGTCAGTCTGTCTATCCGTCTGTCCGTCCATCTATCCGTCCACCCACCTATCCATCCAACAAACATGTTCCGTGTGCTGGTTGCTGGGTTGAGTGCTGGGGGATGCACAGGCAGGTTTGATGAGGTCTCTGCCTGTGTTCATTCAGTAAATACTGTTGGGCACTGACTGTGCCCAATATGATGATGGGCAACACCAACCACATGTGAACCAGTCTGTGTTCACATGTAGCTTTCACACAAGTGGAGGAGGTAGTGAAATAGTCAAATGGGAGTATAATTAGAAATTGGAAAAGCCAGCATGGAGGGGTGAACAGTGTGAAGAGGGTTCCTGTGGGGTGCGCTGTGGAATTGCTGCTGGGCCTGTGCCTCAGGGCAGGTCAGCAGAGAAGTGCAAGGAGAGGATGCAGAAAGAACAAGACTGGTAGGAAGAAAGGAACCAAAGGCCTGGAGGCCTCAGATGGGGAGCAAGGCGAGGGGGCTAAGCAGACAGTAGAAGTCAGACGCATGCCTATGTGAGGCCCAAGGCAGAGGCACTTGCCCAGGGATTCTCTCCAACAACATCCAGCCCCACACCCCACACCTATTGCTGCCCCCACCCCACACATATGCCACACACAAGTGTGTGGGCACAGACGTGGACACACAGATGCGACGGACACACACACGCACACGGCTGCACACACACGATGCACAGCATGGACACACATGGGGCACACACGCACACGTGGGTGTGCACAGGTGTGTCCACACGTTGAAACAGGTGTGCAACATGGAAGCACACACTCACAAACATGTGCAGACCGCCCGCTCTCAGCGTAGGTCAGACCCCACCTTCAGGACTCTGAGGCACTCGTTGGACTCGAGTCCTTTGCTGATTCTGGAGATGCCTTCGTTGCTGATGTTGTTGCTGCTGATGTCGAGGTAGCTCAAGCTGTTGTTGAGTCGGAGGACATCCCCGAGGGCCGCAGCCCCCTCGTTCCCAAAGCCATTCATGGAGACGGCCAGTTTCCGCAGGGTCACGTTAGCCTCCCGGGAGAGGGAACAGTGCTAGCATCAAGGTTGGGCCAGTCAAACAGGCCCACTTGCCAGCTCCCATGGCAGCCATATTGGGTACTCAGTGGCCCCCAGGAGGGCAAGACCTGCCAGGTCTTTCTGGACTTCCCACTGGGCTCATAGTCTTAAGTACTCTTGTGACGCCTTCCATTTGAGTTCGGGTCATTCTCTACCCCCTAATTAACTACCCTCTTGAGGCACCTCCAAAGATACCATGTAGTCCCCAGTAGGGTGACTTGACCTAGGTAGGATTTATACTAGAGGAATTGTGGGAAGGAGACCCACAAATAAAGAGAATTCAGTATACTCTTTCAACTGTGCTCATGAGGACGAGGTTGGAGATGGCAGGACAGGAGGCCGCGTTGAAACCTTATAAGGGCTTAATACTCCGCTCCCCCAGAGCACCTTACCCGGAGCCCGTTGCACAGGGCCACAGCTCCCAGTGTGTGGAAGTGATTCCAGCTCAGATCCAGTGACTGGAGCCCTATGTTGAGGGCTGGGGAGAGAGGGAATCATCTCAGCATCCTTCAACCCCAGAGAGCCCCTCTCAGAGTTGGCAGATGTCAACGGCGTCAGGATAGTGCTCGTTTAGTAGGTATGCAGAGGAAAACACTGGTGTGATTTTTTTTTGTTTATACATTTAAACACAAGATTGTGAGATGATTCCCAGTGCTGGCTGCAATGTGGTAAAACAAGCATGTGCACATATTGCAGGTGGCAAGCACATTGATATCATCTATTTGGCAAATGCTGTCTGGTCACAGATGTTTTCCTATTAAAATGTGTGTGCCTCATCACACAGCAATATCTCTTCTGAGACTCATCCTAAGAAGACAGTGTAGGATATAGGAAGGGCTACATGCTTGTAGATGTTTACTGTGACATTGCTTAGAAAAGTAAGGTCTAAGACCCACAGGGAAAGGGAAAGAGGTCATAACTATCCCCTGGTGGAATATTACACAGCCATCAAAATGGATGGATACAGCCTGGAATATTAGGGTCTGCATTCACAAAGGGAGGCTCTGGAATGGCACATTACCCTCCATGGTATCTTTTTCATGGAGACCTGTGGGAGCAGTGGTGGCTTCAAAATTCCTATCCAGGAGAGCATTAGGGACATAATGGTTTGGGGTTGGAGAGGCATCCGATTTCCCTAGAAGCTGGGATTGTTCAGAAAGTGCACTTTTTAAAACTTAAAGATGCTTTTCGTAAGTGCTACCTAGGGCTGGGGAAATATCCCAATTTAAGCAAATTCTCATTATTGTTTTCATCTTGGGAGGGTGGTCATGCTGGAAGGGGAGGCTAGAGCCCTCTACACTTTACTGAATGGAAAGAATTACCCTTGGACGTCAGGCCAGGGGAAATGTCTTAACCTAGTTTTTTTTTTTTCCTCGTTTATTTTTTTTGAATAGTGAACTCCATACTGATCACGTCTCTCTCTGTCACAGTCTCCAGGATGTATTTTTGGTGAAGTGCACAACACTTGATATTGTTTTGAGAATAAATTTTCTCCTTTCCTTTCTCTTCTTACCCTTATTTCCTCTTCTCTGCCACTTCCCTCTCATAAGTTATATCTTGCACTTCATCTTTTAAATTCTACACGACTGAAGTTTTAATTCTGTCTTCATCGCTTACTAGCTGTGTAACCTTGCCAAGTTACTTATCCCCCCTTCCTTCTGTTCCCTTACCTGTAAAATGGAGATTTTAAATTGTACTAGGTTTCTATGAGGATTGATGTGAGATGCCCAACATGATGCACATCACATGTTAATCATTTAACATTTGGTAGCTTTAATAAGAATGGACTATTAAATATTTTATACTAACACCAATCACTGAACTAAAGAATATGCATTTTTAAGTATGATGCGATATGATGGTACCAGCATGTCTGTCTCACCTTACATTTAGGACTTCAGTTTTCAAATGGAGGCTTGGACCACCTGATTCCTTTACACGTAGCTTATGCCTCCCAAGCACTGCTTTACACTTTCTCATTTTTCTGCATGCCTGTCAGTCTGCCCTCCACTGTCAGATGAAAACATCCTTCCTCCTTCCAAGGTGAACTCCACCAGCCCACCTTGCCCGCCTGCACTTTTGACCGTGAACTCCATGAACTCTGGGTCCTGCTTCTCCCAGACCTCGCCGTTCCAGGCTAACTGCTTCTGGGCAGCTCTTCTAGGACTTTGTTCCAGGAATGAGCTTTTCTTCCTTTTGCATCATATTTTCTTTCTATCAGTATTCTCCACCCTTCAAGACCTTGCTGGACTCTGTCCTCATTTTGCTGACCCAACCTTGACTGAGTGAAGTTTCTAGAAATGTCTGTACTGCTATGTCCACTTCTTTGCACCCCATCTTCAACTCAGCACCCTTCAGCCGGGCTTCTCCACTCCCCCACTTCACACCACAGCACCTGTCAGGGTCATCAGCTATGTCTGTGCTGCCAAGTCCCAAGGTCATTCTCTTGTCCTCATCTTACTTGAGTTCTAAGTGGCACCTGCCCCTGCCAGTTACTTCTCCCACCTTGAAACCCTCCCTACATGCTTCCTTGAGACCTGGTTTCACTCCTATTTGACTGACTACTCCTCAGGCTTTTCTCCTCCTCTCCCCTCTGCTCCTGTCAAAAAATGTTGGGGTGATCCGGGGCAGTGTGTGACCACCCACTCAACTCTTCCTACCCGCCTTGCCTGAACGACCCCATCTTGTCCCACACTAGACACTTTTATATATAAAAGTCCCTGATGCCCAGACAGATATCTCTGGCCTGCACCTGCTCACCAGGCCACAGAGGTGTGGAGTGGCTCTTGCAAACACCACGTGGCCAAAGTGCCCCTCTGGACCTGCCCTCCCTGGAGTAGAGGGAGCTTTCCCCTCCAGTCAACTAGGGGCTGAAAGACCAGAACCAGGGGCCTGTCTTTACCTGCCTCCTCCACACCAGCAAGGCCTCTTGGCCTTACCACCAAGACGCATTGTGGATCCATCACCCTCCTCTAGCACCCCTCCCGGCAGTCAGTGGTGCTCTCATCCTGTTGCCCAGAGGACCTCACTAGCATCCCCACTGGCCCCTCTTCTTCCTTCTGGTTCAATCTCCCTCTTCATCCAGCAGTTCTCCGAAAACTGCTCGTCAAACCGTCCCTCCCCCAATAGCCATCCTTCAGTGACTTCTCATTGCACGTAGCGTGAAACCCAGACCCTGTGCCTTGGCGCCCACAAAGCCCCACGGTGTGGCGTGGGCTGGCTGCCCAGTCCCTCCAACCTCACCACCCCTCCGCTGGGACAGCAGGTGCTCACCGCCCTTCCTCCCCCACCTGCCTGCGGAACACTGCACTCCCGGAACCCACAGGCAGTTTCGCTTTGATTTTCAGGTTTCAATAAAAAGTCACCTTCCCTGCGGGGCTTTTCTCGCCACCTCATCTAAATTAGCTCCTGTAGCTCGCAGCTCGTGGAGACCTCCCCCTTCCTCTCATTTCCCCAGGGGGGAACATTTGGGTTGTTTTTTCCTCTCCTAGCGGTTTACAGTGGGTTTACAGAGCGTCTCCTGACGTCTCTGTGTCGGAGAGCATCGGTGGCCTGTTGTGGAGGGGAATTGCCTCCAGGACCAAAACCTTTCCTACTTTGCAAACACTCAGATTGCTCTGCAAAGTGCTTTTACCCAGAAGCTTCTGAGCTCTCTTCTTTTTCTTTTGTGCTCCCTGCACTTGATATTCCTACTTGGAAATGTTGCAGCTTTGGCAGATGAGGAGGGAAATCTTTTTCTTTCGTCTTTTGCTTTCCTCTAGGGATCACAGAGCAGAGCGGGTGTTTCTCTTTTTCCGCTGCTCGTATTTCGTGACTGTTTTCTTGGGAGCGATTGTCATGGTCTAGCTAGCATAGGATAATAAATACCACATCTTCTATCCACTTTCCGAACACGAATCTGTTATATAAATGCTGCAACACTAATCCCATCTGTTGTTTCTCTTGTACCTTTGTCTCTGGTTTTAGCACGTGCACGTTTAAGCTTATTGTGCCAAGTAGGAATCGTTTTTATTGCAGTTTATGCCACTGTGTGTATTTATGGAGCGTAAGCATGCTCTGGTCAGCAAATTAGTTCTATGTTTATTTAATCATTTTTAAAGTTCCACTTCCACATCTAGGTGTTGACTTCAGATAAAATGCAGTTTGAGTATTGTGTACGTCACTTTTATCATGAGAAAATGTAATAACTACAGTAACTAACAAGTCCTGGTCCCCGAGTTCTTTGCTGCGCCACCCTCTGTGGGAAACTCACCCAGCATCTGTCCCAGGTATTCACCTCCCTTATCAGAGAGCTGGTTGTGACTGAGATCCAGCGACTTAATTTGGTGATTGATCTAGAGAAGGAAACAGTAAGAGAGAGAGAGAACTTTTGTCTCTATGTGACAGCAGATACCGCCCTTATCTCGGGGTGTAATGCAGCGCTCCCACGCACCAAAATTCAGGTGGGGTAGCGTTCTCAGATTGAAGGCAACTTCTCGAGCATTTTCTGGGAAGCTGGCGATGGTTATGGGAGAATTTAGTGTTCCCCAAACTGCCTTACCACTCGTGGCTGCTTTTGCCAAGATTGGCAGAGTTCACGTCTATCAGCTCTCTAAACTGTGCGGTGGCTGGTTCTGCCAAGCCACACCCTACGCCCAGAGCCACCAGCCTGGGAGACCCAGGTCCCCCCTGGGACATCTCCCACTCCCGTCCCTGGCTTCTTACCGACAGTGCCTGGCACAGCTGCTCTGCAGATTCTTCTTTGAAGTTATTTCCTGTCATGAAGGTGGGTGTTAGCATAGCTCTCCCACAGCCCAGCCCTCAGGTCTCTTCCCTTTGAAACAACCAGTCATAGGAAAGGGGGCAAGTACTCAAGGCAAATATAGGGGTAGAGAAAAAACAGAATAAAGGACAGCTAATCACACCACTTTATGCCCGGTCCGTTCTCTCTCCGCCCTGCCAGTCCGGAAGTTCTAGGAGTTGGTCCACCATACCCAGGCATCCACTGGGAGCGTCAACCCCAGCTTGGGCATAAAGACCGCCATGTTATAAACAAAACAAGACCTGAATCCGCTTCTCAGCAGCAAGGCCGGGAACAGAGAGCAGTGAGGTGCTTGCAGTGTGCGGAATCAAGGGTGGCAAAAAGCACAGCCATCACCACGAATAATATCTTCATGCAACATTTCAAAAAAACCAAAACCAATGCAAAAACATCTATGATGAACCAATTGAAATATTTAAATACAGGTGGGATCTGACCTTAAACTTACACGGCTACCTTCACCTCCAGTCTGTCCTTGTTAAGTACTGTTCTTTATTGAAATACTGATATTTTATTATCAATTTGTTTTTATATTAACTTTGACATTTTAAAATGTTGCATTAAAATTTTATTTACCTGGTTACTGAGGTTTTTAGTGCACCTTAAATTTAGCAACTGAGGCAAATCTACCCCTTAGATAATTCTAACCACACCCAGCTAAGCAGCCTGAAGCATTGCAGATTTTTGGGAAATAAGTGAAGTAGGAAGCCATTTTTAAGGCAAGACTATACGAATTAAATCTATAAAAGAAAAGGACTGGTAAATACAACAACAATAAATACAGAAACTGCTGTCTAGGATAACACCATAAACAAAGCCATTTGCAACTCTAAAGCATTCAAGTGTAAATATCTGTGGTGTAGAGAAAGCACCTAAAGTTCAGTAATACAAACAACTCCACACAAAGTTTATATTTCCTAGGAGAGGACATGGAAAATGGAAATAAGCACAGAGAAAGAGGTTCTATTTCAGTGGCAATGTGAGACCATCATGATGATTCAATAGCTCACTGAATCCTTAGGTGCTGCTGCTCTAGGTGTTTCCGATTTTAATTCTCTTAGCCCTCACAGTCACTGTCTGAAGTAGGTAATATAATTCTCCCTCGTTTATAAATGAGGAAAATGAATCGAAGAGGGTGTAATAAGAGCTTGTGCAGTGTCAAAACTGGGATCTGAATCCAAGGGCCGTGGTGGCAACATTCACATGATTCAGCATTTTGATCCATAAACAACTAGCTCCTGACCTGTCTGGTGAGGGAGGAAGGACTCAGGCCGGCTTGGTGGCCCTGCAGCCTGCCATGGCCATCTTACAGGCAAATTTGGCCTGAGGAGGACAGTCTGGCAGCTTGCAACGCGGAGCCTGAGCCTTGGCTTCACCTGCTGATCGCGGCTTTCCTTTGGACTCTCCTCACCAGGGACTGGCCCGAGGAGAGGTCCCCCGCCCCCACCTCTGGTGGAGCTGGAACCTAGCCCTATTCTTTCCCTCCAAGTCCCAAGTCCCTTTACCTGATCTTATTGGCTACCCTGTGCCTTCATCCTCTCTGGTGCTTATAAAAGCATTTCATCTTAGGCATTTTTACTATGATGTAATCAGATGCCGACTTCTTTTTATTTATCTTACTTAGGATGCACTAAGGTTCCTGAATCTGAGATTTCATCGATTCAGGTAACATTACTTGTTCAACCTTCGTGCACACCTGTTCTCGTTTCTTTCCTTCTGGAATGCCTCTTGGCTATGGTGGGTCTGTTCATGCCTTTATCTTTTATATTCCTATAGTTTATCTTTCTATACTGCAAAGGTAGATAAAATATCTTCCAGGTCATTAAGTTTATTCCCTTCTATCTAATCTGCTCCATTTATTCAGTAAATTGTTAAAATTTTATTTTTTACTGCTAGAAGCTCTATGTTGGGGGCAGGGGTCTTTCTAAAAATAATCTTTTTTTTTATGTTTTTACTTGTATGATCTTAATCATATTAAACATGGTTGGGTGTTAAGATATGTTTGCATCCTTCGCCTAATTGCATCTTCCATGATACTAACTTCATATTTTTTCTAGTTTGGGGGTGTCTAGTCTCTATGTGGAGTCCACAGTACCACTGCTGACATGGTGATGGGAAAGGAACAGTAAGCCAGCATTAAACTCTAGTTTAACATTTAAAAACAAATGTTTGTTTGTGGTTCCAGTAATTAACAATACCGCTGTGCAGCGTGAAGGATAACTGATATGATCCCTCAATTTATAGTGCAGATCCGATCATTCTAGTTCCAGAAGCTCCTGGAACTAGAGGGTCATGTGTGGCCACTAAGTGAATCTGATAATTTCTTAGCGTTTTGTTCCTTGTTTTGCACTCAGGAGCTGTGAGCCAGTCTTTAATGGAGCCATGTGGCAGGGGGCTCGCAAGCAGCCTGAAACTGAGTTGCAAATTTCTGTGCATTTCTGATGAGTGGCCCAGAGTATTACCAGCACAGAACCATCTTTTGTGTGGGTTTCTTGCAGGGAGAATACATTCAGACCACAAGCACTAGTGAGGGAGAATGGTGGGTACTAGAGGAAGCTGTGCTTTCCCTGTGAGATCATAGATGAATTCAAACTCCGGTCTACAGATGGGGTCAGGTAGTAATGACAGGTATGAAGGAAGCCAAGCAGGGAACTAGGATAGCCAGTCTGATGGCTCTAGGGGTGGTCAGAGCCCCCCACGGAGATGGCAGGCCAGGGGCTACTCTGTGAGAACCATGAGAGAGGTTCTCACCACCAGAGCCATGTAGCCGTCTGGCGGGGAGAGATGTGTGAGCAGAGGGAGGAACACTGCAAAGTGAGTTGAAGTCGCTTGTGCAGGAAGTGGGGGGGGGCGGCTGTGGAGGGTGACGCAGGTGTGGACCCAGTGACCTGGAGTCTGAAGCAGAAGGACACAGTCCTGCGGTCCTGCGTGGTTAGACCTGGGTCCTCTCTGCTCTTCCCTCCTCCCTCTTCATGGCCTACTTCCCCCCTCTCTTCTCCCATGGGCTCACCTGAAAGCTGCAGGATCGTGAGGGAAGAGGTATTTCTCTGGAGGAATGTTGAGATGATTCTGGCTCCCTCAAAACCAAGATCATTTTCAGAAACATTCTAAAAGGCAATAAGACATCTATGTATGTGAAGCCTCACCAAGGCCCTCCTCAGAGAAAGCCACCAGCTGGTGCTTACTTGAAGCCTGGCTCTAGGGTGAGATGGGGGTGAGGGGGAGTAGGTTGGGGGGCTGGGGGCATGGGAGTGGGGGATTGCTAAGATTGGTGTCCTGCAGAAGAGAGAATGGAGGGGGAAGCCCAGGCTTCCTACTGCTCCCTATGAGCTCTCGGGGAATTCTGACATTGATTCACTTACACCCACTCCACGAGCACATTATAATGGGTGTGCGTGTTAAATTCCCTTTACAGATTCCTGCCGTGTGAATCACTCGCAGAAGGAGCAGGCTGTGAATGGCCACAGATCTTTCAGGCCAGTGGGGAGACTGTATTATCAGTTATTACTATCCTAACTCTTTTCCCCAATCTTTAACATTGTGGTAAAACAGACGTCAGGCAACATTTCCCACCCGGGCCATTTTTTAAAAAAAAAAATATATATGATAGTTTATTTTCACATCATTTTGTGCATTTTTTCATCTCAGTTGTAATCCCTGTGCCACCCTGGCCATTTTTAAGGGCAGGTCACTCATGCCGTGGCATTACTGCTGGTGTCTCACTGCAGGCACTTTGTATCAGGAAATCATTTCATGCTCTGGTTTTCTTTAAGAAAGTGCACTTTAAGCCATGGCAGGGAAGTGAGTCAATCTACTGAAAGGCCTACACAGCCCCCCGAGGTGTGGTTTCAGGGGGTCTCCTAGGCCACAGGAATCAGGTGCCCCGGCCATGGCTGGGTGTGACCCTCCTCTGAAAAGTCACGCCCCGAGGAGAGGAGCCCCGCGAGTGTGGAGACCCCAGGGCCTGGCCGGGCTGGGGTGGGGCCTGGGGTCTGGTGGGTCCTGTCAGAGCTCCCCGGTGGGCACAGTACCATCTCCTGGATGTAGTAGTTCTCATGCAGCATCTCCACAAGGCTCAGGAGGCCCTTCTCTGTGATGCTGTTGTCTGCCACCTCCAGTGTCACCACGCTCGTGTTGGACTTCAGCCACCATGGGGGTAGGGGAGGAAGACAAAGGTGTTGGTGACCCCATCATTCCCCACTCTTGCCCAGAAGCTGCCCCTCTTTTGAACATCCCGACCAAGACAGAGGGTCAGAATGTTCTGGAAGGTTCTGGAAGTTTCCAGGAGAAGGAGAGCAGCGGGGAGGGGAGGGGGGCAAACTTCTCCCTGAGCTTTGCCAAGGCAATATGTTGATTCTGGGCACCACCATGCAAAGGGGCTCTTCTGTGGGGAAATTTAGAAGAGGGATGTGGAAGTAGTAATGCCCTAAAAAGAGACACGAGGATGCATGTGAGCTGTTTGGCTTTGAGAGAAGACCGTGACTGAGTCAACTACAGGAGAACTCAGTATATTTAATACGGACATTTAAGCAAAAAGCTGTAGGCGAAACTATTTACTCTCTGCTTCCTTCGGAGGTCTTTATCCTGGTCTAGTCTTGAGGCTCACTGGTGGTGTTCTCTCTGTTAGGCTGTGGCCTCAAGGCTGTTTGCCAGGGTCTGCCCTCACATCTCTCTTCCGTCCACACTAGCTGAGGAGCGAGCCAGCGGGCGTGACTTGAAGCATCCCAGGACTGGTCAGCTCTGACTTGAACATTTCTTCTCCCCTTTGTCATGAGACTTGAGCATTTTCAAAGCTCACCAAGCAGCAAGAGCAGCAAGTGGAAAGCTGCTCTGGCTCCAGGGAAGGGAGCAGGAGAGAGGACGGCTCCCAGGGCCAGCAGCTCACAGCGGCCTGGGGACCTGTGCCTGGGCTCGGCTCTCGGGTGGGCAAAATTCCTCTGTGCTTAAAGGCAAGCGCGAAGGCTCAGGATCTTCCCGGCCCTGCACGGGGTGTGATCACTGTCACCTGAGGACCAGCAGTCACCCGTCACCAAGCCCACTCACCTCCTCACTCAGTGAGTGTTCGTGCCACTCTGGTACCACTCGAGGATGAGCAGAGAATATCCCTGCTCCGAGGTGCTGTTCTCCATTGAGTGGGGCTGGGGGGGTCGGGGTGGGGTGGCTGTGAGCTGGCCTGGAGGAAGTGTGAAATGTTATCAGCAGTGTCTTTCCTTGGAGCTGGGCGAGCACGCCATGTGCAAACTTACACAGCACACAAGACGAATGATCCAGGCCGCCAGAATGTCACAGCAGGCGTCAAAAGCTGAGGGATAACTCAGCTTGGTACCAGAAGCTATCACCAGGACAGGTGGCTCAAGTCTGGGGAAAATTCCAGTATTATCCATGTTTTCCAGGAAGCTCACGGGGTAAAGGTGCCTCAGACACTTGATCACTTAGCCTTTCTATGCTCACTCATCCTCTCTGCTTTGCTGGAGTGGGAGGTGGGAGGGTGGGGGTGGGGGTTGGGG
>NW_004567114.1:19364981-19382682 GCF_000260355.1 Condylura cristata
GGGTGGGAGCCCCTCCCCCCACCCCCACCCCCAGCAGTGGGTCCAGTCTCACATTTCAGGGAACTTCTTCATGGGCATGAGCTCAGTGCAGATGCTGTTACAGTTCCAAACAATGGGTAAGGGCCTTTTCTTTTTAGTTGAATTTGCTCCTACCATCCTAAGTGAGCCAGCATTGTTATGCTGAGAAGTGGGTGTTAGATTATTGGGTTTCCTGGGATGGGAGTCAGTTTTGCATATAATCAATTATAATTACGTAAAGCAAGGTCAAGTCCTGGCCCACTCATGCCAAGCCAGAGGAAGGGAGGGAGGGAAGGAGAGAGAGATATTGTTCCTGTGGGAAGCACACGGCACAGTGTGACCCTTAAGAGCTCCAACGTCTGTGCAGAAGGGTCAGTGGTGAAGGCCGACATGGTGTGCGGAGCTCACTTTACAATCCACCAGCTGCTTCTCCTGGCCCATGGGCTGGTGGCTTTGCTTCCTGAATAGACCTCCAAAGCGTATTTCCAAAGGGGAGTCCTCTCTTGGGGAAGTCACGCAGCCAAGCACAGCCTAGGACAGCCTAGGCTTGAAAAGTTCCAATTTGGGGAGCTCTGTGAACTCTGGGCCCACCAGGCCTGTCAACACCCCACTTCTACCAGCTGGCCCCGCCCCTCACTCCTATGCTCACCACCAAGGCAATAGCTATGGCCTTGATGCCATTGGGCCCCAGCCCATGGTGGTTGAGGTTCATGTAGGGCTCCTCCATGTTCCGGATGAAGTAGGAGGCAGGCACCACACCCACCACTTTGCAGGCCTCCAGGTACAACTCCTTTTGTCCCGTGGTGAAAAATTTCTCAGAATCTGCAGAAAAGAAGCAAGATCCATTTTGGGGGCCATCATCTCCCCTTTCACCTCAGATCATGTTTGCTTCTAAGAGGCACCTCCTCTTCCTCGGGCTCTGTCCCCGTGGGTGAGTGCTCTCAGGAAGTCAGCAGTGATGGGCGAGGGAACCCCAACCCCAGAAACCCCAACAGACTTCTCCTTTGAGGTACAACCTGAGCTGCCCCAGGAAAAGCAGTGGGCTGTTCTAACCCTTCTCCAGGTGGTCATGGCGCTGAGTGGACATCCAGAGTGTGTAAAGGCCCAGCCTCCTGCCCACCTGGGCAGCTTTGGAAGGCCACTGGACAAAAGGCTGGCGACTTGTGATGGTTGAGAGCGTCTCCCTTTCTGTTCCAGTCCCACTGCCACTGTTCCAGTGTTGAAAACCATCAGTAAAAGTTTTGTAAGGATGAGGGAAAGTGCCTTCTTGTGAAAAGCCCAAGTAGGATGCAATGGACTTTTCAGCGGGCAGTTGGTGCCAGGTGGAAAGACCCCCTAAGTCTGTCAGAAACAAGCAAACTTGTATTTGTGTGGGGTTTCCTCTGTCAAAAGCTGCATGTCATTTCTCCTCGCAGGGTCTGCCACCCCCCTTTACTCATGACACTGGCCCCAGTCGGCACACAGCTGATGTGTGCTAGCCGAGCCGGGCATGTGGGCATGCCACGCTGACTCCTGGGGCCTTTACTCCTTAGCTTTTGGGAGGCTGCCTGGTGGTCACTGGGCCTGGACCTTTGTGTCTGGTTTCTGGGTTCTGGGTGTCCCCACAGCTGTGTCCTGCCCACGCGAGCCCGATCTGCAGCCGGGCTCCCGTGGCCAGCTGGGGAGCTGAGGTGGAAGCCTGCATCTGTTCCTACTTCAATCCTAGGGCCTTTGGCCAACCCACCCAATCATCTCTAAGGCAGACCATGAGACATTTGCTTGTGAAAGCACAACTTATATGCAATTCTTTTTGCAGACATGACTCAAGTGGCCTTGTCTCTGGGGTGGTTGTGCAGTTGGCTTTCTCAGCCTTGGCACTGTTGACCTTCTGAGTTGGAGGATTCTTGAGAGTGAAGGTGGTGTCATACAGGCTATGGAGCAGGATCCCCTCAACGAGCCAGCACTCATGAGATGACCCTGGCACCTGTCCCTCCCCCAGCTTGCCGGATGTCCGTCAGGTACAGAAGCACCTGTCGGATCCAAGAAACAGCCCAGGGTGGACGATGACTTCCGTCCCTTCTCTACCTCTGGGGCCTGACCACCAACTTGCTGTCCCCACCCATGGCCAGCCTGGGCTGTCCCAGGAAGGTCTTTCTGCCCCACCTTCTGCATCTCAGCACTAGCAGGGAGGATGCAGGAGCAAGGCAGCTGGGTGCACCATGCACGCTGTTCCTCTGGGCCCTTTTCTTCTTGGGGGAATGGGAGGGACAAGTTTCTGCTCCAATTTTACCCACCCCCCACCCCCCACATCCTGGTCCCAAAACTCAGGTGTTCTTAGATTTGGCGGGGGAAACATGGGCCTCTCAAGTAAGGAAACCAGAACTCTCATGTGTGTAGGGGAGAGTCAGCAGGACATGAGTTGGGCCACACACTCGGGCCCTGGGTGGGTGTGTAGGATGGGTTTGCCAATGGGCAGGTGGGACAGGCCTGGCTGGGCCGGTGGCCTCGGGAACCTCACACAGCCTCACTGAGCCTCAGTTTCCTTCTTTGTCTCCCTTCTGGGACTGCTACAAAGGTGACGTAACATCAGGAAACTGTGGGAACATCAGGAAATCCGAAACTCCTGCTCATTTGTTGGTTCTGCTTTCAACAGGCTGAAGTGGCCACTCTGTTCACAAGGTGGCCAGGCGCCAGGGATGGCTGCAGCCCTGGGTCAGCCTTGAGGAGGAAGGGCTGTGGAACGGCCGTGTCTGCCCATTCCCTACGCTGGCAATGCCCAGCCCCTGGGAAACTAGATTCCTCCAGCGTCTCAGGAAGGAGACGAGCCGCCCTCCCCCTCCGAGGCCCACTCACCTTCAATCTCCAGGTCTGTTTCTGAGTCCTCCTGGATTGCTTTCTCTTTCTCAACGGCCGGGGGTGCGTCGGCCTCACAGTAGAGGGCTTCATCACTGCTCTGTGGTGCCAACTCGGCTTCCGACTCATCTGCAGGAGAAAGTCATCTCCTCGATTCTGGCAGTGAAACTGTGGTTCCCCACAGAAGCCAGAGCATCTCCCTTCGGCCCCCACTCCCCTCTTTGCCCCCCCACCCCCCGATCATGCTGCAGCCTTTATCCCTGACTTCATGTTGCTCTGGAGGCCATGGAACTCTAGCCCAACCCTCTGCTCCGTTCTCCCCATCAGGAAGCTGCCTCCTGGCTGACTGACGGGCTGTGGGGTCTGTGCTAACCACCCCTTTATGTCCTCGGGGATCCCCTGCTCCTCCCCAACTCTGTTTAGGGCTTGTCTTGGATAGTTGGTTCTTGCTCACTCTTTTCCTTTTACTGGCTTAGGTGGGATTCAGAGACCGCTGTTGCTCTCAGAACGATGGGTACCAGCATCCCAACTTTCTCGTTGCAGGTACAAGGGATGGCAAGGGGCACACAGGTGACTTGGACCAAAGGTAAAATTAAAGGGAACAGGAACAGATTTAGGGATCAGGAACAATAACTTTCCTTCCTAAGAATTTGACCTAGTTCCTCTTCTTTCGATCCAGCATTTATGTCCCTGAGGAAGGGCAGCCTGAGGTTGAAATGATTTGCTGTGAGTAAACACACTGGTGTGAGCTTCCTTTACACTAGTCTCCTGCACTTGCTTCATGTGAGTTGTTGCCAATGGGCCGCTGACCTGAGTCCTGACCTGGACTCCTAAAATCCACACCCAAGGTCCAGAGCTGGTCCTTAGCATCAGCAAGAAATGGCCCAGGGAGCCACACTGCACCCCCAGCGGGCCAGCTAGAACTCTCTGGATGGGTGAGCATTGGTTGCAGGGTTCCCACATGCTGCCCACCATGGTTCTTACATAGTGGGCTGCCTAGTGGGTCTGCATAGACCTGCTTTTCTTAGCCCATGTCCACTAATTTCCACAGATACCGATTTCCCTGCCTGTAAGTTGAATGGCAAGTGGCCTGGCAGTTAAAAGACATATAACAACTTAGCCATCAAATGTAACCCTATCAAAGGATGCCTCTCTGAGCCTTGCTTTTCTCATCAGTCAAGCATTTTCAGAATTCCATTCACTAGTGGTATGCTGGTGATGTGTACTGGTTCTCCAGGAACAAAGTATGCTGACTGCAGGGTTAGTCCGTGCACATGGCGTAAATATTCCCAACATATCTGATCTCAAACTAGCTGTGTGACTCTGATGAACCCACAAAATGAAAATTAACATTGGGTAGAGGTGACTGATCGCAGCACAGCATTGCATCTAGCTCTCTCCCCCACTTGCAAGCCCTGAAATCAAGTCAGGGTAACACATTCCAATTCTAGGAGGTCCCCTGGCAGAGGGAGGGGGCTTCAGGGGGCATGTGCTCACTGGGTGTTAGACTCAGGGCCTGAGAGGTCAGAAATGGGGTGCCTTTTCACCTTGCGTCTCAGACTCAAGAGGTTCGTCATCATCCATGGTGCCAGGACCCTCTGGAGGTTGCTGCCAGCTTCTTGCCACCTCACCTTTCTGCTGCTTCCCTAAGAAGCACACCTGTCCATTCACCTCTGTTTCAAACTCTGTGCACCCTGTCCTCACATAGAGAAATTTCAGGGGGGCTTGTCATTATCCTTCCATCTCAGCAAGCCCTGGGGAGAGTGGGCTTTGTTGGGAATTGGACATGCATGGATGTGACCCCAACTCTGTCTGGGGGAGGTAGCTCCTTCCTGGGGTCATCAGTGAGAGTGAATCAGCTCTAATCTTGGGAGCCCTGTCAAAAGGATGTCCACCCGCCTGCGACTTTGTGACTTAGGAGCCACTTTCATTTCATCTCCAACATTCCATGACCTCACGCAGTCATTGTGATCCCCAGGGCGGACCTGGCAACAGCAGGTTGTGGCTCTGGCAGTCATCTTTTCTCATTTGTCCGCTGAGGCCAAGCCCCTCAGGTGCTGGGGGGAGGCCTTTCTGTGGTATTGTATTTCCCTCTGAGTCACATCAAACCCAAGCCCCTTAATCAGGTGACTGTGAAGAGCCGCCACCATGTTCTTCTCTCAAGGTAGTTGTGCTTCAGGTACGAAGTATTTCAGTGATGGGTGAACTTGGTTTTCTTCTCTCCAGTTCTTCTTCCCTTTTTTTCTTCCCCCCTTGGGAAAGTATCCTGAACCTTGAAGCAGAAGATCAAAAAGCAAAGCATGACAAACATATGTCCTATCACTACAATTTGTTGCAGCCAAAGCATTGTTCAATCTGAATTTTGGGACTGCCTAACTTGAAGCCACGCAATCATCCTTCCCCCGCTTGTCTGTTTTCTCAAGTCTTGGAGTTGAAGTTCACTTTCAGCTTTCTGTCAAGAGATTCTGGAGACCTGTTTGTTTCTTCTTGATAAGCTTTCAGCCCGTCAACAGTCAGGTCAGTGTCTGGAGGGCTTGGGGACACGAACTTTCATCTTCCATGCAGAATAAGAATGAAGATCTAGGGATTTGTTCAGGGAAAATATAGTTAGAATATGGGCTCGAAGGAAGTATGTAAATTTGAGATATTGCTCATTCCTTTAGGGTTTCATTCTAAGAAATATTTTGGGAGCATCTGCTATATACAAAGCACTAAGATAGGCAACATTGTAGGGAGCAGATACAGTCGGGACTAAAATGTGAGTCTTTAAAGGAATGTATTATAACCCTAGAGTGTGAGGGTTCTGGGCAAAATTGTTTTTAGCAGAACTCCTGTTCATACAAGCAAGTGGGATCACCCTAGACAGCATGGTGGCACCATCCTTTAAAAGAAATGTCCAACAGGTCAGGAGAGTGACCACTTGTTAGGATGACCTGAGGTAGGCCCCTTGGGACATCTGGTAAACCTGTTACAGGTGCCGAGGATAAATGGCCTTAAAGAATGAGGAATGAGGACCAGGCAGCAGGCAGCTCCTGGTCTAACCTCTGGGGTAGACCTGGTGTTCTGCTGGATGGTACTCTGTGGGCTCAGCAACAAAGGAAGCAAAATTGGGAGATGTTACTCCAAATAGCCACTGGACAGAGGCCCCCCAACCCTTGTGTCTAAGGTTAGCACTGGAAATTGATAAGGGTTCTGAGGGAGAGTCTGAGCATTCAAGGAAAAGTTTCTTAATTCTGGGAAATATGCCTAGGCTCTGGACAAGTAGTGCCTGGGGGAAATGCATTTCCAGATGCAAGATAAAGGAAGGTAGTGGAGTCCTAGGTGGATTTGAGAGAGTAAAGTGTGTGGAACCTAATAGGGGAAGGGGAAGGAGAAGCCATAGTGGCCACAGCCATTTAATAAATAGATTTAAACTCAATGAAAAGGCAGTAGGAATCCCTTATAATTTTGAACAGGAATGTGATACAATCAAAGCTTTTGATATGGGATCACCTTCTCTTTTGGGGCATAAGTCCATTCAGGAGAAATAGAAGTGTTCAAAAAGCATAATTTTTTTAAAGTTTATATCTTTTTAATGATCATGAAATACAGTGCTTGTAACTTTTTTATTTAAAAATGTTCTCTATTACTAGCTCTCAGATGGGAGGGGGGGCTAGTGAGGGTGGGAAGGAGGGGGTGGGGTGTCCAGTGGACTTCTGTGGAGCATTGTGAGTGCTTAGGTGGTGAGCATGGTGTGGTGACATCTGTCTGAATAGGTGTGAACCTATACACCTAAGTCATGTACAGTAAAAAAAATACAATTAAATAAATAATAATAAATACAAAACACTTTCCCCTCTATTACTGAGTGGTATCCTTTTTTAAAAAAATGAAAATGTTTATTTTGAAATAATTTTACATGACAGAAGTTTAAAATAGTAGTGTTCCTATAGATTTTTCAGTCTGCTTCTTTTGGTAACATCTTACAAAAACCACAGGAAATGATCAAAACTAGCCAACATGGGTACAATGCTACTCACTTGCTACAGCTGGTGTTTGTAGTTTACCAGTTTTCCTGCTACTGTTCATTCTTTGTTTCAGGAGCCCTGCAGGGGCTCCACATTACATTGTCTGTCTTGTCTCTGTTAGTTTCTTCCAGTCTGTCACATTTCCTCCTGACCTTTGTCCTCGTGACCTTGACTCTTTTGAAGAGTACTGGTCAGATACTGTCTGCAGTGTTCCTCAGTGTGGGTTTGTCTGATGCTTTGTCTTGATTACTGTGCAGGATACCAGAGCTGGTGCATCCTTCTCAGGGACACACGGGTCACTATATATCACTTTGCTCCAGGAGGTCAATGTGGAATTTGCCTCCCCTTCCCCAGTCATGAATACATCTTCTGGTGAAACTACTTCAAGACAATGCAAATGTCCTATTTCTGTTTAAAACATTTGTTCACTAAATTTAGCACTCATTGTTGGCTCTTGTCTACAGTCACTGCTGTGGTGTTTGTAGAGATTTTCTACTCCCACAATCCTTTTACATTTGTTTATTTGAACTCTTCTGTTAGAGTTGTCCTTTGATTATTTATTTGCTTGGTTTATATTCATAGGGGCTCCTAGATGTGTATTTAGTTACTATGGTTTCTTTTACTTTTCACATTCTAATTTGAAAGGAGCTCATTCCCTTGGTTCCTGTGCCCTTTGACACGCAGTTCCCTTCCCCTCTTTTGTTCCTGAACTTTCCATTACTTTCTGCACTACAGAAATTGACTACTTTTCCAAGGAGAAACTTAGATCTGGATACTGGTATTAGCACCTTTGGATGTTCCTATCTTCTATTCCCTTAAGTGGGTAGAGCTAGGAAATTTATGCATGTATTCTAACCCATGCTTAGTATGCATCTACACACTTAGATGTTATTTAATGACAGCTCAGTCAAGAAGAGAGGTTCCAGTAGACTAGATCATATACTTAGGTGTGTGCTAGGCTATACCGCTAGGTTTGTATAATTACACGCAATGACATTTTCCCAGTGATGAATCACCTGATACCACATTTCTGAGGTTGTACCCACCCTTACTCAGCAACATGTGACTGTATTTATTCCTGTATCCACCTATCTGTACATGTAGGTGTACAGAAACAGAAACCATGAGTCTATACTCACAGCTCCGATTCCAATTCAGCATCACAGGAGATATTCAAGCCTGACCACTTTTCATATTTGTCCTTTCTTTCTTCCTGAGAAAACTGGCTCTCATTTTCTATTACCTAGATACTTGTTTGCTCATTCCTAGTATACCTACAAAGTAGTTTCAGAGTTGTTAAATGTCCCTGGAAACAAACTTACCAACCAGAGTACATTGTTAGTATATAGTTGCATGTTTAATTTTTCTTACAGTAGCCAGTCAGAATACTTTTTGCCCTTCAATATGGTTAGATTCACTTGTTAACGTTGGTGTTTTATCCATATCCTAGTTGATTTTATTTAATTTAGCAAAACTCATTCTTTGTATGGACAATTTTATAGGTTTTGATAAATGCAGGGTTGTCATCACTATTGCAGCTCCACTCAAAACAGTTTCATTACCCTAAAGGACCCTTACACTGTTCGTTGTGATGACTCCTTCCCTCTTTTCCACCCCTGGCAAATACTGTTCCATTTTCCATTCTTCTGGCTTTGTCTTTTCCAAAGTCATATAAATGAAGTCATACAATGTGTACATTTTCTGGTCTGGCTTCTTTCACTTAGAAAAACATATATATTGTGTTGCTACATGAAGCAGTAGCTTATTCCTTTTATGGCAAAGTAATATTCCATTGTAGGTACATGCCATCCCTCATCCATCCACTGCTAAAAGATCTCTTCATATTTTCCCTTTCTTTGATGACTAAAAAGTGGCTATAAATAATCACATAAGAGCTTTTGTGTGAATATAAGTTATCATTTCTTTTGAGTAAATTCTTACTGGGTCATCTGGTTGGTGCATGTTTAACCTTATAAAAAAACTGTCAAGTTGTTTCCTAAGTGGCTCTACCAGTTTGAATTTCCACTGGGAGTATTTGAGAATAGCAGTTGTTCCACACTCTTGTTAACACTTGTTACTGTCAGTTTTGCTCTTATTCTACCATTCTAATAAGTGGGTAATGATGTTTCTTGATGGTTTTAGCTTGCACCTTCCTAATGACTAATGACATTAACCATTCTTTCATTTGTTTACTGGTCATTTAGCTATCTTGCTTGTTGCATGTTCAGATTTTTTTCCCATTTAAATTGGGTTATTTCCTTGTTGAGGTTAGAGGGCTTTTGATGCATTCTGAATGCATGTCCTTTTGTTAGAAATGTGATTTGTAAAGATTTTTCTCAGCCTGTGGCTTATCTTCTAATTCTTAACAGTATCTATCACAATGTACAGCTTTTAATTTTGGTAAAGTCAGATTTTAGCCAAGTTATAAAAAATTACCATTGTTTTCCTCTTATGAAACATGTTTTGGTGTCAGATCTATAAATTCTCTGCCCAACGCAAGATCATTCAAATTTCATCCTATATTTCATTTTAGAAGTTTCATAACGTTTGCCTTTACATTTCGGGCTATGATCTATTTAAAAAAAAAACTTTTATTGTGGCAAAATAACTATAATATAAGCCTTCTTTATTTTAAGGCTTTTCCATATACAGCAGTTCAATGGCATTAAGTATATTCACAGTGTTGTACAACCTTACCACTTTCCATTTCCAGAACTTTTCTATGGTCCATTTTTAGTTAAATTTTTTTTAAAGATTTTTTTATTTGTACATACAGAACTGGGGTACAGGTCAGAGGATCAGGGGCGGCGAGAGGCTTCACCAGAGACAGAGTGGGGAGCAGAACAGGCAGATCTACAAAGTACACTGTTGAGGGCAGCAGCGGGCGGACCAGGAGAGGTCTGCTACACCATGTGGTCAATTCCTGGGCAGGCAGGAATCGAACTCATGCAGAAGTGGCTTTAGCTTCTCAGTGCAGTGCCTTAACCCGCTGTGCCACCAGGGAGGGCCATTTTTAGTTAATTTTTATACAAAGGTTTGAGTTACATGCTGAGATTCATTTTGCATGTGGCTGTTCAATGATTTCAGTTGTCTTTCTTCACTGAATTGTCTTTTCACTATTGTGAAAATTTAGTTGACTGTATGTGTTCTTTGAGGGACTATCATCTCAGAAACCATATAGCCAGCCTGCAGTTTACCATGTAATCATAACATTGTGCATTTAAATGAGCAGTTTGTGGGATGAGTCTCCTTGGTGGTGGGAAGTGGACCTTAGGCACTTAGTGGATAGGAAGTGAAGTGATTACACAGCTAATCAACAGCGCAGGGGCAAAGGAGACTCTCTGTGGAGGAGGAGAGCTGTGATTTGACTTGCAGTGAGTCAAACAGAACGTCATTTGGGGCAGCGTATGGATGTCAATACTAAGGGAATAATAATTTCTCTTTTATTAGCAATATTCCCACTACAGCAGTTCCACGAGTGGGGAGTCAAGGCTGAGGACCTTAATATCCTATAAACTATCATTTATACAGCACTTCCAAGTGCAGAGAAAGTTCTGTGGACTTTACACATACGAACCATTTAAATTTAGAACTATTACTATGCTATTATGAAGTACTATTTTTTTTCCTCTTTTATGGGTGAGAACATTGAACCACAGTGAGGTTAAGTAATTGACCCAAGGTGACACAGCTAGAAAGTGTAAAAATTAAGAGGTCAGTTCAGTTGCGGAAACTTTCTAGCTCACTATGCTGACCCTCTTGCTGTTCCTTGAACATAACAAACACAACACCCGCCCCCTCCAGGGTAATTGCTGCCCCTGGCTCAGAAGGCTCTGAGCTCAGGTGATAACATCTCAAGAGTTGGCAAGCTATAGTCTAAGAGCCAAGTCAGGTCCGTGGGTTGTTCCTGGGAACAAGGCTCTGCTGAAAGGCAGCAGCAATCATTATTTAGGTCTGGCCTGTGGCTGCTTTCTCGCTACAATGGCAGAGCTGAACAGTTGCTACAGAACACCCATGGGCTGAAAAATCAAAAATATTTCCCATCTGGCCTGTGAGGAAAGTGTTTGCCATTGTATTGAATGATCATTAGCATAAGATGATTACTCCAAAGCCAATTTCCCCAATGGAAAGAATGGTGAGAAAAGAACCAAAGAAAGCAAGTTGTTAGAAACTGCAGTAGGAGGTGAGAAGAGGAATCATAATCAAGGAAAGCATAGAGGCTGTTATTTTATTTTTACTATTTATTTATTTTTAGAGGCTGTTATTATGAGTTGTAATAATACCCAGTTTTATTCATGGCTGACTATTTTTATTATTATTATTTTTTGTTTAAAATGAGATTTATTGTACATAAAATACATTAATTACAGTTGAAGCCAAAGCATCAGTGACTTTTATTTTTTTTAAGGATTTATTTATTTATGCATACAGAACTGGGGTGCAGGCCAGAGGTGCAGGGGTGGTGAGAGGATTCACCAGAGACAGAGTGGGGAGCAGAACAGGAAGATCAACAAAGTACACTGCTGAGGGGAGCAGCAGGCAGGTCAGGAGAGGTCTGCTGTGCCATGTAGTCACCTCCAGGGTGGGGATCGAACTCGCACTGAAGCAGCTGGCTCGCTTGCAGTGCTGTGCTTTAACCTGCTGCACCACCAGAGAGGGCCAAGAGTGGCTTTTTAAAGTGCATCTGTTAGGGGATTTGGCGTGGCCTCTGCATCTACTCTCTCCCTCTGAGGGTGTTTTCCTAGTTCAGCACCCAAGACCATGAATCACATGGCTGATTCTCTTTAAATGACAGTTGTAAATCAAGTCAATTTTCAAGTATGGGGTGGGGGAGGGAGGGGGAGTGTCTTTGAAGGAAAGACTTTGGAAATTATTTTGTAAAGCAAAAAATTCTTTGATAAATATAAAAAAATTATCCATTGAGAGTTTGTATCCCTTTGAGATGCCTCAGAGCGATCATTCATTTGTTCAGTCATTCAATGTGTTAAATGCCCTGGTGCGGGGTGGGCAATGGGCCATCGAGGTGGACTTCATAGGTAGTATGCAGTCTACTGAGGGTGCTGATGAGTGAGTAGGCTTTTGTTTTGAAGATAATAGGGTTAGTAGAGAGGCTTTATGTGCAGTGTGACCTGGTATGATTCCCATAGAGGAAGGATTCTCTGACTGCGGTGTGGAAAGTGGTTGATGGTTGGAGGATGATAACACCAGAGGGGCAAACCCCTTGGACCTGGGGACAGGTCAGATAGGAAAGACAGAGAAGGACAAGTAGGCAGGGAGTACTTGCTAGGTGAGTGTGCCATTCATGGAGACGACAGAGAAGCTGGGCGTGGTGACGTGGAGGATGAGGGAGGGAAAGTAAGCAGTGAGACTTGGGGTGTGTTGAGTCTTTGAGGTGCTCCTGGGAATCTGCTGGAGAAGGCCACATACAAAATGATTTATGAGCTTGGGGCTCAGGAAAAGATTAAAAATGTGGACGTGTGAGTTCTCAGTATATGGAGGACACTTGAAATCACTGGGGGAGGGCTGTGAAATAAGAAGAGGAGGCGGCCAAGGATGAAATGATAAAACGCTATCATGAAGAGGGGCGACGCTCAAGAGGATCTGAAGAGAAAGATTTGTGTCCATAGAATTTAAGGGAAAACAAAAATATCACAGAAACCAAGGGAAGAGAATCTTCCAAGAAGGGAGGAGTTCAACAAAATTAAGAGTACTCAAGAAATGAAAGGTCTGGGAGTGTCTGACGATTTGTGCTTTTACTAAAAATAATCTTTTTTCCACTTTTTAATTAATAATTAAAAAAAATTGGAGTGCCATGGTTTAGCTGTCCATTGGATTTACGGACAAGGAAGGCATTATGAAATTTGGTGAGGAAGTTGCCGAGGAGTGAGGAGGAGCTAGCTGTAATTTCACGGAAGATGTCCGAAGGCAGCAGAAGCTGATAACTCTCTCAAGAAGCTTGGCTGTGTAGGCTGCTGATAACTCTTTCAAGAAGCTTGGCTGTGTAGGAGGAGCGGGGAGAAGATGAAAGGGTAGCTGGAAGGGGGCAAGAGGCGGAGGGTCCTCACAGCGCAGGAGCTATTTTGAGCATGTTTAAATGCTCAAGGGGTGTCAGTGAAGAAAGGATAGGGCAAGCTTCTCTGAGGAAGCAGGGAAGAGAGGACCCTGCCTCGGGGCTGAGAGGGAAGGAGGTAAGGGTGGTTATGGATTCTGGCCAGTGAATGTAGAGAGATTTAACTCTACGGATTTCTCTAGCTTTTAATCTACAGTTGGTAGGGAGATGAATTCCAGTGAGCAAGGAGGAAAATCATTGGAGAGCAAGTCTGAGTTTCCACAACGGTCCTTGCAGAAATGGGAGAGAATGCTCGTTAAAAACAAGGATGGCCGGGCCCTCCCTGGTGGCGCAGTGGGTTAAAGCACAGCACTAAGAAGCTAAAGCCACTGCAGCATGAGTTCGATTCCCGCCTGCCCTGGAGGAGACCACATGGCGTGGCAGACCTCTCCCGGCCCGCCCGCTGCTCCCCTCAGCAGTGTACTTCGTTGATCTGCCTGTTCTGCTCCCCACTCTGTCTCTGGTGAAGACTCTCGCCACCCTTGATCCTCTGGCCTGTACTCCAGTTCTATGTGTACAAATAAATAAATCTTTGGAAAAAAAAAACAACAAAAACACAAGGATGGCGGGCCCTCCCTGTGGCGCAACGGGTTAATGCAGCACTGCAAGCTCACCGCAGCTGCTGCAGTGCCGGTTCGATGCCTGCCCAGGAGCTGACCCACATGGTGAGGCAGACCTCTCCTGACCCGCCCACTGCTCCCCTCAGCAGTGTACTTCGCTGATCTGCCTGTTCTGCTCCCCGCTCTGTCTCTGGTGAATCCTCTCACAACCCCTGCACCTCTGGCCTACACCCCAGTTCTGTATGCATGAATAAATCAGTCTTAAAAAACAAAAACAAAAAACAGATGGCTGAGGAGCCTCTAGTGCTGGAGTGAGACTGGAGCCAGCACAGGAGTGATGCCAGTAAGTGTGGGCAGCCATTTTACTCATGGGTACACAGCAGCCCAGATGTATTAGCCAAGAAAGAGAATGGTTTTACACAGCTGCACAGGTATAGTCAAAGAAAATGGGGCAAGAGAGTTGGTAAGGGAAGAGAGTGACTTAAAAGATGGCATTCCACTTTGGATAGAGAAAGAAATGACTGAGGGGAAGATCGAGGACAGAACAGAGAACTCAAGGGCTTATTGGATTAAAGAACTGAAGCGTTCCACATGGTGATGGGAGGACTTGAGTAGGGAAGACTGTGAGCTCGACAATCTTCAATGAACAAGGAGTGGGCAGAAAATGATAAAAGGCCAGAGGTGAAGCAGGCTAACAACTGACGAGTGCTTGATACATCTCTAATGACCACATGAGTGCAAAATCAGTGAGTAAGTTAATAAAGAAATATATTAATATGAAACACTCTGGCACATTCTGGGAATACCTAATTATAAATCCTGAGATCTGGGTGGGAACAGCAGACTCAAGTTGCAAGGAAAGCCGATGACTCATGTTATCAGAAGAATCAAAGAGAAGCAACTCTTTTCAGCCCTTCGGTCACCAGTGGAGAGGCTGCATCTCAGATCTGCAGAGGTTGACTACCACAGCCACTGGCTCTTTGTACCACTGAGCACTTGAAACATGGCAAGTCTGACTTGAGATGCCTCCATGTAAAGCACACACTGGACTTTGAAGCTACTACAAAAAATCTCATTGAAAAATGTTGATCACCTGTTAAAAAATGCTATTTTTAGATATAGAGGGTTCACTTTTTAAAATTAATTTCAATCTGCTTTTAAAAAAAACTTTTCACATAGGACTGCTAGAAAAACTTAAATTACATGTGTAGTTCACAATACATTTCTCTTGCACAGTGCTGCTCTGGCCTTGCTCAGTAGTGTCCACAATCTTGAACAAAGCGTTGTGTATTTGCACATGTTCAGCCAATAAATGAATAAAGGCAGCCTCTGTGTCGAACTTCCGTATATACATACCTGTTAGTAGGAGTCATATTTGAGTCCTCCAAGGCTGACATTTCTGATCTAGAGGAAATTTCCCTTTAAAAGAACATTTTAAATTACAGAAGTGCCCGTTTGCTCCATTAAACAGGCTTTGCACCCCTAAACCTCTGGGGGTGGGTGCAGGTGTTTATCGCGGCCTCCATTGTCACCATCACAGTTGGGATGAACTGCAGCGTTCCTCTAGTATCTCTTCTTGGAATACTTCTGATAGGGGTAGGCTGAAGGTTATACTTAAATTTTCCTTGTCTGGGAAAGCCAGTGGCAGCATGAGTCCAGGCCACACGCCCTTGGCATCTGCAGTTACAACTTGCTTAGTGATGCTACTTCGCAGCTGAGCACTTGAATTGTGTCAAGTCTCCAGTGAAAGGTGCGGCCCACCAACAATCACACACAGGATTTCAAAGACAATAAAAATATCTCATTTAAAAAGAGTGATGACAGGTTAAATGCTAATTTTTTTTGTTCAAAAATTATTGAAATTAATTTCACCTCTTTTTATATTGGGATAACATGGGTTTATATTACCATATGTCATTCAGAGGTACAGGATCACACTGTTAGATGCAGGGCTCACCACACCCACCACCAAGAAACCCACAGTTCTCCATCATAGTCCGTGGGGCCCTCTCCCCTCGCCCTCTGGTAGCTTCAATTCTATAGTGAGATTTCTAAAATATATTATTGGTGTGTTGTTTCTCTATATTCCACATATAAGTGAAACTAACAGTGTTTGTCTTTCCAAATGCTTAATCTATTTTTAAAATTTTATAAATTAAAAAAAAATTGGAAACGTTACAGTTTGGATGGCTCTTATTCAGCCAGGAATTGTGGAGGAAGATCCTACAATTAGCAATAGCCAAAGTTTTGACTAAGTTCCAAAAAGAGTTGTTAACACTGAACTTACTCTGCGTCAGTAGCTGGCTGTGGATAAGGAAACTAAAAGAGGCCAGCCTCACTGACTTCAGGAAAAGCTTCTAGAAGAACATACCATCCATTGGCCTGGTATTTTGTGCACAGAACATCCCAGTCGAGGCTTAATCCTTTAGCAGAGGTCCACAAGATATACATCATGATAAACTGGCAAGAGTTAAAGGGCCCATCCTATCTCTGTTAAATCAGAATCCTGGAAGCACAGCTTTGAAGTGCATATTTTAAAGACATTGTCCAAATGGATAAGGAGCCATCATTTTACAAAATGATAAATATGATATCTAGTAAGTATCTAAATTTAGGATCTGCGGGGAGTGTGGGCTTCTTGGTAACTATGGTATCAAAATGGAAGACTGGCACAAGAAGTTTTTTTTTTTAAATATTTATTTGTTTGTGCATACAGAACTGGGGTACAGGTCAGAGACTCAGGGGTGGCGAAAGACTTCACCAGAGACAGAATGGGGTGCAGAACAGGCAGATCGACAAAGTATACTGCTGAGGGGAGCAGCGGGCGGGTCAGGAGAGGTCTGCCACACCATGTGGTCACCTCCAGGCAGGCAGGAATGAACTCATGCAGAAGTGGTTTCAGCTTCTTAGTGCAGTGCTTTAACGCTGCGCCACCAGGGAGGGCCGCAAGAAAAGTTTTTTTTTAAATCACCTCAGAGGAGTGGATGGGACTGTGGGGACTCCTTAGTTAGAGTTAATGTTTGGGTGACAAAGTCTAAGGAACTTCTTCACTTTCAGATTGCCCCTGAGACCTTGGCTTCCCCTCAGGCAGACACTGTCTCAGGAGCCAAGTGGACCTACCAAGAAAGCCACAATACTGACACTCTCCTTCTTCCTCCTTTTAGCCTTTCAGTGTTATGATGTACCCCGCTGGTCCTGGATCTGGTGACTCCCCAGAGGGCTTCCCTGAACAGCCCAGACTCCAGCCACAAATTGGAAATCGCACTGCTCAGACACTGGGTACTAAAATTGGGAATAGTATACGGTCCTTCCTTCTTCAGATCATAGTTGGGACAGAAGATTGAAGGTGGGGGCTGGGAGAAAAAGGCAGTGAGGCCTCTTGTAGCACGGAATTGATGGAAGAGCTGGCCTCCATGGAGCGACACATGCTTTGTGCGCAAAGGTTGAGCCCCCGCTGAGTGACTGGCACCAAAGGGTGCACTTGAGCCATACATCCATGGAAATCAACCAGCCAAGGAGACTTGGTCCCTGTGAACCAAGTTTGTGAACGGTTTGTTTTTTCCCCTTACCAATGGGGCACCCCTTCTTTTTCCAGATTAGGAAAAAGTGGGTTCATTTGGAACAAGATGGGAAAGGGGACAAAAATCGTATGTGCTGACGCAAGATATGGCCTCAACTTGTGGCCCAGAATCTGGGGAATACAGTAGAGAAAAGTTGGGGTGACGGAGAGGGAGGGGGGTGTAAGGGGAGTGGAGGGGGTGGGTTGAAGGAGTTGGAGAGGAAGAGGGGGAAGCTCGTGCTCTCCCCAATCTGGACTGAGGAGAGATCATAGCAGCCAGAGGGCTTGGGTGAAGCCTTAAGGAAAGTCCAGCCCTCGTTGTTCAGATGAGCAAACAGATTGAAGCGAGGACATTGAAGCGAGGCAGGCGAGGTGGGCATCTAGTTAATAGCACGATGGAAATAAAACTCTTTAGACCTGGAGTAATACTATGGAGCCTCCAGCGAGCCGCTTAATTTCAAACCCCAGCGCTTGGCCCGCCGTGGGGCGCTCGGCCCCGCTTGTTGTCAAGGGAACCGCGTCCCCGCCCCCGCGGGTCCGGCGTGACCCGAGCTCTCAATAAAGTTGTTGTTGAAGCGTCGTTGTGCCACGTGAGCCGGCCGGAGGCCGGCGCGGG
>NW_004567114.1:19382888-19394020 GCF_000260355.1 Condylura cristata
GGCCCCCTCGGCAAGCCTGTGGCCTGCCTGCCTGGGGCCGGGGGCGGTGGGTCGGGCCTCACGACCACCGGCCCCCGGGCAGTGACAAGATGTGGGGTGGCGGCCTCGGCCCCCCGCCGTGTTCGTCCTTGACCTCACGGGGCCTGGACCTGGCCGGCCACGCTCCCGGGAGGCCCCCTCGGCAAGCCTGTGGCCTGCCTGCCTGCTGGCGTTCGGCCACAGTTAACAGCGAGGGGGCCCCCCCGAGGAAGAGCCCCCTCACCCCCTCGGTGGCCCTGGAGTGCAGAAGAGCTGGGGCTCGCCGAGTCACTACCCCGAGGCTGGAGAGGGCTAGTAACTGAGGCCGTGGTGGTGAATGCCTGAAACATCTGGGTAGAGGCCAGGGGCACCGGGCGGCAGTGGTCTGAAGACCTTGGCTTACCTGTCTCCGGGATTCATTTCACAATCACCTTTCACTGCTGCCTCTCTGCTCGCCTCGCCGAGTCTTTGATTAAAAAAAGCCCGATGCTCAATGCTGAGACAGATGACAGTCAACTTTGAAGCAGTGTGCCGCGTGTTTAAGAGATGTGGTGGGGTGAAGGCAATGCCCAGTTGATACTTTAGAGAGAGAGGAGTTAAAAGTTCTTGTGAATTCTCCATCCCTGGTCTTTGAGATTCTTGAGGCTCTTATGAGATCATCAGTACCCCTCTGAAATCCCATAGGCTTTTTTCTGGCAATGTAAGGGGTAGGACCAAGAAATAGTTTCTTAGAAATAAGGGGCCCAATTGCATTCTGTGCTTTTTCCTTTCTGAACTTTACACATTCGTGCCATTTATAGTTCTTATATCCATTTTCTTATTATAGTTGAATTTTACATCCTCTTGTGCCATTTTCCATCTCAGCTGCATCCCCACGGGCTTCCTATAAGTCGTTCACCCCTGTGCCATCACCATAGTCCAGTGCACTTCCCCTCAGCCCCCCATTTTGATCCCATTCCCCACTCCACCCCTGTAAATGTCTCTGGTACATAGTTGTTCATTATTATTACTCCTCACCCCCACCCCCAACCCCTTTATGCTCCTGCTATGAGTGAAACCATTGTATTTTTCTTTTTCTTTCTGGCATCTTATATCCATTTTTACAGGGGTGTCTACACTGGAATTTGAGCTTGGGGTGTCAACTCTGGAATGCAAGCTCGGGGAGGACAGGCCGATGCCTGCTTTGCTTACTACTTCTCTTGCTAACACACTGCCAGGAATATAGTTGGTAGTCAACTCAGGAGTATCTTTCTCCATACTTAGGAGGAATGAGAAACTCCAAAGAAGTTGCCAGAGAACTAAAGGCGCAGTCATTTCTGGAGCTCTTCCAATGTCCATAATGACAGTCTTAGTGACACATACTTGTCTAGAGGTTTTTAGACCAGTAGTCAGAGTTTTAAGGATCTGAGGGGGTGAAACCACCCTCTTGACCCTACATACCCATTAAAGTAGCCCCTCTTGTAATAGTTTTGTGTGTTTGATTTCTACAGTAGATTTTTTTTGAAGGATTCTATTGTCATAAACTATTAACCATCAACAAAAACCTACTAGATTTGAAAACTATTAACAACACATACAAACCCAAAGAATCCCTGCTATCCCTGGAGGCTGGGAAGTTCCTGGCTGCGGCTTCCCCCAACACTGTTTCAGGGAGCAGAGAATTAATGAGTAGGTCTCTGATATTACAGTGAGCACCCCAGTCCGTGGGTTGAAAGCAAGGCTTTCTAGTCAACATTGATGACACTTGAACTGGGGTACTTTGTTGTGGGGTTACCCCATGCACTGTGGGGAGATCAGAAGCATCCTTACCCTGTGACCACTAGATGCCAGTAGCACCCTCACAGTTGTGACAATCATACATCTCCAAAAAATGCCATATGTCCTCTGATGGCAGCATCACCTCTGGGATAGAGGGACATAAATCCACAATAGCTATAAATAAGATAGTGTCTTTAAACATGTGAGCCATTTGGAAGTTTTTCTTGTCTTAAAAAAAATGGATTGATAAAATGAATCTCAGTAGTTGAGAGTCAGGATTCTGCATAAGTGATTTAGTATGTGAGAGTTGTTTGCTTGCATCAAGATTCTTGCTTAGAGTTTTGGGGCTCTAATTTTAGAGATTTTCCCACCTGCTTTCTTGCCTGTTGGCTGTCATTTGTGGCTGCTGTAGCAGAGAGGTGACAGCTGTCTCTTGCTGTCAGTTGTTGGCACTTTGTGATTTGCAGCCTCTGATGTGGGAAGCTGATAATGAAGTTTGTGTGGATTTATGAGTAGAATAAATAGCTTGGAAAGAGGGCCGAGGGCTTTTGCTAAGAAGTAAATTGTATAGATTTTGAGGCACATTTTTTTTTTTTTTGTCTACTTTAGGCCTTTTGGAATGCAGTAGGAGATTTATAGAATTAGAAGTTCTTGGAGGTTATCCAGTTCACACTCCCCTGGTTCCCACTGTACAGCCAAGAGTGAGCACACCTGATGAGGGCCATTGCCCAGCGTCACCTAGCTTTGTTAATTTCCCTGTCACTTGCTGTTGTGATTTATGGTCCAGTTCTGACTCCAAGGTAATATGGCTCTCATAACCCAAAAGGTGGTGGGAAAATCTCTAAAATTAGAGCCCCAAAATGCTAAGCAAGAATCTTGATGCAAGCAAACAACCCTTCCAGCTAAAAGGGGTGTGGTCATATGTGCTCATGTCTGTCCTGGACTACCGGGACAGTCCTTCTTTCAGTCATGCGTGACTGTTTATCAGATCCCTGTCACATGTATTAGTTAATAAATAAAGCACTTAAAATGATGCCTGGCACATAGTAAGCACCTCTGGTGATGACGTTCTAGGCACCTGGATGGGTAAGCTCAGGCACAGTCAGGGGAGATGGATGCAATTCTTGCTTGTCTGAATTAATGCTCCTTCTGATGTGGGGAAGGTGCGGGTTGTGTGATGCTGGAATCTTTTTAACATGGTGTTTTGCCTGTCCTCTTAGATGCTTTCTTCACATGTCGGAAAAATGCCCTCCTGGCGAAGAGCCCATCCTCCCAGGTAGAGGGAGACTTTGCCATGGCCCCTCGGGGCTCCGACCAGGAGGAATGTGAGGGTCTACTGCAGCAGGGGCGAGAAGAAGGGCCAATTGAGGGGCTCTCAGCTGTGAACGAGAGTCCCTTTGTGGATAAGGGACTAGCCCAGAGCAGTCTGGCGCTCCTGATGGAAAATCCTGGAGAACAGGAAGCTGCTTCAGAGGACAAGTGGTCCAGCAGGCCGCTGAGTGACCTGCAGGCATCAGAGAACCTGGAGGATCCTTTCCCAGAGGCGCAAGGAGAGGAGCCACTGCCAGAGGTCGAGGAACCTGTGTGGGCCCCAGTCCCTGTGCAGACGGCCCCCCACTATGCTGACTGTGCTGTCCTCCCAGTGGGCGCTGTGGCTGCAGAGCAGTGGGTGGAGGACTCCGCTGTGGTGGCGTGGAGCCTAGCATCTGAGCCTGTGCCCCAGGAAGAGGCTCCCATCTGGCCTTTTGAGGGCTTGGGGCAGTTGCAGCCTCCCCCACTAGAGATCCCATATCACGGTGAGTGGACAAGGGCTGCATGAGTCTCGGCGGCAGGTTCTCTTGGGTGTGGGTGAGCCTTTGACCTGACCAGTCAGTCTCCAGTGGGAGCTCTGCCTCTGCAACCTGTTTCCCTGAGACTTTTGCAGCGTCAGATCTAGGGGAGCCTCAGCGATCACCTCACCCAGCCTGTGCTCTCACTGATGAACTTATCACGGTGCAGAAGGGCAGTAAGGCCTACCAAAAGCCACATAGCTGGGTGGTGCAGAACTTAGCTCTGTTCTGTACACTGTTGCGTCCCAAGGTTTCCTGGGAAATGCGGGTGAGAGTGCCCAGGTCCTCCACTTCTAAATGTGTTACCTTCTGGACTCCCGTGGGAAGAGTGAGTTTTGTAGTGCATATAGGCTTGAAGTCCATATAGTTGCCTGGTCCAGGGGAAACAGGGACAAATGGTTGCTAGCCCCCAGGCTCTTCCAGGTTTAGGAGTCAGAAAACTCCCATGGCTGAGATTACGCTAGAGATGTCTTTAACCTCCGGTGACTATTCATAACACCGACCTCAGTGGTTTCCCAGAGACCCCTGGGTTCGTCACAGGAAAGCCCTTGGCAACGAGTGGGTACTAGGCCCCAGGTACTGTGCTGGATACTGAGGCACCGGGCAAACAGGCTGAGGTTCTTTGGCTTTATGGAGCTCACTGGTCTGAGAGTGCCGGGCCAGGTGTCAGGAGGATGCAGAAAGGAGCTTCACGTGCAGTATTGCTGGGTCAGGAGAGCGGACCACACTCGGGTAACATGCTCTTCTTCCCAACCGCTACACAGAAATCTTGTGGCGAGAATGGGAAGATTTCTCCTCTCAGCCAGATGTCCAGGGCCTGGAGGCGGGGGATGGCCCTCAATTCCAGTTCACACTCATGTCCTACAACATCCTGGCCCAGGACCTGATGCAGCAGAGCTCGGAGCTCTATCTGCATTGCCACCCGGACATCCTCAATTGGAACTATCGCTTTGCGAACCTCATGCAGGAATTCCAGCACTGGGACCCCGATGTGAGTGAAGAGGGGGGGCAGTGCCATCTTGTATTCCCTTGGGACCTGGGCTGTTTCCCAATGCTCTCGCAAAAAGAATTCAGTGATTCTTGTGATTGGCTCCCTGCCTAGGGCTGGGTCTTGCCTGCTGGGGTAAGTGAATTTTGGCAAAGGCAGAGAAGATTCTTCCTTGGTGTGTACTTCCCTGTGCCTTAAGCCAGGGAGGGAGACTTGAGGGATTCTGGAGCAGCAAAGTCCTGCACCTACTTATGGTCTTCTCAGCTTGCGTCCCAGGCTTGTTTTTGCCTGGTGTTGGTGTGGGAAGTTTCACTGGGATCATGCCTGACCCCTACAGCAGCTCCCCACGCGGCCTCAGTGCCTGCTCTGGGCCCAGAGTCACACACCAGCACCCGTAAGCTGAAGTGATTGGTTGTCCGTTAATTTCCCAGATCCTGTGTCTCCAGGAAGTCCAGGAAGATCATTACTGGGAGCAGCTGGAGCCCTCTCTGCGCATGATGGGTAACGCAGCTGCTGGCCTCAACGCCAGCTTCCTTCTGCAGCCCTGTCTGCTCCCCTGAGGGCACTGCCTTTTCCTGTTGTCTCAGTAACTCCTCATTCTCACCCGTGAGCCAGCACCTTCTTGTGTGGGTGGGAGGGAGTTCTGTAGCGCTTAGGCCATTCTGACACACATTGCCTTTTAATCCTTGAAATAACCAGCCTGGAGGCTGAGTAGTAGTCGCCCCACTTACAGCTGAGAAAACAGGTTTCAAAACTGTGTGTGACTTGCTCGAGGTCTAGAAACTACACGGGGTGGGCTGTGGAGCTAGGGCTCCGACTTGTCGGACCCGTGCCTTTCCTCTCAAGCTGCATTGTTTCATACCCTTCTGTCCCTCCTTCCCCTTCTAGCACTCTGGTTACAAGCAGCAGAACCAAGGCGCTGGCCAGGGCAAGGCCCGCCCCGGGAGCAGCAGGAGAGTGCCGAGGCACTCACACCTGGGCTGCTGCCACTGGTTGGAGGGATTCAGGCCGCAAGGACTCTGACCCATCTCCTTGGTGGGGTGTTCCTTGCAGGCTTTACCTGTTTCTACAAGAGGAGGACCGGGTGTAAAACAGATGGCTGTGCTGTCTGCTACAAACCTACGAGATTCCGTTTGCTCTGTGCCAGCCCTGTGGAGTACTTCCGGCCTGGCCTGGAGCTCCTCAATCGGGACAACGTGGGCTTAGTGTTGCTGCTGCAGCCACTAGTCCCAGAAGGCCTGGGGCAAGTCTCGGTGGCCCCCCTGTGTGTGGCAAATACCCATGTCCTGTACAACCCACGCCGGGGCGATGTCAAGCTGGCTCAGATGGCCATCCTCTTGGCCGAAGTGGACAAGGTGGCCAGGCTGTCCGATGGCAGCCACTGCCCTATCATCTTGTGCGGGGACCTGAATTCCGTCCCTGACTCGCCTCTCTACAACTTCATCAGGGACGGAGAGCTGCAGTACCACGGGATGCCGGCGTGGAAGGTGAAGTGGGGGCGGGTCAGCGGGCATGGGCACTCAGCTGAGGGAGAGGCAGCCGCCGGCATGCAGTGCTGTGGCCGGGGCCTGACCCCTCCAGCTTTGCTTTGGCAGTCGAACAGTTTGTCGAAGCCTGGAAGTGGGGAACTCTTGCGTGCCTCCGGCTTACTGGAGTCCTCTGAGTCCTTATTCATTTTGAATTTGCAACAACACGCGCTTACATTTTGGCAAAAAAGCCAAACATCAAACTGAGCCCCCTTTAGGACCTGACTCCCTACCTTAGGGCCACGTTCTGACTGTTTCATCAGAACTGGGTGGTGCTCTTCTGGACCGTCTCCTGTACTCTGACGCGCTGTCTTTGTTCCTATGATTTTGTCATCATCACATACATTTAGTAAGCTCTCACTGTGTGCCAGAAGCTAGTTTAAGCACTTGATATGTATTTTCACAATTTCTAGCATTGCTTCCATTTTGAACACGAGGAAACGAAGGCAGAGAAGTGAGGTCTTCGCGGGGCCTGCGTCCCCGGGCTAGTGGCGGAGTCGGGATCGTGCCCCCAGAGCTAGGCAGCCACTGCTCTCACCAGCCGCTGGTCGCCTGGCCCTGTGTGTGCCTGTGCCCCTGGCGTGCTGCCGTACGCTTCACTTGTAGACACACGCGTGTGTCTGTGAATCTGTCTCATTCCTCTCACCTGCTGAATGTTGACAGCAGCGATTCCTCAGTTTTATCAGAGTTTATTTCGTCCTATGCTGGGATCCGGTTTGTGTTGGTTTCTCGATAGGTCACTTGTTCTTCCTGTTCCTTTGTGTTGCCCCTGCTGATGCCGCCTACTGCTTAACTTCTGTCAAGGTACTGTGGAGAAAGAACACAGAGTGAATTGTTGTTGGGACACTTTGGCCTTTTATTTGAAGAGCCAGTGGTGTTCTGGTTGCCACGTGTGTAGAGAAAAGCGTTATCCTGCCAGAAAGTTGCTGTGACTAATGAATTTAAGGAACAGGAGAAAGAATTTACTAAATGGCCACCGTGTGGCAGACACTGTTAACACAGTGATTAAGAATATTCATTTTAAAACCAGACAGTCCTTAGTTCAAATCCCTGCTTTCCCACCTCAGGCAAATTTCTTAACTTCCTGAAGCCCGTTGGCGTCATCCCCAAACTGGGAATACAATGGCATCTACTAAACAAGTTTTCCTTTGCTTGGTAGATATGTATCTCGTGTTTTCCAGTTGCTGTTTCACTGTAGCATTATTAGCCCATTCTATAGCCGAGGAAGCTGAACCCAGGAGGGGTCACTAACTTGGCGAAGTCCTGTAACTGGCAAGTGGCCATCTGCTCCGGGCTCCCGTGCGGCTGCAGGTGGCATGTTGGGAATTTATGTCCTGGAGGGCAGAGCGCTGTTCATCCCTGCTCTCCCCCAGCGCACAGCTCGTGTCGTCTGCCCTTGGCACTCAGACATTTGTCGTGACATGGAACAAAGGGGGTTCGGCTGCACACGGCAGAGGCGTGCCGGGGGCTGGTGCTCTCAGATGCTTTCCCGCTACGTTCTGCCCATTCCCAGGCTGCTCATTTGACGGAGGTGGTGACATAGGCACAACAAAGTGCTTTGGTGCTTTTGATTCTGTGGTTTCTCAGTTACAGGTTTAAGGTGCTAACCTTGATCTAGAAGATCCAAAGAAAAACTTCTCCCATTACAAATCAAAACCCTGGAAAGCTGATCTTCCTGTGGAGAAGCGTGTAGATTTTTCTGAAATTCAGGGGACCATATGGTCATACAATTCTGTTTTCATTGACTCACATACCTCACTCTCTCACTCCTTACCACGGTCTCATGGGTATTTCAGTGTTTCTAGTAAAAAAAAAAAAAGAAAAGGTTTTAATTAGCTTCTTGTTTTAACCTTCCCACGAGACTTGCGTGGCTTATATTATGTATGTAGCATATGACTGGGTGTGTGTGTGTCCACATGTCCTAGTACATGGGATATTTCCCTTTTCCATCTCGGTTTCCTCATTCCCCACCTGGTCCTTCCTTGTAGGTATCTGGACAGGAAGACTTCTCCCATCAGCTTTACCAGAGGAAGCTGCAGGCTCCACTATGGCCCAGCTCCCTGGGCATCACTGATTGCTGTCAGTATGTCACCTACTGTCACCCCAAGAGATCAGGTGAGTATGTAACACAGTCTTGGGTGACAGTCTTGGCTTCGTGCACATTTTAGGAGCAAGCTGGCACCTCAGTGACAAGGCAAAGTATAATCCTTTCAATTCTCTTAGCAAGTTTCCCCGTCCTCCTCACTGTCCTCTTCATGGCCACCTGATGAAGCGGTAACTTTCTCATAGCCACTGGAAAGTGCCTTATCTTCAGACTTGCTCTGGGTCCCCGCACTGGAAGCTTCTTGATATTTAGGAGGTCTCAAGCATGTTACTCCCTTTCCTTTCTTTCACCGTGTGGCTTTTCCCGGTTTTCAGAGAGGCGTAAGTATAGCCGAGACTACCTGCTGCGTTTCCGCTTCTGCAGCATCGCTTGTCAGCGACCGGTGGGGCTGGTTCTCATGGAGGGAGTCACAGACACGAAGCCAGGTAACGGGAACTAAGCCTGTCTTCTTGGCCTTCTTTCCTCTTCACCCCTGGTATTTGTCAGTTCTGCGGTTTCTTAGTCTTTTCTAGATAAAATCCTGAGAGGTCAGATTCTGCTAATAAGTGTGCTGAGGAGGACGGTCAGTGGAATTCAGTGACCATGGACATCACTGGATGTGCGGTGCAGTGAGGATGTGGACCAGGAATCAGGAGACCTGGTGAACAGCTCTGAGACTTTGTAGCTGTTTCACCTTTTTAGCTGTTAAGTTGCTTGTGACTGGCAAGAGTACAGCATGATACAGATGATGCGGCACGGAAAGTCAGAGGTGACAGTGGTCCTGACTGCAGTAAATAGTTACTCCTCAGGCTGATGGAGCAGTGTATACTTGGCGCTGCCTCCCTGCTGTCTCTAGACCACTCCAAAGCAGGGAAGAGAATGCGAAATGTCTTTGAGAAAGCCGGAGATCTGAAGCTGTCTGAAGCTGTGAACCACGGCATGGGTGAGATGGCTGCGCAGCGCAGTCAGCACTGTCCGGGTGCTGGAGGGTGCGCAGACTCACCCCGGGGGCGCTCGATCCGGGAAAGGACCAGCAGAGTGCACTTTTCCGAGGTTAGGAATATACCTTGGGGCACGAAACCAGAATCGCTGGTTTCATCGACTGGGCTAGACTTTCACATTGTGATGGGACATTCTCTGCATCTGTCTTAGCCCTACGAGACCATAGAGGAAGAACCAGTGGTGAAGGGTCAGTCAAGCAGATTTGTATTAAGTAGCCTGTCCGAGTGACAGAGGGAAGATGTGATACTTGTGAACTGCAGGTTTCTTCAGGCCAGGGAGGGGGAGGGGTAAAGATTAAAGGGACTCAAACACAGTCTTCTAGCATAAGGAAAATTCCTGCTACTTGGAATGCGTATCTCGCTCTCCCCTTATGTAAACCATATAAATAGGTGGTACCGAAATACCGCGACTAATTCAGAGTGGGCTGCCCAAAAGGAGCGAGTGTGAGATGGGCACTAGCGCAGTGCCAGCAGAAAAAGTGGAAGTTACAGGGGAAAGAAATGACATGTAAAGAAAGCTTCAAAGAGAACAGTTTGGTTTCCTATGCAACAAAGCATATGAAAATTATTTTCCTATGAATAAAAAAAATTGCTTTTATAAAAGAAGAGCACAAAAACAAAATAATTACCTTTGTAAAGTAAATTCAGGGACACGGCAAGACATTAAAAGGTGAAATGTAAGCTGCAGAGCTCAGAAAAGAAGTATACTGAAATGATGGCCAGCACGTAAAATGAAGACGAAATTGGATGCAGCACGAGAGAGAACAGATGCCACCGGAAACAGGACAGGAGACACAGGTCTGGGGAAGAAAGCAAGATGAAAGTGAAGGGACGGAGAGGATGAGAGGGAAGTGGCAGTCCTGGAAGATACGGAGATTCAACTTACCTGCACCCAGAGTTCACGGAAGAAAATTGATATCATGATCCAAAGGGCAAACTTAAGTGTGATTTGAGGAAGATGAAAAAACCAGGATCTTTAGATTGAGAGGGTGTACTGTGTCCCCTTAAGAAGCGACACAAAGTCACCACTGTCATCCTAGTGAAGTCGTGAGGTGCTAGAGAGCGCAGTGGGCTGTTGAAGCAAAAAGAACTGTCGCGAATCCCGGCCTCACGCGTGTAGCCTTCAATTCCAGGAGACAGTGTAGCCATCTTCAAGGAAGGAAGATATGGGCTCAAGAATTTTAAACTCGACCAAAAGCCTTTCTGGAAGAACTCATTAGAATAATAACTTAAGACAACCAACCAGTGACTGGGAAAAAGCTATAGTAAAAGGCCTGGTGGTAAGCAATGAATTTATTTTTTTTTTCTTGTACAAATTTAGTTTGAACCGGCACTTTTCACAGAACAATGAACATTTCAATGGCTCAGCTTTTTTTTTTTTTAATTGTGAAGCCATTTATTACAGCTGTGGTAATGACAGTAATAATAATAATGATGGCCACCAGGCGTTGACCAGCTGGCATGGGCTGGGAACTTGCACAGCAGTCAGGCTCAGGCAGGGATGCAGTGGCTCATTGTTTGAAGATCGCAAAATCATCAAGTTTAGTGGTGACAGGATCCCACGTAGGTAATTTCATGTCAAGAATAGGTTATTAAAAAAATCAGTGCTGTTCTTGAAGCATAAAAGAAGCAATTCAGTTTAACAACAAAATTAAACCAAATACTTTTAAAATACATACTGACAATCACCTTGTCAGCAGAAAATACCCAGTTCACTAACAATGCAAAATAATAGCAGTATTTTTAAAATTGAGATCATATGTGGATAAACACATCCATGCCCTTATGTTTGGTCCGTACCCCTCCCAGCACCAAACCAGCTCCTGGTGGACTTCTTTTAAAGACTTCAAAATCTAAAAAGCTTGGCCTTTCTTTTATTTATTTATTTATTTATTTATTTATTTATTTATTTATTTATTTATTTATTTA
>NW_004567114.1:19394350-19422398 GCF_000260355.1 Condylura cristata
ATGCCCTGAGTTCTTTTTTCAAGAAAATTTCTTGAGATGGAATAACAAGTAGTTTCCAGCCTACTACCAGAGTCATTCACCCCAACTCTGCACACCACAATATGCTGACTTGACCGTGACATTGAGTTTAGTGGGAAGCCTCTGGCTTGCAAAAGTTCAGTGTCACATAGCAACTGTGTGACTTACCCTCACTCTGATATCGCGTTACATCGAGATGTTCTACCTCATTCAGGTTGTATCACTTAAAAATAAAAGTGACTCTCACTCCCCAGCTCCCAGACCCTCTCTTGCTCATATTTTCAATCATTAATGATTTCTTCTTTCCAGTATGGTTTGTGAAGACACTGGTAGGGGTTATTGTGTTCTCTTTCTCGTGAGCACTGTGTATTTACATGGAACTCTGGAACTTCAGGTCTTAACCAGTAAGAACAAATCTTATGCTCAAATAAGTGTATTACTGGGCAAAAATGACTCCTACGTGATTTTTGTAAAACTACTGTTTACAAACTGGCCACAGAGTAAAAGCTGTTTGACTGGTGCTTTAAGCAGGAAAGTTCTGAATTCAACTTCTCTTGCAGAAGTGCTTGTTTAGCTGCTGCCAGGGTCAGACTGGCCCAGGAGAGGATGCACTCAGCTAGCTGATGCTCAGGCCTGCTTGGTCCCTGCTCCGTCGGGGAGCCCTTGAGTCCCGGGTCACTGCCCAACGCTGTTGCTACACAGTGCTGTGTAGGTGGAACCTGGTATCGAAGGAAACCATTTTTAATATCCTGTTGGGTCACGACCCATGGTTTTTCTGATAAAGATATTCATATTTTGAATGTGCATCTCCAAATAACACCACATACCAGTCCCAAAGTGAAACTGCAGGATAGAATGAGGGTCGCAGAAAGTAAGGCTTTAATTCATCTTCCTCATCCACAGCAGATCAGGTGGATAAAACATAACCCAAAATAGAGAAGACTTGTGGAAGATGTCCTGATAAATGTGATGGTAAATCACTACAGCAGATTGTAAACACAGAGAACAGAGCAGAAACAGACACTTTTTTTTTTAAATAATGTAATAGTTTATTTTTACATCATTTTGTGCATTTTTCCATCTCAGTTGCAATCCCCTTGGGCTTCCCATCACCAAATCACTCATGTGCCATCACCAGTCCAGTGCATTTCCCTTCCCCCACTGTTTTTGATCCCATTCCCCATTCCACCCCCATAAATTGTCTCTGGTATATAACTGTTCATTATTATTATTTTTATTTTCTTGCCTGGTCCGTTATACTCCTGCTATTAGTGAAACCATTTGGTATTTTTCCTTTTCTTTCTGGCTTATTTCACTAACCATGATCTTTTCCAGCTCCATCCATGTTACTGCAAAGGACATGTGTTTCTTTTTTTTGGTTGCTGAGTAATATTCCATTGTGTATATGTACCACATCTTTTTAATCCAGTCACCCACTTTTGGGCATTTGGGCTGTTTCCATGTCTTTCCAATTGTAAATAATGCAGCAATAAACATGAGGGTGCAGGTATCTTTTTCAATCAGTGTTTTTGTATCTTTTGGGTAGATACCTAGGAGTGGGATTGCTGGGTTGTAGGGAAGCTCCATGTTTAGCAGTTTGAGGAACCTCCAAACAAGAAACAGATACTTTTTAAGTATTCTTAAGAACTGGCCATGTATTAGACCACCACAAATGACCTCAGTAAGTTTCAAAAAGAAGTAGTAGTATAGTCATCTTTCTCTGAACACACTCACAGTTCCAACAGGAGTAAAAACAAAAAGGAAACTCTCATCTGGACATTTAAGAAAATTCAACCTTTTAGGTTAAAGAGAAAATTTATACTGGAATTTCAGGATTTCTGGAAAATGATGAAAATACCATATATTTGTGGGATATAGCCAAAACAGTGTGCAGTGAAAAATTTATATAATTCTAGGGAATATTTATTACAGAATCAAAATTTTATTAATGATGAAAAAAGCTGGATATGCATTAATTCTCCAGCTTTCTTACATAAGAAGAAAAGAACAAACTAGAAGAAAACAGAAGGAAGGAAAATGAAAATGGAGATAATTTTAAGAACAGAAATACAATAGTGGGCCTCCCTGTTGGCCTGGAGGTTAATTACAGTCTTAGCTGTGTCAGGGATATAGCCTGAGTTCCACGCCCGGGAATGGACCCCCATGGCCCAGCAGACCTCTCCTGTCTCCCCGCTGCTCCCCTTAGCGGTGTATTTCAGTATATCTGCCTGTCCTCCTCCCTATCTGTGTGTGATGACTCCTCTCACCCCCTGAAGCTCTGGCCTGCACCTCAGTTCTTGTATGCATAAGTATGTAAACAAATCTATTTTAAAAAAGTAAATACAATTATTATAAATATAAGGTTGGTTGTTTAGACAGAAAACAGATGTCAGTTAGTTAACCTCCCTAGTTAGCCAATATAAAAGTGGGGGTGAGGAGTTAAGTATCTGGATACAGAGAATTCATAGGATTAGAAGGGGATTCTTTGCTCAACTAAGTGCAAAATTTGAAAATATAGATGACATGTTAATTTTAGCAAGTGCAATTTACTAAAACTTATTGCAGGAGAGAGGGATCATTTAAAGAGACTATCATGGAAAAAATTAGAAAAAGGTTTTAAAGATGCAGTTCCTCAAAAATACCAGGCTCACGAGAATGTCATCAAGCCTTTTAAGAACCTCTAATTCTGTTACTATTTAAATTGTTATAGTTTACAAAAGAAGAAAGGAGTCAGGTTATTTTCTCAAACAGTTACATTGACACCAACATTTAAGAGTCAACAGAAAAAGACTTACAGACTCTAATACTGTCCACTTAAGGTTATCCATTTACCATCTGTTGATACAAAAAATTTTAAATAGAGGATCAAGAATAGAATCTAGCAGGTCATATACCAGGACCAAATGTAGTTTATTGGGACTATAAGGATAGTTTGATCTTGGGATAAATAATATAATTTATCATGCTAATATATATATGAAGTCTATTAAAATATAAAATATACTATCTTTTAATGTTGAAGAAAATTTGTTAAAATTTATCATCTAGGTTCCTTTGAGAAGAACATTTTTTGAGAATCTATTTTTTTTAATTAAGAAAAAAAACAGATAACTGCACACATCATTAAGATACATGTATTGCAGGGACCTCCCTGTAGGCACAAGGGGTTAAGTCTCAGCACTAAGCCACTGCAGCACAAGTTCAATCCCTGGCCAGGGGGCTGACCCACATGGCCGTAGCAGAACTCTCCTGTCTCACCGGCTGCTCCCCCTCAGCAGTGTGTTTCAGTCAGTCTGCCTGTTCTGCTCCCCTCTTGTCTCTGGGGAATCCTCTTACCCCTACCTCTCTTGCCTTTATCCCACTTCTTCTATGCATAAATAAATCTTAAAAAAATATATACGTTTATCTCAGCTTCAGAAATCAGCATCTTGCTTAAACTAAATGCTGTATGACATTTCTGAACAATAGCAGGATGACCACTGTCTTTTACCTATGTTCAGAAATACCACCTAACAAATTAGAAATGGAAAATAGAAATACAGGTAAGAATATAGAAGTAAAAATGGAAAGAAGGGGTTAGTCTGTCCTTGTTGCTAACATTGTGATATAACTGTTCATCCAAGAGAATCAAGTAAAAGCTATTCTGAGTGTTAAGATAATTCTGAAAAAGTAGTTGGGTGCAAAATTAATATGTGGATATCAATTCTATATAGATACATATTTTCATACATGAAATTGTACTTTTTTTAAAAAAATATTTATTTATTTATTCATACAGAACTGGGGTATACAGGCCAGAGATGCGGAGGGTGAGAGGATTCACCAGCGACAGAGTGGGGATCAGAGCAGGCAGATCAACAAAAGTACACTGCTGAGGGGAGCAGCGGGCGGGTCAGGAGAGGTCTGCCTCGCCATGTGGACTCCTCCGGGGCAGGCGGGGATCGAACTCATGCAGAAGTGGCTTAAACTTTTTAGTGCAGTGCTGCGCCACCAGGGAAAACTATACTTTTACGAAGGGATAGTGAAAATAGACCTAATAACAACCAAAAGAAAAACAGTAATAAATATATTGACAAGAAAATGTAAACTATATAAATATTTTTCATTTTGGTACTTTTTTCTTATATTATTGTTAATTTTTGGACAGTACATGATTTCTCCCCTCAGCTCCGGGCGCCACAGTTCTCCCAGCACCAGAGCACCCATAGCCGTCACTCTAGTCCCGTGTGTATGTGTGTATATGTAGTTAGGTGTGGGCACAGGTAGACACACACTCAGGTGCTGTGTGATAGGGAACCGAGAAGGGCACATCAGGGATCTGGCAACATGGGTAGTTCCCGGGCAGGAGACGTGTGGCAGGGGCCCCAGAGGGGGAGGGAGGGGTGTCTTCTCTACATTTATTATTGTGCTGTATGCTTGTATTTCCTGTTCTGAAAACAAGCTTAGGAAAGGCGCTGAGCTAAGGCAGACCATGAGTTTGGAGGCCCCTGAATAGCTGCCTTCTTGAGGCGCCTCACTTTGGGTCATGGCTTTCTTTCCTCCCTTCATCTTTTCTCTTTCTCTTTTCCCTTCTGGCGCAATCCATGCTGGGATCCAAGGGGGTTTCATGGTGCAAGGTTGCTCCCTGCTTCACGGTCTGTGAATGCCAAGCCCCTTTCTTCTCTCCACCAGAGCCACCTGTTGGCTGGGCTGAGTCTGTCCTTGAGGAAGACACATCTGAGCCTGAGCCCGTCTTCCCCAGGTAATGTTCCTCCCAGTGCCCTTCAGCTTGCATGTCAGCCCCTGAGGGAAATTCCCATTGGCTTTCCTGAGGTTGACTGGGGGAGCACTTTTGACCAAGGTCTCTCTAATACCTTCTAAGCTATGGAAGGACTTACATGCACAGAGACCAGGGCTGACCCACTTAGGTTCTTGCAGATGAGCTGTCCTGCTCTCTTTCCCTAGAAGGTGTGGCCTCACGGAAGAGGTTGCTGACGAGGGGTGGGCACATTAGCTGTACGTCACCAGGTAGTAAGAGGAGAGTATGGGGGAGGATGGGAATAGTAGGGGGGCTGACTATAAATCTGTCTGTTTCTAGATTAGGTTAAGACTGTCAGCTTCTTATGAGAAGGAATTTGCTGAGTCTGAGTTACTTGGGATCATCCCTTCAAAATACTTCATTAAGTCCCCAGAGAAAGTGGCCTTGGGCAATGTGATATTTGTTGACTGACATCTTCTTCTTCATTCCTGTAGGACCGTGGGCACCATCCAGCACTGCCTCCATTTGACCTCCGTATATACCCATTTCCTGCCCCAGCATGGCCGCCCCGAGGTCACCACTATGCCCTTGGGTCTTGGAACAACAGTGGATTACATCTTCTTCTCAGCTGAGTCCTTTGAGAATGGGAACAGAACTGGTCAGCCTGGTCAGTCCTGGGTTCCTGGGGTCAGCTTATCGGGCATTGGGTGGCAGGGCTTGGGCTGCTCGGGCAGCAGGCATTTGTTTTATGCCTAGCAGGCCTTGGTCAGCAGGCCAGTACCTGCCTTCTCTTACCAGTGCAGCACTAGAGAAGTGTGTGTGTGTGTGTGTGTGTGTGTGTGTGTGTGTGTGTGTGTGTGTGTGTTGGGGTGGTTTGGGGGGAGGTGGTTGTTGCAGTCTTCATCCTTATTTTGGAGGTAAAACTGTAGCCCCAGGAGGTGATTGAATTTGGAGTGGAAGCCCATGAAGTAGAGACTGGGTTAGGTTAGAGTCCCTATTTCCTGTTTCCTGGCCTTCTACCAGTAGGCGTAGTGTGGGAGTCGACCAGCCTATGCCTGCTTTGCTTAAAGAATGCTTTTAAAAATATTTGACTTGATTTTCTGTGCTGAAAGGTCAGGTTTTATATAGAAAAATCTGGATTTCTAGCTGCTCTTGGCAAATGAGAAGATGTTGTGATGCTGGGTCTGGGCTGATGCTCTTGAGTTTGCAATTCAGCCCCACTGATCCACCCTGCTTCATTCACTAATGAATCAGGAGTATCTTGAGACAAGGGGGCCTCAGTTGGGGGTGGGGGCCGCCAAGGAGGTGCCGCCATAGGCAGGGTTGCCAGAAGCCCCACCTCCTCTGTGCAGGCGGCTGTGGCTACTATACCACTGGCATCTGCTTTGTGCCCCAGATCGCAGGCTGTGTCAAGATGGAACTCTCAAGCTCCTGGGCCGTCTCTCCCTCCTCTCTGAAGAGATTCTCTGGGCTGCCAATGGCTTACCCAACCCCTTCTGCTCTTCAGACCACCTCTGCCTGCTGGCCAGCTTCGGGATGGAAGTCACTGCCCCATGACAGCTTCCAGGGGAAGAGAGCTTCTCTTCCAGAAGAGTGAGCTCACTGGATCAGAGACTGTGGAAATATCCAATGCTTCTGGAAGCTTAGATCCAAGGAACTTATGTCCCCACCCCTCTCCCTCCTCGTCCCTTCCCCATGGTTAGATACTCTCCAGGCCTGTCCACGTGCTCTGCCTGTGGTCCCTGCCCACCCCCACCTCTTCCTGATCCTGTGCCACGTATTCAGTGGTCTTGGGAGAGGCTGAACAAGGGGCTTCCCCTTCTTCCATGTATCCAGTGCTCCCCCTTGATTTTTAATTACCAGGGTTGCGGGAGCTATTGATCTCATTGGTTATTTGCTTTCAGGCTGTTTCTTGGTAGTATGTTCTGACCCAGTCAGTCTTCTTGCCTCTTGTGACCTCCGGGCCCAACCCCCTTTCCAGGCACACACACGAGGTGTGTGTAGCATGTGTGCATCCTCTCAGGGCTCGACTGCTGCACATAGCCAGGCCTGCGTCTGACCAGCCCACTCCCACACTGGGACAGTCGGCCAGAAGGCAGCCAAGAGCGTGACCTGGAAGTTGTGTGTTGCCAGGCAGCAGCCGGGGGCTGGCCCGTCTCTCCTTTTTTCCTGTTTCCTTAGGCACTCACCATGCCAGCGGGGCATATTCCCATCTGGGCTGTGGGGACGAGTGGGCCCACAGTCTGGGGAACACATCTGGGGATGCCCTGCCTGCCTCCGTAACCTCTGAGGCTCCCATCCAGAGATCGCTGCAGACCTGACATGTTTTCTCTAAGTCATGGCCCACTCTCCAGGCTGCCCTTAGGGAAGCAGAAGTTTGTAGACTGGGATCATGGTTTAAGGCTTCAAAACTCTTAAAGGATGAGGAGAAAGAACCTCTAGAAAGTTCTTGTCTCACAGCAGTCTGCAGCCCACAAAACTGGGGTGAGGTTAGGAGCCCCGAGGGGTTGGGGTGAGAGCAGGTGGGCTGTGCAGCTGCTTCAGCTGGGACTCAAGACCTCAGGGACTTGTTTCTCTTCTGCACACCTGAGCAGCAATTTTCTGTGCCTCTTTCCCACCATTTGTTCCTTTTTGCTGCCTCTCCCATTCCCTCCCTTGTTTCCCCTAGGAGAGCCTGACTCTTAGCTCAGCCACACCTGGTTCCCAGCAGGGGTGGCCCTGTGCATACTGGTCGGAGGACTGGAGGTGGCTGTGGTGGCCTAGCTTGCAGATTTGCTCGGGCCAGCAAGACCTTGGCTGTTCATTGCCTCTGCATCGCCTCTCCTACGGCAGGGCCGCCCCGTCAGCCCTCGGGGCTCCCTGGCTCACACTGTATCACCCGCATGCCTTAATCTCTCATTGCTGGGATGGGGCCTGGGGTGTTCTGGGGCCAACTCCCCCACCTCTCCCTTAACTCAGGTAGCTGCCGACCCTTGCAGACACGGCTGGCTTCGCCCACTTGGCCTCCAGAGTGGAACTGAAGGCAATAGGCGAGAGGCTGGAGTTAAGGACAGTTAGCCAGAGGTTAGTGCTTTTTGCTTTTTTTGAAAGCCAAAGACCCAGCTTGAATTCTGCTGCTGCGTTCATGGTTACAAACTTCCCACACCTAGGTTCTGGGGAATTTATCTCTGCATGCGTTTTCGTTTTTGGTTTTGAACATTATTTACTGGGTACTGGGCATGTGCCTGTCTGAGCCCCAGGCCCACTGCCCACAGCCCACCCTTGACTCTTGTCCTTCCCTGGGCACCTCCCGAGATGGTGTCAAGTCACTGTCCTGGCGGTTCAGAGGACGATGGTCCATCCTGGTCCCCTTCTGCTATGAAATGCAGTTTAAAATGGCTGAAGAGGATAGAGGGAGGAGCATGATAGGTGATCTTTCCTTTGTTTTCATGTTTATTTCTGTTCTGGAAATGAAATGGGGTTTTAAATGCTCACCTAAGCTCTCTTTTCCAAATAAAGGTTTGCCTTTTCCCCCTACTCTTGATCATTTTCTTAGGACCCTCAGTGGCCTGAGGAGGTGGTGCCTGGAGAATGAGGTGGGCGGAGAGGAAGAGACTGGGGGGCTTTGGATCCTGGGGTGGGGTCGCAAGGTATTGCGACCTTTTTGCTGTTAACTGCTGTGAGGCCTGGGAGGAAAAGGACTTGAGCAGACCCCTTGTCCCAGCCTGTGGGGTGCAGCTCCCGTCTCCATCCTTGCCACGCAGGAGCAGAACAGTTCTGTCAGCCGCTTCCATTCTTATTCCATCTGCTGCCCTGTCTCCCCCATTCCACACTGCATTTCAGCAGGGTCTGTGCCGGAAGTGGGACGAGATGTGCATTTCCTGAGCAGAGCCAGGCAGCCACATGAGACGCGATGCCTGTGGCAGATGCCGCGTGCTGAGTATCTATTTCTGATCTTCTCCCTTGCATTCTGGAGCCAGAGCGGAGCTGTGGGCCATCTGCTGCTGGAAAGGTTTCTTTTCCTTCCAGGCCTCACTCTGCTGGCGTTGTGTCTTCCTCCAGACTTCCCTGCAGTAGGTCTGCCAAGCCCACGTGCCCACGGGAGGCCCTGAGCCAGGGTGGCCTTCCCCCTTACCTGGGCAGGTTCTCGGACTCCATACCTCCAGTAAGTTCCCGAAGATCTGAGTCATTTAAAGAGACGTGGATGCTTTGGTGAACCACCCAGACTAGGATTCAGTGGAAGGAAAATCCTAGCCAGCGTTTAGAACACTGCTTATCATCCTGGCCTGCTCAACAGGCAGCTGGGTATGTTAGTCCTGCCCAGGTGAAATGGGAATTGAATCACCTTTTGTCCTCGTGTGGAATTTTCAGGCCTGAGTGTGCATTGTTTGGGCCTTGGATACTGGAGTGCTGTTGGTAGGGCCTTGGTGGGTAGTTCTCTCAGCCAGGTGGGACAGTTGGCCTATGGGCCAGGATTATTCTAGAACTGCTAACCTGTGAGGTGTATCCTCAGAGACCCCTCTCCTGGCCTGCAGGGTGGCCCCTGGCCCGCCACATTGCTACACTTTGGCTGTAGTGACTGGGCTCCTGCTTCCGCCCCCGAGCACCGTAGACTGAGGCGGTAGCTGAGGGGCTCGCAAACAGTTTTCCAGCAGGGCAAGGAGATACCGAAAGAGGGGAGTTGAGAATCCCCTTTGCTTTATCTCTTGCTGCCCTAAGCGCCTCACGCTGTGGCCTTTCCAGGAATAGGGGGAGAGATACACCTCGGGGGAGCCCAGGAAGGGAAGCAGAGGCAGCTTGAAGCTAGAGACCAAGAAGGGAAGGACCACTCAGGCTACCCCTGGGCTTTGTTTTCTCTCCCAGCTCTCACACTGGTGTGGCCATGAAACCGAAGCATTGTTTTTTGATTGGTTACATAATTTGATTCAAGAGTGGCTTAACTTTTCCCAGGAGGAGGGACCCACCTCTTCTAGTGTCCATGGGGAGTGTGTGGGGGGTGTAGAGTTGGGCAGTGACCCTCCATCTCTAGACTCCCTGGTCCACCACATGGCCTCGCCTGGCTCTCGGCCTGAGTGAATGTGCAGACTGTTCCAGGTAGGGGCTGGCCACTGACAGCCTGTAGGCACAGACCTCTCTTGCGCAGGAGAGCTGGTGTGGTGTTCGTGTAGACTTGATGTGCTGAAGGAGGTTGCCTTTGCCCCATCCCCAGTCGGTTCCTGTGCCTCTAAGGCCTGAGGCCTCATACAGCTGTGGAGTCTTTCCACTTCAAATTCTGGAGCTTTTGTCTTTCCCACCACCAAGTCCTTTCTGGCTTCGGGTGGTGTGTGTGCACATTTTCACGCTTGCTGGCCTCAGGTGACCAGGGGTGGCCGTCTCCACACCACCTCCACACCACCGGTCTCGACAGCTGGTCACCCCACAGGCAAATAGTCAGGGTTGCCAGGACCCCAGGTCTGGGCCAGTCAGCTGGACATCGGTAGGGCCGCCCCTTCCTGTCACTTATTGCCTACAGTGGCCAAAATGATGGACCCTGACAGAGGGGGACGGCAGAGCTCCACTCTTCCTCTGCAGGGTTATGGGAAGTGCCACCTGTTCCCTGAGGGCCAGCCCAAAAGGGTCAGACGCCAAAGGGAGGCAGCACATCCTGCAAGCAGAGGGAAACGGGGCAGCCAGAGTGAGGGCCCCCCACTCCAAGGAAGTTGGGTGCTGATCCTCCTGGGAGTCGGATACTCACTTCTGTGTTAATTCCAAGAAAGTGTCCACGTGAAGCTGCTTAACTCCTGACTGTGGCCCCAGCATCCCCCACTCATTTATACGAGAGCCAGCTGGGGCCCCCGCTCATGCCCATTTCATGGAAACCGCCCACCCCACCCTTTGCTTGGTGTGTTAGTTGGGTTTTTTGGTGTAAGTTAAAATATCGCCTGGCAAGGCCCTCCTGGGCAGCCACAACAGGTTAAAGTGCAGCACTGTGAAGCTATAACAGCCACTGCAGCACGAATTTGATCCCTGGACGGGGAGGTGACACACATGGCTGCAGACCTCTCCCGACTCTCCCGCTGCTCCCCTCAGCAGTGTATTTCAGTCCACCTGCCTGATCTGCTCCCCACTCTGTCTCTGGTGAATCCTCTCACCCTCACATCTCTGGCCTATACCCCAGGTCTTGTATGCATAAATAAATCTTAAAAAAAAAAAACACCACCACCACCTTCTATGGTGATGATACATGGGTAATTTGGTGATGGGAAGGCCAAGGGGGTTACAACTGAGATGGAAAAATGCACAAAATGATGTAAAAATAAACAACTATTTATAAAACAAACAAACAAACAAAAAAAAACACCAAAAACCAAAATACCACCTTGCCTAAAGGTGTACAGCCTGAGTTAGTCACAAATCCTGGTTACCTTGAAAGGCCCTTCTTTTGGTAGCGTTTAAGCTAGGGCAAAGTGAGCCTGTAAATAACTAAACTGCCTCTACTTAGTGGTGCATATTCCAAGATGGTCATGGACTTCAAAGGATGACCCTGCCGCTCCCCTCTGCCCTCCTGCCCTCCCCTTCCCGTCCTCCACCACCACACTGCCAAGGACCAAGGAGGAGCGCTGGCTGCTCTCACTGTGCGAGTTTGGTCTCCTCTCAGATCCAGAGTTTTCCTCTTAAGCTGAGGGGTGGGAGAGCACAGCAGGGAGGGAGCATGAGAGGTGAAAAACATGTGCAAGCCCGGCTGCAGCTGTTTGAGTTTGCTTTGGAGCACAGGAAGAGGCCCAGACAGACAGCCGAGGAGGAAAGCAGGTGCGGGGGAGCACTGGGGTTTCCCAGGGCCCGCTCTGTAGCCACCAATGATTCTGAACCGGCAACTGCACGAGAAGGGACTTCAGACTCTTGTTGCTAGGGCATCTCCCAGGAGAACACTGGGCCTTTCTCCTCTGCCCTGATGGACAGCTGGGGACTGGGACCAGAGAGCAGGCTCTGGAACGCAGCCTGGAAGCGGACTCCAGCTGGCGCTGGGAGCGGACAGGGCTCACCACGGCCAGCAGGGAAGAGCTGCTCCAGATGAGGGAGAACAAGAGCCCGGTGGCGTCAGCGGGCTGAAGGGTGGTCTAGGGCCTCAGAAATGCCATGACGACTGCTGGGCTCACCGCCCCACTCCCCTGCCCGTCAGGCTGGTGCTGGCGGGCAGGCAGTGTGGGCTTGGCCCCAGCCCCAGGGAAAGGAAACAGGCTTACACGTGACTGCTCAGCCCACACAGCCAGAGCTGCGGAGACTTTATTCACTTCGGGGGGAGAAAATGAGAACAGGAATGAGACGAGTGTGCACGTGAAAGGGAAGGACAATACTGACAGGAGAACAGTCCAGCACACCCAGAGCTGGGGCGGGGGGGGGCAGCCCATCATTACGGGCTCCACAGGTCATGCACACCAGCCTTCTCCCTCCTCAGAAGAAGAAAAAGGGAGACTTGGGACTCGGGCACCAGGATGGTGAGGGGGCAATACTGACGGGCCTGCGGCTAGCACCCGTGGGCCTGCAGTGCCTGGGGCAGTCTCCTCAGGGGCCGCTCCCTGCCCCTCACACCGGTTTCTCATGGGAACAAGGGAAGTAGAGACTTAACGCAGGTGAGCTCTAGCGCACGACTGAGTTAGTGTGCTGGGCCCAGCACTCACCTCCCTGCACTCGGAGGCCAGAGGGGGGGCCTGGGGCAGTGCCACACTAAGCCAGCGGACGTTCCAGGCAAAACTAGGAGCCCACCAGCCCAAGATCAGCCGGAGTGAGACTGTTCCAGAGCCAAGAAGTCAAGTCCACGCTGAAAGTTCAGGTATGAGATGACAGACATGGCCCCTGGGCTCCTCAGACCCTCGGCATCATGGCACCCCACAGCTGAGCTGCTGCGCCCCCCCACTTGGCCACGCCCAGGCAGGACAGGTAGGGGAACCAGTGGTGTGTAGACATCACGTGGGAGGGCTAAGGCTGGCGGGCGGAGGGGTAGGTAGGTTCCGCTCAGCGTCCCAGTGTTCGGGACCCCACACACCAAGGGCCAGGCTTTTGGGGGGGGACCCTGCGATCATGGATGGCTTTCTCTTACCTCACCTGGACCCTGGCGCAGCCAGCAGCCCCCATCCCTGGGGGCAGAGGAACCCAACTGAACCGCTAGAAGGCAGTCCCAGTCAGGGAGCCAGCCCCCCCACGCACAGGAAGATGAGGTGATAGCGAGGATGGTTACTAAGGCCCCGAAGTCCCTGACCAGCTCCCCCCCCCAGAAACTCTGCAGCCAGGCCAGCCCCAGGGAGCAGAGCCCGTGTAAACACGGCCAGGAGGGAGGAGGGGTTGCTACATATGAGAAAGTTAAAAATAAATTAAAAAGCACCGCTGCCTGGTGGTGGTGTCTCAGCTAAGGGGAGTGCTGGGTTATCAGCCCAGCGCAGAAGGGGTTGGAGCTTCCTTCTGTCTCCTCTGTGGGCTGGGGAGGGGGAGCCGTCTGGGAGCATCCTACTAGGACTCCCCTACCAGAGAGCTTCCCGGTGTCTCCCTACCCAGTTCCAGTGCCTCTTCTCTTTCCCTCAAGCCCTGCCATACACAGGGGTTCTCAGGGAACACCCCTGCAGTCTTCATGAGGAACTTACCCCAGACTCAAAGAAGGCCTCCTCCTCTGCCTCATACCCCACCCCCCAATGTGAGCCATTGCTGCCAGCCAGGGACCACCATCCTCGCTACCCGAAGGCTGGGATGGTGGGTGAGTCGGGGTCACTGCCCGTCAGGTTGGTGTGGCCAGGCGTAGCCCGGGGGAGGGCAGGTTAGGTTTCTCCAGGATCATTGAGGAACCTGGTGAGGCAAGGCGCTGAGCAGCTGGCCTCGCTGCTGGTTTGACGAGCTGCCAGTCCCTGAGGCCTTCGCTGGTGGGCACGGGCACTGGCAAAGGCGCCCTGGGTCCCTTCCTACTCCCACTTTCTCAGCTTCCTGCACCATCCATCTCCCTGGCAAGCTGAGAACTGCGCCATTTCTGCCCCCTGCCATCCTCTCTGGTGGCACAGCGGCCCCAGGGCACCTCTTGTCTCTAAGGGAAGGGATGGCATGAACAGGGCAGTGGCAGTGAGGACCTGCCTGGCCCAGCCTGCTCAGGGAAGCCTGGGACTTTCCTACTTTCCATCTCAAAGCCGTTCTGCGAAGTTCTTCCCAGCACAAGCTCTACCTCCAAGATGATACACTCACATTCTCTTTTCACCTGTATGGGTTTTTAAGTTCTCTGAACTGATGGCTGCTAACATCTGGACATCAGCATGTCTCACCTAAAAGCTCAGGGTTCTGGTCTTTGATAATCATCAGACTATCTGGCAGTGCAGGGCCTGCACTGTGAGCCCGGGGAGCAGCAGAGGCCCCTCGAATAACGGGGCATGCCCCCTTTCGCTCACCACAGGCCCCACCCAGCCCTGCAGCCCTCCTTACTCCTGTAGCACTTGAGTTGAAATTCTGAGCTGTGACCGCCCCTCTTCCAGGCACCCAGCCCCTCTGCAGCCTCACTCACAGCTGCCTCTGGCTGAATCAGCCTCTCCCGAAGAGAAGCCGTAGGGGTCATCTGCAGCTGAGAAGCCGTAGGGGTCATCTGCAGCTGAGAAGCCGTAGGGGTCATCTGCAGCTGCTCTTCCCACCTGAATCCTCTCTGTCCCTCCCGGCAAGTTACCACTTGTGCTTGACTACCTGCGTGGTAGGGAGCGCCCTGCTCCCCAGGCAGCCGGATCTAAGCTCTCCCCCACATCCCTTCCTCACTTACACCCCCCGTTTGGGCTCTGCTGCTGCTCAGTGGCCACACTGCACCCCTGCCTTACAATTCCTTGTTGCTCGAGCCTCCGGCGCCTTCCCTCCACTCTACCACTTTCTGTCTGCAGCCTCTCACTTCCCTGCCAGGCAGGCTATGGAGACTTAAGCTGTTCAGATGCTTCTCTGAGGAGCCGCCACATACAACGTATCTGATCATCACGAGGGCCCCAAACGTAGCTGGATGCTAAAGGAGGGACAGTGGGTCTGGGAACAAGCGCCCGGGGCCCGGTCTTCAGTTCCTCAGCAGTAGCTTGGAGGGGGTACAGAGGCAGGAGCAGGGAGCCAACAGTGCTCACCGCTGGGCACTGCTGGGGGAAGGACCCAGGCCTCAGTGTCCATCGGCTCGCCAGCCATGGTTCCTGCCACACACCAGGTTCCCAGCATGCTGACCCCTTAGCGAAGAGCAGCCCCTCTGCAGGGGGGGCCCTGGCGTCAGTCAGTGGAGCTGGGCTGAGCAGGAGACCCAGCTGGAACTTTCCCCAGAGGGCCGCTCCTGGGCCACTTCCAGCTCACTCTTGCTCAGTGCCACACTAATAGGCCCACACAGCAGTGTTCATGGGCTGCTGGGGCCTGAGTCCTCTCCTAGGCCCTGGACATGCCCTCTGGGGGCCAGAGCTGTGCCAAGGGCTATGTACGTCCGCCCAGGACAACCCCAACCCTGCTTCCCTTTCCCGAGGTCAAAAGTCTGCGCGGCAGGCAGAACAGGGGAAATCTCCATCCCTCCCCTAATCCAGCTCCAGGCCTGCCACAGGCCCGATGGGATCAGGAGGTTCCCCACGGGGTAGACCCCAAGCCCGCAGAGCCAGCAGCCCCTGTACACCAGCCCCTGGCACTTGGGTCTCTCCGCTCTTGGCCTTTCAGCCGTTGGGAAAGCTGCTAGTTTTCATTTCTTCCCAAATAACTTAAACTTCAGTTGTTGAGTTTTCAAACTCCAAATAAAATACTGCCTCTCCATCCAAAGTTAGGGGTGTGGCTCAGTGGGAGGGGCAGCAGCTTGGGTGGATGAGCTGGGGTACACTCTTCCCCTTGCGCCTCGTCCGTGCCCTGTCCCATCACCAGCCCCTTCCGCCCCCAAGGGAGCAAGCCTGATTCTGGCAGTGGATCACGGCCCCCAGAAGTGGCAAGGCTGGGGAGCAGTCACCACCTCACACCCGGATCTGGTACCCATTGAGGTCTGGCATGGCTTTGGGGTCTGCAGGTTTCTTCTCACCCGAAGGCCTGGAGGGAGGAGAGAGCAGAGAGGAGGGAAGAGTGAGGGGTCAGGGGTGGTCCTGCCACCCATGGGGACCCTGCCCCATTCTCTAAGGTGCCGCACATGCAAAGCCAGAGTATACAGTGGAGAACAGTAGGGTGGAAGTTTCTAGAAATCCTGACCTGCTTGTCCCCCCTTGCTTATAGACCCTTGCTCTTGGCTGCGGGTCTGCTAACTTGGTCACAGGTAATAGGTTAACCTGCAAGTCTCTTCCAGAGGAATCTCTGGCCTATGCCAGCGTCCTGGGTCTGAGCGAACGATGCTGGCTATCTTGGAGCCCTCACTCATATCAGAGAGGTGGCTTCCTGAATAACAGGCTATTAAAACAAGGGCCAAAATGACTTGCAGGTGACAAATCAGAGGAGGAGAAGGCCTGGTGTTTGATGGGGAGTTTCTGCCATGTAGATAGAGCCAAACCCACAGGCTCATGGTGGCGGGGGTGATGGGGGGACAAGTTAGGTTCAAAGCAGTTGCCTTCTGCTGGGCTTGTTCCAACCATGGATATTCTGGGAGAACTTGGAGTCTGCAGGGTTCTCCCTCAACCCCCCAAGTCACAGAGCCTGTCCTGCCACTGTATAGGCCCCTTGCTGGCCACCAGGACCCCACACTGAGCAACCCAGGCCAGTCAAGGCCAGTCAGGGTTCTCTCTGGCCAGGTGAGCCCTGTCTGCACACAAACCCACCCCCCAGTCACACCGGAGCGGGGGATTGGTGGGGGTGGGGGGTGGGCAGAAGAGAGGAGGAAGGTGGTTATGAGGGCAGGGTGAAAAATAAGCAGGATCTGGAAGAAGAGGGCAAAGGGAGAAAGCTTCCAGGCCCTACATGTGACCCCATCCCTCACCTCCTTTCGCTGCGGCTGTTCCTGCGGTGGGGGCTCGACTGGCCCCTCTGTGGGGAGGAAACGTCCTTCTTCCGGTCCTTGGTGGGGGACGGAGGGCCAGTCCCTTTGCCAATCTTGTTGGGAAGAAAGAAATGAAGGCTCACTCCCGGGCTGCCAGGAGTCCCCTGTGCCCTGAGGTGCCAAGGCCCTGAGGCTGCCCGGGGCAGGGTCCAGGAAGCCGTGAGCGAAGTTATACCCTGTCTTCAAACCTGCTCTCTGGGCACTAACACTGCCAGGAAAGGGGCCCCGGCAGAAGTGCCCCGGGCTTGGCAGCCCCTGAAATAGCGTGGACATGGGAGAAGTCAGAGTGTTAGTGATGCTGTAGGAAGTTTTCAAGAAAAGGGCCATTTACTCTAATGCCAAGTGCGACCAGGGGAAGCAGCTATGTCTGCGCTCAGGCCGGGATCCAGCATTGATGGGTGGTGCTGGTCATCTCACGCCAGGCAGCAGCTCAGGCTGGTAGTTCCAGCTCTGATTAAGAAAAATGGGAAAAGCAATTGAACCACCTTTTAGAAGGCATGGTCAGCTGGACCTGAATTTTTGAAACATGGGTCACATTGGGGTACTGGAGAGCAGCAAAAACACGGGGAGTCCTCAGCAGACCACAGGCTGGAATCACAGGGCTAAAGACAGGGAACCACTGCCTCTAACTTCAGCTCCAGCATGTTCCCGGGGAGACCAGGGAACACTCCAACAGGAGCCGGGCATGGGCCGCTGCCCAGGCTGCCTCTGCAGAGGAGCGGTGCAGGAACTGGAGAGAGTAGCCAGGTCAGCGGTGGTCTGCTCTGCTCCAGGGGCAGGGGCTGCCACCCCACAGGGTCTGGCCTGAGTTCTTACATGCCCCCTGGGCTCTCCTGGCACCTGCGACATGCCAGGCTCCCCATCCTGAGACAGCTGCAGTCCCACCTCGCTGCCTCTGAGTGAGTGGGCTCCCCACCCCGTGTATGCCTTCAGAGCTTCCTACCCAGAAAGCAGAGCCTCTAGCTACTGCCCGCCAGCCTCCAGGGCTGTGGGGAGGGGGCAACGGCAGGCATCAAATGCCACGTTCAGGGCAGTGGCCCGGGGCTGCTGGAGGGGCAGACTCACAGCGCAGCCACGGCTGAGCAGTGGGGAGGAGTGAACATCCTGCCTCACCCAGAGGGGAGACTCGTTCTCCATGGGGAGGTCCCGGGAAAGGCTACGCTTCTGCCCACTGTGAGGCTGAGGGGCAAATTCAGTGGCCCAGCCCACCTGCTCTGGGCCTGAAAGCCCTGGCCCTCCCCGAGGTTCCTGGTCCTTTATTGGAAGCGGAGTATCAGGGAGTCAAGAGCCAGGATACACCTGTTTCTTCCCCACTCCACCCACCCCCCCAGACGGGCTAGTTTCCCATGGTGGTTCTTTCCAACAAGTCCTGTCCCCCCAGTGCTGCGCCCCGGCCCTGCTCCAAGGCCTGCCCACAACCCCAACCAGCCCACTTCCTTCTGGGGCCTTGGCCTGCCCACCTGAGGGGACTCTCTCAGTAACAGTGACCACAGCAAAGCCCAGGCTCCAAAAGGACCGCCTCTCCCTTGACCCCCCACGCCTACTCCGCTGGGCTGGGGTGCCAAGGAGGGGGCAGGGGACATCCCCTGCCAGCTGGCCCACCAGGAAGAGGCCGTTCTTTCACGTCAACATGTGGTCCTCCAAGGGCCGCGTGTGGACCCCTGCGGGCGGGACGGCGTCCAGACTGACCTTGAGCCTCATGTCCCGGGCGTGGCGCTCCAGCTCCTTGCGGAAGTCCTCGCGGCCCAGCCTGCCCACGTCCAGCACCGAGTGCTTCCACTCGATCTGCTCCACACTGTGCGGGTCGTGGGACACACACTGGCCCAGCTTCACCTTCTTCAGCACGTGCCAGCAGCGGCTGTAGGCGGCCTCGTAGTCCAGCACCAGCTCACTGAGCGTGCGGAAGGCGGGCGGCTTATACATCAGGTCCTCCCGCCGGCTCATGCCCAAGGCCCCGTAGCGGCCCCCGAAGTTCACCCCCAGCACAATGTGGCGGAAGTAGTTCCCTGAGAAGTAGGTCTTGAAGCTGATGGGGAAGCGTTCCAGGGTGGGCATGCTGTTGGTGAGGTAACTGGCGGCGCCACCCCAGCTAAGGAAACGCCAGGAGAAGGCACGGGCCAGCCAGGGGAGGACGACCGGGTGGCCTGATGCTCGGGAGAGTCGCCCACCCCGGGGGAGAGTCGCCCTCTCTGGGAGAGAGAGCCCTCAGAGGCCTCGGACCCTGCTCTACCTCCTGATCTGGCCTGGTGGCCCTGATGAAGGCCCCAGGGCTGGCTTTCAGGTGGAGGTGACTGAGAAACTCTGCACTTTTTTTAAAGGCAGTGCTGAGTTCTGTCCCAAAGATCCCATCCAGCAGCCCCCACAAATCAACGTGCCTGGAGATGCTGGCACTTGGGCATCCAACCTGCTCTCCCGGGCTCTAGCTCTGGAAGTGGCACAATAGCTTTCGTGAGACAGTGTGTCCTGATTTAGGGTTCAGAGAACAAGGTCCCTGTGTCCACCGGGCTCAAAGAGGGGACCCGGGAGCTAGCGACTGAGTTGGGGGGTAGGACTGAGCCCCCGCAAGTGTCTTCACTTTGGAGCCAAACCCAGGAATCTAGTAGGAAGCTAGGAGGGCCTTTAATCAATCCTCCCCTTCCAGAGGAGGAAGCTGGGCCCAGGGGGCCTCTCTCTGACCCGCCCCCCCCAAGGCCAGGAAGGATACATTCCCAGGATCACGGCTTCCAGGCATTTGATCGGCAGAGCCTCTTTGGTCATTTCCTTGGCCAGGTCCATCAGTCTGGGGGAAGGGAGGCAGAGCATGAGGAAAGATCCAGCAGAAGCGTGGGGGAGGGGAGGCCAGAAATGCTAGGACAGAGGCCTCCCCACCCCCTTCCAGCTGCTTCAGTGAAGGAAGCACCTGGGTGGGTGGGGGCACCCCACTGGGAGTTTAAGGAGGTGGGAGAAGAAGCAGGTACTGAAGTTAAGGAAGGAGAGCCCTTCCCGCTCCCCTTCTTTCACTTCCACCCCTCTCTCCTTCCCCAGGCTCTACCCCAAAGACCTCTCGGGGAAGGGCAGGCACCAGAGGTCTTTGACCACCTCCGGCTTCGCCATGGGAGGCAGCCAGCCAAGGCTGCCGGGGCCTCGGCACTGAGCTCATCCCTTCTGGCGCACAGTGGACCCCTGACCCAACTGTGGCTTCTCCAAAGAGCTTTTAATTGATTGCAACGGCTCCCCCACAGCTGGCCAGCTGCCCAGGGCCTCAGACATGGGACCTCGGGCAGTTAGTCACTGCCCAGAGACTCCCTAGCCTGCTCCTGAACTTGGAATTCAGGCCACTTTAAGACAGCCTGTCCTTGAAGCCAGGTTCCTCCCTCCTCACCTGACACTGACCCTGGCCCGAGCCTATAGCCTGGCCAGTGGCCTTGCCCAGGAGGGTACCAGACTCTTCCATCCCAGTGGGGCCAAAGCTAGAGCCCAGCACACAGCAGCCACAGGACAGCCAGGGCAAAGTTGGGGTTAGAGACCTTGGACTACACCAGGGAGGGGCTTTTTAGCTAACTCCCCACTAAAACAGTTTTCCAGAAGCACATAAACATGGACTGCATGTGGCGCCAGAGGCAAAATTCACACTACTATGTAAAATACAGGGTTTTCAGACTGTGGGTGGTATAGGACTGGGCCCCTAGATCCACCATGTCATTCAGGGTTCACTCTCCCCTTCCCTGAAGGCTTCTTCAGGGCATTCCAGGGTTCACAGAACCCTTGGGTGGTGGAATGGGACCAGAGAAATGGGTATTCTCTCTAGGGGGACCCCTGGTGATCAGACCTGGGTTGTGTACTGTATGACCAGAAGCCAGTCCAATAAGCAAATGGGGTAATGCACAGCTTCCTTGCCGCGGCGGTGCACAGGCAGGGAACAGAGAGAAGGGGGCTGGGTCTCACCTGTTAGGCCCACCCATCATTGCAAAAGAAAATAGGCTGGAGGCACAAATACAGGCCATCTACCTGGCACCACCTGATACCAGCACCAAGGCAAGCTGGGGGCTGCCTGCCACCTGCCAGCTCAGTGTGGACGCCAGGGTTCTTTACCACCGGGGGACCTGGTTGTTGATCTCATTCACAGTGCCCTCTGACAGCCTTACGGCCCCTGCTGGCGGGCTCCCTGGGGAGTCCTGTCTGCCTTATAAGCTTCCACACAGAGGCTCCCAAGGCAGGGTTACACTTAGGTTTAGTGCAGAGGGACAAGGCGTACCCCATACTCACCCTGTCAGAGGTCTGCTCTTCTTAATTTCAAAGAACTGTGTCCCTGTGTGATTGTACCTGTGGGTGGCGGTTAAGGGCTTCCTGGCTTGGTTTGCAAAAGGTATGTTCCTGTGTCCCCCATCTCCCAGACCCCGGGGGTCCAGCACCCGTAGGGGTGCACGCTGAGTGAAGACCCCATGATGCATTTCCCACAAGGCACCTTGGAAGCTGCTCCAGACCCAAGGAGGAGGCACGGCACCTGGGCGTGCCCTGCCACCCTGGCCCCTCTGTGTTCTCGGTCAGCCTCTCTGGGTTCCACCTGTGCTCCCCCTGCCCTCCCCGCCTAGGAAGGGCGCCTTGGCCCTGCAAAGAGGCTGATCTGTGGACAGCGCTCTGTAACCTTCACTCTCCAAGCAGCTGAGCGATGTGAAGCGGGTGGGAGTCAGGTGTGTGCTGCGAGCCACCCTTCCCACGGCAAAGGAGGGGCTTTCTCCTGCTCAGGGCCCAGGCCTGGACTTTCCATCTCTGCAGCCGCAGGGCTCGGGGAGAGAGCCCAGGACACACGGCCTGGGAGGGGGGGACTCAGGGCCCAGAGCAGGACATGGCTAAGCGCAGCTCAGGGGAGTCCAGCTCTGCCCATGCCGGCAACAGCCTTCTGCCAGGGGAGATAGAGGCAAAGAGCTGGAACATTCCAAGTGCAGAAGTTATCTCCTCCAGCATAAAATCCCTTTATCCTCTATCCCCCTACTCCCTCACGTGCACCATTTCAAACCAGTTTTGGACACCCCTGAGGGAGTGTCCCCGCTCTCCCTCAGCTGGGGCTGGCCGCCCAGTGGAGGAGGCAGCTTGCACTTGGCCGTCCGAAAGGGTGGCTCAGGAGACATCTGGCCCGTCACACAGAGGGGCAGGTGGCCGAGAGCCAGAGTGGGCGTGCATCCACTGACAAACTCCCTCCAGTGCAGGACCCAGGGAGCGGGGGCACACAGAGGTGGTGACTACGGCCTGCAGTGGTGGGGGGCAGCTCTGCCCCTTCTCCAGCCCAGCTGGAAACAAGCCCCACATGGGCTTTGGACCAGAGCGTTCGCAGACAGGGGCACCCGGCAGGGAGGATACTGCAGCTCCCTGATGTAGCGCTGCACGGCTTCCAGGCGCTCAGGGACAGGCGTCGAGGGCGGGAACGTAGGCACACTCGGTATGGGAATCTGGGGGTGGACAAAGAGCGCTGGTCACTCCGACGGCTCAGCCTGCAGGTGCAGCCCACCTGAGGCCCCGCTGAGCCGCTGGAGAAGCCACACCTTGCAGAGAGCCCCCCCTTCCCTCTCTGAGCCGCCGCCTTCCTGGGTAACCCCTTCCAGAGACTCCCGCCACACCACTGGTCCCTCTCTGCTGGCTCTGGATGAGATTCCTGATTGGCGCTTAAGCTGATGTTCCAGTTGGTGTTTTGATAATATCAGAAAAACATAGGCTGATGCACTGAATGTTTTGAATTTTAAATGTTACGTCATAACAAGAATGTCAGTACTGGGGCTGATTCATTCGGGGTTGGGGTTTGCCCTTGTTTAAGTACTGGATCAAAACGGGGCCTTCCTCTTAGGATCTTGCCCTGGGCTGGGGAAGCCCCCCCGTGAGGAGGGGGTCACGCGCCCTAGTATCGCAGCACCTGATAAACTTTCCTCTCTTACCTGAGCTGTTACCTGCACCACCCTCTCTCTGCCCCAGCACAGTCTGGGACTGCAAGACACCAGCAGGGTCAGGGTGTGAGTGGAGGGAGGGTGACGAGGGAGCTGTGAGAACCAGGCAGCAGGCACCCCTGGGTGGACATCCTACAGGTCATGGCCTTCACATGCAGTGGCTGCATGTGGGAACAGACAGGGAAAAGACCCCAGGGCTCCTGGCTCCTGTCTGAGGTGCCCCTGATGGTGGGCACCAGCGGGCACAGGATGACAGCCTCTGACAGACCCCCACGGACTCCTATGTGCCGGAAAGTGGGAGGGAAGCCTGGTGTGTGCCCCAGAGCGCTGAATGGACCCCACCCCCACCCTGCCATCTCCTCTCCCGCCCTGGCCCCACTCTATCTTTCTCCTCCTTCCTGTCTGGACAGTCCCAAACAGCTGACACTTCTGTTTAGAGGAAGTTATTTCCCCTTTCACATCACCAGAAAAAACCCCAAAACACAGTGCCACCATTTAGTTACCAGGGGACAGAAGTCCCAGCCTGGACTCTCCCTCCCCCTGCCTGACCACCCTGACTCAGATGGGCTCCAGAATGCTCCGAGGGCACAGACTTGCCCCTGTCAAGGAGAGCTGGGTGGGAGAGGAAAGAGGAAATCACTTCAAAAGCCACGATACTCAAAGGGAGCTGACCTCAGGCAGAAAGCCTGGAGAGGCAGCCTGGGCGCCCCCATTTCTCAGATGAGGACACCCAGTGGTTCGAGGCCGCTAGGTGGCGATTGCAAGGATACCCTCCCTTGAGACATCCCCAGAAGGGTCTAAATGCCAGGGTTGGGCAGGGACCACGAAGACATGATGGCTGCCATGCCAAGGACCCAGGAATGGCTGCTCTGGGAGAAAAGAATGGTTCCCCCAAGGTCATAAAAGATCTGGGGTTCACAGCAGGGCCCTCTCTGGTGCAGCTTTATGAGTCACGTCCCCCACATGAACCTGCAGACAGCGCGATCTCTTTCCCTTGACTACCCACACAGGCGTACTCAGGCACTCAAAAGCAAACAAGATTCTGTATGTGGAACCACCAGACCTACTTTAGGATGGGGAGCCTGGGTTGGCCCCCAACCTTCACCTCCAAGCCAGGAGACAGAAAATGCTTCCTCACTGTTGAGGGGTGGGGTGGAGTAGGGTATGGTGGGGGTGAACGGTGTGAGTGGCCCACATCTCTGCAGGGACCTCCTACCAGGCCAAGGGCTACCCTTGCTCCAGGAAGCCGCTGAAGTCCTGAGGCCTGTGAGGATGTGCTCGCTGGGGAGTCCTGGGGTGGCACAGCCCGTGGGCAGGAAGCAGAGCAGCCTAGGGGTACACAGCCAGACCACCACTGTTGAGACCCCAAGCCCACTATTCACTATGTGGCATCAAGCCCTTGACTTCGTTGTGCCTCAGAGGCCTCATCTGTAAAGAGGGGTGCAAGGAGGCTCATGGCCCACAGCAGAGGCTCAGTCCAGCATGCACCAAAGACAGCACATGCTGGCAGTGTTGTCTTTTGGGAAACGTCCAAATTCGAACTCTGCAGGAGCTCAGTGTCCCGAGCCACAGACAGAGCCTGGGCAGCTGGGGTGGATGAGGGGGCACTGGGTTTTTAAAGATGGCGGTAGCTTGAAACAACCTGGATCTGGGATTCTTTCAGAAACAGCTGCCCTTAACCATACTGGCCTCACCTTTTTGAATGATGTTTCCCCCCAATGCCTATGGGATGGCTTGCTGCACCCCCACTCCTTGTTCCTGTTACTTCATTAATTCCACAATTCCCTCATTAATTCCTCCCAACACCCCTCTGAGGTGGGTATTGGTATTATCCCCATATCACAGCTGAGGAAACTGAGGTGCAGAAGATTGCGTATTTTCCTCACAAAGTGGTGACGGGAGAGACAGGATTTGCACAGGTGGGTTCCATCCACCGCAGAGCTCTTTATCCTCCTGTGCTGGAGAGGCCCCAGACTCCGCCACCCGCAGGGCCAGGCAGGTCACAGGATGGGCAGGTTGGGAGTACGGCCCGCGCAGTGGGAGTTGGGGGGGCCCTGCTGGGCTCCAGTGCCAGCAGCCAGGAGAGGATTCTCCGTTTCAGCAGCTTTTCATTTTCTGAAAAGATGCCAAGGATCTGGGTCTTTATGTGAAAACTCCCAGCTTTAAATTATGGCTCCAGTGGTCTTTTAAAATATGGTACCACCCTAGCAAAGCCTCTCCCCCCACAAAGCATCTCTGCGGGCAGCTGCCAGGGCCTGGCCGCTCAGGGAGGGTCAGCTCAGTGGCCCTTTGCTCTGGCTCTCTGGAGCCCTGCCCAGCCCCCCAGACAAGGCTAGTCCTTTCTACCCCAGGTCAAGGTCAAGGAGGAACCCCACACAGACTTGGGTGGGTTGTGTTTTCCTGTGGTGTCAGGTGATGTTGACTTTTCCAGTCCTCTCACAAAGTTCCTGCATACGGTCATCCTCCTGTCACCCCCAACAAGAGTTCATTCCTTCACCAGTCCTCCCTAGATATGAAGAATGAAGAAGGCAAGACCACCTTTTAGACCAGGCCCTAATATGCTCATCGGCTTTTTTTTTTTTTGCTTTGTTTTTAGTTACTAAGAACGGGGACAATTTTGCAAGGACCTGTTCACACTCTCCCGTAGCCAGATTTGGACAGAAGCAAGATGGCAGGAGAGCCATCTGCCAAATGCCAACTCGCTCATGGCAGGAGCTATTTTCTGGCCTCCCTCATCCAAATGATCTGAGGGAAATCGAACCTCTGTGTGCTGAAGACGGCCTCAAAAAAAAAAAAAGGTACTGAATGAGCAGTCAGTCAGTGCTGGTTGAAGGCTTTACCATTTGTCAAATGTTTTAACTCGGTCTCTTAATCTCTACCACAACCAAGCCTATTTTACAGATGAGAAAGACTGCTTAAAGAGGCCTGCTTACGGTCACCAGGACAGACAGGCAGTCCAAGCCAAAGCCCACACTCTTTGATGCAATATTTTCTCTTCTAGGAATTTATTCCAAAGAATTAATCAGAACCAGGCGCCCAATTTTGTGTTTTAGAGTGTTCACCACAGTGTTCCTTGTAAGAGTAAAACGTTGAACCAAGGTCCAACATGGAGGGTAAACTAAATAAAGTCCAAGTTTCACCAAGGGCAATTATGTAGCCAGGCGTGATCAAACCCACACTTTACTTCCCCTTGAAATACCAGGCAGCTGCTTCACTTTCCTTGCCCAGAAGACACTTTCTGATGGCGCCACCAGTAACTTGGTCAAAAACACAAATCCGGTCATTTGTCACCAAATCTAATGCCGACAACTGCTGCTCTCCCTGGCCCCCTTCCTCTGACCTCTGTTTAAAGGACTTTTTCGGGGGGTGGGGGGAGGATTTCAGTCTCTGCATTTGGGAGAGTGATTCCTTGGTGTTAGCCAAAATGGTTAAGAAAAAAACCAAGACATATCTCCATGCAGCACTCGCGGCCCAGAAAGTCTGGAGTACCCTCTTGTTTGGCAAACACAGACACGCCAGTTTTGTGCCAGGCACACAGGAGGCCTTGGAAAGACAAAGCCGAATGAGACAGTCTCAGCCTTCACCGTGACACAAGTGGAGGGGAGGGCCTCGGAGAGTGTCAGTCCTACCCAGAAAAGTGATTTCACTTCTTCCCCTCCATGGGCCTTCTTCTCCTACCCAGAATCCACATCCAACAGTGGACCTGAATCCTGACGATGGGGACAGAGTCCCAGCTCTGTGACTAACTGGTGTGGGACCGGGACTCCTACATGAGTTTTTATTTTGTCACCTCTAAAATGGGGCCCCAAACTTGCACTGACCTGACAAGGCTACCGGATTCATTAGCATGAAAACCCTGTTCTCAATGTCCCAGGTCCTGTATTCTTAGTTATCCACACTTTTCTGGCTTAGCAAATAAGTCAAGAAATGCAGTTGTCCTCATTCCTTAATCTGCTGCCCTGCCCCCCAAACATGGACATTTTAAAAGAGCTGGAGGAGGGCTTCCTGGAGACAGCCTGCCGGCCTCCCAGAACAAGCCCAATGGCATCTGAGAAAAAGTTCTTTGGGCAGGTTCAAAGTGGGTTAAAGGAAACCTTAGTTCCAGTGGCCCCCTGCTCCAAGAAGGAAAGAGCACGTTGCTCCCCTAAGGGCTAAGATCCTAAACAGGCCCTCCCCCCTCCTCCCCCACCCCACCCCACCCCAACCCCCTCACCTTGGGCAGGTCGGTGGCTCCACGGATCCGCTGGGCCACCTTCTCTCCATTGGGGTGGATCTTGGCCACGTGCTTCCACATCCTTTCCCAGGTGGCCTCATCCACAGGCAGCCCGCCCCGGTTGACAAAGAAGGGGACGCCTCCTTCCCGCAGGTCTTCTTCCCCTTCCTCCTCTGGCTCATCTTCTCTCTGTGCCGATGCCCCTTCACTGGTCTCCAAACGCTTGACCCCAGAGGGGGCGGCAGCCGCAGTTGGGGCAGCACTGCCGCCGCCGCTGCCACCCCCGACCACCTTCTTCCCTCCTGGCATCCCCAAATCCTTGATGGGGTGGGAGGATGTGTTAGGAGGCAGGGGGGGTAAAGTAGGTAGCTCACAGAAGGCCTCCCACACACCAGCTGCAGCGATAACACATGGCCAAAGGGAGTGCGAGGCGCCTTTAAGGGACCAGGGCGTGGCTCCGTACAATAAAATACTACTCGAGAGGGGAGGGGGGAGGGGGGGTCAGTGCATCGCGGAGAAGTGGGGGACGAGGGGCAGGTGGTCCAGGGTCAGCCTGAGAGGCCTAGTTCCGTTTGAAAAAGCGAGGAAAAGAGAACACACCCCAGCCTGGCAGTCGTCACAAAGCACCCCCGTTTGACGGTGAGAACAATGATGGGCAGCAGTCTGGGCTGGCAGAGGAGAAAAGTCCGAGGGAAACTGAGGCCAGACAGCTCGGACCTCGGGCCACGGAAGGGGCCCCAGGCACGAGTACCCACGCTGACTGGGCTCCCCAGACCCCCCAGTTTAGTAAAAACAAACCAAATTCCTCTACAAAATACTCTCACGCTCACACCTGCGCGCGCTCAGGAAGGGATGGGGGTGAGTGTTGAGGTGACTCCAGGCCAAGCTCCAAGCAGGGCCCCCCCAGAACCGGAGGGCCGCGAGGGGCAGCGATTTCTCCGACGCGACGAGTCCGGAGCCAAGATTCACAGCTGGCGGGACGCGGGGAGGGGGCGCGCGCCGACTTGCACATTCCACGCCCGCAGCCAACTCCCCGCACAAAGTGGGCTTTGTCTCGGCCCCCCTGTCCCCCTCGCCCCCGGAAAGCTGCAGCGGAGTCCCCGATAGGGGGAAGGGCGCGGCGGGAGAGCCGAGGCCCCGCGGGTTCCCCAGCCCCGCGAGTCTTAGCGGGCGGACAACCCGCACCCCGCGCGGCGCGGCGCCAGCCGAGCCATCGCTGGGCGCGG
>NW_004567114.1:19422541-19441642 GCF_000260355.1 Condylura cristata
CGCCGCTCCGGACTGGCTGCAGCATGGGCGGTGGCGCGGCCGGGGCGGGCGAAAGATGCTCGGCGAATGTCCACTCCGGCTCCCGCTGCTGCGCGAAGGGGTGGAGGCAGGACGGCGGGGCGGGGAGGGCTAGCCCGGAGGCTCGCTTGTCACGGCCCGCGGAAGAAGCTGGAAGCAAGTGACAAAGCCTTGGCGAGCGCGGGCTGCGCTAGTCCCCAGAGAGCAGCCCGCGAGCGCGGGGTCCACGCGCCGGTCGTGGGTGCGCTGCTCGGAGAAGCCCTGGCCACCGCCGCCCCCGCGGCCCCAGGACCCAGCAGCCAGCAGCCGAGTCCCCAACCCGGCTGTCGCCCACCCGGCTTGACTCCGGCCCGCGCCGCGCATGCGCTCCGTCCCCCCCTTAAAGGGCCAGCGCGTTCCCGCCAGGCCCTCCGCGTGGGGCGGCCATCCTTCGCTCCCAGTTAGCCGGCGGGTGCCTGGGAGCGCTCGCCCCCCTCCTCACACACCTCCTTCCCCTTCCAGCCCAGCCCTCCCGCCTGAAGTGACCAAGCGTGTGTGGGACTGCCGGGAGGAAGTCCCAACGTGCCCAGCTGAGCTCAGACTTCAGGGAGATTCCTGGCTCTGAGGCCTGTGGTCTGGGATTTCTTTGCTCTGGTACCTTGCAGGGGCCCCAGGGTGTAGAAACCAGAGCTTGAAGTGGAGGTCCGGGGATCTAGACAGAACCCAGTGTCTGTTACCTTTGGGACATCCAACTGAGCACGCATGTCCCTTCTGGGCCTCAGTTTCCTCCTCTACCAGCTGAAGGTGTCACACTTGGGGGTCATGAGTCATGAAAGAGCCCCTTTCTCAAGGGCCAGCATCTGGGAATTAGGGTCACTATAGATAAAGTGAAAATTCAAAGACACCCTATTCCACCCCATGACCACGCGCCAGAGGGTGCTCAGGGTTCACCCCTAGTCTGTCTGCCTGGATCCCCCCTCTAGGGACCCCAGCTCCTGCCTGCCAGGGAATAGGGGTGCTGCCACTGAGGATCTGGGATCACCATCTACAGGAGTGAGAGATGCTGGGTTGATTCGGGTCAGCTGACCCAGGAGAAGGTGAAAGTGCAGCTGGTTTGGGTGCAGGCCCCGGGGCTGCAGAGACCCAAGCGCCTTCCCTCCAGGGTTCCTCAGAGCAATAGCCAGAAAGGCAGGGGCAGTGAACACCTTTACTAAAATGAGACCCGTAGGGAGGATGGGGAAGCGTGTAGACTCCTCTTTCCCAGCAGGAATTAAGGTGATGTGTGTAGGGACAGGGGAGTGTGGAGGACTAAAATGCAGATTCCTGGGTCTGAGCGAGATGTTGGGATTCTTCAGGCCAGTGATTGTCTCATTTCTGACCTTTCCCTTCACTGAGGAACCATTTCTGCACCTGGACAGGGACAAAGGAGACCTGGGAGAAGACCAGTGGTTCCCTGAAAGCCATCCCTTGTGTCTGAACTTCTTAGGTTGCTGGAAGTCCAGTAGTAAACTCTGGCTGGCTATAGGGGTGGTCAGTGAAGAGTAGGGCTGCAGGACTTGAGCAGAATTCATTAAGAGGGGCCCCTCCCAGGCTCACTGAGCCAAGAAGACTCCAAGCTTGGAAAACCTACTCACTGTATAGATGCTGAAATGGAGCCGTTTCCCCAAGTCCACACAGCTAACTAAGCAGCAGTGGAGCTAGAGCTAGAATTTGACTTGCAATCTTTTTCAGACACGTAGCCTCTTGTGCTAGCTAACTGTGTAGAACCTTCCCCCTCCTCCGCCCCCCACCCCCTTTTGATTGTAGGCTGGACTTGTGACTGGCTTCCAAAGAACAGAATGTGGGAGAATTGACATATGTAACTCTTAAGCATAGGTAGGTCCGAGAAAGGAGACTTTTTTCCTTTCTCTCACTTACTCCCAGAACATCTACCTTGAAACCAGCCACCATGTTGGGAGGATATGCCCAGACTGCACAGAGAGGCCGTGTTAGGTGTTCTGACTCTCCAGCTAGCACAATCACCAGGTAGGTGGTGAACGAGGACCTGGACGTGGAGCAGAGGTAGCCAGCCTTGCCGTGTCCTGTCCGAATTTCTCTCCTATAGAAATGGAGAGATAAGAAATGATCATCGTTGTTTTAAACAGCAAGTCTGGAGGTAATTTGTTGATGTGATATTAAGTCATTAATTCTGTGGGTTTCCTGAAGTGACTGAAGTAGGTTTGGTGGATTCATTCAAACAGTAGTTAGGTAATGAGCATCATCTATGTTCCTGGCCCTGTACTAGGCTCAGGGGATACAATCCTGGACAAGAGGGATGTAGCTTTGCCCTGGTAGGGCCTGTGGCTCGCAGTGGAGGTGGGTCAGCTTCAGTAGGGTGCTCTGCAGAGACTCTGTGCAGGAAGACCTGGGAGTGAGCAGCAGGGTGATTCCCCATCAGGCGGGGAGCTGGAAAAGAAAAATGAGTAGGCAGCAGACCAGAGAAATGTCTGGCCTGCATTCATAGAATTGGGAAGGGTATGTCCCAGGCAAAGCTGGGGGCAAATCTATTTACAAATAGATTAGAAAATGACGAAACTTGTTAAAAAAGAAAAAAGAGGGAGAGGTGTCTAAATGGGTCTAATTTTAGCCAACAGCCAGATAAGGCAAGTGCTTCACCCAGAGTCACACAGCTTCTGACCTGGACCTAGACCCAGGGTTGATTTTGCAGCAAACGCTCCACACCTAACCCAGGGAACACCCTAAAAGATACTTTATTTGCCTGAAAGCTCTTAGGATCATTATCGATCTTCACCAAAATTTAGGAAGAAGTTAGATGAATTTAATTCTCACTTTCAGATGAAAAAATGACAAAGAAGCCAGACAACTCAAGCGTCTCAGCCAGGAGCTACAGTGGCTGTGCCATGCATGCGGCTCGAAACACCCACCCTCATGGTGACAGAGAGGGGCCGACAGAGGTGGCAGCTCACACATCGCTTGGTATCATCACGCTCTGGACTAATGTTCTGAGAGTGTCTTAAAGTATCAGCATTGTTATGGCGTCTGCTGCAACTCACTTTTTATTCTTGTGACACTAATTTCTCATATTCCAGGCAAAGGGAGTCTGGTTGGCTTAGCTTGGGCCCTGGGCCCAACTCTTGGGTAGAGGGGTGTGGGGCAACGTCCTTGATGCCCCCCAGTAGATGGCAGGCAGTGGGGCTAGAGGACTGCTCTAAATGAAAATAGGGTGCTGTTAGTAAGAGGGTCACGGAGGTGCTCAGGCGCAGATAGCCCTGTGAGGTAACAGGTGGGGGAAGCTGCTGAGCAGCAGATTATGGAACATTCTATCATCAGCAGAAATTTCCATTAGGCTGTTTGGGGTTCAGAGTTTTCACTTGGAATCTGGTTCTTTTTCATCTCTTCTCTTACCTCATAGGTGGTAAGTATCAGAAAGAGTAAGGAAAAAATGGTGAGTCTATTCCACAAATTGCTACTTGTCTACTGAGTCTTGCCTGTAGGATTCCACACCAGGGCACCTGGAGGGACTTCAGAGACTTTCTGACCCAGTGGATCTCACTTTAGAACCAACCAGGAAGCTCTTAAGTGTGTGAAACCTGGGCCCTCCCTGGTGGTGCAGCAGGCTAAAGCTCAGCACGAAGAAGCTAAAGCCACTTCAGCATGAGTTTGATCCCCACCCTGGAGGTGACCCACATGGTGCGGCAGACCTCGCCTGACCCATCCACTGCTCCCCTCAGCAGTGTAGTTCATCAGTTGGCCTGTTCTGCTCCCCACTCTGCCTCTGGTGAAGCCTCTCACTGCCCCTGCACCTCTGGCCTGCACCCCACTTCTGCATGCACAAATAAATATTAAAAAAAAAAAAAAAGTGAAGCCTGGACTGCACCCAGCAGCGATTCCGGGGGAGTTGATTTAGAATGAGGCTCGAAAAAACTCCCCCGGCGATGCCAATGTGCAGCTGGCCGGAGGACCAGCCACCTCCCGCCTGGCCCGTGAGTGGTTTGTTTGCTCCAGGTGCCCTGAAAACCCGAATTGGTTTGAGTCTGACTTCCTTCCACTTTGGGTTCTCACCACAAAATCAGGTTCTTCATGGATTTGGCATCTATCTGAATTGAATGCAAAATTCTTAGAGAACAAGCCGACTCTTGCTTCATCCACAGGGAATCCAGTAAAGTGCCAAAAGAACTTCTTCCTTCCGTGGTGGGTGTGTTTCATGCCTGGAACTGCACTGGTCAGTGGGTTGGTGAAATCCCTATAAAAAGAGCTCCCTTTCCTGAGCGCCCAGTGGAGGGCAGGGCGCACGGGCGGTTTCATCCCAGCCCCAGGACACTCTTGCAAGGTGGGCTTTGCTGACACCAGCTTTCAGATAAGCAAAGTGAAATGCAAAGAGGTCAAAGGTGGTAACTTGTTAGAGCTGCCCCGGTGACAGAGGGATAAGACGAGCAGGTTTGAAGAGGTTTTCCTTTAAAACTCAATGGTGCTGTCTGAGTTCCTTCTATTGAGGCTTTGGAATTAGCAACTCAGAGCGGTGTTGTACCTGGAGCAGTTAGCTTTCAGATACCTAGCAATTATGGTGCATGCTTGGTATAAGCTCTGTCTATTCTTGGCCTGGATTCCTGTGGCTGGCAGAGTGTCTGTGTCACCTTGTATCTCTGCAATCTGAGTCCCTGCCTGATACTTTCTGGGCAGCCTGGCTCAGCTCAGGGCCAAGGAGGGCAGGCTCATTGTGCTCACTGCAAAGAATTCCAACAGTGGGGAGAAGCCCATCCCTTCTGTCCTCTGGGGGCCAGCGCCTACAAGATCCCCACAGAGGAGAGGCAGGCCTCACAGAGCAGCAAGCAACAGAGCTGAAATGGATCGAAGTTGGTCTGCCTGGCACTCAGCAGGCCTGTGTGGACATGAAGCCACAGCCAGCCATCAAAAGGATATAGACATGCCAGCCAGAAGCACCTTCGAGATCTTGTCCAGGCTTCATTTCACAGACGGGAAACTGAGGCTCAGGGGGTGGCCAGACTACTTTAAAAAAATCACACGGTCAGTTAGAGGCAGGGGTCACACTCGCCCTTGGGGTTCTCCCTGACCCATGGTGCCCTCCCTGCTGTCTTCTCTAGCAGGGGAAGCTGCTCTATGTGCGTCCTTCGAAGACAGACAGTAGCACATAGGAGAGGTGGACTTCCCACATTTGGTTTCAGGGTGTGGCCTCACTGTGTGTGGGGGTGTGGATGGGTGTGTATTCAGGAAGACTGCTCAACAGGCAGGCCTGGGTCACATCCCGCTCATACTCCAGGCCACGCAGACTCCTCCAGACTTGCGTCCCTCCTCTCATTAGGAAATTGGCATTCCCACTACTTTTCCCTTCCTGCACTATAGCTGGGGTTTGGCGGCTGGTGGGTCATCAAGTTGGTCCCCAACAATGACCAGAGTTGCTGTTGTTGCTCCCAAGTGGTGACCAAGGCTCTGTCTGTCCCAGAGAGAATCAAGGCCAATCTGAACCGCCTTGCTCAGCAGGGACTTGGTGACTGGGAGAAGCAGAGGACATTGGTGATAGATGAAGACTCCGTCGAAGCCATTCACAAGTTGCCAGAGTCCACCTGAGCTGGGCTGGGTTTATATCTTGAGCCTTGGCTTCCAGGGATGGCGTTAACAATTTCTGGGCACCAGCTCAGTGTGTGGATGTTTGGGATGTTGCCGCCAAGACAAAGACATGCAGGAGCTGCTGTAGTCTAGGCTGGACCCAGTCACGTCTGCAGGGCTTGCCACGTGGCAGATACGCCACACCAGATCCCATGGGATCCTGTCCATGACTGTGCAAATAGGGATTCTAATTTCCATTTTCAGACAAGGGAAGCATCTCAGAGAAGCGAAGGGACAGCTCTGGGTCCTGGTGAGGGGATGGCTGAGCTAGAACTCAGAGCCTGTGTCCTTTCTGCGATACAGCAACTGCCAGCTCTCTGTGACACCTCACACCGCCAGCACAGAGACGGCGTGGAGGTGCGCAGAGGAGGGAGGCGTGGTCCTCCTCCAGGCAGCAACGTTCAGTGTTAAGCTGAACGATATTTGGGGGTGCACAGCTCTTTAGTGGGGGCCCTTCTGTACCTGGTAGGATGTTTTGACTTGCCTGGGACCTCCGACCACAAGGCGCTGGTGCTGATATTGCAGCTGTGACCCTCACTCCCAGGTGGGAACCCCTAACAGGCTCCTAATCATTTGTTTAGTGTTTTTCCATTTGACAAAGTGCTGCCACTTAGATTTTCCTCCTTGGCCTCTCCATCGACCCTGTAGCTTGCTCATGTCAGCATACAAAGCAACGGCAGCAGCCACGTGAAGTTGCCAGGGGACTGAGGTTGAGGCCGGGAGGCCACTTCGGTGACTGTGCATTTCCCCTGTACCCGGCCCTTCCTCCCTCTTTACTTGATGCCTACTTTCCATCCTCTGGCCCTCTTCTACTTCCGTAGGGCCTGCAGGGATCGAGTTCACCATCACTCTCCACTGCCCCAAGTATATTACCTGGTGCTTATTTGGGGAGTCACTCTGGGTTCATGGGCAACTTACCATCCCCACAGCACTCCTCAAAGAAGCTCTTCTTATCACTCCCATTCTACTAGGGTCTAGAACAGGGGAAGAACACGCCCAAGTTCGAGCCCCTTCTAACTGGTGAAGACAGGATTTGAACCCCACTTTGTTGAGTTTTCCTCTTTCTCCGCCGGGTTCAACAGCCTCTCCAGGGTGCCCGCCCTGCCTTGGGTGGCCCTTGGGGCTTCATGTCCGTCACCCCACGAGCTCATAGCAGTGGCTTGGAGGGGAAGTGTTTGTCAGCACTGGGTTGAGGGGGGCCCCAATGCCCTTCCTGCCCCATCTGCTGTTGGAAGGGTTCAGGAAGTCAGTGCCTCTGGCGGATCTTCCCCTTGGTGAGGGGCGCTCGCTGGCTGGGGTTCACTAGTAGGGCACAGAGCCCAGCCAGGCTGCAAGACAAATGGACGCCATATGTGTTCCAGCTCGGTGGACAATGGGCTTTGTATTTTGCATCTGCCAGCAATGAAATAACACTCTATTATTGCAGGAAGCAGAGAACAAATAAACAATATTTGGGGCTGGGCTATGAGATGCCTTTTTCTCTACCTTCCTTCTCTCTGGGGTCCCAGCACCTTTGAGACCATAAGTTCTGCAGCATGGGGGAGACCATTTAGCTTCCCCAAACTCAGGACAGCAAACAGGCCCTAGAAGAACCCGCTCAAGGAAATCTTGATGTTTAGTTTCTGCCCAGCTCACAGAGGCCGCTTGGTGCTACAGGGAGATGGGAAGTGAGTGGTAGAGCTCTGAGGTGTCCCTGGAGACCAGACAGAAGGGCCCAGCCTGTTCTCACCCTTCCAGACAGTGCTAAAGATTCCTGGGATGTTGGGTTCTGCGGCTTCAGAGTCTGGGCTAAAGTAGTATCTTTTTTTTTTTTTTAAAGATTTTATTTATTTATACATATAGAAATGGGGTATGGCCCAGAGGTGCAGGAGCAGCAAAAGGATTCACCAGAGACAGAGTGGGGAGCAGAACAGGCAGACTGACAAAGTACACTGCTGAGGGGAGCAGCAGGCAGGACAGGAGAGGTCTGTTGTGCCAGGTGGTCACCTCCAGGGCTGGATCGAACTCGCACTGATGCGACCACGGCTTGGCTTAGCTTCACAGTGCAGCGCTTCAACCCGCTGCGCCACCAGGGAGGGCCTAAAGCAGCATCTTGATAGCATTTGATGGGCATGTTAAGGCAGCTTTCTCAGACTTGAGGAGAACTTACGCATAAACGCCTGGGCCTGTGGGCCCCCAGCTCCTGAGTCAGCAGGTAAGAGTCAAGAGTCTGCGTCTCTAACAAGTTCCCAGGCAGTGTTGTAGCTGTTCTGAGACCCCCCCCCCTTGACAAATGCTAGTATACTTTCTAGAAAGGTAACATTATGGCTGTCAGATATGAAATGACCTTGTATTGAGGATTTTATTTATTTAGCTTTTCCATTCATGAAGGAACTGGGACATCATTGAAATCAGTTAAGGGGAAAATTTGAACAGACATATAATCAGCAATGCTGAAATGAACTTGCTAATGTGTGTAAGACTGGTCAGTCCCTTATAGGGCAATGACCTGGAATAGGATTATCTTTTCTAAAAACCGTAGATCTCTATTGTCTCTGAATCATTTCCATTTTAATGGTCATGAAAACATTGCTATGTTATCAGTTTTTCTACAACCAAACTCCTACCTTTATAGGGTTGTAAAATAGACCATAGAAAAACAGCTTAAAGTGCGGAGTTCCTATGAACGAGAGCTCCTTGCTCATCTGGAGGGCTTGTGAAAACAGATGATGGGGTCCTTCCCCTGCGTTTCTGCCAGGGCTGTGGAAAGGATTAGGAATGCTTAACTTCAGATATGTTTTAGCCAATATTCCCATCTTTCACCCTTCCTTCACCTCACTTCCAGAGGGGTCCGAGGCCACCAACCTTTCGGGGTAAGTGACAACTTTTCCTACCAGTGAAGCCATGTGCTAATGGGCCCTATTCCAGCTTCCAAAATGTTGCTGTCACATCGCCACTTGTTACTTTGTCATCATGGGCTTACCATCCCTCCCCTTAAAAAAACCCACATCCCTTTATTATCATTTTAGTAGAATTTCAGGAGGGAGCAAAAATAACTACTTTTATCTTGTCTCTTCAGCCCCAGAACAGCAGCCTGAGACAAGCTGTGGCTGATTAGCCCCGTGCCTGCTTGAGAAGTGAAGAAACAGGCCCAGAGACATGTTTGACCAAGCATCTACTTCCCAGTCCTCATTCTGTACGTTACACTCTTGCACTCAGAAAACCTGTTCTAGTGCATCCTCTTGTTCCAAAGCACTTTCATGGACTCCTCACAGTCCAGTGAGTCAGGCAAGGCGGTTGTTAGTCTTGTTTTATGAGGGCGAAGCCTGGGGTCAGGCAGTGGAGGGGACATCCCAGGGTCAGACAGTTAATGAGCTTTGGACCTACCGTCTCTGAGGGTAAGTTTCAAGCCTTTTCTCCCACTACTCACTCTGGAATTAGCATCACAGCCATCTCCAGGTGATAAATATCTAATTACATAAGTATCTATTGAGTGTCCACGGTGTTTTTGAAACCCCACTATGTGCTATGCTGCCTGTGCCCCCAGAGGTGACAGCAGCTCATCCCGAGGCCACAGCAGGCATCTCTGATGCATGCCAGGGCTCGCCGTTCTCTGCCCGAGACGCCAGGTTGTGAGGACCTTAAGAGCCACCCTCTTCATTGGTGGGGGAGTCTGTGAGCTTCCTTGCATCTTAGGACATATTTTTCATTCATATTCTGGGCACTCTGTATGAGGGTCCCCCAGAACTGAGCCCTCAGTGTAGCCCCAGGCTTGTCACTTCCCCACTGGTCAGCTCTGCTTCCCGAAATCACTTCCTTAGTAAACAACTGCTCTCAAATCCTTATCTTAGGTTCCGCTTTGAGGCCAACTCAAAGTAAGATCCCAGTCTTCTAAAATCCTTTGAGTTTGAACCGATGGTCCTGTTCTTTGTCCCTCTCAACTTTCCTTGAGGACCCCCATCAATGGTATAGCACATAAGAAGGCATGAACTGAACTTTTGTTGGCAAAGAGTCGCTGCTGTGTCTTGGATGCAGAAGGTACTCAAAAAATATTTGTCCGCTCAGTGAATCAGAGTTATTGTTACAATGAGCAAGTAGGCACGAAGCTGGAGTCTGGAATGGGTGATGTGGGGATAAATAGCAGCAAAGTCTTTCTCCTTTTTTTGGTGTGTTATGCATAATCTTAATGTCCCAAGACTTTATTCTTGGCTGAGGGAGTAAGAGCCAGAGCTGTGTCTGTGGCAGGCAGGATTCCGAGGCGGAGGAGGGTGCCTGTGAAGCTGAGCTCCGAAGAGAGGCTGTGAGTCACCAGCCCAGACTCGGCAGCTGCGAGCGAGCCTATCGGCACTGCCAGGATCCGTTCCCAAGAGGAGCCAGGTCCTGAGTCTGTTCTGCAGACAAGGAGGATTACGGGAGGGTGGGAGGGAGGCCGAGGCGCTGAAGCAGCTCTCAGCCCCGCCAAGGAATGCTCCACACTCTCATTTTCGGAGTTTCAAGAGCTCTAGACTGAATGAGACCAGTACCAGGTCCCCAAATTTGGATTGAATTACACAAACTGGGGATCCCCCTGCCTCCACCCAGAGCCCAGTTGGTGGCTGTAGGGTATAAAATTCAGACTTGGACTGAAAACTCGTATTTTTTTTCCTTACAGATTACTCCAGGTCAGGCTTCTCTTCTTGGCCTCTGATGTCACTGTGTTGGCTGTGCTGGTTGTATAGTCTCAGCATCTGGGTTAATCGATAGCTACTGGGAAAAATGCCATAAGGGGATGTAGGCCGGCTTCCCAACTTACTTAGTGCTGTTGGTGAGAAAGAATATCTCATACCTGTACAAGGGTTTGCAGTTTACAAATGCTTTCCCTAAATGTTATTTCATTCCATCAATATCTTTAATACTTGCCATAACAATTATCTAGAAGTCACCTATCATAGGGATAAGTCTAACAAAGCACACACAAGCCCTCTTCACTAAAACAGCTTATCATTACTTAGAGGAAAGAAAATATAAATAAATGGAGGACTAGACCATGTTCATAATCTGGAAGATGTAGTACTGCAAAATTGTGGAAGAAGAGAGAGAAAGCTGGAAGAAGTAAGCCAGAAGAGTCAAGACCAGTTACACACCTGCACAGCTTAGCACAGTGCAATATTCTTTTTTTTTTTAAAGCTTAAAAAAAAAGATTTATTTATGCATATAAGAACTGGGTATAGGCCAGAGGTAAAGGGGGTAAGAGAATTCATCAGAGTGGGGAGCAGAACAGCAGATGGAGTGAAACACACTGCTGAGGGGAGCAGTGGGAGGGTCAGGAGAGGTCTGCTGTGCCATGTGGGTCATACCCTGGCCGGGGTGGAACTTGTGCTGCAGCGGCTGTGGTAGCTTCATACTGCTTTGCTTAACCAGTTGCACCACCAAGGAGGGCCCCTGGTGCAGTATTGCACCTGGGTATAAGTCGTACTTGTTTGTGTGACTCAAAATGCTGGGATGGAGAGTGTGGGGAGCATGGCGGCCTCCCGGGGCTCATTCCTACTTTCTTCCAGCTGTCTAGTCCAGCCTGGGCTTACAAGACATGACAACCATCCCCAGTCACCACTGACGTTTCACTGCCAGCGCCTGGAGAGGCAGCTCAGCTTGCCCCTTTGCTTAAAACCTTGCAGCGACTTACCCCTGGAATGGGCACAGCAGCCCCAGCTCCTGAGCTGGCCTTCAGCAGCTCTTCACACCCTGACCCTTCTGCCTGGCCACCCGACCTCTGCAACTCACCGGCTGCAGGACAACCTCTGTTCCTGAGGACTCACAGGTTCTTGGATTCTGGGCACTAGCACATCCTTCTCTTCCCTGGGCCATTCTTTTCCTCCTTCCCTGCTTGGTCAGCTCCTACTCACCTTCCATGGCTGGGTTTATAGCTGGGCAGGTTGGATCTTCGACTCCTTAAACAGGAGCCATCCCTTTGCAACACACATCCACACACCCTGGCTGCTTTCCAAAAGGCCCTGCAGCTCTCTCTGAATCTGACCTTCCAGCCACACAAGAACAGGGCTGTGTCTGTCTGGTTCACTCCTGTGTCTCCTGCCAGAGCAAAGCCTGGCACAGAGCAGGTGCTTGAAATTTATTGAATGCACAAGTCAAAAAATAAATGTGTAGATTTAAAATTCCAGGCTCAATAGGCAGACTGTAAAATTTAGCCTTGACAAGCCAGAGTTTGAAAAGATCAGCAGTTGAGGCATCTTGGTGTCTGAGGGAAGCCCTGTGACTGGTTAGCGTCGTTCCGTAGTCCCAGAAGCCTGCCTCCTGGGCTGTCTGGCGCTGATTTCCCCACTGGTGGCATAATGCCGGAGGTGGGCTGTATCATTTGCAACATCTTTCCCTAGATGAAGGGGTACCAAAGTCAAACGTGCCTAAGGCACAAGTCACAATGCCACACTGGCAGAAATAACCACGTCTAATGCTTGGTTATGCGAGCCCTGGGCTCCCTGTGTCTTGCACACACAGCATTTTGTAAAACGTAAACATGTTCATACTGTTTTTACAATAATGTGACTGTCCTTGCTCAGCATTTTATGACCTTTTAGCAACATGTTGCTCATGCCTTTCCATGGTATCAAGTGTCCTTCTAAAGTAATTTTCTTTCATGTTTTATTTCCAGTTATAAAAAAGAACTAACCTATTTTTGCTGTTTCCAGGTTTTGTTAGTCTGAATGACAGTGAGGTGAACTTTCCCAGCAAAACCATTATCTTACTCCTTGATACTTCCTTGGAATAGTCTTGATATATCACATCAGAACTTGAGACATCATGCGTAATTGAAGAGTGGGAGAGTATGAGCGTAAAATGATTCAATTAGGATGATCCCCTAAAATGCGACCCCCCCCAGTCTTCTCTTACCACCCATCACCCTGCATTGCCTTCCCTTGGCTGAGCATGGGCACGTCTGATGGCACGACCCCTGGCCCCAGCAGGGCCCCCTGCCCTCAGGTCTGGTCTCAGTGTGTGGCACTTGGTGAAAACTCAGTAAAATGAGCAAAAGGATGAACACTCAGTGGGTGTGAATGTTAGTCCATAAACTCAGGTGTTCAAGAATAGTACATTTCTTTTTCAAATCTTGCAATCACTTGGGTTTATCCCATCTGTTCAAGTGGTGAGAGGTGAAATGACCCAGTCATTGATGCTGGGTCTCTCCCTACCTTGTCATACAAAGATCTCAGAACTTGAAGCCCTAGGGCTTCGACTGCAACAGGGGGTCTTTTGGCCCACTGACCCCTTGGAGGGCTGGAAATGGTGAGATTTGGGGAGGAAGCCAATGTTTTCTGAAGCCTTTGTTTTGGGTGAGTCTTAACTGCAGCTGCATTTCTTGCAGCTTCTTATAAAGCAACTTCCTTTCAAAATGTTTCAACTGAAGTTATTGTCCACTGGGAGCAAGGATTTGAAAGCTCTGCCTATTAGCTCAAAGAGCATTGTTTCATCAACAGGGATTGAGACTGTTACTTCCGTTGGAAAGCCTTTACCATCAAAACAGACTTTGATTTAGGAAGCAAATGTTTTGGCTTTAAAGATGGCACCCAAGTGTTTCAGCATTTCTGAACTTCCCCAAGCCATTTATTGTGATGCTCATAATACGATAATAGCAAGGTTCTTTGGGGTCCAACAGGAAAACCTGCTCTGACTAGCTTGATTTATGTCAGAGGCGTCTGATAAGTAACGAGCAAAGTCCTCACAGCAGGACAGCCCGAGGTTTGCAACCTCACTATACACTTGATGGCTAGAATCTTCAGTAAGAATCTTTAGCAAGTTACAGAACGGCTATGAATTTCACTTTCTGCATCTATAAAATGAGGATAATGATTACATCTATGTCCTGTGATGGTTAAAATTGTTAAAGAATTAATGTAAGGGCCATAATTGATTAGTGGTATAAATTTCTTGGTTTTGATCATTGTACTCTGAGATGTAGGGTGTCACCACTGAAGGAAGCTGGCTAGAAGGATGCAGGAACTCTGCACTATTTCTATGGATATTTTCATGTGAGTCTGCAATCATTTCAGAATAAAAAGTTAAGAAAGAGGACCTCGCTATTGGTGCAAGGGGTTAAAACCCAGCACTATGAAGCTCTCTGCAGCCACTGCAGCACAAGTTCGATCCCCGGCCAGGGAGCTGACCCACATGGCGCAGCAGACCTCTCCTGCCTCACCCGCTGCTCCCCTCTGCAGTGTTTCACTCCATCTTCCTGTTCTGCTCCCCACTCTTGTCTCTGGTGAATCCTCTCACCCCCACACCTCTAGCCTGTACCCCAGGTCTTGTATGCATAAATAAGTAAACCTTTAAAAAAAGAAAAAGGAGCATCTAGAGGACTGTTTTTGAGTGTGCGATTCTTTGATGGAGGCTTGTGTGAGGGGAGTCTGTAGGCTTTCTGGATACAGGGACCATGATTTTTTTACCCCCCCTTAGCACCTGGCACAGCCTGGCACACAGTAGCCTTCAATAAATATTTGTTGACTGAATGAATACAGAAATCGAGACTGGCCAGCAGATTCATAAGCAACAACAGAAACAAAGCAGTCTTGCAATTGAGGGGGGGAGGAAAGGGATGCACTTCATTTTTCAGTTGAGCCTGCAGTGTGCACGGCACAGCCATGCAAGCACCCCCATTCCTGGGCAAACCAGAGATGTGGGCTGAGTCCAGCACCTGGGCAGATGGCGCATGGGGCTACAGCGCCGTGGGAGGGAGAGAAAATTATTCCCTGAGTCAGCAGGGGCAGACAGGAGGTGGACAGGACCATGGAATGGGGGTGAATCCAGGTATTGGGTGGCTCATTAAGTCCAGCCGGTAATTTTAGCAAATAATGTAGACCCTGGTGGTGGGGGGAGGGGAGATATAACTGTAGCTCTGCCTTCTTGGGTCACTTCTGGTTCTGAGAATTAAATGGACATAAAACAGATTAACAGGAGAAAAACACCTACCTGCCCATAAGAAAATAAAGATGCAAAAGCAGGTAGGTGTAAGTGTTTATCTGTAAGCTGCACAGAGTAGCAGTTGTGGAAAAGCAACCAGAGCATGTGGAGATAAAGGAAGTAAGGTCATCATGACAAGGTCTGTGTGTGCCGGTCTCTCCAGGCTCCCCTCTCCCTTCTTTCCTCTCCCGATGGGAGGAAAGGGCTTGCACATGTGAGTATCAACTCCTGATCTCGAGGGGACAGAAGAGGATGGTCAGAATGACTTGGCTTCTGGCTTTTTTTTTAAAGATGTATTTATTTATGCACATAAGAACTGCGGTACAGGCCAGAGGTGGGGGTGGTGAGAGGATTCACCAGAGACAGAGTGGGGAGTAGAACAGGCAGATTGACTGACATACACTGCTGAGGAGAGCAGCAGGTGGGTCAGGAGAGTTCTGCCGTGCCATGTGGGTCACTTCCTGGACCGGGAATTGAACTTGTGTTGCAGCAGCTGCAGCCAGCTTCATAGCATTGTGCTTTAACCCGTTGGGCCAGTAGGGAGGGCCCCTCTGGTGTTTTTTTTTTTTTTAAGTGTCTTTTGTTCCACATCATCCTTGTACAAAGTGGCATATTTTGGGGTAACACTGCCACCCATCATCATCTTTTTCCGTTTGCAAATGTAATCTCATTTGTCCAAAGGTTCTTCTAGTCTAAGAAATACTGGAATGCTAGGTGGGCATAGTGCTGGACTGTTCGGGGAAAGAGAGTCCAAGTCAGAATCAAGCCACCTGCATCTGTCACACCAGGTGTGATACACGCAATCGAACATCACCAAGTTTAAGCTGAAATATCTGTTCATGATTTGGAAATATTCGAGAAAGGGAGAGCCATTGATGTACTTGTGCTTTTAAGAACTACAAAGGGCTTTGGTGTGAATTAGTTTTCTGTATTATAAGACAGAGTGTTAAATCAGCCTCTGCAAACAATTTGTAGGCAGAACTTAAAAGGCTTGAAAGCACTCGCCAAGTGTAAATTACATACACTGTCTACCCCATAGATAATAGAAAAGGCTTTGTTTAAAAGTTTTTTTTTTTTTTCCCATGAAAGCTAACTACTGAAGTCAGTGTATCTCATCTCACCAGGGAGGTGGACTATATGGTGAAGATTCTAGTGCATTTGGAGCTGGACAGACTATTTCATTTGTGGGCGTCTTAGCTATTCTTCGCTCTCTGAGGCTCTGAACTGTGTGGGACTGTGTGGCTCTATTTTGGTATTCTCCGCCCTTTCCTCATTTACCATAATGTTCTGCAAATAGTGAGTAGAGATCCTAAAGCTCTCTACTGTTATCTATGAGCATGCATCGTCTTATTAATCAGTCACATTCTAAACACTTTTAGTGGAACTGTTATAAAGAAATATATTTATTGCAATAAATGCAAATGGTACAGAAAAGGATGAAGAAAATAAAAATCAACCATAAGCCCACTGTTGAGTGATAATTGCTGAGGACAAGTTCACCTATAACCTGACTCAGGTGTGTTTCTGTGTAAGAGCAGATTTATATATATAGTTAATAGCCTGTTTTTTAAAATTGTCTGGAGAATTCTTGTCGTTAAGTGCAGAACAATGTCATCATCCTTAATGCCTTCATCATACCTGTGCAGGGCTATAATTTTCATGCTTGCCTGGGCTTTAATTTTAACCCCTGTTATTGGCCACTGTAGGTATGCCCAAAGAGTGTCTATTATATGTTGCCACTCGGTGGATATCTTTTGAATACACCTTCTGAGAGAAAACTCACAGGCATGGAATTACTGTAACTTTTAGTTTAAAACTGCATTATGATATAAGCTGTTTAATTTTGAAGGACTGAAGGTGTGTACACATGTTTAGTTCCCCCATGCTGGCTATCAACTTTTAGACTAAAAGAAAGAGGCCAGGCATGGAGAGAGACCCTGTCTCCTTTACTAACCCCATCACTGCCCTGCCTGTTGGAAGCACGTTATCTTTGTGGGATAAAATTTCAGGGGAGCAGCTCCCCTCACCTCCTTTGATTTTTTTAACCCCAAAATAAATCAACATGAGAGAGAGAGAGTAACAAGAGAAAAGACAAATTAAATTTCATGATCACAGAGGTCCATAGATATGAAACCTACTGAGTGACTAAAACAGAAGCAAGAAAGCTGTGGAGAAAAGATGGGAGAAGGGAATTCCTTGACGCTTTCTTTGCTTAGGACAATGATAAGGGAGCCCAAGGGTGCCTCTTTATGTAGCTCTCTGTCCTGGTTTCTAACAGTGTGTCCCTCCCTCCATCCCTAGGCAGGGAAGGTAACTTTCCCATGGAGATTGTTTCTGCTCCAGGAGAACAGAGCGGAAGAGAGAAAATTCCTACTTTGAGGAGAACGGGAGGTTCAGGGTACCATTCGCTAATTGATGATTACTTTTCTTTAGGATCATCAAAATGTCACTTTGGCACATCTTGGGGTGGCCTAGTCTCTGGGACCTGACAGTTACAACTTGCTGTGAGTAGCTTCAACTAAAAAGCCACTCCATTATCGCACGTAATTAAGCAAGCTGGACGCAGACTGCTGAGATGTTGGGTCTCAGCGATGCCACTGGTGACCCAGGGCCTCCTCCTTCTCTCCATCACCTTCCTGCTCTCCAGTCTGCCACCTTGTGCTGGGGGAGGGGGGCGGGGGTGGCCACCTCAATGTCCACACAGGCAACCCTCATCCCGAGGAGAAATATCTAAAAGTCACTGAACATTTCTCCCTCCTTGGCCAGAACTGGGTGCCACGGCTGCTCCGGCTGAAGGAGGCTGGGAGGGTGAGTCCTTGGCATTTTCATCACCTCATGAGAGGAAAGCTCAGGACAGAGGGCGCCGGTGCAGGCCCAGAGGGATGGGGGCACAAAAAGGTGGCGGTGGGGTGATGGGGAGTGGACTACCAGGGGTGCAGAGTCAGCTTAAAAATGCTCCCTGAGCTTGCATGCAGATTTCTTCCCTCCTCTTAGTCACTGATTTCTATGGTCTTGTGCAATGTGTGGGGGCCTCTCAGGTAGGAGGATGTGGCTGTCGCTCTCCTCCATCTGGAGCCAGGCTCCTCTGCGCCCCTCGCCCCACCATTCCTCTCTCCTAGACCAGCCCTCGCTGGGCCCTTGGCAGGAAGAGCCCTGCTGCTTTAGGCTGGGGAGAACACCCTTGAGCTGCCCCTCCCCGGCCTCCCACCTCCCCCTTCTGTGCTGAGTCCAGCCTGCCCGCTCCCATTTTAAGTCTTGATGCTGAGTGTGAATGTCTTACAGTACATCTTCCTTACTTCCTCAAGTTGTCTCAGAATTTTTTTCTGCAACAGTTATGATGCAGAGACGAGTTTCTTCCTGAGCCTTGGGTGGGACTTCCCTCACTTGCGGGTGCCCATCCAGGGACACTCGGGCTCCCTGGGGACCTCAGGCTGTGGGACCTCAGGCTGTGGGAGTTGGCAGTAGGCCTTCTCAGGGGTGCAGGGAGACTTGGGCCCCTTCTGCTTTTTTTTTTTTTTAAAAGATTTATTTATTTATTTGTACAGAACTGGGGTACAGGCCAGAGATGTGGAGGGCGAGAGGATTCACCAGAGACAGAGCAGGGAGCAGAACAGGCAGATGGATGAAGTACACTGCTGAGGGAAGCAGCGGGCGGGTCAGGAGAGGTCTGCCACGCCATGTGGTCACCTCCGGGGCAGGCGGGAATCGAACTCATGCAGAAGTGGCTTAAGCTTCTTTGTGCTGAGCTTTAACCCGCTGAGCCAACAGGGAGGGCCGGGCCCCTTCTGCTTTTAAAGGCCATATATATTTTATAAATTAACAAAAAATTTAACAAACAGATTCATCCATTAAATACCAACAAAACACCCCTGGGAAGCTGGAGGCTGATACGTGAATGTGTGGAGAACCGACTGGCAGGTCTGGCTGCTGGGGCTTTATGCTGAAGACCGAGCACCTCCTTAGAATGCAGCCCTGTGCCTCAGTGTTGCAAAGATAAAGGTGAGGGCTGCCCGGTGTGCGATCCCCCTGCAGCTCTCCTGGGTTCTGGGCCAGGACCCAGGCAGAGTTGACCAAAAGGGCCCAGGCCAGGCTGCACAGGTCCACAGCGGTCATGCACTCACTTGCTGTCTGGTTTTCCTCCCACCACCCCTTCCTCTAGCTCCCCTTCCTCCTCTCCAAATTTTCTATTCTTCTCTGTTCCCCATCTTGCCCTCCCTTTCTTTCCTTCCTTCCTTCCTTCCCCCTTTTGAAAGTTCATCCTCTCAGGCAGTGGAAAAGACTGGAATCTGGGATCTGGCCAGCAGTCAGTGGGGAGGGGGAGCACCAGGGGTCAGCGCAGGGCCACAGCTGCTGTCCAGGGAGAGAGGAAGCTGCCCTCTCCTCTGGCTCCCTGGGTTGTAGAATGGCCAGGAGAGGGCCACTTTCCAGGCAGTGGGCCATTTCAAAAACAGGACAGCACCATCATGCAGGCATTTTTTTTTTAAAAAAGATTTATTTATTTGTGCATACAGAACTGGGGTACAGGCCAGAGCTGCAGGGGCGGTGAGACAGAGC
>NW_004567114.1:19443027-19451269 GCF_000260355.1 Condylura cristata
CCTGTTCTGCTCCCCACTCTGTCTCTGGTGAAGCCTCTCACCGCCCCTGCACCTCTGGCCTGTACCCCAGTTCTGTATGCATAAATAAATACATCGTTAAAGAAACATAATAGAACAGAGCGCCAAGGGACAAATGTCTCAAACTGTGGCTCACTTCTGAACACTCATCACATGACAGCGTCTGGCGTGTGGCCTATATGGCTGTTAAACCAACAAACGAGAGGAGGAGGCGTGTGTGCAGGCACAGGCCTGCAGAACTGGCTCTCACCCCAGCCGCTGGCTGACCCGCCTCCGAGAGTCCCAGTGACCTCACCCATAGCAGAAGGTGGGTTACATCAGCCCCTGGACTCCTTCCAGCTCCCAAGCCCTTAGTTTTGCTGGCACTTAGAAAGAGAAGAGACCTCCTGAGGAGTCCAACTGGCTTACTCTCAAGCGCCTCCAGAGTGTCCCCTCCTGTCAAGGCTCGGACCAGGCTGACGCGCTGCTCGGGGCTCAGGGCTGTCCAGAGCGGGGAGGAGGGAGGTGCACCCAGCCTTTCAGCTGGTTCTTTCAATGTGGACATGGCATGCTTGATCAGGATTGGCAAGGGTTGGGATAGTGATAACTTTTCAAAATAAATTCCAAAGAACACTAATATCATGACTCATACAGATGAACATGTGTTCAAAATTTAGTGCATTAGTAACAAGAGTGGTAAGATCTTAACAACCGGTTCAAACCGGAAGCAAAGAGAGCACACATTTATACGGATAAAGAAATGTTGACATATATCTACAAACGGAAGGAAACTGATGTTTCTATGTGGGATACAGAGAGAAGCCAATGAAAACTCCTCAGGCCATAATTTATCTGTCTGGCTATAAACAAGAATGATTTGCATTGCTGTCAGCTACCTGCTGTTTCCAAAGCTGTAAAATAGCTGGAAGGTGAGGCCAGGGACCCACACACAGCATCAGGGGTGCCCAATGTGGGAGAGTGTGCTCTACCCGATGCAGAGTGGCCCACTGATGATGCACAGTACTTATCAGACACGTTAATATTTGCTAAGAGTGACGTGGTGCACCGAACTGATCGCCCGCTTGGGGGTTTAAGACACAAAGAGCTGAGCTGTCTTCTCCCCACCATCAGGCTGAGCAGATGCAGGCGGATTATACTTCCACCAAGAGACATAAGGATAGTTACAGGCTGAGTTCTGTCCTGAAGGTTTCCTTTAGGGGAAAACAAAGGGTTGGACTACTTTAAAAAAAAAAAGTTTGAAAACCACTGATCCTTGTCCAACTGCTGCATTTTATAGAAGAGGAAATTTCAGCTCAGCTGTGTGGTGAGACTCACAGCTTTTTTCACCGATCTCTGGTTGGAAGACTGGGTTTGAGGGCCAAGAGGCGTTCCTTTGGCATCATTAGGCGACACAAGAGCTCTTCTGGAAGGAAGGACTTGGGATGCAGGTGGTGACAGATGGTTTCCAGATCTCCTGTGCGCTGGGGAATCTGCTGCTGTCCCTGTAATTGGGCATTGGGAGCTTCAAGCAAACTTGCAATCTCCATCATCTTTGTTCAGTAACCCTAATTACACCTTGGAATTTGGCTTAAGTGCAGCTGAAAGGCTTGTTCATTAACAGTGTGGACAGGGACACTCAGCGTTTATCAACTTCCTTGCAGTTATTTGAATTCCAGCATGGTTCTGGTGAGTTAAGGAAGCAAGTTCACCCCCAGCTGAAAGATGATTTAAGTTCAGAGGATGGAGACAGGCTGACTGGGGGTTGTTTATCGAGTAAACCCCCACTTTGAACTCAAGGCTTTGCAATCTTTGTTTTCATCAGCTCAAGAAGGCTTCTTGCTGAATTACACGCTCAGGTCTCCCTTCATCCAAGTCAGGGAAATCTGCCATTGGCATTTCATAACCCGTCTCAGGGCTGCCATCTCTTGGCCTCTCCTTGTTTGCAAGACCAGTTTAAAGAGAAGCTTTGTCTCCATGGACAGAGTAGAGCTCCATCTGGCCCTGCCACCAACATGGTGATTCCAGATGGAAAATCCCTGTCCCCACTTCCTCCCCATTTCCAACGCATCCCCCACCCCGATTGTTTTATTTCCAGCCAACAGCCCAAATCCTCCAAACAGTCCCTGCAGGGGTGGAAAGATTCACTAATGGGGGAACAGCTCATCTTTTCTTCCACCCTTAAACCCTGTTATGTGATGGAAAAAATGCACACATCTGGCTGGGCTGACCTAATTGGGGGCGCTGGGGAGGGCTTGTCGTTATCAAAGAGAATTTAGGAAAAAGACTGTTCTCACTGCCAAGGAAAATGACTGCCTCCCTCGTGACTGGAATTAGTTCAACAAGCTAAACATCGTCTATGTCTTCAAACACCTCCATAAGGATGCGCAAGGATTTGGCTGGAATCTTCCAGTGGTGACCAGTTTTCTCCAGGTGTGTATGTGGGGACATGAAAGGAATTGAACAATTTACACAATGTCGCATCCTCCTGCTAACTGAGAAAAAGGGAGAGCAGAGTGGGATAGGAGGAGGAGCTGAGTTTGAGAAATAAAGTTCCAGTTGCTAAGAGCACCTGAGATATGGCCACACTGCCCCCCCCCCCAGTCTTCCTTCTGGGTTGGGGCTTTCCCACTCCCCCACCCGCCCACCCCCTCCAGAGGCACCTGGGACTCACTCTCACTTCTTATTTCCTTCCCTTTCAAGTTATAAGTGAAGCCAGATTTTTGGTAACTTGTTGACCATGTTGGATTTTTTAAAATAGTATTTATTTATGCATACAAGAACTGGGGTACAGGCCAAAGGTGTGCGTGTGTGAGGCTGTTGGAGAGAGGACATTCACCAGAGACAGTGGGGAACAGAACAGGTGGACTGACTGAAATACACTGCTGAGGGGAGCAGCAGGCGGTCAGGAGAGGTCTGTTGCTCCATGTGGGTCAGCTCCCTGGCTGGGGATTGAACTCCTGCTGCCATGGGTGCAGATAGCTTCATAGCTCTGTGCTCAACGCCTTCCGTCACCAGGGAGGGCCCCATGTGGGGTTTTATCTGAGCTCTTTCCTGTTCCCAGGGAGCCTGGGCAGGACCCTCTTCCTATTTCGCTGCCCCCAACATCCACCTCCAGAGACTTAGCCCTCTCCTGCTCCATGAACCCCTGTTCTCTGTGAGGTCCTGCAATAATGAATGTCCTCCCATTGGCAGATGGCAAGAATTGAGGGTCCTTGGTGTCTTATGAGAAAAGAATTCCATGAAGTGCCAGAAGAAAGCCGGGGACAGAGTTTGCAGAGCGAGGGTCAGGACAGGCCTCCGAGGTCTCCAAAGGCCGACACCTCGAGCTTCTTTCTCGGTTGGGAGAGGCCCCTCTTAATTCCGCTTACACTGCTCCCACCAGAATCCTCCGGATTCCTGAGTCCCCCCTCCCTTCTCCTTTTTTGGGTCCTGGGGAAACTCCCAGATGTTACCTTAGTCTTACCTTAGTGACTGCACCAGCTTGACTTTGAATGTTGAAACCACAAGGCTGTTAAGTGTGTGTATCCTTCCCAGGCTGCCTGGCCCTGCCAGATCTTATCTGGCCTTTGGGACAGGGTGCTGGCGCCAGCTGAATTTTGGAAAGTAGGATGATGGCTCTACCCCCGGGACCGCGTTAGGGGTCCCTTTCTATCTCTAGCACTCCTGGCTGCATAGCTGGAGAAAGATGGGCCCCTGATTAGCCGATGTGTCCCTTTCACACTGGGCCACCCTCCAGGGGGTCTGAAATGAAGGCTAAGCCCATCTGCATTATGAGGGGGGCATCCTGGGACCCAGCCAGGGGAGGTGCCAACTGGAGCTAGTTAGCAGGGGAGAGTCAGGAGGGCTCGAAGCTCCACTCCTCCTGGCCCAGTTCTTTACAACCTCAGGCCTAGGCTTACGAGTTTATTAATGGGCCTATGACACGAGTCCACACTGTGTGTCTTTGTGAGGAGGGGTGCAGTGCCAAAGAGGAGGGGGTGCCGAGAACCCCCGGGGAGAGGAGGGGTGGTTTTGTCTTCTTCCACAAGTCCCCTTGCTGCTGGCAGACTGAGCTCTGATCACTCTGCTCTCTTGCCTGCTCGCCTGATGGCCCAGTCCCGAGGCCTCTGGGGCTGCCTGTAGCTCTGCCACTGTCACGGGTGCTTCCCCAGGGCGCTTGCAGGTATAGGCTGTTATTGGGGTCCTCTGAGGGGAGTCAGCTTTTTAAAATCAGGAGGCTTTTGACTTGTTACATGGAGAAAGACAGTGGCCTCTGCCTTACGGGAGGCCCTCAGGAGCTGGGTCTTAAAAATGGCTTAAAAAGTGGGAGGCGAGGGCCCTCCCTGGTGGCGCACGGGGTAAAAGCACCACATTATGAAGCTCTCCGAAGTCACTGCAGCACGAGTTCCATACCCAGTCAGGTGACCACATGGCTTCCACCCAGTCAGGTGACCACATGGCTGGCAGACCTCTCCTGACCCGCCCGCTGCTCCCCTCAGCAGTGCACTTCATTGATCTGCCTGTTCTGCTCCCCACTCTGTCTCCAGTGAATCCTCTCACTGCCCCTGCACCTCTGGTCTGTACCCCAGTTCTGTATGCACAAATAAATAAATCTTTTACAAAAAAATAAAGTAGAAGGCGAGATAGCAACAGCCTCCATTTACAGACAACCATGGCCCATAATCTCAGCCTCCAAACAAAATAAAAGTGCAGGCTCTCGTTTTTCCCTTAGTGACAGCAACAATTCATGTCTTTTCTTGTAATGTTCTATTATATGATTTCATTCTGATATGCTGCAACAACAGATAATCCTATTGGGTTAGCAGAGTTTTATTTATTATTATGATACCTTTCCCCTGAGATTAGACAGTTTGCCTCTTATTTCTTTATGACTGCAGATAATGTTGAAATCGATACTGTTGGACAGACAGCTTCCTGCTTCTGAGGAAGGAAAGATAAGTTACAGATTGCAAAGAAAGGGGTTAATTCAGCTTCTGCAATAGCACTTCTTGAGCTTTTGGGGTTAGGACCCCTTTTCACTCTTAAAAGCCAAGTTGCTTTTGTCTGACATGAGATATTTGATATTTGCTTTGTTACATTAGAAGTTATAATTAAGAAAATGTACTTTTTATTTTTTAGATATTTTTGTACAATATTTATAAACGTTGATGAAGTATTTTATGAAAGTCATAAACATGCTAAATTACACTTTTTATAAACAATGACTATATTTTCTGAAACAAATGCCTGATTATTTTACATTTTTGCAAATCTCTCTTGTGCTTAATTTATAGATTCTCTTATCCACTTCCGCTTCAGTCTCTTGTGATATATAATAAAACTTTGTAGACGCAGGCAGACAGACAGACAAGTCTGAAAGTGTTTGCATACTTTGCAGGATTGGTAGTTGGAGTGCTGGTGGGGGGTCATTTCTGGTTAAGATTAAAGGAGCCACGGAATAAAGCGGGAAGCCTGCCATCTAGTGGTAAATGCATACATTGCTTTCTTGGCTCAGCTTTGCAGAGCTCAGTCCTTTTCTCCTCACTCCACCTTCTTTAATTACAGGGGTTTTAATTGTGTCACAGTTACAACACTTGGTTGTGTTAGCTACATTATAATGAGCGAAGAGAATCCACTTGTGGTTTGCCTGACCACGTGAGGGGAGTTAATTGCTCTAACACTGCCTGCAACTTCTCAGGACGACTATCTGGAAGGCTGAAATGGTGTGTCCTCGAGTGACATGGTGAGTGTCCACGAGGTGTGTCTCTGTCTTGACACTCAGGCTTTCTTAGGGCATGATTTAAGGAGCAGAGGGTGCAGGGCTCCCCACACACTGATTCTTGGGTGTCAGGGCTGGCGCCTGGTTTTCCTTGTAAATGGAATCATGTAGCATGCATGATGTCTTTGGTCCTCGCTTCTTTTGTTTGCCATTTTGTTTGTAAGACCCATCCCTATTACGGTGTGCAGTGACAGGTTGTTTCTATATCACAGCTTATTTATCTTCTCCACTCTTGATGGACTTAGCTAGTTTTAAGTTTTGGGCTATTGCAAATGGAGTTGTGGTGAACACACTTGTTCATCTCTTTTGATGCCCATGGGGTGTGTGTCTTCTGGGTAGATACTGAAGTGTGGGATTGTTCCTGCCACTGTGCCAATTTTTGATATCTCTGTACTAAATATGAACAGACCATACATTCAAGGATGGTCTCTTGTGTAAGATAATGACAGGTGGCTGAGCTGGGCCCAGAACCCTACCTGGTTCCACGAGCATCATCATGGTACTTTCTTTGACACCTGTGGGTGGCTCTTGGCATCTGTGGAATAATCTCGTTCTGGGAGAGTTCTGGGCGAGGGTGTTCAGGACAGAGGCCTGGGTTCTGCAGAAGCCACTTGTCAAAGGCCCCCACGCTCCCTCCCTGGAGCTGGTGGGGTGACTGCTTCCCCCCTGGGCCTTGCTCAGGGTCAGGCCTAGGTGTCCAGCACCCATAGCAGAGAGGCATTTGGCTCCATTGTGGACTTGCCCGCGTGCTTGGTTAGCCTGGTGCCCTTTGCACTATTGAGCAATTCTTTTCTCATCTCTTTCCAGCCCTTTCCAGCTGTTAGAGACACATGCCTCAGATGCATGGGTTGGCCAAGGTGCTCTGAGTCAGCTGACCCAATCCCGGGGAGTGTGGGGACCTCGGCCTTGGGGATTCATGTGCTCTCACTTTAGCATCCTCTCCCCAGCTACCTGTCAAAGTCCAGCTGAAGCCCCTCTTCTGCATATTTTCTTCATGGTCCATTCTCCCCCCACAAATCTTCCCTTCTCCAGAGAATGTTCTGTCCCCACTACACATGTGACTAGACTCAGAAACTGTCTTGTTTCATGTTACATTTCCTCTCATTAATGCAGAGACCTGGGTTTGCATCCAGAATCCACCGCTGACCTATGCCCCCAGCAAGTTGCTTAACCTCTTTCCCCATCAGTAAATTGCTGTTACAGGAGACGATGCTTGTGAAGGTCAATAGCCTGCAGAATCCTTATTATTCATTCAACAAATACTTATCATTTATCAAGTCCTTTTCCAATTGAAACACTAAGAGCACACAGGCTGTATTGTAGCTGGACGTGTGGCCCTCCACCTGCACTCAGAGCTCACAGGGTGTCAGCCACGAGGCTTTTCTCGCTATTTCATCTCCTGTGGTGGCTCCACTCCCAGCGCATCTGGGGGAGTGTATGTTTCACGGGAGTTCTCATCAAGAGATCAGGAAAAAGGCTGGATCCCATTCTAGTGCTGAAGCGCAGTTTCCTACAAATGTCTCCATCCTTTCCTCAGTTCCTCTTCTGGTTCTAGGCCTCTTCTCTTTCTGTCTCTGTGGTCTCTGAAATCTTTCTGCTCACTCTGAGCAGCTGAACTTGGCTTGGGCACATAATCTGTTCAGTCAAGAGCCTGACTGCTCCAGCCCTCCGCTTCAGTACAGCACAGGGAACATCTTGTTACACTCAGACCTGGGTCACATGAAATAATTTCCTAAAATACACAAAAGGCAAAGAAACAGTGATCACAAAGGCCACAGCAATTCCTGGTGGCGCCAGGGGGCAAGGCCCTTGCGATGTCCTCCTGCCCCAGCTGGCCAGTAGCCCCTCCTGGACAGGTTAGCTGTGTCACAAATGTGCACATATACAGGAACATTTACACATATTTCTGGGAATGGATTTTAAAAAAATAATATAACAGTTTATTTTTACATCATTTTGTGCCTTTTTCCATCTCAGTTGTAATCCCTGTGGGTTTCCTACCACCAGTTCACCCGTGTGCCAGCACCATAGTCCAGTGCACACCCCCCCCCCATTTTTGATCCTACTCCCCTCTCTATCCCCGTAAAATGTCTCTGGTATGTAGTTGTTCACTATTATTATTATTGTTGTTATTATTTTTATTTTCTCCCCCTAGTCTTTTATACTCCTACTATGAATGAAACCACCCAGTATTCTTCTTTTTCTTTCTGGCTTATTTATCTAAGTATGATCCCTTCCAGCTCCATCCATGTTGCTGCAAAAGGCATGAGTTTATCTTTTTGATTGCTGAGTAATATTCCGTTGTGTATATGTACCGCATCTTTCTAATCCAGTCATCTCATTTTGGGCATTTGGGCTGTTTCCATGTCTTTCCAATTGTAAATAATGCAGCAATGAACATGGGGGTGCAGGTATCTTTTTGAATCAGTGTTTTTGTGTCTTTTGGGTAGATACCTAGGAGTGGGATTGCTGGGTCGTAGGGAAGCT
>NW_004567114.1:19452209-19455014 GCF_000260355.1 Condylura cristata
GGCTGACACATTTATATTCTTTCATCATTCCGGAGGTCAGGATTCTGAGTACTAAGGCAATTAGCAAATGATATCAGCATCATAAACAGGACACAAGGTGAACAGCGAACGAGAAACAGATGCCACAAACATGGGCAAAGGAGATGAAAGCGGGCTTTATAGGAGGGGTTATAACACCACAAAAAGCACAAAAAGCCATCACTCTAATAATCAGAAAACTGTCTCCAATATAATTTTGATTTTAAATGAAAAAAGTAAAATTTCACCCTAACAGTGAGAAAACCTCTCCGAGACAATTTTGTGGGGAGAAATGGTATTTTTTCTCACAAGAATCCTGGCAACATTCACCCAGATTCTTTCACAAATTCACTGAACAGCAGACTGCATTTCTCAAAGCCTAGTTCTAGGGAAGCAAGCAGCCATCGTAAGAGGCTGTTCATCATAGTATTGTTTGTGATAGCAAACAAACAAACGATCAAAACAACAGCAACAACAATATTAGAGAGAATGACTAAATATACCTTAGCAGAGAAAGGATTGCTTGCAATACAAAAATCTTGCCTATAAGGAATGCTTAGTAACATGGGAAGTACTAATATAAACTCAAGTAAAGAAAGGGAGTGATGGCCCTTTCTGGTGGTGCAGCAGGTTAAAGCACAGCAGTATGAAACTGTCACAGCTGCTTCAGCACGAGTTTGATCCCAGCCAGGGAGCTGACCCACATGGTGCCACAGACCTCTCCTGTCTCACCTGCTGCTCCACTGAGCAGTGGACTTTGTCCATCTGCCTATTCTGCTCCCCACTGTCTCTGGCGAATCCTCTCACTGTCCCTGCACCTCTGGCCTGTATCCCAGTTCTGTATGCATAAATAAATAAATCTTTTAAAAAAGAAAAGGGAACGAACACGGCACATAGAACATAGGAAAGTATCGACATGATGAAACATAGGCACAGTTGTCTTCAAAGATGGTTCCGTTTGCCTGATAACTTGTTTCTTTTTTATTTCTGCCTTCAGACTGTAAGGCCCAGGGGCCAGAAGTCAGCCAATTCTGCTCCCGACTGGCAATAGGCATTCTTCATAGTTGAAGTGGGTGGGATTTTGCTTTCATCTTCCTACCTTGTATTTCCCTAATTTTAAGCAAAATACATTGCATTGCAACTCTCTCTTAGCAAATGATTAGAAATGGAATGCAATCTAATTGACCCCATAATATACCAACAGCCGCCGTTTCTCTCTTCTACCAGGGTGAGCCTGCCCACTGAGATGAAAAGTGTGGCAAGGTCTGTGTGGGGTGGTGGTCCTAGAAGATGCTAATGATCTCTTCCTAGGGTCCAATCACTGTGGCCAGGGGTGGGGCTCAGTGCTGTGATTGACAGCCTCAGCAGAACCCCGTGAAATGTGGGAGAGCGGATCAAAGGAAAGACAGGGAGGTGGGAGCAATATGTATTCTCAGAGAGACGATGCAAAAGAATGTTGGGCAAAACACCACAAGTCTAGATAAGTAGGTGTTTGTTCTGTGAGTGTAAAACTCGATTCTTTCTCAGGCTCCACAGCTTTCCTAGAATTTCTCTATGAATTTTAAATCATGTAACTGGTGGCTAAGGCCAAAGACTGTCCTGGTTGCTGGTGAGGATAGAGAGCCCCAGGGAATATGCTAAAAAGCATCCCATGTTGTGGGTGGAGCTGTAGGTGAGTTACAGAAGGGTCAGCTGAAGCAGCTCCAGATTATATTCAGTGTTTGAGATTCAGCATTTGAGGATTTAGTGTTTGGGATTCAGTGTTTTCCAGGCCTGCGATTGGCTCCCACTGCTCCCATCTTCCAGAAGGCTGTCGGGGGCCTCATTATGTGCAGGGGCCTCCAGCAGCCAGCCTCAGAGAGGAATAATATGGAGGCTTTGCCAGTTGCTAAGTGACTGAAAATGTCCCTGATTTTGTTGCTGTGACCACCTGACATGCGAGGCGAAGACCCAGAGCTGCCGGGTGCCTCTGTGAGCCGCGTGAATGTTGCTGTTGGTCTGGTCATTTGGCCACTGCAGCTGCTGTTTTGAGTGCCACCTGTCTGGCGCTGTGCTGGGGCATTTGGCAGCTCTGGAAGCATCTCCTGTTGTGTCTTCTGTTGTCTGTGTGAGTTGGAAGCTGGCCAGGAGTCCGGCTGCCATGTGCTCCAGGTCCGCAGTGGCAGAAGACGCCATCTTGGGTACGTGGCCCATTGTTCAGGAGAGGAGCCCTGTGTCCTCACTAGTGGGAAGACGCCATCTTAGCTACTTTTGTTTGGGGCTGAAAAACACGAGACACTGCTTCAGGTGAGGTCAATGGTCATTTTTGGCTTCAGTAACTCTTTGTTTTTCCTGGTTTGTTAAGTAAATCCCATTACTGTTGTTTACTGAATCTGAGTCATCTTGCAATTGTGAACTCAGATAGTGACTGAGTTTGCGCATGGTCCTTGCCTGGTCTTAGTGCCCCTTGCTGCCCTGTATCAACAGCTGGAATCATACACTGTTAAAACTTGAGGCATTGCCAAAGGTCATATGGACCAATCTTCTCATTTCACTGGGAAACAGATTCAGAGCAGTTCCCTTTCCCCAGGTCACTCAACTAGTAGTCTGTAGAACTGGGGCAAAGCCTAGAACTGATCTGTGGCCCAGGGCACCTTTTGTAGATAGGTCTCTGCAAGTATTTAACATGCTACCTGCTTTCCATTCCCTGCTACCCTGGACTGGTTCTCCTGGGTCTTTGCCATCTTCCTAGGAAGGTAGCTATGGGCAGGATGCATCAATTTGGGGCATACCCACTCTCTGATTATT
>NW_004567114.1:19455899-19468356 GCF_000260355.1 Condylura cristata
TTGATCTGCCTGTTCTGCTCCCCACTCTGTCTCTGGTGAAGCCTCTCGCCACTCCTGAGCCTCTGGCCTGTACCCCAGTTCTGTATGCACAAGTAAATAAATCTTTAAAAAAAATGCTTACAAGGAATTATATTTCTGGCTGTGAGGGAAGCAATAGTTTCCATAATGACCCTACTACCACCATAAATACCTAGAAAACAGGATAAAATATTAATATTTACTTTTCCTCATAGACATTATAAATATGCCCTCTACTCAAAAGAATGAGAAGATAAGTCACAGAGTTGGAGAAAATATTTGTAAAAGGCATATCTATTAAAAATCTGTTATCCAAAATATAGAAAGAACACTTCAAAATCAACAACAACAAAATGAGCATTGTTGGTAAAAAATGTGCAAAATACCTAAGCAGACACCTCACTAAAGAAACTACACAGGGTCCTCCCTGGTGGCTCAATGGGTTAAAGCACAGCACCATGAAGCCTGCAAAAGCTGGGCTTCAATTCCTCACCAGGGAGGTGACCACATGGCGCAGCAGACCTCTGCTCCCCTCAGCAGTGTAGTTGGTCGATCTGCCTGTTCTGCTTCCTGCTTTGCCTCTGGTGAATCCTCTCACTGCCTCTGTACCTCTGGCCTGTACCCCAGTTCTGTATGCATAAATAAATAAATGTTTAAAAAAGAAGCCACACAGATATCAAATAAGCATATGAATAGATGTTCCACATCATATGTCATTACAAAATGCAAATTGAAACAACAATGAGATATGACAACTATCAAAATGGCCAAAACCCAGAACACTGATAATACCAAATGCTAACATGAAGGTGGAGCCACAGGAACTCTCACTACTGCTGGGAGGATTGAAAAATGATGCAGAAATTTTGGAAGACAGCCTGGCAGTGTTTTTTAAATGAAACTTGGCACACCTTCATCACCCAATCCAGCAGTCTCATGCTTTGGTATTTACCTAAAGGAGTTGAAGCCATATCCACACAAAAGTTTGCATGTGGATATTTACCACAGTTCTGTTCCTAACTGCTAAAAACTTGGAATCAATCAAGAACTTCAGTAGGAGAATGGCCATATAAACTAATCAGTGCTAAAAAGAAATGAACTACTAAGTCACAAAAAGACATGGAGGAAACTTAAATGCATATTAATGAATTAAAGAAATCAATCTGGAAAGGCTACACACAGACACACACACACACACACACACATTATGATTAACTCCATAGGACATTTTGAAAAAGGCAAAACTCTGAAGACAGTAAAGAGATCAGTGATATCAGGGGTTAGGGAAGAGGGAAGAGAGAATGGGTGAAGACTGAGGATTATTCTGTGTGATGCTGTAGTAGAAGAGACATGCCACCATATGTCAAAATCCAAAAAGTGTACAATACCAAGAATAAACACTAGTGCAAACTATAAACTCTGGGTGATAATGAGGTATCCGTTCCAGGCTTATAATAAATGAAGTACTGTGATACCAAATGTGAACAGTGAGGAAACTATGCTTCAATGAACAAGGAAGAGAAATAGAAATTTTGTATTTTTTCTATTCAATTTACTACAAACCGATAAATAACTGCTCTAAAAATAGTCTATTTTAAAGACTATTTTTAATCCTAATAGTCAAGGATTAAAGGAAAACAGGAGCAAAGTGATGAAAGGATGGGTCATTAAAACAATGATCAATTGAACTTTCTCTTCCAGTGAACTTTCATAGTTGAGAAATGCAAAATCTGAAATTCAAACATCACTGAATGGGATCAACAGCAGAATAGTCACTGAGGATCAAAATCGTTAAACTTAAAGACAAAGCAATAGAAACCATCCAAGATGAAGCAGCAGTGAAAGACTGATTCTGTGACAGACTGATTCTCTTCAATGAAATGAACAGAACCGGAGTCACCTATGGGCAATATCAAGCTAGACATTTTTCACTTGCAAGCTTCTGATTCGATCATTTAATACCTATCAGCTCATTTTCAGTTTTCCATCTAAATAATCCATGAAGTGAGCTTGAATCAGAGTGGGCCATTTAACTCACACCTAACTGGTTCATTTGGGACTCTAGAGACAGATATTAAAGGGGGAATGACCTGGGAATGACCACAGGCAGGGGCTCAGCCCCCACACAGCTACCTTGCCGTGGCAGGGGCCGCGGCACCCAGTAACAACTTGGAAAGGGCCTGTCCCTGTTAGCCAACTCGCAGCTGTCCAGTGAGCCCCAGCTAACACTGGATTGCCGCCTCTCGGTCTGCTTTATCCAGTGACCTCCTGCCAGACCCACATTCCTGTCCCCTCGTCTGCTCCCAAGCCAATGAAATTCAACCTTTTGGTTGAATTTTTGTTCCCCTGAGCCCTATTTCCCAACAAGCAATATAAGCCTCTTCCCCCAGCCATTTGGGGAGGTAGTCTGAGCCTTGGGGCTCTTAGCTGGCCTGCGTCTAAGTTAAAGTTTTTTCATTTCCTAACCTGTCATGATGGCACACTTTTGTATATATGTGCACACGGTGACGGAGCCCTTGATTTCTCAGTATCTCCTGCAGGGATATGCCTATATCCAGCACCAGGCTCTGAGTGGACACTTTATTTTCACTTTGTTTATTTCTTAAACTTATTTTATTTATGCATACAAGAACTGGGGTACAGGCCAGAGCTGCAGAGTAAGAGGGTGAGAGGATTCACCAGAGACAGGATGGAGAGCAGAACAGGCAGATGGACTAAAACACACTGCTGACAGGAGCATGGGGCCAAACAGGGAGCTGCCATGTGGGTCAGCTCCCTGGCGGGGGATCGAACTCGTGCTGCAGTGGCTGCCGGTAGTTTCATAGTGCTGCACTTTTAACCCCTGTGCCACCAGGACAGGCCCCCTGGAGTGAACACTAAATACGTCATTAGACACGGGTGACTCAGAGATGGGAAACCCATGGGGATTACAATTGAGATGAAAAAAATGTACAAAATGATGTAAAAATAGACTATTATAAAAAAGTATGTCATTAGAACAATGCTACAGAGTGGATGGAATTATTGCCATCTTACAGGTGAGAAAACTGGACCTCTAGGAAGTCGAGTACTTTCCAGAGTTCCACACTTGGGTGGTCAGTGAGAATATCTTTTGCATATGTGCTGCTGAAGCGAGCAGTAAGACTTTTTTTGAATATGCATGCACCACTGTTTATATATCCACAAAGCATAAATTCATCCCCTGATCATTAGTTAGTATATCAAGGCACAGAATATGCCTAGGGCAAAGTTTACTGTGAATAATAGTGGATATAAATCTACATTTCAAATAGTCTTCTAGATAATTTTTCTTACTTTTTTTTTTGGCCAACTGCTTATCAGATGTGATTAAATCAACATTATTTTTACCTCATAATATGGTTGACAAAGAGCTTGTATCAGGACTGGGAGAAGTTTCAACTCTGTCGTTTTTCATGTCAACGTGTGTCTTAAGCTATGATTTCTCATTGTGCTTCTTGTGTGTTGTTCAGTTAAACCTGGATACTATTACCTGTAAATTCACTCAGAGGTAGCTGCAGTAGGGCACATGCAGAAGGCTCATGGGCTGAGGAGGTGTGAGCCCCTCCTCCTTACCACCCCCCCACCCCCCACCCCTTAGCCTGAGTTCAGGAGGCCTGTGGACACATCAAGCCAAGGTAGAGTGACGTCACGGACCTTTCATCACACACTCACTTCCTCCATTTGCTTGGGTCTTAGAAGTGTGCAGGTGCTCTAAGAACTTCCAGAATATTCCGGTGCTTCATCTTGTACCCTCTTCTTTGACCCTCCCACCCCCACCCCCTGCCCCACCCCTGGGAGGTTGCAAATTTGTGAACATGCCTACCTCTTCCCATCTCCTCCAACACCTATTCTCCTGTGCTCCCACTTTGGAGTACTTTAGCTTTGCCTTTAATTTTAGAGCAAAACTGTTAGGGCCCAGGAGTCAAGGCCCATCCATGTCTTTTATTCTCTTCCCTCCCATATTTTGCTTCTCGCTGAACAAAAGAGATGGCCTTGAATTTGTAAGAAAAGTCCTTCAGTGGGATAGAATGCAAAGCTTTAGAACTTTTTTTTTTCTAGAAAGTATCTGTGTCTTGCTTGACTTCATCCCAACCTCTTCCCCTGAGTCTGAGGGACAAAATAAATGTTTGTTAAATAAATGAAGGAAGGAAAGAGGGGAGAATCCAATGAGTTGTGTGTGTGGGGGTGGGGGGCTGCCTGAGGTGGTGGGAGAGAGAAGCAGGTGGAGAAATAATGGGTGGCAGGACTTGGAATCAGAACTGGGGCCTCAGAGGCCTGAGCGCCTAGCTGTGAGCAAGAAGTGACATCTCACCTTGGTCAGTGTTCAGAAGGACACTTTTTGTTCAAAAGAGAAAAACGTTACAGTACACTGTGATAAGACCATTTCCTTTCTCATAGCGTCTCCTTTAATGTCAGGTCTGAAATATGAAGTCATTAGGGGATATTAAAACAGTGCTGACAAACTAATTAACAAAAGACATTACGCCGGATGGGCTCAATTTATCCTTTTTAATGGTTCTTATAAATGGGTGCCGCCAATTAAAATTAATAAAGATTTACCAGCGATTGCCCGGTGTACATTGCTAAGAAGCGCGGCTGAAGGTCGGCTTAAAGTCAGCGCGGTGAAGGCTGCAAGTTCAGCCCAGCGCGGCGGAGGAGGCCCCTCGCTTCTCGGTGTCCCCCAGCTGACTCTCCTTCAGCTCCTTCCAGGTCCTTCTGCCGTCTGAGCGCTTAGGCCAGCTCCCCCACCCCACAGCCAGCTCCAGCCCAGCGGAGGCTGACTGAGGTGGCCCCAGATTAACACGTAAAGGGAAGAATAATGCGCAGTGCCCACGGCGCTTCTGCTCTCCGGCCTGATTTGTCACAATTTACGTCCAGGCGTATCCGTTGTCACTTCCAGAAGGGCCTTCGGCCGCCCTGTCTCGAGCCCCACCCTACCTGGCCGGCCCTGACTCCTTGGTGTCCTGCGAGCCCCAGGGGAGCCAGCAGTGGGGTGAGACCCTGTGTCCTAGGTCTGCTCCTGAAAATAATGCGACGGGGGCTCCCCCAAACCGCTGTGCTTTTAGTGAGCGGGGGTTGGGGGGTGTCTGGGAAGAGTGGGAGTGTCAATTCAGACACCAATGGCGGTACTTTGTTTTTTAATCAAATGCAAGTGGCTCTGGCCGGCTGGCCAGCGGGCACCCCTGTCCTGAGGCCCTCCCCTGCTCTGGCCACTTCTATACCACGCTGAGTCTGCTCTGCCCAACTCTTCCTAAACCGACCCTCCCAACCCCCACCATCTGCTGCCCTGCAGGCGGGCTGGCCTTGGTTCTAGGCAACATCTACCCTCTGCTGGGGTGGGTCCCCTTTACCACCCAGCACTCAAAGATGGAGACGTGAGCTCCTGAGGCATGTTCCTTGGCTGGGAGGGTGCAGGTGGGAGGCCAGCAGGGCCTTTCACCCCCACCCCCACCCCTAGGTCTGGGCATGGTGGTAGTAGCAAAGGCTGGGGATGAGAGAATGGAGGCCCCAAAGAAGAGGCAAGGGTCTCGGAGGGGATTGTACCAGGACCTTGCTCAGCTGTACGGGGAACCAGGGCCACCAGCAGCTGTTTAAGCCTCAGAGGGCGAGAGACGGGAACTGCTTTATGGTACAGCTGATGGGCTGAAGTCAAGGGCAGGAAGTATGGTCCCCGGGATGTGATTTCAAGATGCCAAATGGTCCAGTCTCCCTGGGGACTGGTGTCCACATCCCACCTGGCTTGAGGTTCCCAGGGGAGGAGCCATTGAGGGTTGCTGACCTTGGCTCCCCAAGCCTCAGTTAATGCCACTTCCCTGGACTGCTTGGTCACCTCCAGAAACTCAAATCAGCCTGGCATGTCCACAAGGGACAAGCAGGACAGTGGCCCGCATGAGACCCCCCAGACTTGACAGAGCATAGGATCTGGAAACCAACTTGTCTCTCTCCAGATTCAGCCCGCACCTGCCTTTTCCTTGTGTGCCTTTCATGTGGGGTTTGTGTGTGTTCTTCCCGAGAGTGGGGTCAAGGACAAGTGAGCAGGACCTTGGATGGAGCTGCTTGAGTATAGGCTGCCTAGAGATCACAGTTAGGGTCATCCAAGCCAGGGAATGGGAAGAATGCTGCCTTGGAGTCAGCCAGAGGGACGGGCCACATCTGGCTGTGTGAGGGTGGAGGTAGCGATGTAAGTATCCGAAACGCGAGTGTACGAATTGCCTTTTGGTTGTTTGCTGGTAGTTCTTCCTGGTCCTGGCCCTGATCCCTGGTCACAGTTGATAATCCACAGAGGTGATAAAGCTCTGATATGTGGGGCTGTGGCTGGGGGGACAGTTCTTGTGCAGGCAATTGGCTTTGTTAAAAAAAACAAACAAGCAAACAAAAAGCAGAGTCTTTCAGGCTCTCCAAAAAGGGAAGGATGAGGACGACTTGGACCTATTTGAAAAGTGAGTGAAACCTGTGCTTTTTAGGTCATTCTGAGCATAAAAGCCAGAGCTGGGTGGGTTCTGGAAGCAAGGACTTAAGGGTGAGGGGAGCAATCTCCAAGGCAAAGCAGGTGTGTTATCATCTTGGAGGGCCCCTGGGCCCCGGTTGCCTTTCCTACCCCCCCTTCCCAGCTGGTCCCCAGCTCTACAAGAAAAAGTGCAAGATAGGCACTCACAGTCGAACCCCCTGAAGCCGTAGGGGGTGAGTTCATGGGATGTGTGACCTCCAGAGGGCCTGGCTCCCGGGGAGCAGCTCTTAATGGCGCATTTTATTGTTTCCTTTCTAGCCTCGAACAGCAAGTCACTTGTGTGACAGCACATTAGAGGCAACAGAGCAAGATAGAATAAATAAGCTCTGTCCCCTCTCAGAACCTCCTTTATTGGAAGCCAGGAATCAAATCAAATGCCTTCTCAAGGCCCCAGGGTGTGTGTGTGTGTGTGTGTGTGTGTGTGTGTGTGTGTGTGTGTGTGTGTGTGTGTGAAGAATCCATGGAACAGACTTGCAGAGGAGAGTTGAAGAGTTCCCAGGACTGCCTTCAGCCCCACCAGTGTTAAAGAAGACTTAGCTGCACAAGAGCTGAACAAGCAGTTACTGTCTAGTAACAAATGTCAGAGACCAATTCAGCTTGAACTGTCACCCTGTCCCACTCCCCACTATGCCAAAGGGTTTAATGTCAAGTCATGTTATTCAGAGTAGGAAATGGGGAGCAGTTGAAAAGCCAATGGATTTTGAACCAAAAGATGCCCTTGAGACTTACGTGTAGCTCAGCTGCTGTCAAGGTGACCTTGGATGAGTGGCTTCACTCCTCTGCATCTGAACCTCCTCGGCTATCTGTCACTGGCTGTCATAACCCGGTGCCTTGCAGGAAGCAATATGCTGTGGTGAGACTCCCCTGGGGCAGTGTTCTAGAAAGCACTGTGTTCATAAACACCAGAGCTTTCACACCCTCCCTTAAGGACTTCAGATCAATAGGGAGAAAGGAAGTGGGTCTTGTGTGTGTGTCTGAATTCTTTTCTGGAGAATCAGCTTTTATTACACTCTAGTAGATGGCGATATTAAATCAAGTTTCAGTAAAGGTGCAAATTTCATAAGGTCACACAGCCCAGGAGAACCAGATCTTAGACTTGAATACATGCATTCCCACGGCTCAGCTCAGACTTTTTCTATCAAGCCAGATTTGACTGGTGTTCCAGAATCATCTGGCCAGAACTGCTGAGCTCAGTGAGTCTTTCTAGAAACGGTGGAAGGAGACAGTAGAGCAAAGAAGGTCATGGCCCCAGCTGCTAATACACCCCCATTCTTTATGGATGTATGCGGGGGAAACTGTCGTTTATTTTGTTTTTGTTCATCTGTTCATCTGTCTACCATGAGTGCTCCCATCATGCCAGGGGGAATGTGATAGGAATGTATTTGGAGTCAGGGGATGTAGGCTTCAGTCCCTAAGACGGTTCCCGCAGCAGAAACATCTGTTAAATATGTGGGCTCTAAGATCTACGGAATTCGATTCTCTGGGACTAGCATCTCATAGAGACTCAGTCATCTATGTATTTAATATTCTTTCTGGGTGCTGCTGAAGCACATGTGAGTTTGAGGATTGCTGTTTTAAGCCATCACCCTGACTTCCAGAATGTCCCAAGCTGCTCAAACAGAAAATCAAACATTACTCTGATTTAGGGGAGGGGGCTATGCTCTGCTCTGTCCCACTCGCTGAACATCCTTGACTCCTGTGAAGTGAGACTAAGCTACTTATGCATCCCTTTGCCTCCAAAATCCTATCTTTTTTTTCCCTCAGCGAAGGAACAACCCTGTCTGACTGGGGGGCTCTCAGAATCGACTTCCTCTGGACTTATCTTTCCCTGGCTAGCTTGAAAGCTCACATGCGCTAGATTCCTAAAGCACAGAGAAACCTCGGAGATTCAAACCTGGCTTGCTGACAATAGTCATTCTTTCTGCCATGCAAAGCTTCTTTGCATAAGTTAGAATTTAGTGCCATAGTAATGAGCCATCGCTGTGTATTTTTTCTGTGCTAATTTGGGCCCAAAATATTTGCCTGGAACATATGCTTCATGATCATGGGGAAACCAGTAATCCACATGGGAATTATGATGATTTGTATTGGCTAAGTAATACTAATTATTGCTACTAGCATCATTTATTAGATATCTTTATGCCACAAAAGCACCTCAAAAGTGTCTAGCTCAGAACAGTATGGGCATAAGCTGCCCAGAGTACCCCGTGGTATTCTACTAGGGAAGCATGAATGTTACAAAAATGAAAATGCTCTCTCAGGACACCATGGGAGCACTTCAGTTCACCTGACATTTATCAAGCACTTGCTCAACAGACAGTAGCTAGTAACGAGGGCTTCCTATGTGTCTTCCACCGTTTCAAACACTTCCAGCTATTAATACATTTAATCTCCCAATAACCCTTACAAGTACACAGTGTTTTCATTTCCATTTTACAGGTGAGAAGCCCAAGGTCAAGGGAATAAGCGGCCCATCACACAGATCGTGAGTGAGAGAGCATGGATTCAGGGGCAGCCCCTTCTCCCCCGACCCCGAACCCAGGACCTTAAATGCTTGGCTGTGCAACTTCAGCCCTGGGCTGGGCTGGGTGTATTCAAAGGAGCATGTGATGTGGAGTGGGAAAGCAGACTGTTTGCTTGGCTACCCCAGGGACGGGGGCTTCACACGCATCCACCCCAACCCCCTTACCCTTGCATACCTTTGAGGTGAGAGGGGCCTCCCCACTTTGGAGATGAAGAAACAGGAGAGCTAGTAGCCATTCCCAAGCCTCACAGCTTGTGAGTGACAGAGCCAAGGTTCCCACTCAGGGATGTCTGGCATCAGAGCCCACATTCCTCCCCTTGCCCCTAGAGGGTAGATGGGCTCCCCCAAGTGGTGCGATGTTTGAGGACGAGGGTGTCCCTGGCCTTGCAGCACACCTCTCCTGTACAGGCCCACAGCTGAGAGAGGCCACAGCGTGCACCTGTGTGAGGGAGACTGGGTCTTCCCAGCAGCGATGCTTGCGCTGTGCTGGTTTCCAGGTGCAGGGAGCAGGTGCACCTCCGTGGTCCCCTCGCCCTGTTAGTGAAAACAGGCACGTGACATTGGGAGCGCCAGTGCTGTCTGTCTGCTGGTGTCGTCTTGGTGAGCAGAGTCACGTGTGTCCGGTCAGTGACAGATCTTGCTCCCAGCACGTGCGTCTTGCAGGGAGGAGGGGGCCCAAGTGGACCTCTGATTTGGGGGCTCTGTTGTTACCATTTAGTACCCTCTGTGACTTGCTCCTGTTAATGAAGGGTGTTGCTTATCCAAAATGACAACGTTAGCCCATGTGGACAGATTTCACCCTTTGGGCAAGGATAATATTCACAGACTTAACATCCGGCAGGCTAGGGCATGGACCAATTAGGCCAGGTACCACAGGTAAACGGCAAGTAGACTGCACTAGTGGGAAGCTTAATATGGACCCCACTTTTGGGTTCTGTGTTCTCCAAAGCCCTGTGAAAATGCTTGAGACTAAAGAACAACAGAAGCCACGTATTGAAGCTTATAATAATGTTTTAATGAAATGTCTGTAACTACAGCACTATGTCAACATAGCTCATTGCAAACCAACTCCGAAGGAGTTAGGTATAAATTCTACTTAAATGTAGGTCATGGGAGCATTTGAACAGGTGCCATAAGCAGTGGGGTGGGGTCTCCAGAGCGAGCCCCTCGGGTTTGTGGAGACATCCAAGGTAGCAGGGAGGGATGATTTCCAGTTAATTCCCCTTTCAAATCCTCGTCTGCTTCTTATGTTTCTCTCCTGCGTCCTTTTCCTCTGGTCGCCAACAGCTAAGACATTCTCCATCTTCTGAAGCGGGGTGAGGATAGAATGGCAGCGGGCAGCAAGCTGGGTGCCAGGCTGTGCCAGGAACTCTCAGCACCTTCCCTGGGCCAGTTGTCTGCTCTATTTTTTTTTAAATTTTGATTTTATATATTTTTTACATCATTCTTCATTTTCATACAATGTACGCTTTGTCCACTCACGGGTGGCCCCTACGGAGCGCCCACCACACATTCACCTGTGTGCTCTCACTGAAGTCCCTGTGTGTTTCCTACCCGTTTTGACCCAGTTTCCTTCCCACCCCCTGAAGAATATCTGGCTTATAGTTGCCTGCTGATTTTGATTTCTACTGTGCTATAGTTACTGTTTATGTGTTTACGGAGCCAGGCTTCGTGGGAGGTCGGCAGTTGTGTGCCAGGGTGGGTCCCCTTGCTTGGGCTCCTTCTCCACTCTGTTCCCCATGGCCCCACTTCTTGATGTTGTGAAGGTGGTGGTGCCATCTGCATCTGGCTTCTCCATCTATATGCTGAGGTGTGGACTAGAGGGCATTTCTGGGCCCCAGAGCTGGGAACTAGAAGATGCCAGGGCCTAAGTGGGCACCCCCTCTGGTCTTCAATACCATGCTTGCATGGCTGAGTCCAGTTCTGTAGAAGCTGTAGGCCCCATTCACGGGGTCTGAGATTTTCCCCTGAGACTGATGGGCCACTGGGATGAGCATAAACCACTCTGGGGTATTCTCTTTTATCGAGAAGCTGCTGCTGTGCCTATAGGCTCAGTGCTCCTTCTCCGTGGCCTCCGTGACCTCTTCCTGGAGCCAGCCAGCGATTTTCTCCCATAAGAAGACCCCTCTCTGGTCCCAAGCCTCATTTCAGCTCTGGGGATGTAGAAAGGGATGAGAGTGGTGTGGCATGGAGACCCTGCTGGGCACAGCCACCTTCACAACATCAAGAAATGGGGCCGTGGGGAGTAGCGTGGGATCAGATCCCAAGCAAATACATGTCACTTGGGAATCCCAGGCCGCCTAAGGCTTGTGAAACAGGTGAAACTAATTTTCATAATGCATTTTATTTAACTGAATACAGCCAAAATTTTCAACTTGTAATCCTATAAAAACTATCAATAAGATTATTAATATCCTCTTAACCATAGTAAGTCTTTGAAATCCAGTGTGTCTATTACAGTCACAGCATATCTCACGTGACCAGCCACATGCCACGGCTCAGCAGCCACTTGTGGCTTGTGGCTGCCACCCTGGACGTTGGAGTATAGAGCATGTATGCATAAACTCTAGGGACATCGTGACCTCCTTAAAATTGCTTGCAAATGTTTGTTTCTGTGTATGTTGTATGTTTTTTTTCTCTTGAGGAGGTGTGCAAATCTGATTTTGAAAATTTATTTAAATTAAAAAATTTCCAAAAAATTATCAGGAAATAATAAACGTCTCAGGGACGAATCCTGCGACATCCCAAACTTGGCATTGCTAAGCTAGGGAAGGTGGGTGGGGAAATGCCCTGCCCATGGGCCTCCATACTCCTGACCGCCTGACTCCTGGAGATCTGTCCAGTGTGGGTGGAGCAGAGAACATAGCTAGCAGATGGACAAGAGGGGCAGCCTGGTGCTTGCTGAAAGACAAGGAAAACTGATTTGGGACAGGGACACTTCTTGCTATTTGCAATAAATATTGTCCCTGGGAGCTATGCTTCAGCGTGAAACCGGATCATCCAGGAGCTGCAGCTACTGTTGGATTTTCCAGTTCCCAAGACAGAAGTAAAGAAAGTGAAGCAGCTGGTTAGAATTTCATGCAGTTGTGTTTAGATGGCACCTTTCACTTTCTCTCTCAACCCCCTTCCTGAAAATAAACACACCAGCTTTTGAATCACCTGAGATAATTGAAAGTAAAGTGACTTCTAAGTGACATTGCTTTAGCCTTCAATTCCTGGAACGTGTCCAGTCAGAACAAGTCCTCTATACCAGGATTTATTTATTCATGAACACAAGAACTGGGGTACAGGCCAGAGGTGAGGGAGGTGAGAGGATTCACCAGAGACAAAGTGGGAAGCGGAACAGGCAGACTGACAGAGTACACTGCTTAGGGGAGCAGGAGGCG
>NW_004567114.1:19468603-19473759 GCF_000260355.1 Condylura cristata
AAAACAGTAAAAGACGTCTAAAGGGCAAGGCCCTGCTCCCACTCCTCAGTCAGTAAAGATCAGAGCTGGGCTTCCCTCTGGTCCTGGAATGTCTCATGAAGCGGCCCCTGGCCACTCTTGTCACCTGGAGAGGCCGCAGAGAAGCACCTGCACATCCCCGTGTGCTCTGCGGGACCTGCGGCCTTAGAGCCCAGGTGTGCTCGCGATGCCTGCAGTCACCCCGCCGGTTTTGTGTGATGGCTACATCATGATGTTGTTCTAATCTAGGGCTCTGGGGCCCACTGTTTCCAGGTTTGGGGGATCCTAGGTGCCTGATGTGAGCCCCTGCCCCAGCAGAGGGCATGAGGGTAATTGGGTTTTCATTACATCCTTCAGTTCCCGATGCAGGAAATGAGTGAGATGGGGAAATTGGCGGCCTCTTCTCCAGTTCTTTCAAATAACAGGTGGGGAGACTGAGGCTGGGTGGTAAAGGGCTTACTCAAGGCCACCCAGCCTGCAGCAAAGCAATCAAGGAGCAGCTGGCCCGGTACCTCTTCTCCCCTCTTTCCGCGTCTCCATCTAGTGGTGCCCCGTGCCCTCGGGCACTTCAGGCAGTGCCACAACTGATTAGGAACACCTGGCCACCCAGCTACTCACTGATGAACAGTTTTTATTAAGGTAATGTTGTTTTGCATCGCTGTTTGTATTTGGAGACTATAGAAACCCGCTACCCCCTTTCAGCAATTCATTACTTGTGAGACTCTAGACAAGCCCTTTCAATGCTGAGCCTCAGTTTCCTCAGCTCTACGAGGGGATAGTCAGCCATATGGCTTCTTGTAAGGGCTGGATTAGATCATCTACTAGAGCACTTGGCACCAGGCCTACCTCCTAATAAGTGCTGATTAGACTGTAGTTATTGTTCGGGGTTTTCCCTCAAAATCCCTAATGCGCTGGTCCTCCTGTCCTGTCACAATGCACCTGTCCCAGACTCTGTTCAGGCAAGACTGGGTGAGGGGACTGAATAGCTGATGTGCACTGAGGTCCTATGGGATAGCTTGTTGTTCTTTATCCTTCACTAGAGTGTGGGCTCAAGGAGGACACTCATTAGCCTCGCTTGTCACCGTGTGTCCCCAGAGACCAACTCTGGCATAGAGTAGGTACTCAGATGATGTTTATTGAATGAGCAGCTACTTTTAGCTAGAAGACTTGGTGGTCTACTAAGCTGAATAATGGCTCCAGAGATCCCCTAATGTCTACAACCTGTTACCTCATAAAAGAAAAAGATCTTTTCAGACATGATTAAGTTAAGAATCTTGTGATTTAGAATCTTGGGGTGATGAATGTAGTCATGTGTGTCCTTGTAAGGGGAAGATTACACACACACACACATGCACGTACACACACACAGAGGAGAAAGGTGATGTAGTGAAAACAGAGCAGAGAGCAATTTGAAGATGCTGGCCTATAATTGATGGAATGACGCACCTATCAGCTATGGTTGTGGCTCCCATCAGCCTCTAGGTCCTGTAGAGAATGGAGAAAGCACAGCCCTGCTGACACCTCTGTTTCAGACTTGAAAACTGAGAAATTTCATTTCTGTTGTTTTGAGACACCAAGTTTGTTGTGATTTGTTCCAGCAGCTATAGGAAACCAATACAAAGATCTTCAACCAAAGGAGTTAGTGACATGGGAAATTTAGGGATTGGAAATTACCTTTTGGAGGGTAGAACCCAGAAAGTACAAAGATTCTCTAATTCTCTAGTGCCCTGTCTCTGTGAAGCTACTGATAAAGTCTGATACCATGCCTGAGAAAATCCAGAGGGGCTGTGTGGTTAAAGTTGTTCTCCCTCTTGCATCAAAGACAAGACAAAGAAAAAGCTGACTTGCAGAGAGGCCTTGGTGAAGCCAAGCTGCATATTTTGTTAATTTCTCTAGCAGATATTTATTGAGCACCCATTATGTGCCAGGCACTGTTCTGGGCAATGACCATGCAGCAATGAGTAAGATGTGTGGAGCAGAGTAGAGAATCCATGGTTGTGTAGAACTTACATCCTAGGTGGTGCCTTTCTTTCATAAAAGTAAGTAAAGAAAAAAAATGGAATTGGGAAATAACCTTTTGTGCACATATAATAAATCATGAAATAAATAACACAAGGGAAAAACAAAACAAAACAGTGAACACATTTTTGACTTCCAGTCTGGTCATCCACTCTTCCCCATGACTGTGTCTCTAAACACTGGGCTTCCAACAACCCTTCCTGGTCTTGACCAGTCTTGATGTAAGACTGGACACCTGAGCCAAGTGGACTGAAATCCCTACCCTGGGAACTTGGAATTGAAATTCTGAGAGAGGACTTTTCCATCTCTCAAATGGCTCAACCTGCAATATACAAACTGGAAATTTTTGTTGATTGGGATCTGCCATGTTAACTGAAGACAGAAGGAGAAAGGAGAATAGAGGTACAGGTGCACAGGCGAGCAGAGATTAGACATGGGCAGTGGCTTCTGCTGACTTCCTAGTCACAGATTGATTTCTTCTATCCTTATAACCAGTTCTCCGTTTTTAGTTGGGGTTGTTCTTGCAAGCAGAGTTCTAATTCATAAAAACAAACCAAGAGAAAGAGAAACTCAAACTATTTGAAAAATAGTAATTCTCTCTTCAACAACTCTTAGGCCAGATTCAGTTCTAAAGCTGAAATTTTAGAACATTTTAAGTTATTACAAAGATTACAAACTGCAAACTAAGAGAGACAGACAAAGCTACCCTACGAGGAAACTCATTGCTTTAAAACAGCACAGGAGCCAGGTGGCTTGTTTAAAATCCCTTTTCTACCACTTACTAGTGGCATAATCTTCTTCAAATTAATAACTTTGTACCTTCATTTCTATGCCCGAAATGGATGTAATAACTTTTACCTCATAGGATCCTAATGGGAGAATTTATTTATACATGTCATGTACTTAAAACTGTACCTGCCACTATTACTATTTAGCCATTGATTAAATTTATTAACTAATAAAATAAGTACAAACATACACACTGAAGACATCTATAAAGGATGTGCCTCACTAGGAATCCTCAGGGCATCTTAGGGTTGCTGGGTTACCCTGTACAATAAAGGGTACCTTGTACACTGTACCCCATACAATAAAGGCAGTGCAGCCCAAATAGCTAACTGGCTCCCCTTGTGTCACAGAGAACTGTTCCTGGCTGGGCCTGGCGGCGGAAAAGGGCTGGGCTGAGTGGGCATCTCGGTGCCCATGTGGGAAGGGAAACTGGAGGCCATCTTGGTAGGGTGACTCTCACTTGAGTGAGGGTTCATGGAGTGGGGGGAGGATCTCTGTGACTCCCAGTGGTCTTCAATGTTTGAAGTCACAGCAAGGGACCGCTGGGCCTGAAAATACACCCTTCCCATCATTGATACCCCAAACTCTGTGCTCAGAAGGCAGGTGATTTCTTGCTGACTTCTAACTTCACTGGATGGTACATTATGAAACACGTCAGTTACCTTGTCTTTGCAGATGGAAAATGGGGTGGCTGCCAACAGCACGCATTCCTAAGCAGGTCTGATGGGGTGGGGGGGCCCATGAGAGCACATGGGCCCAGGCAGTGGGCATCTCAACATGGAGAGACTGTTGGCGGCTGAGAACAGGCAGTGGGGAAGAGCATCTTGAGCCTGCTGACCTGCCAGAAGCTCTGCCCAATGCCTGATTTTAGCCCAGCTCCTGGCAGGGGGGAGATGTGGCCCCAGCCCCCGTGGGGTCCACCCCTCCCTGCTCGAGCCGAGACCCTGCCCCTGCTACCCTACACTTGATGCTGTCTTTTCATCCTAACAACTACTAACCAGCTGACAATATATTAAAGGACACAGATTCATTATTCATTGGCCATCTACTGTGTGGCAGCCACTGGGAGCCCCGTGGAGCGAGGCAAAGCCCCATCTCTGCAGCTTGCACTTCTGTGTGGGAGGCAGATAAAACAAGAGTATTAACACAGGCCAATGTCAGAAACTCTCCAGGAAGGCACGGTCCTAGGGAAGTGCCATTTTTTTTGAGTCAAAAACACCCGAGTCTGAACCTGCCTCCCCTGTGTGACCCTGGGAACTCACTTAACCCCTCTATGCTTAAAAAGCAGACAATGTTACCTGCGTCACGGGGATTATGTTAAGGTCAAACAGGGAGTCAAAAACTGGTATTGTCCTTCTCCACCTGGCCCTGGACCCATTCCTGAATAAAACAAGAGCCCTCACACAGAGGACCTGGATCACCTTTATAGCCGCTAGAGATCAGGTTATCACACGTGGCTTATCTCTGCAGTCCAAAGGGGAGCGGACACTGAGCCCAGAACTGACAGGTTAACCTGGCCTGGCACTGGGGGGCAGGCACCGTGCCCACACAGGCTGGGAGAGGCACTAGCGCACCCCGAAGGCAGGGGAGGCTGGGCCGGGGCTCCCACTTGTCCTTCCAGTTCACCACCAAGTGATGGTTCCTCAGAGGAGAGGGAGCGACAGTCAGCACTGTCTCCGCCAGAGGGAGGGAAGGAGGGAAGCCTCAGGGGCCGGGACTCACACCCAGAGATAAAATTAGGACTCTACGCGCCATGCGTGGGCACTGAGAAGCCCCAGTGCCCTGCCGCCTTAACCAGCGCCACCGCCGGCTTTCCTGCTCGTGTTTGTGAGCGGGCTGTGGGCAGAGTCCGGGCCAGCTGCTGGAGGCCACGAGTTGCTCAGAGTCCCAAGCGCTGTGGCCCTCCTGCTGTCCTGCCGTGGCTATCCTCTCTCCTAGCTAATGTGCATGGTCGGAGGCTCTTGGCAGATTCCTCCTGTGTGTTACCTCGTTTAGTGCTCAAAGCTCTGCGCAGAAGTGGTCATTACGATAAGCCCTCTTGGCAGTGGTGGGTTCAGGACGAGCAGCAGGAGTGTCGCGCTCACGGCCACACAGAGGGGAAAGGCAGGGCAAGGTCAAAGCCCCCAGCGGGTCGGCAGCAAAGCCCTCTCAAAGCCAGCTGACCAGTGTGTTCTGCAGCGGCTGCCTTCAAAGATTCATCACATATCCCGGGCAGCAGAGGCCGAGGGACCTCAGGGGTGGCTTCCGAGGGATGCAGCCTCGCCACCACCAGGTGGTTACGTGGCAGGCGAGGGCCACGTCGCGTTGGAGGTGAGGGCCAGGTGGTTACG
>NW_004567114.1:19475306-19482683 GCF_000260355.1 Condylura cristata
AGAAGCAGGTGCTGAGGCAGCGCACTAGGAGGTGGCCTGTAGCCCGAGGGGGTGCCGGGGCTGTGGGCTGCCCTGGGAAGGGGGCACCACCCTGCCTCACGGCGACCTGCTGATGCGGGCGCCTGGCTCCACATTCTGTCTGTGGAGAGGGGCCGCCTCCACCCAGGACGGTCCGGTGCTTCTTAGCCAGAAGGGCGGTCTTTGCAACACGGTAGCATTGGGCCTTCCCCAGCTGCATACTGCTGCTGGCCTCGCCCAGGGCAAGTCTTCTCCTGTCCACTGCGGCCGGGAGGAGGCGCTCTTTCTGGGGACTTCCAGTTAGCCACTGCGTGCCCTCCCAGGCCTGTGCATGCTCAGCTTGGCACGAGCTGACCCGAGGCAACAGCCCTCGCCGCGCTCTGAACGCGGGTCTGCGAGGGGCGTCCTTGCACAGGCTGCGGAGGACGGTGGCGGCATGCAGGGGCCATGCACTGGGCTCCAGTAACACTCAGAACATTCCAGTTACGATTATTCAATACAGAGCCCTGCTCCTTCTCAGCAATCTATTTCTTACCTGTTCCGAATTTCCTCCCCCTGCCCCTTTGTCTGGGTTCCTTTCCCCCATCTGTCCTCTGTGAGACCTTCGGGGTGAGAAGTCAGGCCAGGGTCCCCTGGAAACCGCAGCCCAGCAGGTCCGAGGGAGCCGGGCGGAGCGGGGCCCTAGGGAGAGCACCCGGGGGTGGGGGACAGTGTCTGCACCTGGGGGCCAGGCAGCAGCAGCAGCGATGTGGCCATAAACACGGGCTTCCCAAGGCTCTTTCCAGCTTTCTTTCTCTCTCTCCTTGCTGTGGAGCTAGGTCTTCTAGAAGCTTCCAGTGGTGTCTGGTGACTTTTATAGATTTGTGCCACCTCTCTTCCAGCACCTCCTGGCCAGGCCATGGAGCTGGGGACTGAGCCCCCAACTTTTGCCTGGGTCAGACCTGGGTCAAGTTTCCGAGCTGACTATAAGGAAAGGAATCTCAGCCCATTTCTGCTCTGCTGGCGAGTCTGAGTCCTTCCGCTCTCTGCTTCACCTCCATGTCCTCGGCAAAGATGAAAAGAGGAGGCGGTGGCATTAGCATGATTGCGCTTGTGTGGACGATGCTGGCTGCGAAGCGGAGTGAATTTGGCTGCTTCAAAGGGACACGTGCCCTCTGGGCGTAGGATTCAGCACACCCTTATGTAGTATGCACCTCTGCATGAGAGTGACCAGCCCCGGCTAGCGGAGGATTTGACATGCACCGGCACTGGCAGGTGAGCTGGACTTAGCACGCCCATTTGACAGGGGAGGAAGCTAACTCAGAGTGCGAGCGAGCAGGGGTTTGGTGGATAGGGTCAAACTCACGGGGAGCGCAGCCCTGAGGGCACCACCCAGCGGAGGCTTCTCAGCTCGGCACTGCTGACACCTGGGAGGCGGATGCCTCCTCTTGGGGCTGCGCTGAGCCTGGAGGATGTGGTCTCTGCCTTCTAGAAGCCAGCGGAGCTGCCTCAGAACTGCAGGAACCATCTCCTTGCAGACATTGTGCTGCTGAGAACACTAACCTCCGCGCCACAGGAAAGGTTATATGAACCCAATGAGGGGGTGACTAGCTCCGGGCAACATCTGGGCTCAGCCTTCTGGTTTCCCTGTCTGTCCCCCCCCCCCTCAGAGAGCTCCTCTGGTTATCGGTCCTACGGTGACTATGATAATAGCCACTCACTGCTCAATGACTGGTGACCGCCTACACGTACCAGGAGACGTATAAACTAACGTCTCTTTCCCTCGTGGGGGTTCTGGTCCCCTGCACAGGAAGCGCTCAACAGAAAGGATGCCAGTAACTCCCTGCACCCCTCACCCAGCGTGACTTTGCAGGTGCCCCTCGGAGACACTGAGTGACCCATTTAGACCCACATCTGCGTCTGCTGATTCTTTTTTAATGGATTATTTATTTAGGCTATAAACTTTTGGGGGGACCCACATCTTCTGCTCACACATGTGCCTCAAGGGGTGGGAAGTGGAATCTCCTGTTGCTTGGGAGGTAAGGGCAGGGGCCACGAGCCTTGCCTGGCTCACACGGCCAGGAGCAGCGGACCTCACCCAGTGCCGCAGGGCTCCAGGCCTGCTCTGACCTGGCCTCTCCTGCCTTCCAGATCTGTGTCTTCACTCCACGTCTCCTACCCACCCTGGACCCACCATTTCCTGTGCTGGTGCCGTGTCCGAGTCATGGGTAAATCTAAACCACTCACCTCTCCCCCAGACTTGCTGTCCACCTCACCCCTCCTGGAGGCCTCAGCCCTTCTGTCATCCAGGCTTAACAACTTGGTGACACGACCTTCTCTTCTCCCTATGCCATTTCCATTTTCAACTCCTGGTTTTTTTTTTTTTTTTTTACAAATCTCTTCTTTTCATCCTAGTGACTCAAGCCGTTTTTTATCTTTTTTGAGAACATTGAGGATCAGAGGTCAAGTCCTGTACCCAAGACCACAGAGCTCACAAAGGTCGAAATTCATCTGCATTAAAAAAAAAAAAAGATGTATTTATTTTTACAGAACTGGGGTACAGGGGCGGTGAGAGGCTTCACCAGAGACAGAGCAGGGAGCAGAACAGTTAGATTGAAGAAGCACATTGCTGAGGGGAGCAGCGGGGAGACAGGAGAGGTCTGCCGTGCCATGTGGGTCACCTTTGGGGCAGGGATGGAACTCTCACTGAAGCGGCTGCGGCCAGCTTCCAGTGCTGCGTCCTAACCCGTTGCGCCACCATGGAGGGCTCTCATCTGCATTTTTATCAGACTTTGCACTATGAACAAATCGTGTCAGGTGGGAGTCGTGTCTCTGAACCTGCCTCAAGAACTCCTAGAAGGCAGGTGCTGCGTCTGCACCTCCCACAGAGTGCAGCCCTCATGTGGTCTCAAAACCCTGGACCTGTGAGCTGGGCTGAGGAGCGGGAACCCAGCCTAAGAGTTACTGCTCTGGGAGTCCACCAGAGGGCAGTGTTTCCCCCATGAACGAGGGTGGTCCAGAGCCGGAGCGAGCGTGGGACTGAGAGGCTCGGGTCGGGGCGCAGAAGGATTTTTATTTGAAGAGTTTTCCAATCACACACACACACACACGCACACGCACACGCACACGGTCCTCAGCTTCTTGCTGAGCATCCAGACAAAAGCTATTAGGACTATTGCTATGCTTAGAGGGTTGCTATTACTCTGCTCATTGTTACTACTGTACTTAAACTATTACTATGACTTAGGCAGTGGGAGAGCGTAAACACGATTCATTCTCTCCCAAATCAGTCTCTCCAGCTTTTGTTTTTCTTGTCTGTAAAGTGGGTATAAGAATCTCTGCAGGCTCACTCTTAAACAGGCTAAGATGAAGCTGACCCTGGACACACATGAAAGTAAACGGGCTTTATGGAGAAGGTTATTATAATGATGAATGTCATGACATTAATGAGAGCCTTAGTTCAGAATTCATTTTGTAGAAAAGCACGACCTAAAACCTTGCTTGCTTACTTGAAGTGTGGTGCACAGAACAGATGTCACCTGATAACTTGTCGGGAACATAGAGTATGTAGACCTACTGAACCGCAACAATGTGTGTTGTGACAAGATTTCCAGGAGGTCTGTGTGCACAGTAAAGTATGGTCCTAGCTAGAAAACCACTAGTGCTAGTGAGTTAAGGAAATAGCAAGTAAAACCAGCTCTGGAGTTCGCTTGGGAGTTACCGAGGAGTTCATCCTGCTCTGTGCCCTCCATAGTAGAAGCATTCGCCATGTGGAGCCTGAAGCGTGTTAAGGAAATTGTTCTCTATATTCAAATTATGCATCAGGAAGGGCAACTTGAAGTGGAAATAAAACTGTCCTGTACTTAAAGCTCTCAGGGTTGTAAACCACTAGGAAGTTGCAGTAACACACACCCTAGCATTTCACTGGCTTTGAACCCCAGAGGTGTATGAGCATTCCAGGAGCAGGGGCTCTCTGCTCAGCCACTTAGGGACCCAGGCTGAGGGCGCTGCCACCACCCCAAATATTGCAGTGAACAGCCCTGAAGTGACATGGACTTTTATTGACCCCTCATTTGGCCCAAACTGGTCACCAGTCCTCCTCACCTGAACAGCAGGTTCAGGAAGTGGAATCTCATCCTGGGCTTGGAAGTTAAAATGCTGGAAACATTCCGTGATCAGCACTGCATTGAGAACCCCCACAAAGGTTAGCCCTGAGTTGTTCAGAGCAGCAGCTCCCAGACCGGGTATGTAGGGGATTGGCTAGGGGCAGCTTATTAAAGGTATGGGTTCTATAGGGCCTCCCTGGTGGTGCAACCGGTTAAAGCGCAGCACCATGAAGCTCACCGCTTCACCTGGAGTTCAATCCCCAGCCAGGGAGGGGACCCAATGGCGAGGCAGACCTCTCCTGACCCGCCCGCTGCTCCCCTCAGCAGTGTACTTTGTCAGTCTGCCTGTTCCGCTCCCCACTGTGTCTCTGGTGAATCCCCTTACCACTCCTGAACTTTTGGCCGGTACCTCAGTTCTGTATGCATAAATAAGTAATCTTTAAAAAAAGGATGCGTTCCAGAGCCACCACCCGAAAGCTCTAACCTAGAATAAGAAATGTGTTCTATGCGCAATCTCTGCAGACCAACAGTGGCTCTGACCCACCCCGCCCCTCACCCCATGTGCCAGTTAAAGGAATTGTGTTCACGACCCAGGACTGCCACACCAACCCCCCCTAAACTTGATGACTTCCAGTGATGGATATTTATTCTCTCACAGTTCTGGAAGGCGGAAGGCTAAAATCGAGGTTGATTTTTTTTTTCTGGAGGCTTGGAGCCTAACTTCTGGAGGTGGCCAACAAGTCTTGGCTTATAGCGAAGTAACTCCAGTTTCTACCTTCATTTTCTCAGGTCTTCTCCTCTGTGTGTCTGTGTCTTGTCATGTATAAGGACATTTGTCACTGGATTTGTCATTCCTTCCCTTTCCCAAAATGGTCTCATTAGGAAAACCTTACTTTAATCCATTGTAAAGATCGTTCCCCCACCTCCCCAAGGAGAATCCCCCTGGGGAAATCATAGCTTTTGGGGGTCCACCATACAACCCAGTTCACACTGAGGCCTAGTTAGTTTCCTGTCTGTGGAACTTCAGTCGTGCAGAGTGGACTTGGAGAGCCACACACCACAAGGGGTCAGGCAAGACTTATTTTTCTGTGGCTGGTTCCCTACCGTGCCCAGCCATCCTCTCTATGTTAGGAAATACTCCGCATTGTACTGTCAGGGTCAGCCAGGACGGGCTGCCAGCTGGGATTCTGGGTCCAACAGGCAATGTCTCCTCCTTATCCATTTAACGTCGAGGAGTTGCTAGATGGGAGCACGAGCTGAGCAGTACCTCTGTGAGTGCAGCTCGCTCTGCCAAACCCTGGAGAAAGTTATCTGACATTTCAATAGCCTCAGATGTTGCGAGCATCCCCTCCTTGTCCTGAGAACTGTGTTCTTGAAGAACTCCCAAGGTTGGAGAATTCCAGGTGGATGGTCATAAGGTATTATGGGGAAAATAGGTATGGGCATTCGGGTCATCAGATGGACGCTTATTTTTATATTCTCTAAAAGATGATAGTAATGACAGGGCATTAAATAGAACACCTCAATGTCATTTGACACATCTTGAATTAGTAATAATGGCACCTCAATAATTATTTTTCTTTTAAGTAATTCCTTTGCTCTCCAGAAACACTTTAGTACATTCAGTGAGATATTAGACGTTAATCTTGCTTGGTTTTTGAGGTGATGGCTAGAAAGGGGCACAGTCCTTCCTTGTGGTTGATTTCTAACTTCATTTCTTTCTTGTGGCTGGAAAATACACTTGATATGATTTCAGTCTTCTTAAATTTATTGAGATTTGCTTTGTGTCCATCTGATGATCCGAATGCCCATACCTATTTTCCCCATAATATCTTATGACCATCCACCTGGAATTCTCCAACCTTGGAAGTTCTTCAAGAACACAGTTCTCACTCAGATCAAGAAGGAATTGCTCTCAACATTTGAAGCTATTGAAATGTCAGCTAACTTTCTCCAGGGGAGATAGCATCTGATCTATCCTTGAGCATTTTCGGTGAGCACTTGAGAAGAATATATATTCAGTGCTTTTGGATGGAACGTCTGTATATGTCTATCAACTAAGTCTATCTGGTTTAAAGTGTGGTTTCTGGCTGATGTTTTCTTGCTGATTTTTTTTTTTTGGTCTGGAAGATCTATCCATTGATGTAACTGGGTGTAAATTTCCCCACTATTATAGTGTTGTTGTCAGTTTCTCCCTGTAGGTCTGTTATGTATTTTGGTGCTCCAATGTTAGGGCATATATATTATTGACTGTTGCATCTTCTTGATGGATTGACCCCTTTTTCATTATATAATGTCCATCTGTGACGTTCATTACAGTCTTTGTTTTAAATTCTATTTTATCTAGTAGGAGTATAGCAGTTGTTTTGTCATTTCCATTTCTGTGGAATATCTTTGCTTAAGTTTACAAGGGAGCATATTCCTTTCTGTTGTGGTTTTCCATTAAAAACTAAGAGTTTGAACTTTTACGGTACCAAGCCCTGGGATCTCTCTCCCTAAGTCAAAACCCAGTGGCTGCTCATTGGATGGTGCTGAGAGTCATGCAGAAGTACATCTTGAGGGACTAGAATTTGTCTCTAGCAGGTTCACAAGAAAGACAGGTTTACACTGACACAGGAACTTGGAATGTCGATCTTGGCCTCTTGGCCAAGCTGTCCTCTGTGGGGTCACTTCCTCCGAGCTCAGCTTGATGGCCGTCATGATCTTCTCTCTTTTGTTGCACTTAGTATGAGTTTGCATCATCATTTGCTTGTTCACTGTCCAGTTGCGTTTGTTCAGCATGTTACCTCCTCCAGTGCAAGCTTCTTTAGAGCAGGGGCTTTGCTTGTCTTCCTTTTCACTGGTATCCAGCGGATCCTTAATATTGAGTAGGTCTTTGAAAGAATGAGTGTCCACTTGGTTGTACCTGGAAGTGCCTTCAGGGACACCTGCTTGAGGACCTATGGAAGGGTCATGTCCCCAAATACTTCCCCTTCGGACAAAGAAAACCCTCTGCTTACTGTAAATTATTTCTTTTGGGTATAGGGACTTTTAAGAGACTTTAATTCCCAGATGTGCATTTTAATCTCCAAGAGGGGAATAAAGTGTGGACTACTTTCCTCATATTGACCTGCTGTCCTTATTGCCTGGAGCTGTTGCTGTTAAATGCAAAAACTCCAGAGCTCCCCAGCCCAAGGATCTAACTCAGAGTCAGGAATCTGTTTTAAGAAGTGCCTCCAGGTCCTCCCTGGTGGTGCAGCAGGTTAAAGCACAGCACTGAGAAGCTAAAGCCACT
>NW_004567114.1:19483045-19484815 GCF_000260355.1 Condylura cristata
AAAAAAAAAAAGTGCCTCCAGTGATTCTGGTGCACTCTCCCAGGAAGGGCATAAGCAGCCCTGGTGTCCACCCCTGGTCGTGCTGGCTACTGCATTCTGCACTGGCTGGGGAGGCCCATGTCACTGCCCTGTGGAGGAGGCTGAGATGAATTCTGGGAGGAGCCCCGAAGTCTGTGTTCTGAGCCCAGTGCAGTCATCTCCATGCTGCTCCACTGTGAGAAAGTCACTTCTGATCTTGGTCTTGGCTCTTCACTGAATTCACCTATTTAGTAAATGTGTATGGAACACCTGGTAGAGGCCAGAACAATTTGCTGTGCCCTGTGGGTAAAGGAGTGAGCGGTAGCTTGCAGTGTAGTCAAGAAAGAAGCGCCAACCAACTCAGTGTGACTGTGACAAGTTTTGGGGATGGTAAGTGCCCGGGTGGTGTACGAGGTCCTATGATAAGTGTGTGGGGTGACCTCAGGAGGGTGTCTGAAGCTGGAACTGAAGGAAGAGTGGGAGGACAGGGAGAAAGGAGGGTCACTCCAATGTGGGGATCTTAGACATAGGCCCAGTGGTGGGAGTGATGGTGGCAGATGGTGGAGCTAAAAGGAGGCCAGTGGGACTGGAGCAGAGAAGGCAGAACAAGGAGGTGGGGTGCACCAGAGGCCAGAGGGGCTCTATGTTTGGGCAGTGGGAATCCAAACTACAGCTACAGCTACTCCTGCTGTAGCTCCAGCAGGCCCTCTTCCAGGGGCTGGCAGCCTCTGTTCCTGGCTTATTCATGAGCCTCAACTAATGTGCTCTGTGGCAGATGTGTAGGTGCTGCCTTGGGGGCTCCTAGTTACGGGAGGGTGGGCTGGGCTGACCCTGAGGTCCACATCCTGGCCCCTGCCACTTTCTCTAGCCTGTTGAGTGTCCTCTGTCTCTGTCTCCAAATCAGGTCTGCTTAATTCCTTTAGGGAACAGTCTGAGCTGGAAGCTGGGGTTCAATGTCTGTCGCTGGGGTCCTGGGCCATGAGATAGGTCCCACCCTTTCTTGGTGACTTCCGGTGGGATCCTGTGACAGGAGGCTGGGCTGGGCTGACCATGAGACCCGAGTTGAAGAGTCCCCATGGCTCCCTCACTAGAGGGAGGTCGAGACTTCCTGTCAGGCTCCCCTTGAGCAAATGCCAGAAGTGGACAAAGAAAGATGATGGAATAACACCCATAATTAAGAGGGATCGAATGTTTCCTCTATGCTGAAGAGCTTTCCGTGGATTATTTCATCTCAGCCTCAGAGCAACTGTATGAGGTAAGTGCTATTAGTATCATCTTTCTCACTTTAGAGATGATGTAATGAGGCTCAGAGAACTTTACATGTTGCCCAAGGTCACAGAACTGGCAAGGTAGGGGTCACACTGGATTCTCACCCAGTCCCGCCCTTGCTCTGAAAGCCCTGTTGTAGGAACTGACCGCTGGTATGAAGGTCATGGGCAGGGGGCCAGTGTTTGGACTTTCACTGCTTCATGCGGCAGTTTAGGGACACCCCTCTGTCCATACATTGATTCACTGACTGTTGACCTGGGGCCTTCTCTGTAAGGGCAGGGCCACAGTGAAGTGAGGCCTTACCTAGGGATAACCCAGTCTGCTGCTGAGACAGACCCTCTGGGTTATAGAGGGACAAGTGCTCTGTGGATAGAGGACGGAGTGGCCACGCTTGTCTGTGTAAGAGGAAGTTGCGCTCTTTGTTGAAAAACACGTTTGCTGGCTCTCAGGCAGGCAGAACCGTGAGCGCACACGCCGGAGGCC
>NW_004567114.1:19485144-19486807 GCF_000260355.1 Condylura cristata
AGTATTTTAGATTTTGTGGGCTAAGAGGGAAATTATGAATACAACGTGGGTGCTTATATCACCATTGAAAATGCAACTTTAAATGCAACACAAAAATATTGACTCAAAAGGACACCTGCACCCCCATGTTTATTGCTGCTCTATTTACAATAGGGAAGACATGGAATCAACTCAAATGCCCTAAAATAGATGACTGGATTAAAAAGATGTGGTACATATACACAATGGAATACTACTCAGCACACCCCCCCCCAAAAAAAATAAACACATGCCTTTTGCAGCAACATGGATGGAGCTGGAAAAGATCATGCTTAGGGAAATAAGCCAGAAAGAAAAGGAAAAATACCGGATGTTTTCTCTCATAGCAGGAGAGTAAGGAATTAGGGAATTAGAAGAGAGAGTGAGAGAGAATGTAATAAAGTAAAAACAAAAACAATGAACAACTATAAACCAGAGACATTTTATAGGGGTGGGAGGGGGGATGGGATCAGGACTGTCATGGGAAGAGTGCATGGGGCTGTGGTGATGGCACATGGGTGAATTGGTGATGGGAGGCCCATGGGGATTACAACTGAGATGAAAAAATGCACAAAATGAAGAATGAGGTAAAAAAAATTAATAAAAAGAAGAAAGTAAAAAAAGAAAAAGAAAAGAAAATGTAACCATGAAAATATAAAGACAGCTGGTGAATACTGGCCCATGCTAGTTTGACATCAGTCTTCTGCTAGAAGACGTTAATTGGCAGCTGTGGGAGAAGGGCTGGAGTGTGTAAAAGTGAGGAGAGCGAAGTTCACGCCGTGGCCAGAGGAACAATGTGAAGAGCTGAGTTAGGGCCACGGAGCACTCAGGCCTGAGGGCCTTAGAGATGGCCCTCTGGATGAAAGGGCTGGACTGGCCAGGAGCAGGGGCAGGAAGGCAGAGCAGAGCAAGGGGTCAGGTGTCCCTGAACGTTCTGCAGGTGCTCGTGAGTGCCTGAGGCTGTCACGCGCTTACTCCAAGTGGTAACAGACCCAGCTGGTCTGAGGCTGAGCAGAGCTTCTGTGGCTTGAGGGCTGAAAGGGGGTCTTTGCCCTGGCCATACGGAGTAATTCGCAACTTTTGTGGGAATAGCTTTTGCAGGGAGTAGCAGGAAGATGTCAAGGGTCCCAGAGGATCAGGGAGACAGAAAATAGACCGTGCCAGCCTACTGTACCACTGTGCCCACAGGTTTGGGCCTGGCATGTCCAGGGAGCACTCTGCGCAGAGGAGAGCTCCTGGAGCGGTCCCTGTCCAGCCTGAGGCACCAGGACCTGCCTCCATCCAGACCCATGCATCTGGGGTCCCCATGTGGATGTGGATGTGGAGGCTTGTTCTTCCATGTAGGTCCCCAATACCTTAAAAATGCTGGGACTGTCGACATGGGTTTGTAGAAGGAGGACTGTGCTTGCCAGGAAGTGTGTCCTGCTGGCATCCAGGAGACCATAACCGATACTCAGAAGCAGATGCCTTCTTAGACAGAGTAACACACTCTCCCTGCCCAGCGTCTGCCCTCTGGCAGGTACTATGATGCGGTGGGAGAAAGTTTAGTTGGAAGAGAGATACTGCAGTTAGAATCCCGGCCTGGGAGGGGTGGGCTCACCGTTCTGTGAAGCAGCTTAGCCTTTCTGGCCCTGATCTTCCTTCT
>NW_004567114.1:19488142-19505253 GCF_000260355.1 Condylura cristata
TGCTCTAAGAAAGGCAGATTCAAAGGAGTAGAATGAATGACCACAGGATCCTGGATATTACCAATAGCAATCCTCACCCCATCTCCAGGTTAACACGGCTCTGCTTTTTGGAATCCAATATAAGTGGAATCATACATTACACATTCTTATTATCTTACTCTTTTACTCAGCATAATAATATTGTGATTCAATTTAGTACCTGAAGAGTTTATTCTTTTTCACTGCTGAGTAGTATTCCATCGAACGGATATACCAAGTTTGCTTATCCAGTCATGTTATGATGACATTTGGTTATTATAAATGAAGCTTCTGTGAACATTCATGTACAGGTCTTTATATGAAACATTCCGTTTCTTTTGCATAAATATATAAGAATCAGATGGTTGGCACATTTATTAGGTGTATTTTTTTTTTTCTGGTTCTTTGGTTTTTACTTCACAAACTGTTTTCCAAAGTGGTTGAGAGCTCCATTTTCTCTACATTTTTGCCAACACTTGACATGGTCAATCCTTTAAATTTAGATTCTAATAGGTATGTGGTTTTAATGTGCATTCTCCTAATGACTAATGATAGTTCTGGTTTCATTAATTATTATTAATGACTAATGATAATGTAGTTTGCAACTAAAGATAGTTGAACATCTTTTCATGCGCTTATTTGCCATCTGTGTATCTTCTTGACTAAAGTTCCGATCTTGTGCTCATTTTTTGTTGTGCTTTTTGTTTTCTTATTTGAAGTTTTGCAAGGTTTTATTCTAGATACATGTCCTTTATCAGATATAGGATTACAAATATTTTCTCCTAAACAGTGGTTTGCCTCTTTATTCCCTTAACATTGTCTTTCAAAGTGCAGAAATGTTAAATTTAGACAAAGTCCAACTTATTAAGTTTTTTTTTTTAATGGATGGAGGCCAGTGAGGACAGCCTATGAAACGCGTAGGACCTCGCAGTTGAGAATCTGACCTAGCCAACACTAACAGCTCCGGTCGGTGGTGCGTGGAGGCATTTTCTGTGCACAGACATCTAGCAGGTGCCCTGGGGAGGGAGGACCAGGGGCGGACACAGCCATGCTCACCCACACCCACAGCCCTGCATTTGAAGGATTTTCCCTCCTCTGCGTCTCTTTGCCTAACTATAAACAAAGGAGCAGGACCCGGGTGAAAAGGGAGATCATGTGAGCACTGTGGGTGCATTTAAGCTGTGCCCTGCAGCACGAACCACAGGGCCAAGGCAGCTTTTCCCTGCCACCTGAGCAGTGGAGGGCACCAGCTTTGTTGGCACCTCGGGCCCAGACGCCCAGGCCACTGTACAAGATGACGGAAGTGGCAAGTGTCCCACCACCCACGGCCCCCAGTGTGAGCAGTCCCACTGGGGCTCAGGTGTCTGGCAATGGCAGTGGTGGCAGTGATGGGTCCCCCTCCATGCCACCCAGGCCATACAGCCCCACTGGGTCTGCAACAGCAAGGGTGCCCATGCCGGACCAACCTTTGCCTTTGGAGGCAACCCCCAAATCTCACAGCCCTTCGTTCAGCCCCAGCACTGTGGCTCCCTGGGTCAGAGTGCGGGGTCAACACTGCGCCTCCAGGGGGGCCCACCTGCAGCGACTGGGGCCTGTATCCCGGCTGCTCAGGCTCCCCCACACTGTCTGCATTGTCACACCTGGCCCGGCTGAAGAGGCGCTGGTGCAGTGTGATGCCTGCTCCTTGGGGCCCATGAACCTGCCCTGCCCACCGGGCAGGTGAAGCCTGTGCAGGCGCTGGGCTTTCCACCTGCGTCATAAATGAACCATTTAGATCCAAACTCAGTTTCTGAGTTAATTATTCAGATTGAAACATGGAAGTGGCTCCCCCGTGTGGTGTAACGGGTTAAAGCACAGCACTGCAAACTAGCGGCAGCAGCCGCTTTGGTGTGAGCTTGATCCCCCGCCAGGAGCTGACCCACTTGGCGCGGCAGACCTCTCCTGTCTGACCCGCCGCTCCCCTCAGCAGTGTATTCCAGTCGATCTGCCTGTTCTGTTCCCCACTCTGTCTCTGGTGGAGCCTCTCACCGCCCCACACCTCTGGCCTGTCCCCCAGTTCGGTGATTGGTGCTAGCAAGCACCAATCATATGCTTAGGATTAAAAATGGTCCAATCAGGCTTCTAGAGACCTCAAAGAGACTATAAGGCAGGGCGGGAGTCAGCTTGATTCATGTTGCTCCAGGCTTCAGAAGAATGACTCAGCTGATGGTCTCAAAGAAGAGGCATCAGGTAAGCAACCTCTGTGGATTCAGCCGACTCCCCTGACCTCTGCAGAGCTCCCCAGACTCCTGCCCTCGGTAGACTCCATAGACCCAGGACTTTCACAGACCTTTGCGGACACCTGGCGCTGCCTCTCACATCGCCGGCAGGGGGCACTGTCTGCCTTGGCATGGCATCGCAAAGAGCTGCTGCGCTATTGGTTCACACCAGTAGCTCACAGAGAGCAGTCACACTGGTGTCTCTGACACCACCTCCTGGTGCTGTCCAGCACTACTGGCCAGTGTGAACCAGCACTGCTGACAGGTGACTGCACTCTGTTTCTGGTCACCATTGAGAGCTGTCTACCACTTCTGATCAGCTGGTACTGTTGCATCTGTTGCTATTTGATCCAGCTGGTAACATCCAGCACAGCCTTCAGACTGTTGCTGTGGCTGCTGTGATGCCACCGTGGCAGTGCCACCTGTAAGCACCTCTACCTGCCACTGTGAGTTGGATCCTGGCCCGCTGCTTGCTGGTTCTAGGCCCTCGTTGATGGGACAATGCCGTCTTGCATGAGTGACCTTTGTTCGGGACTCCTGAGCACTCTCTGGGGCAAGAGTCAGTCACTTGTGGCCTTAGAAACTCTTTGTTTCCTCTGTTGGTTAAACAAACCCCATTGTTGTTCCCTGAAAAGGAGCGGCCTTGTAACTGTCAGCATATAGGTGCACAGGCAGTGACCTGCTCTCTTCCTTGGCATTTGTTTGCGAGCTGTTTTAGTTCCTGATTACAGGTGGTGGGGATTCCATTGCCTCGGAGGTAGGAGGCTTGGTTCTAGAAGAAGCCCCAGGTGGGTCACTTCCCTCTGTGGGTCTCCTGGGATGACACCCAGGAGGTGCAGAGTAATACTGTAAAATCATGCCTGTCCGGCTTATTTCCTAAACTTTTGCAAGGATAATATATGCAGAAATATGTCTGGAATTAAGGAGCACTCCAGAATCTCTCAGTGTGATTGCCTGCACCGGGAGAAGAAGGCAGGCAGGAATTCTGACTGCGGGGCTTGCTGGTGGACCTGGCCCCAGGCCAGGAGCGTTCACAAAGCTTCCCTCTGCGTTGTGCGGCAGCTTCTCCAACTCAGGACAATTACCCCCTCCTCATAAATGGGCTCACTGGGCCTTAGAGAGGTAAAATCTCCCCAAACCTAAGAACCCATGGAGGGCAGAGCCGGGGCTTTCAGCCGCCTGGCCTTAGGAAGAGCTAACACCCGTAGGGAGACCAAGAATTCGGAAGTTGGGGGAGGCCAAGGGGCCAGACTGGGGACTCATTCAAACGAGCTGAGCTGGGCACCCACACTGAACGCGTCTCCAGAAGTAATTCCTCCAAGCCACTCCCCACGCCTTCCGTGTTCTCCTCCTCCCAGGCCGGCACTGGACTGGACTGGGCTGGCCTGGGTTGCGCTGGGCTGGCCACCTGCCCCGGTCCTCCTACCCCGGGACTCTACGCAGCGCCTGGCACTTCTGATGCCTCCGCTTGCTTTTACTTCTCCCGCTGAGTTCTGTCATTTAAGCCCCCCTAATTTAATAGGTTTGTCTCATTATTTTGATTAATCATATTAACTCATGTTAATTAAGAGAGAGATTTAAGCGATGACAGAGGTTAATGGAATCAGCCCGTGTTCTTTTCTGGCTTTTGTTGGGGGCACCCACAGACGTGGGGGAAGGTGAGGGTAAATGGGAAGTCGCCCATCAGCCGGGCCCAGCCGGGACAAGCCAGGGAGTCTGAAAGAGGGAGAGAGAGGTATCGGGGAGAGATCAGTTACCAATTGGAGTTTCCTGCTAATTGAATGTCTGATTTTATTAATGATGGAATTTGTAAAGGTCCTTAAGAAAAGAAAAGAATTTAGTCAGTTCAGCAGTTAACTATGAAAATTAATGCAGAGGATATAAGTTAAAATGGCCGTTTTATTTGTCTTCCCCTTTTCCCTTGCAGTGGGGGTGAAATGGAGCACATCACCTAGAGGTCTTTTCCATTTTGGGGTTTTCTTTATTTGGGGTTGAAGCAGACTGGACAGGTTCTGTTCTTTAGCCAGATGCCATTAGGAATAATAAAGACATCCACATTATTCCAGACGCTGTACCAAGCAATTTAAATGTCTCTTTCCACTTAATCCTGAAAGAGCACCGGAGTCCCCATTTAAAGAGGGGAAATCTCAGAGATGTTCAAGGTTTCATGTTTGAGAGCCACAGATCAGGATCCCGACCACCCTGATCCCAGAGCCTGAGACTCTATTTTGTGGTCATTTTTTGAAGGTTATTTTCATTGAAATAGAATTTGGAGTCTAGATTGACATTGTTTCTTACCACTTTAAATGTCAGACTAGTGCTTTCTGACTTGTGTGCTTCTGACAAGAAGTCTATAAACTTTCTTCTGTTTTCTGTAAGTTATCTGTTCTGTTTGGCTTTTAAGATTCCCCCTTTCTGAAATGCAAATTAAAACCACAATGAGATACCATCTCACCCCAGTGAGAATGGCACATATGAAAATAACTAGCAACAACAAATGTTAGTGAGGATGTGGTTAGAAAGGAACTCTCCTGAACTGTGGGTGGGAATGCAAACTGGTACAACTACTATGGGAAGCTGTTTGGAGGTTTCTCAAACTGGTAAAAGTGGAGCTTCCATATGACCCAGCAATCCCACTCCTAGGTATCTACCCAAAAGGCCCAAAAACATTGATCCAAAAAGATACCTGCACCCCCATGTTTATTGCTGCTCTATTCATAATAGGGAAGATGTGGAATCAACCCAAATGCCCAAAAGTGGATGACTGGATTAAAAAGATGTGGTATATATATACACAATGGAATATTACTCAGCAATCAAAAAGATAAACTCATGCCTTTTGCAGCAACATGGATGGAGCTGGAAGGGATCATGCTTAGTGAAATAAGCCAGAAGAAAAGAGAAAAATAGCAGGTGGTTTCACTCATAGCAAGAGCATAAGGGATAAGGAAAAAGAGAAAAAAGCAATTGTAGTAAAGTAAAAATGAAAAACAATGAATAACTATAAATCTGACATTTCTCAGGGATGGAGAGGGGAATGGGATCAAAGCTGGAGTGAGAAGAGTGCACAGGACTAGGGAGATGGCACATGGGTGAATTGGTGGTGGGAAGTCCTCAAGATTACAACTGAGATGAAAAAATGCACAAAATGAAGCATGATATAAAAAATAAATAACTAAAAATAAATTTAAAAAATGAGTACAGGCAGAAATAGAAAACCTTACTAAATGATAACCATGGGATGGGATACCTATAAGAACTCCCTCCAAAGCAAGTTCTAGACCCAATGAGCTTATATTACTTTACATAAATTCTTTTAACAGTGTCAAAAAAAAAGATTCCCCCTTTCTGATTGGTTTTCAGAAGTTAATTATTATGTGTCTTAGCATGCTATTCACTGTGTTTGTTCTTACTTGGGGTTCACTGAATATTATGGATTTACCATTAATGTCTTCCTAAAATTAACAAATTGATGCCCGACCTCAAAAGTGAGGGTATTAGCAGGTGAGGCCTTTGGGAAGTAATTAGATTTAGAACAAGATCCTAAGGATGGAGTCCTGTGATGGAATCAGTGCTCTAATAGGAAGAGAAAGTGACACCAGAGCTGCTCCCTACACACACATACACACATACACACACACAGAGACATACACACACACACACACACACACGGCACATGCCAAGTGCCTTCTGTGGATGAGGCTGCAAAGATCTCAATGAGGAGGTAAAGCAGCCATTACCTGAGAGAGACGCGTGTTCTCGGGAGTGCTGTGAGCCCCATGTGGTAAAGGGTGAGTGTCATCCCCCATCCTTGCAAACTTCCTCCATTCTTCTGGGAAGAGCACCCCGATTTTCCTCTAGGAAACCACCCCTCCCTGCCCCATTGCCACAGGAGGAGAGGTGAAAGAATCAGCACATTTCATCTTGCTGATGACAGCGACTAATTCAGGGTGTGACTCAATTCCTCCAAGAGCCATTTCTGTTTGGTTTGTAGGAACCACTTTGAAAAGAGCCTGTTACCACTGCAGGTCGGCCAGCAGTTCTGTCCTGCCTGGTTATCCCCATTCTGCAGATTGTTGAGGTGAAGTTTTTATGTCTTGGAAGATGGTTTTCGTATGAAGGTGATAGTTATTTAGGGGTTCAAACATTAATGTGCAATAAACTTCAGTTAGGAATTAAGAACTCCAATTCCTTGATAGGCTGCCACCCTTACTTTTATTGTGGTCAAAAGAAAACAAATAATGTATAAAATTTACAATTTTTAAAAAGATTTATTTATTTATGCATACAGAACTGGGGTATAGGCCACAGGTGCAGAGGTGGTGAGAGGATTCACCAGAGCCAGAGTGGGGAACAGAACAGGCAAATCAATGAAATACACTGCTGAGGGGAGTAGGGGGCGAGTCAGGAGAGGTCTGGCGCGTCATGTGGTCACCTCCGGGGCAGGTGGGGATCGAACTCATGCGGAAGTGGCTTTAGCTTCTTAGTGCTGTGCTTTAACCCATTGCGCCACCAGGGAGGACCCAAAATTTACAATTTTTAAGTGCCCAGCTCCAGCCTGATTAAATGCACTCAGGTTACTGTAAAACAGATTTCCAGATGATTTCCTCTTGCCAATGCAAAATTCTGCACCCACTGACCTGTAAGCTGCGCTCCCAGACCAGCCCCAGCTCCCTGAGGTCATCATTCTGCTTTCTGAGTCCCTGACTTTGACGACACTAGTCCTCAGATGAGCGGAGGACTATCGCTTTTGTCTTTTTCTGCCTGATTTTTTGTGTACATAATGTCCTCAAGGTTCATCTCTCTGTGACATATGACAAGATTCCTCCACAGGCCTCTGAGATCAGCTTACGCAACTTGTTATTCCACTTATCCGTCCGTTTATAAAGCTTGCTGTTCTTATTTTAGAATAAGAATTCAAGGGGGCCCTTGAATTTTGTTTCCCCCCCACTTCTAACCCTAGCTCATTAAACACTTTAAGGATTTTCAATTGCATTTGTAAATGTAATATATTTTATCTCTTTAAGATCCTAAATTCCCGGACTCAACAAACAAAGTCTTCCCAATCTCTCAAATAATTCTCAAAAATCAATGAAATTAATAGAGTGGGCTTAAGTTCTCCTAATTCTCCCACCACCATAAAATGTAATATCCTAAATGTTAAATCAACTAAGTAATTGTCCATTTAAGTTAGAGTTGAAAACTGTCACTTTAACAGTCAGACCCGCCCTAAACTTTGCAAGTATATACAAGTTCAAATTTTTTAAATAGATTTCTTATTGTAAAAATATTAAAATATAGTTTTGATTTCTTGAATGTTTCTCTACTTAATTATACACATTCCAGGAGCTGAACCCCTGGGAAACCAGGACATCCGGTAAACTGAGGTTACAGACTGAGATTTTGCTGGGATTCTACATGGCTTCTGGTCCCTTCCCCTTTTGGGATCCACTCAATCTTTCTTTTTTCTTTTTTTTTTTAAAGATATGTTTATTTATACATATAAGCACTTAGGTGTAGGCCAGAGATGCTGGGGGTGAGAGGATTCCCCAGAGACCACCTGTGGGGAGCAAAACAGGTGGATTGACTGAGATCCACTGCTGAGGGGAGCATCAGGTGAGACAGGAGAAGTCAGCTGCACCACGTGGGTCACCTCCTGGCCGGGGATGGGAGTCTTGCCACGGTGGCTGCAGATAGCTTGATAGTGCTGTCTTTAACCCCTGCACCACCAGGGAGGCCCAGGGACCCACTTGGTCTTATTTACAGTTGCTATCATGTCAATGCCTCAACTCAAAGAGGGCGGTAGTGACATCTGTGCCCACACATCCCACTACCTGCACTCCAGACTGCCAGGGACCCCACTAGATGTCCTGGGGTTGTGCCTGCCTTCTTTCTTTCTTCTTTCAAGATTTGTATATACCTCCTCTTCTAGACTGGATTTAATGAAATTCTTCATTCTTTTTATATCCTTCCTGTCGCCTTAATATACATACAGCTCTTCAAATTGGGTATTTGGATTGTTGACTTGGTTTAGCCTGAAGTCCTTGTCTGGCACAGAGAAGGAAACTGAGGCCAAGAGCTTATCGGAGCTTGTCCAGCTCTCACTATGAATTGGCGACGTGACCAGGATTTGGTCTGTGGACTAAGGCACAGTGGTCCCTCTGCCACCACTGCAGATGATGTTAGGCTATTTACAAGGGAGGCTCGAGAGTTGTTATGACTCCCTTTTTAGTAATTACTCCATCAACAAATAGTCACTGGCTTGTGTTAGGAGCCAGCCTCCCGCCATGGTGCAGCATCTCCGCCTCCTGGCAGAGACCCATGTTAGCTGCTGCAGAGATGGAGGAGGGGTGTGTGGCGTAGATAGTTCCAGTAAGCGTCACCCACTCCAAGGGGTGAAGAGGGCTTCCAGGTGTGGACGGAAGGAAAGCCAATTTTCAAGCTGGTTTGAGGATCAAAAGCATCTCTGGGGTGGGGGTGGTGAAAGGCCTATGGAACTTTGCTCTCAAGGACTCTTTTCTGTTTTTTTTTTTTTTTAAGGTAATAACAAGACAGTTAAGATCACAAAAAGGAATGTTAGGAGAAAGTGAAACCCAAAGACTCAGAGAAAAGCTAGTCAAATGGTGAGTCCTGCTGAAACCAGCCAGCTTCCGATTCCCTCAGCCTCACCTTCAGGAGGCTCAGATGTCAAAAATTTGATCAAGCCCAACTCCTCCGGAAGCTTAGGAGAAACATCCCAGGGAGAAGAGCACGTGGACATGTCTCCCTTCCCTTCCCGCCTTCCTCCCTCTGACTGCTGCTGGGGGCTGGTGAGCAAACCACGGGCAAGATCAACACTGGTCTCTGTCTGCCAGCAGCCCCTGGCCAGGCCCTGGCAAACTGGTCATTCATCCCTCCACAAACTATTTCAGTGTGGGGATTATTTTTTTGGTTTGTTGTGTTGTTGTTTTTTTTTTTTTTTGTATTCTCTCCTGGAGAAGTTCAATAGGTATAAAATTTGCACTCATTTCCTGCCTTCAGTATGATCCAATGTGACCTGAAATGCTCCTTAAGAAGTCCCTTCTTATAAAGTTCCCCTGTATTATACCTTCAGATTTTAAGGCCTCATTTGTCAGGTAGATAAACATACACATGCATGTGTATTCAAAAGGTCCCTGCATGGAAAATAAATGAGGAAGAAATGTCAAGAAAGCCTTATCAACGAGGGTATCTTAGTATCTTTGGAGAGAATCCCAACCACGGATTAACCAGATATGGGAGGGCACAGCCATGATAAAACAGAAAATGTTGGAGTAGTTTGCTCTGCAGAAAGCTGGGTGCTGCAGTATTTCCTGGGGGGGAATTCCTGGATTCACATGCAGTCCTCCCCACCCTGACATGCATGTACACGCATGATCCCGTCGTGCGCCACCGCCCTGGGTCCCTGGCGGGCCGGGCAGGTCGCGTGCAGCCTGCGGTGGTGGCCGGCAGTGTGGCTGCCGTCCCAGCCCATCCATATGTATGTGCGTCTATATCCCAGCAGCGGTCAGCATCACTCATTTCCAAAACCAGCATGCATTCATTTTCATAACTTTTTGTTCCATTACAATATTAATGGGACTATCAATGGGAAAGGACAAGAGAAGCATTTTTAATGTTTATCTGACAGTTGCAAATTTCACTTGAGGTTGTTTACTGGGATCTGATTGTTGGCAGAGAGGAGCAGGAGAGGCGGCAAGATTAATGGGATCACAGGAAGAGGAGATGTATTTATGGGCCTCCTGAACACCAGCTAAGAGTAATAAAAAGTCCTGCCGCACCCTTCCCCAAGTGAGACTTTAGAAGTTTTAAACGCTGAGAAATGAGGGATTGTTTTAATTAACTGCCATCTAATCCAGGTGGCCTGTTCAAAGTGAATCATGTTGCATTTATGTCTCAGTCTATTTAAAATAAGAGGGCTCTCTTCCATCCCCCCACTTCTCATCTCTTTTTCTGGCCCCACCCGCTGCCCCCTCTAGCTCTGGACTGCTGTCACTCTGCCTGGCAGTATTTTTTCCCTCTTTCTTAAACTCCTACACAGTCTCAAGGAGAGCGAGGACCTGGCGGGGCCTCTGATGGGGGCAGTTAGAGGGAGGAGAAGAGGGGGATGCCAGCGGTTAATGGGGACGGGAGGTGGAGCCTCAGACTTGGGCGGGAGAGGGGTCCCTGCTTCTCCTGTAGCTCTTTACCCTGCTCTGGCTGGCTGCTGAGGTCTAAAGCAATATGGTAATGGGCCCCAAGACACCCTCCTTCTACCTGAGGTCCTAGTGAAAGTCACCTTTGTGGGGTTGGGGGGCTTGAGACACATGAGAACACTTAGCCCTGAGATGAGGTAATGGGAGGAGAACTTCCCAGCCACAGGCCCCCACACTGGCTTCTTTGGGGGCTTCTTGGGGGGCTGGCTCAGCCCCCCTGATTCCTAGGCTCATCAGTGTGGTTGCCATTGAAAATCTAGGCATCCAGTTCAGCTTGAACATACAACATATTTATACTAAAAAAATTATTTCTTGTTCATCTGAAACTGGCAACCTTACCAGAGAGAGAAACGAATGCCCCCTCCGCCCACGCGGCCAGGCAGCCGTTATGATCCCAAGTTCTGCTACCACAGCTCTGCTTTCAGAGTTGAATGAGAAGTTATTTTATCTCCTGATCTCAGTTTTTTCATCGAGTAAATGAGGACCGCAACACTACCTGTTTCTAGGAATATGATAATGATGACAGTAAATTAAGTGTGCCGAGCGCTGATAACAGGCTCAGCCAACTTCTGTCAAGGACCAGAGGGAAGCTATGCCAGGCACTGCAGGTTGGATGGTCTCTATCACAGGGGCTCAAGCCTAGCGATCTGGTGAGAAGGCAGCTTTGGGCAGTGACCGAGCACACGCGTGCGGCTGTACTCCAGCAAACTAAGATTTACCATCACAGACAGGGTCCCCATTTGCCTAAGGGCTCCAGTTTGCTGAACCCGGACTTGGAGTGTGTCAGATAATAGGGAGCAGCTCCTGAGCGCTAGCCATTGGCATGATACATAGAGTTATGAGTCCTGGGCCAGCGCCGCTGGGTAATGTGAAGCAAGAATCACCCAAAAGCTTTCATTGCCTCTCATCGCCTGCTTACTGATGCCTGAAATTTCAGTTACAGCCTCGGCCTTTTGTCTAGACAGCTCTAGAAGTCCTGAGTCTCAACCAATATGTAAGGGCTTGTACAAACATCCACCACCATTTAGCTCTGCCAGGCCTGGGGGAGCCTGTGATGTTGTATTTGTCATCCATGTTCACCCTCACTCATGGGGAAATTATTTCTTCAGTTTTCTCATAAGCCAGTAGGAGCTACTGAGTGACACATTGAGAGTCACAGTCAGTCAGAGCCAGTGGGCTCTGGCTTCTGCCCACAGTTCTGGGATGAATGTAGAGTGTGTAAAATGAGGCACGGAACCTGAATCCCCAATGTGGGGATTGATACTGGTCATTTCCTAGGACAGACTGAGCTGGCATGAGTAGGTCAAACTTGAGGTTGACAGAAGGAGGGAGAATGACTGGGCAGGAGGAAGAAAATTAACCCAGAAATGGAATAGAAAAATTATGGAAAAAATTCAGAGACTCATTTTTGCCATGCTACCTCTCAGCTTCCTTCCATTTCTTGAGTCAGTGGTGATATGTAAATATATGTATATATATAAATTTAATTCACCCCCATTAAAACACCAGCAATGTTTTTCAAAAAAGTTGAACAAAAATATTTAAATTTACATGGAATCATAAAAGGCTTCAAATAGCAATAGCAGGCTTGAGAAAAGGAGAGGAACACTGGCAGCATGGTACCTGACTTTAAACTATACCACAAAGCAACATTGTTAAAAACAATATGGCACAAAAACAGACATATGGATCAATGAAGCAGAATCAAAAGTCCAGACATAAGTCCATATACATATCAATACTTAACTCATGATAAAGAAGTGTGCAGTGGGAGAGACTCTTCAGTAAATGATGGTGGGAAAACCACACATAAAAGGATGAGGTGAATCAGTGTCTAACCCCTTGCACAAAAATAAATTCAAAATGGATGAAAGACTTAGATACAAGAACTGCAGCAGTAACATATTTAGAAGAAAACATTGGCATGCAAAAGCTACATGCTTTTCACATCAGTTACAGATGTCTGTGGAGACTTGGCACTGCAGGGAATTATAAATTAAAGTTTTAAAATAATTAAAAAACATATAAGCAGACTAAAAAGATATCCTAGCAATGGGAGAATGTGGTATAGTTTAAAGTTAGGTACACATTATACAACTGACAAGAGATAAATACCCAAGACATACAACAAACTTACTCAATTTAACAATTAAAAAATAACTCAATTAATACATGAACAACAGACCTGACAGTCTATTCACCAAAGAGGAGGCCCAGAAGGCCAACATGCAAAAACATGTAAAAAAAAGGTTCACCATCCCTTTCACTAAGGGAAATGCAAGTCAACACCATGACCTATTACCATCTCACACCCAGGAGCATGACACACATTCAAAAGCCCCCAACACATGCTGTAGAGGAGGAGGAGGAGAAGGGGAGGCTGTTAAACCACTGGTGGGGTTGTAAAATGGTGCCGCCATTTTGGAAAGTGATCTGAGTTGGTGAGGTCATTACATGGTAATACCAGCAGTAGTTGATCCATGTTGCTAACACTTGGATTGATTCCAATTTTTGCTGTTATGATCAATGTTGATGTAGAGAGTCTTATGTATCTCTAGGGCACAGTTGCAAGTTTCTTTGTGATATATATTGAGAGTAGAATGCAAGGTGACAGAGGGCATTAGTGAGAGGGGTTTTCCAAAGTGGTAGCACCAATTTACATACACATTGCCATCAACATCTTCATAATACTTCATGTTAAACTCAAGTTTTGCCAGTTCAGTAGGTGTGAAACGGTGTTTCATTATGGTGATGATTTGCATGTCACTGATTATGAATGATTTAAGTTGTTTTTCTCTTCTGCTTGTAAGTAGGTTCTTGTTTCCTGTAGTGAATATTTCCTTTTCATCAGCTTTATTCATTTGTTTATTGGATCCTTTTTCCTATTAATTCATATGCCTTCTTGATATGGTCTAGATACTAGTCACCTTTGCTACAAATATCTTCTATCAATGTTGTGGCTTACCTTTTCATTCTCACTGTGGTATCCTTTGGTGAACAAAAAAGATATTTTGATGTAGGCAAATACAATAATCATTTCCATTATTATGAGTTTCACTCCTGTGTCTTAGAAATAATTTCTAATTGGAGCATATAGATACTCTCAATGTCTTCATTCAAGATGTATCTTCTTGTAGGAAGACATCCCGAAGGTCCCCTCACCTTACTTAGGCTCTCCCTGTCTTGTCCTGATTATACTTATCATTCTCTACTGCAGTGATCAGCTACTTGCATTTTCTCCACTGCACCATGAGAAGGCTCTTAAGCAATTGGGTTCCCACTTTGCAACTCTTGTGTGCTGGGCACAAGCACACACACATCTTCCCTGTGACCTCTTCATTTCCTATCTTCTTACAGCCTCTTTTTGTTTAAACTCTGCAGCACACTCTGGACTCACACCTGCACACCTGGTGAGGCATCACCCTAACCCTGCCATGTCTGGTGGCTCTCCAGGTGAGTACATGTGTGTCAGGGCTGAGACCACTGCACTGGAGTTGTGGGGAATCATCAGGCTCCAGGGCACATCCTCTGTGAAGCAAACTCACCTCTGGCTTCTTACCTCAATTCCAATCCCAATCCCAAGCCAGGAAGAAATGTGGGGTATTTAATGCAGATCCTGGAAGTCCCCAGGAGGTGGCCTGCCAAAAGCCCACCATCCTCCACCCATCAAGACCGCCATGTTGGTGGCTTCAGTTGCCTCTGGGGAGAAGCGGATGAACGGGAGGGTAGGAGGTCTGGAAGGCTGGGAGGCCATCAGCACCATCTGCGAGAAAGAGAGTGGGAGAAGCAAAAGAAGCACATTTTGGAAAGCGCCAAAGTTTTGACAGGAATCTGCCTCAACCCCCCTCCCCTCCCCATCTGTTTTGGAGAAATGTAAATGCACCACGTTCCCAGGTGACTGGCCGGTGGGTCGCCTCTTTGGAATTCTGCGAACTGGCCATCTGTCGTCGGTAATAAATGATAGCTATAAAAGAAAGTGATTATGGTGCCGATAGGGGGAGAGGCATTTGTTTATATTCTTATAATATGTATCAGATTGAATAGAAATTATCACTTAAAATTGACAAATGGAGAGCAGGGTTCCTTGGAGAGGGAGTCAGGGACACTGTGGCGGCGACGGGGCCTTGGGCAAACTTTATTCGACCGGACGTCAGGGGCTGGTTCAGTTCCCAGAGAGGTCCCCAGGAGATGCCAGGTCCCCAAGGGTGGGGACCCAGTTTCCAAGCTTCTCTAGAGGTCTTGGGAGTGCACTTGGCAAATGTGACTCGGTTGACGTGTAATCGGTCATTCTCGCCTCCGGCTAGGAGCTCAGCACAAATTCAGTGGGGATGTGGTTAAGTGTCCTCTCAACCCTGTGACTCCTAAGTGTGCCCCCCAACAAATGGCTACCCCTTCATTGGATGTCTCTCTTCCAGCTAAGCCTTTCCAGCCTCTGGCGTGAAACCGGAGGCTAAGTCTCCAGCTTCCCGAATTTGCCTCTCACTTCTCTTCCTCCCTGGCCCTGCTTTCTTGTTTGCTGTCCTCCTGGAGCAGAGCTTCCCCTTGCTTGTTCCTGGGGGCTCCCTTCCCTAATGTGGCCCACTGTTCTGGATAGCCTGGTCACCTCCTGGCTTCCCAGTCCTGCCTCAGGCACCTCCAGGGCTCACCTCCCCCAGAGAGAAGCAAAAGACTTGAGGAGCTGGGCTGTGCCACGACCTCCTCTGCCCACACACCTTGGCTAAAACCCCCTTGTCACCTCAGGTTTAAAGTGGGGTCATTTTTCCAAGTCCCAGAATTATATAATTTGATGCTCAGAGTGACAGCCACAGTGCCATACCCTAAAGATAGGCAAGGAAGGTTTTATTCCTCCCACTTTCCACTGGGACAGCAGAGCATCAGAGAGGAAAAGTTGCTTGACCAAGTGCCACATATCATGTGCTGTGGGAAGGGTCACCATCCACCCCAAAGACCAGAACACGAGCAGCAACGAACCTCCAGTCCTACTTGAGTTCACACCCATAAGGCACTGCATCCACAAGCATTGCTGTATCCAAGGATCACAAGACATTCCAGGCATAGATCCCTACTGGAGACTTGGTGGCCGGGGTCTGGGCATCTTCCCAGAGTCTCCCTTCAGCCCCAACCCAACCCAGCTGTGGCCTTCTGAGGCTTTGTGGGGGGCTACTGTGCTGGTCAGGACCCTTGTGCCACCCTCAGAAGCTTGAATGGAACCAAGCAGTTGGGCAAGTAGGTGTCAGCCCATGTGACCTCATCCTGATAAACAGCACTGTTTCTGGTGTCACCTGAAGGACTTCCCTTAGCAGATGGCTTTCATCCTAAGGGAAATGCAAAGCTACAAAATGGCGGTTGCAGCGCAAGCCATCACATCTACCTTTCTGGCAGGCAGGAAGAAATAGAAAAAGGATGAGTTTTCCAGAAGAGCTGTCCCTTTTAAAGTCTCACTAGAGCCCTACACAATCATTTCCTCTAGCGTCCCATGGCTACCTCAGCCTTTGAGAGAGGCTAGGAACTGTAGCTTTCTAGCTGGACACCTTGCTGTCCCCAACAACATAGACTATGTTGGTGACGATCAGCTAATGCCACCTAACCCTATGAGCACTTACTCCACACTGGTTCTAAGCACTTTACATGCCTTGGGGAAGAAAAGTCTGCCACCCCCAGATATGTCTTTTTGGTTAGAGGTTTATTTCATGGAAGGGCCTCTCAAGGTTGCGTGGAAGTTGATATTTGTTTGTAAGCTTCTCTCTATAAGGGCCTCTTCCAGGAAGACGTAATATCCTTATCTCTTTTCCACAGAGAAAGCAGAACTAAATCTGCATAACTTTGTTGCTGCTCCTCCCCCAATGGATAACTAGCTGAACTCCCCCTCAGATGCCCCACCTCCCATGTTCTTAGCTAAGCTATTTAAGATGGCATCTAAAGCCACCTGAGCAAGCTACCCAGCCTTGCTGGCTCTCTCCCATATCTGCAGGACTGTACTTGTTATTATGAATGTCCACATGGCTTTTACTCTTATCAGTTAGTCTGCACCAGTTCATTTGCCAGCCTAGAAGAACATGCAGGACCAGAGGGGCACAGGCAGTTTCCTTTGTTAGCAGGCAAGCTCAGGGGCAGCCCGCGCTAAACAGGCCCCACGTCGCCGCATCAAGACAAACATACACTGCTGAGTAACATACTCTGCTAAAGTCCATAAGAAGGAACTTTAGCACAATTAGTATGCAATAGAGAGAAGAGAAAGAAAGTAGTTTAAAAAAATAAGCTCCATTTAAATACCTACAGTTATCCATTCTCTTCGGTGTAAATACCCAGCCAAACAAGGTTGGCCCGAAGCAGGACCTCGAGGTCCCCAAAATTGCCACAAGTATGGTACCTTCTGGTGGGGAAAGGTAGGAAAGGGCTTCTGAAGCAAGTCCCAGAGAGCTGGGACCAAAGGAGAGACCAAATCAAGATAATGGCCGCCAGGCAGCCTCCCCAGTGTCTCCTTCCCAGCAGCCCCAGGGTGTGAGTGAGGAACAAGAGGACTCTCCTCGGGCCCCCCTGCCCTCTGCTGCACATGGCTTCTCAGCTCTGTCCCCCTCACCCCCCACATTCCCAACAGCTAGTCCAGGGGGGCTGCGTGAAC
>NW_004567114.1:19505833-19511571 GCF_000260355.1 Condylura cristata
TCTAGATGTGTCTCCCCCACCCCCTGGCACACAGCCACTCCTTGAGCTCACTGTGGGAGCAGGCCCAGGAGACCACCAAGCCAAGGCTAGAAACATAATGGTGCTGGCACGGCCCTCCCCAGGGCACACAGTCATGCTGTCATGAACAGGCCTCTCATGGCTTTCCGAGGAGAAAGCCCAGGGGAGGACTCTGATTTTCCTGTAGGGGTTGGGGGTTGCCTTCCTGTTCCTGCTGCCCTCCCTCTGCCCTGCTCCTGGCTGCTGGCGTTTGAGGGAATTTTTGGCCCATATGGGTCTCTCTCCCTCATTCAACATCGATTAAACACTAGTCACCAAGACTAGGAGATTTTTGGTAACTCGGACCAATAAAGAGCTAGCCAGACTGGCCTGCTGGGTAGAACAGTGTCTTGGAAATGGACATGGCATGATCCACATGAATGAGCCGGTGCCCAGGGCTGGGCCTCCTGTCTTCCCTGCACCCCCTCCAAGCTGAGGAACTGACCTCACTACCAAGCTTCTCTCATTCACCGCCGTGGCACTGAGGAGGGTGCCCAAGCTCAAGCAGCGGTGAGCGGCCGGCTCTGCCCAGGGCTGCCGGGTCTACAAAGTCAGTCTGCTGCCTTCGACAGAACCAGGGAGGGGCAGAAGTGCCACCAGCCACTTGGGGGACGGTGCCAGTCCTAGATCTGCCACACACAGCTGTGTGACCTCGAGTCGCTGACAAACAGCCTGGGTCCCCAAAGCCATTCCAAAGACTCCCGTCTCGCCTGTCTCCCCTCCACAGGATGAGAGGCCCTGGATCCTGCGTCTTCTGTGGCTGGGGGCTGCTTGTAACCCAGTGTCCAGTGTCCAGGAGGAGTTTGTGGGCTGGATTGGAAAAGAGGGCTTTGCTGGCTCTCCTCTTCTACGGCAGTGGAATCTGGATATGGCCCTGGGAGGCGAGGCAGCCATCTTGTGAGCACGAGGTAGCGGTCTACGCCAAAGCCAAGACAGTGCCGCCTGTGAAGGAGCTGCGGGTGGAGCCGGCACCCAGCCCCCAACTGCCGCCGCCAGTGGAGGGGGACAAACTTCTGCTGAAGTTGTTAGCACGGGCAGAATCATGCGCCCACCCCAAGCCTGCTGGAGGTCTGTGACAGCAGCGGCAGGGCGGGAACACAGCCGCTGCTGCTCCAGAAGTTTCTTCAGGCACTTGGCGGGAAGCCCACTTGGGAGGTGGTTTCTCCCCGCCGGGCTTTCAGCTCGTCTCTGGCAACGCTGGCAGTGGAGGTGGGCTTCGGCCTCGCGCCTTGGCTGTCCCTTACGCGCTTCCAGTCTCCCCAGAGCTGGGCTATGCTGTGCGCGCCAGGACACTGCCCTGCGCGCTGGCTGTGTCTTTGGGGTGCCCCAGCCGCGTGCTGGTCTTCAAGGAAAGGGGCCATGAATGGTCACTGGATCTGGCCCTCGTGAGTTTGTTCTCAATTTTCCCTCAGGCCCTCTTGCTCCCACCCTTTCTCCAGCCTTCTTGTGGTTCCCCTCGCTTGTGGAACCCTAACACCTCTGCAAGGCTGGAAGAGACAAACAGGGGTCCGTCTCTCCCGCCAGCCCCTGCCCCCTCCTGTCCATACAAGATTGATAATGAAACCAATACCTTTCACCAGCGTAATTTTCATATTTAATGAGCGTGACTCAAAAACTATTACATTAATTAGTCAAATCCCACAAACCGTTAATGGTGCACGCGGTAATTAATATTGTATTCAATTAAAAAATGACCTGTTTCGGGGGCCGCTCCCAGGTTGGGGGCACCGGAGGCTGCCGGTGTTTGCAGACATGCTGGCAGGACCCTCTGGCTGTGGCCCACACTGCTTTGCTTTTTTTTTTCCGTCCTGGGGAAAAGGCACCAGGAAGACAGGCCGGCCCTGCCCAGCGCAGGCTCGCTCTCTGTTTGGCGGCGTCTCGCTCAGCCCCTTCCCCCTCTGCCAAGCCGACAGCCTACTTGCTGTGATTTATGGGAGGGCCTGGCACAGGGCTCACAGACTGGAAAATTTCCAGTTTACACAAGAATTCCCTGAAAAATGAGCTTGGTTAATTTATTTCTTTCATTAACGAGTTTGAACTGTGAGATAATCTTTCTGAGCTTTCTCCGGTCCCCCACCGGTGCCCACCACCCTGCATTGTTCACACACCCTGACAGGCTGCACCCCCACCGCTTCTCCCACCTATGCGGGGCCCTCTCTCCTCCCCAGGGCAGAGGACCGACCCAAGGGGTTCTCTGCTGTCTGCACATCTGTTGGCACTGGGGCCCTTGGTCAGTGGGGATGCTCGACTCTTACCCTGCTCATGATCGGGACTGAAGTTACAGGCTAAGCTAACAAGACCCCTTGGCTGCAGGTCAGCTGGTGGGCTCACAGAGGGTGTAGGACTTCTCTTCCCTCTCCTCCCCTCCGCCACCGGACACCCTGTCTCCACCCCAAGCTTTGACCCTCTATGCTCCACAGCTGCCTTGTGACCATCCATCAAAGCTGCAGGAGTGCAGAGATGGCTTCCCCCACTCTGAAGAGTGAACTCAGGTAGAAAGCCCACCTAGAGGCTGGCAGCCTCATGGGGCCAAGTGGCCAGGAAGCCCAAGGATGCCAATTTGGGGGAGCAAAGTCAAGCCGGCTTGGCCAGGGCTCCTGTCCGGGGTGAGGACAGAGCTCCCTGGCAAAGCTCATCTCCAAACTAAAACTGCTAAGTAGCTGTGCCACCTGAGCAAGTCATTTAACCTCTTTGAGCCTTCATGTCCTAAATCAAGTCAGGATCATGTGGAGTAGTTATAGGAAAGAGCTCTGCCTGGCGCAAGTGCAGATCTCATGAGGTCATGATGGCAACATGACTTGAAAGCAGGAGGCTGGGGCGAGGCCAGGGCAGGTCCACAGTGCCTGGGCTTTGACACAGGGCAGCCTGGTGGAGGTCCTGATACCGCATCTGGCATACCAGTGTGGGCAAGTTACTTAACCTCTCTAGACTCCGTGTCTTGGAAATAGTAACTGTTTCCTCACCAACTGTTGAGCCTTAGATAACCTTTGTCACACGAGAAGCCCATTTGTGGCTCATACTAGGGATTCAGTAGAGGAAATGACGACTACTGACTGGATGCAGCATCAACAGAGAGCCAGGGATGAAGCCTCAGAAGCACCCAACTTTGTGGGTGATGTTGCGAGCATGGGAGGCACTTATTTCTACCACTTCATTGCTATGCGATCGCCCACAGGCCACATACGGTGCAAAAATCACCTTGTTGAGCGTCGTGCAAATGCAGTGGAATAAAGTGTGTTAAGTGTGAGCACTTAGGCTAAGTTAGTGATTTTCTGTGAGGGAGCTCATGTGCGGATTTGTCACTTGGCGCTCTTCTCCTAACAGTGCTTTCTTTAGTGTCTGTGCACACAGGCCCCCCCAGAGATCGTACTAAACTGAGTTTCTGACTCAGCCCATCTGGGAAGCCTCTAGGATCCTTGGTCTCCACCCTGCACCCAGGGGAGGCGATGCTGCTGGTCTGCGGCCCACTCTTTGAGTAGCAAGAGCAAGGCCGGAGATATTTTGCCTGCACCATGGATATGGAACTGGAATTTCAAAAAGTCTGTGCTTCTTACACCAGGTGAGTAAGAACTAGGATGAAATGACAGAACTAGAATGCAAACAGAGATGTTTTTTTCTCAGGAGGACCCTGGAAAGAAGTTCAGGTATCTGAGACGTGTCTATCAATGCAAACTGGATGGTGTTCCTGCCCCAGGGAGGCAGGTCTGAGTCCTGGGAACAGTCAGCCAGCATGCCACTGGTGTCCACGCTTGAAAGGCATCACCACATTTTTACTATTTGCTCATTGAATTTTGCCTCAGTTTCCACCTCTGAGAAACTGGTGTAATTAACGATCTCTCATCCTAGGATTGTGTGAGATGAAATGAGTTCTTACAAACAGATCTCTGTGTGGGCCAGTGTGACACTGAGGCTAAGCTCCTGGCCTGGGCTGCAGGGCCTGCGTCCAGGGCGTACCTCGCAGCTTCTTAGCTGCGTGACTGTGGTGGTTGGAATTAGTTTCCATGTGCCTTCATCCTCCAGAGAGGGATGGTCATTGTTATGAGGGTGAACTCTCTTAGAATTATTCTTGCTTCATGTTAAATGCTATTTGAGTCGTATTATTATCATTCATCTTCGTAGAAGACCCGTAAGATAGTTATTATTGTCTCACCTGTGTTACTGATGTGGAAACAGGGCTCAGAAATGTAAGGTTCCTGCCTAAGGTCATGCAGGAAAGGAAAGGGTGCTAGCAGGTGAGAGCAGGCCTTCTTACCCTAATGCCCTTCAGTCCACCAATGCTGATTTTATTCCAAATCCCCCTGGACAACTGCAGGCACCAGTCAGCATAATGTGAGTGGGTGGGTTGGAAAGGCTCAGTGGGAATCCTCTCTCCTGTTCTTCTTGGCAGTGGTAACTCTAGCCTGTGGGCATCTCAGGGCGCATTCTGTTAGCTGCACCCACCACAGGAGGGGCCTCTGGTGCAGGGCATGCTGGCAATAGTTCTGTGATGGGAGCTCCTGATTTAAGAAGGTTCCAGGTGCTTTAGGAGCCCTGGATGGGGCCTCCCACCAATGCCAGCCCTGGGAGGTGGATGCTGGCACAGGTAGGAATGTGGCACCCTCCCAGAAAACATTGCCATCACTAGCTCTATGGCTTACTAAAGAGATCATAGGACGTGTCCTTTGGAACAGCCAGAAACTTCTAGGATGGACTTTAGCCGACAAGGAATGGAGGGAGAACCAGAGAAGTACAGCTCCTTGCAGTCTATGCTACTGTGTGTTTAGCCCCAGGTCCTGGTGGGGGGAGGAAGTAGGCCTCTGATCACTCCAGATGGATTATGGATCTCTGAAGGGAAGGATTCATACTTTGCTCATTTTCTAAACCAGTGTTTGAGAGTACTGTGGACTGAATATGTCCCCACCCTCAGACTCCAGATTCACGTCAGAGTGCATAGTATTAGGAATTGGGGCTGGGGGGTAGTTTCAGATAAGGTCATCAGGATGGAGCTCCAAGAGGAATTAGTGCCCTTGAAGAAGAGGAGGCCGGGGCTCATGTTTTCTCTCTCTCCGTGTGAGGACACAGCAAGAAGGGGACTGTCTGAAGGCCAGGAAGGGGGCCCTCACCAGAACCCAAATATTCTGGACTAGACCATAAGAATAAATATCCTCTGTTTAAGCCACTCCATCTATGACATTTATTCTGACAGACCAAACTGTTAGGACCTAAAGGGAGGCACAAAGATGGCTGACACGCAGCAGAAACAATGGTGTGGAGCCCAGCAGAGCAGGCGAGGTGAGGAGGGGGTGCGATGTAGCTGGGGTGACCCTGTCGGCCCTTCAGCCCCACTTTCTCTCCCACCAGGAGAAACTTCCTCTACCACTCTAAGATGAAATGTATAAATAATGTAACTTCCCAAATGCATGATTTAAAAGTACCATTAGAGGTCCGATGTGAAAGAAAAGAAATACATCAAAAGTACTTTATTTAAAACATAATCATTGCAATATTTAAAAAATGCAATTAATTATAGGACCATTTGTATTTTAATCAGTTAATGCTCAGTCACAACGACACCTGCAGAAACATTAAGAGTTAGTATTGAGGGCCCTCCCTGGTGGCACAGGGGATTAGAGCACAGCACTAAGAAGCTAAAGCCACTTCGGCATGAGTTTGATCCCCGCCCCGGAGGTGACTCACATGGT
>NW_004567114.1:19512311-19528116 GCF_000260355.1 Condylura cristata
CCACAGGAAAATTTGGTGACGTTAAAACTTTGCAAAATGTTGCTTTGAACTTTTATGCAAAAAGTTGTTAGATCCAGACTGAAATCATTCAAGTCAGGTTTTGCAGGAATGGGAATGTCCAGTGGGCTATTTGAAATTCCCATGGGACAGGAGATGAGCTTTGTTGTGCAGGTTCTCTTGGATGCCAGTCTCCCTGGAACAGCCCTTCAATGTCAGTGGAGGAAACTCTATCATTGCAACAGTCAAGCTTCACTCCTTCTCCCACTGCAAGCCTTCATAACAATGGCTGGGTCACTAACTTGGAATGGGTTGGGGAGGGAAGGCAGACATGTTTACCATTAAATGTCTTGAACTTGGGCCTATAATGCAGGCTTCCCTTGTCCCTGCCACTCCAGAATGTGGTTCACCCCCTCTCCTTGCATACTCTGTCTCAACCATGTGTTCTTGCAGCCTGTCATGTCAGCATCGCCCTTATAAATGCGCCTCTGGAGCCAGGCAGCAGGAACCGAATTCCTAGGTGAAGCTGTCATCCTCCTGAGAGAGGAGTCATCCTCTTGGCTTGGTACAGGAGAGATGAGACCCAGCCTGAGCCCCCACCCCCTCACCCGCAGCCCAGCCCCAGGCCTGTGCTAGCCTAGTGCCAGGCTCCTGCTGTCCATCTCGCTAACTGTCTGAGAGGAAGTTCCTATCTCCCAGCCGACTCACACTAATATATTTTCAAAGAATGAAATGCTCCTGCCGCCTTCATATTTAATGACAGATAAAATAAATAGGAGCTCCCTGGCAAAAGTGATCTCAGCACCAGAAATGCTTATGAGCTGTGCAGCCGTGAGCAAGTCATTTAACCTCTCTGAGCCTTTATGTCCTCACGTTATGCAGCGATCATGTGGAATAGTTGAAATGAAAGCTCTACAAACTATTGAGTTATACTAATATGACAAATTGTTATCACAGCTAAATGTTAGTTGAGCCAGTCCAAACATCCACTTAAATATTCCAGTGTGTCAAAGAGCAGAGGAGGGAATCCTGAATACGGGAACACTGTTTACACACTCTCCAAATCCATCATCTAGACCAGGGGTCGACAAAGTCTGGCCCTCAGCTGCATTTGAAATAAAGTTTTACTAGGACAGAGTCAGGCTCACACGCCTACCTCTGCCTTGGACTGTATTTCCACTGCAATAGTCAAGTTGAGTAACTGTGACAGAAAGAATAGCTTGCAAAAGCTAAGATATTTATTATCTCATTTTTGTTACAGAGGAAGTTGCTGGCCCCTGGTGGTCCCCCTCAGTGACATAGAGGGCAAGACCTCTGCAGTCTGCCCTGGATGCAGGCCCACTCTTTGCTCCGAAATGCATGCACGAGACACTTAAGTGTCTTCCTCACAGCTTTGTCCCTCAATGCTTTTTCTCACCCTGCACCTTTGCCAAGGACACAGGCTGGCCTGGGGTGCTCTGGCAGGTTGAGCCTGAACTTTTCTCAGCTCACACTTGAACCGCTCAGCCGTACCTCTGCAGACCTCAGAGTCCCTCTTAGTCTGGGAAGACCTCAAGGAGGAAACATCCCTCAGGACGGCAGGTAAGGCCTAGCTCCTTGCCTGGTGGCCAGGAAGCAGCAGCAAACATTCACTGTTATTATTTATTACAAGCCTGAGCCCTACCAAGGCGCTCAGCTACCACAGGGCCCTCAACTTGCCCCGAGAATCCAAGGGGAGGAAGACTCGCCTCCACCTCCATCCACCTGTTGCTCTAACCCTTCTCCCCACTCTGGGGGATGGCAGGGATTGCTCCAAGCACATGATTTCAAGTGCTCTGTAAGGACTTGCTACAGGGACACAATAGAATTTTCTGTGAAAGAGGTTGAATCTACATTCTAGACCTCAGAGCAGCTTCAGAGTAATTGTTACTAGTAAAGAAAAGGGTCATTACTGTGTCAACTGCCTTCTGGTTTCAAAGCAAACAGCCACAGCCTCTTAGGGGATCTGATGAGTGCTATTTGTGTACCCAACTGTGCCCAAGTCTCTGCCCTGCTCAAGAAGACACAATAATCAAATCAACGGTAGAATCACTGCATCTCTGGTCAGGGACCTGTGGTCAGCAGAAGGATGGCCCCAGAAGATGCCGATGGTCTAATTTCCATGATCTGCAAATATGTTGTATTGTTCGGCAAGAGGGAATTAATGTTACTAATCAGCTCACCTTAAAATAGGATGATTGTCCTACATTTTCTGGATGGGCCCCAGGGTCCTTCAGTGTGGGAGTCAGGAGAGGAGCACAGAGTCATGTGGTGGGAGTTGCTGGTATTGGTTTTGAAGACAGAATTGGGGACCACAAATCAAGGAGTCGGGGTGGCCACTGGGAGTGGAAGAGAGGGCAGGAGAGATGGTCCCCTTGCCAAGCTTCCAGAGAAGACCACAGCACTGCCGGGCCTGGATTCTAGCCCAGCTAGCTTTGTGCTGGATTTCCAACCTGTAGCACTGCACACTTACACTGCTGTGTGGCTTCAGGCCACTGAGCGTGGGGGCTGTGTTATGGCAGCCCCAGGCATGCAGGGCCTTAGCTACTACTCACCATCTACTCTAGGGCCTTACCTGCGGGCCAACACGGACACCGAAAACCACCAGTCAGCGGAAAATCTCATTTTCAAGGACTTGCTTTACAACTTGGGGACAACCTGGTCTGTGCCCTCACATGGCTTTCCCCTCTACTTCTCGCCTAGCCTGAAGGTGTTGCTAGAACCCCACTTCTTGGTTTCCTCCGGTTACGTTTGTCACAGCAGGACTCTCCCCCCGGCTCTGGTCCCACCCCGGTCTCTTCTCTTTCTCTGGAGGCAGTTTCCTCCTGGTGCTTGAGCCAGGAGGCCCAGACACCCCGTCAGCTCTGCCGGCAAGGGTTTGAAGTCGCCGGATAGGTCTGTTTTCTGCCGTCCTCTTATGGCTCTAACGTTCAGCACTGTGTCAGGGGTGGGCTGTGGCCGTGGCGTTCACCGGGCTGCGGCACGGTGGGTCCTCTCTTGCTCTAAAACTCAAAACTGCTTAAAAGGGCTCTAGTTGCCGCCCCTGGGGCTCCTGTCTGGGGGCCTCTCCGAAAGCCCCCGCCTTTGTCTCTGGACCCTGTGAGCTTCTCTCACTCTCCCCTTCCTCTGAGGTGCAGCTGTGGACCCCCATGGTGGCCGTGCCCAGGAGCCCCCCTGCAAGGCCTCCCACAGCAGCTGTGCCTGGGACTCGGCTGACCGCTGCAGCTGAGGGGCTGCCCCAGCCCCCAAATTCCAGAAGATGCGGCAGCTTTCCCCAGGGCTGGGTTAACCCTTGTCTGATTTCAGTCATGGTACGGATTGAACTGTACTCTAAGAAGATATGCTGAAGGCCTCCCACTTGCACTTATGAATGTGATTTTTAATTTCTTTCTTTTTTTTTTTTCAGACATCATCAAGTTAATTGAGACTCTGTCACTAAGGTGAACCCTAAGTCCAGCAGGACTGGGGTATTCACAAAAATGGCAGATTTGAATACAGAAGCAGAGAGGCGGCCATGTAAAGGGAGCGGCGGAAATGAGAGTTTGGCTACTGGGCGAGGGAGAGCCCTCCCCTCAGCCTGTGAGGGAGCGGGGAGCAGGAGAGCTGGAGCACAGTCCTGCCAGCACCTTCAGCTCAGCCTTCCAGCCTCAGCACATGGAAGAGGAGGTTTCTGTTGTTCGAAGTGGCCAGGCTTCTGGTACTTCGTCACAGCGGCGCTGGGGGTGGGTCAGCTCTTCCACACTGCACCTCCAAAGAGAGTTGAGGTTGAAAACACTGTACACACGGCGTGTGCACACATGGGGGTATTGTAAATTGCTTCACAGAGTTGCTAAGGATCAGAATGTTTACCTGGAGAAGAAAGCGGTTTGAAAAGTGTTAAGCATCCATCACTTATATGATTATGAAATAATTATTCCATTACTGTGAAAACAGAACCCAGTTCTTATCACGCACACCCATCTGACAATTTCTGAACTATCCACAGTCCTCCATCAGTTCCCATCGCTCCACTACCTCACAAGCAAGAAGAAACCGTGGCTGACAGCCCAGTCAGGCACTCGGATGAGGTTAGCCGCTCCTGGGCATGCGCACAGTTAACTTTACCCGCGTTGGGGGGTGGAGGGGGCTGGGAACCCTTGCCTCCCCCCGGGTGTGTGTGTGTACTCTCGTGTGGCCCCGGAGCGCAGGGAGAGAATCCAGTGATATTTCACACAAATGAGAAATGTTATTCTGCAGATTAAAGCCTCGACGAGCCTGGTTTTGTCTTTATTTATGCTTTTCCATTTCCCTCCGCGCTGACTTGGGTGCCCACGCCAGGGAGCACCGAAGGACGTAATTGGCGTGGTGAGGGATGGTTGAGCGGCCCAGACGCCCCCTCACAGGGCTACCCCCCTCTTCTCCCCCATCTGTCACCATCTAATGTGACAAAGTTTTTATCGGGCATTGAGGCACAGGAGATTAAAAGTAAATACTGCAATCAGGAGGCAGCTGGGGAGAAAATGCAACGCATTTCACAGTAAGCTGCACAGCTCATCAGGGTAGCCTTGTGGCTCCCAGTCGTGGGGGGCCGGAGGGTGAGGGGAGGCGCTGAGGAGGGCTCTGGTGCAGGTGGTGTGGGGCGGGGGAGGCACAGACCCAGGTAACTGCTTTCACCCTTTGGTCAGTCATAATAAAATGTTAGCAGCCACCCTTTATGCGTGCCTCGTGTGTGCCAGGCATGGACGAAATGGTTTTGATTCATGTTCTAATTTAAGCCTCAGTGCCTCATGTCAAGTTAAACTAGGCTCCTCCCTGAGCAGCCTGAAGGTCAGAGAGGTTAAGATACATGTCCTAGGTTATAATCTGTGAGTGACCCAGGATGTGAGTGACCATCTCATCCTAGTCTTTCCTGCCCTCTCTTCTTCAATGAACAAATAATTGGAATCTGGGTTTGCAAGGTAAACGATCACAGGAGAAAGTTTGGTTGTATCTTCATTCTATGTTGCACTAAACCTCAAGCTTCCACCACGAATGTGTTAATTCAGCCATATTTATGTGATATATATAACTATATATCAAGATATAAAAATACATAGTTTAGAATGTGAGCCATACGTTGTCTTTTGTTGTTGTGACTCTTCAGAATATCTAGAACATGACCTGGCATATAGTAAGTGCTCAGTAAATACTTGTGCGATTGACTGAATGGGTGTCGCTCTAGTGCCTCCTAGGCCATTGCTGCTAAAGTCTGTTTCCTGGATCAGCAGGACTGGCATCTCCTGGGTGCATGCTAGCAATGCAGAGCCTCAGGTACCCTGCCCCCCCCCCCGGCCTGCTGAATCTGACTTTTCATCTTCAGTGCTCTGGAGATTCATGTGCATGAGAGAGGCTGGCATAAGTAAAGCCTCCTCATCTTAATGCCCAAGCTTTCCTGGCTCATTCATTATCATGGGTGAAGGAGGTTGAAGTTCACCCTTCTGCTATTGTTCTTTATGCCATGTAAAGTTAAACCCCATTGTCAAATTACCACCACTAGGTGATCTTTCCGTGTGGTCTGAATTAGCCCAAGGTGGGCACCTGCAGCTCCCTTCTCCCTTTGTCTCCCTGCCCCTTTCTCTTCCCTTTGCCCTCCTAGAAGCCCCAGCTGATCCCTTTCAAGGGAAAGGACAAAGGAGTCGAGAAGAAAGGGGAACTCCCTTGGGCCACACTTCGCGTCAATGGAATTTCACCTGCGTGATGTATTGGGAAATAGTCATATGCCTTCATTGGGAAATAGTCATATGCCTTCACTTCTAGTTTACAGATTGAAATGGAGGGAGGGAGAAACAGCCCCTTGTGGGGGGGTGGGGTTGCACAGAACTCTAAGAAAATGGCGTCCAGGCTCGGAAGACATAGCCCTGGGACAGATCATGCCTACTGTTGCAAAGTTTCCCGGGCCCTCCCTGGTGACGCAATGGGTTAAGATGCGGCGCTGCAAGGGAGTGGGAGCCGCTTAAATGTGAGTTCAATCCGGCCCCGGCCCGGCCCCGGCCCCAGAGCTGACCCACATGGCCCAGCGGACATCTCCTGACCTGCCCACTGCTCCCCTCAGCAGTGTACTTCATCAATCTGCCTGTTCTGCTCCCCACTCTGTCTCTGGTGAATCCTCTCACCACCCCTGCTCCTCTGGCCTGTATCCCGGTTTTGTATGCATAAATAAGTAAGTCTTTAAAAAAAAGAAGCCAGTTTCCCGTGTTGAGCCCGCTGTGCGGTCGCTGCCTGTCCTGTTCTGCTTCAGACTGGTGGCTTGCCTGCCTTGGGGGCAAACATTTGTGGCTGTGACATTAGTTTCATACTCCAGCCTCCAACATTGCCTGGTCTCTAACTCCCAACCTTCCTAGGATCTAGGATTGGGAGTCATAAAATATTGTCAGCTATTCAGTGGCATGCATTATGATGTTACCACAAATAAGTTTAATCAGATAATATGCATTTAAATGTGTTTTTGACACTTCCAAAGTCAGAGTGCAACTATCAATTGATAAGTACACTTGATAGGTTGCATTTATTTCAATAAAAAAATGTACTGGATTGATGGTGTGCATGTTACAGTTGCCGGCAGCTGAGAACTAAGGGAACACGGTGTCAGGGCCTTAATGCAACGGGACACAGCACCAGGTATATTTTGATAGATGATAAGGAGTTTAGGAAATGTGGAAGTGAGCATAAATTAATAATCACTGAAGAATCATAATTAATACTACTTACTAAGTGCTTATTTTATGCAATTTATTCATTTTCTCTACTTTTTAAATAGTCCCACAAGGAAGTTAATGTGACTTTAAACACTTTCTAGAGTGTTTGTAGCGCCAGTAAGGCACGGAGCAGATTCTCTGTGATCTGGGCCGAGGGTTAAGTTCAGGCTTTTAATGACCTTTCTACATCTCTGTAGTGAGACAACCAAGTGCAGGCAGGTGGAGGTGAAGGGGTGTGGTGTGGAGGGGGGCAGGAGGCTGGCTGGCCTCCGAGCCCCCAGGGAATCTTTGTGCTCTTGGGCTCTGGGGCATTCTCCTGTGGTCTCTTCACTAATCTACTAGTGTGTCCGGGGCCTTCTACCCCAGGCCCCTGCCCCGCCCCCTGTAGGCCAGTATCTCCGCTCAGGTGCGCCCACTTATGTGCCCACACCCTATTCCAGGTGTCCATCATAGATGCTAATGGCAGGAAGGTGGAAAAATAACTTCCATTCAACCCTACAGTGTTTTTTTAAATAACAGCTTTATGGAGATAGAGTTCACACCCATAGTTCAGTGGATTTTGGCAGCATCATAGAGCTGTGCTTACAGTGTTTTCATCTGAACGCTCACCCTCTCGTCTCTCTGCCAGATTCCACTTGTGGATTATGTCCTTGGACATGTTGTAGTTTTGGATTGTGAACACACTTTCAGTGAGACTTTGTGTGCTGGAATCCTGCACCAGTGGGAGGAGGTGGTCGCCCTCCTGAGGGCTTAGGCATTTGCTCTGTCCTAGTGCCCTTGGCCCTAACTGGCCACAGACTCATTTTGTTGGCGTGTCATGGCTGTGGAGTCTGAGAGGAGATGTTTTCCTGCCCAGAACAGGTCTGGACCCGGATCCTTCCCTGTTGGCAGCTTCCACATGCTGGGCCAGGTCACTCTTTGATAGGGGCCTGTCCTGTATGCTAAGATGTCCAGCAGCCCCCTGGCCTGTGTCTAGCAGAGGTCAGTGCCAACTCTTACTGTGACAACCCAAAACATCCCCAGACATTTCCATGCAAAACTGCCCTGGCTCATTACAGCTGATCTAGAAAAGCAAGCTTCTTCAGCCTTGTAGAAAAACAGAGAACTTGGCCATCCCTGGTGGCGCAGTGGGTTAGAGCGTTGCACTGCAAAGCTAAGCTAAGCTAAGCCAAGCCAAGCCGTGGCTGCCTCAGTGCGAGTTCGATTCCTCACCCCGGAGGTGACCTACATGGCTCAGCAGACCTCTCCTGTCTCACCCGCTGCTCCCCTCAGCAGTGTACTTCGTCAATCTACCTGTTCTGTTCCCAACTGCTCCCAACCCTGTTTCTGGTGAATCCTCACTGCCTCTGTACCCCTAACCATGCATAAATAAAATTAAGAAAAAGCAAGAACTCAACAGGCTTCTCTGCTGCATGGACCCACACCAGTGCCTGTGGGGATCTTTCACATGTCACATCACTTTCACTAAAGTTGGAAGCTTGGCGGTTCATAGTCCCCCTGTGTGGAGGGGGGTTGTCTCAGCTCTAACTCCCCATCTCACCTGGGCTCCAGAGCCTATTTCTGACCCATCTTTGGGGGCAGGCAGGGAGCACAGGAACAGCTCCAGGTGCTGCCTGATTGTGTTCTGGTTTCTCTTTTTCCTTCTTTATTCTTGGTCCCTACAGGTTTCCCTTACTTTCTTATAAGCTAGCTTATGTACTTAAAAGAATCTCTGTCCTGGCCCTCCCTGGTGGCGCAGCGGGTTAAAGCACAACACTGAGAATCTGAAGCCACTTCCGCATGAGTTCGATTCCCGCCTGCCGCCTGCCCCGAGGAGACCACATGGCATGGCAGACCTCTCCTGACCCGCCCGCTGCTTCCCTCAGCAGTGTACTTCGTAAATCTGCCTATTCTGCTCCCCACTCTGTCTCTGGTGAAGCCTCTCACCGCCCCTGAGCCTCTGGCCTGTACCCCAGTTCTGTATGAATAAATAAATAAATCTTTAAAAAAAAAAAATCTCTGTCCTAGTGCATTTCTAAGTGCTCATGATACAGGCCAGCAAGGGGCACTAAAACTGGCCAAGGACGCTGCCCAAATAGTTTACTGGTCACTGTCTTTACCCCTGCACACAAATCCAACATTACTCAGGCTCAGAGAATAAAAACAAAGGTATTTATTTATTTAACAAATTCGAGAGAAACAAAGAGTTACTGAGGTCCGGAACGGCCTTTACCTCCTCTGAAGCCTTGTCTATGTTTTTAAGTCCTAAATAAAAGCAGCCAGGATCGGGAGCGCCTCTCCCAAACAGGCCACATGTCCAAGATGGCGTCACTGTAGACACGCGGCAGCCCAACTGTAGGCCAGGTTCCAACTAATGAAGACAGCCGAGGACACAACAGATGCTCCTTGAGCTGTCGAGATGCCCCAGCACAGCGCCTGACAAACACTCAACATGGCAGCTGCAGTGGTGGGATCAGGTGGCCAACCGCCACACTCACGGCCCGCTCATGCAGCTCGGCGAGGCTCCAGGTTCCGAGTCTTCCCTTCTCTGTCAGCTGTAACAGCGGCAAAACCAGGGACACTTTCAGTCGCTCGGCTACTTGCAAAGCCGCTGAACTTTTTTTCTCAGGTTGGCTGCTGGAGGCCTCTACCTTCAGAGGCCCACAACAGCCTTCTAAATCCAAAACACTGAATCTCCAAAAGCTGAATCTGGAATATTAAATCTTGAAGACTGAATGATCAGCAGCCCCCTTCTGCAGTTTCTTATATTTCTCCCCTGTAGCGGCACCCCCAAATGTGATGCTTTTAGCATTTCTCCTGGGCTGTTATTCTCACCAGCAACCCTCTGGTGGGAGAGGAGGTGCCACCTTTACAATCTTTGGCTTTGCCTACCGATTACACTTGTAATAAGAGGATTTTTAGGTCTTCAAATTTTCAGAGTTGTGGGTCCCCAGATAGATGTCATCATCTCCATGTAGATACGAAGAAGCTGACCCCAAAAAGAGAGGAAACAATTCACCAGAGGCCACAGAGCTGGTGGATGGCAACACTGGGATTTGAACCCAGGTCTGTGTTAAAAATTAAAATTAAAATCCACTGTGTTTTGAAATGGGAAGTTGTTTTAGTTTGCTATTGCTGCCCGAGCACATGACCACAGCTTTTGTCTGCTAAGACAACATAAATCGCAGTCCCGGGAGTCCAAAGGCTAAAAGAAAGAGGACGGAGAAGACGAACTCCCTCTTCCGGCCTTTTCCGGCTTGAGAGCCGCCTGCATTCGCTGGCTCCGGAGCCTCTCCTGCTGTCTCCCCAAGCTCCGTGACCTCAGAATCAGCCTTGCTGACACTAACCCTCTGCCTGCCTCTTACTGCTATGCTTGTGATGCTCAAACCTACCCGGATATTCGAGAAAATCCCTCTCATAAAATCTGAAACCTCATGGCATCTGTAAAGTCCTTTTGGCTAGGAGAGGTGACATGTTCGTTTCTGGGGATTAGGGTAGGGACATCTCTGGGGTGTCATTGTTCAACCTATCATAGAGGGGATCTTAGAAATAATCTTCAGCTTTTTCAACATCACAGAGAAAAGAAACAGAGGCCCACAGAGGTCTCCTGGCATGCAGGCTTGCACTCGACCCATCCTGCCTGCAACCGAGGTGCTCAAGATAGATGAGAAAACAAGTTACTAGAGTTTACCTGAGAAGCCAAAAGCAGAGGGCAGAGTCCAGGTGAGAGGAGTGGTACGAGATTATTTCATTCATCATGTAGTAACAACCATTAATTTTCTACATTAGCTGGTATCCAGATAAAGGACTCACGTTACTACCAAGCCTCACTCCACACTCTACGCCTGAAGCCCCAGACCAGACATAGGAGGCCCACTACGGACCCGGGTAGCTGTGCATTCAGCCTCCCAGGGTCCCAGGTCCACAGCAGCTTCATCCTTGCAAAATGTGGGTTGTCCTGGCCACAGGTTCTCTCTGATGTCCTATGCCCACAAACGGGGTCAAATCAGCTGAGTGTGTTTGAGCGTTCAGTGTCTGTGTGTGCACACGTTCAGCGTGTTTTTGCTTCCATGTGTGTTTGTGTGTGTGCAGCGGCTGCTGTCATTATGCCAGTAATGGAAATACCGCCACGGATCGCAACTCTCAATTAGCTCCCAGGGCAATCGCTGTGACAGTCAGTTCCGAACAGCAAGGCCTAAAGGAATGAATTAATTTGTAGTACACGGCAGTTAGAGTCACCGTGTTAGCAAGGAACTCGCCAGCCACAGACCCTGATCAGCGGCGCTGGGGCCACTTGGGCCACCTGGGAAGGGGGCCTGACCTCGGAGGGGGCTCAGAGGAGCATCAGGGGCCTCCCTGGAGCTTGGGAGCTCTCAGCTGTCGGACACTCTGCTGATGCACTGCCGCCCCCAGGGGAGGAGATTGGCAGAGAGCCAGAGCCAGACAGCAGGCCAGGGCACCAGGAGCCGGGAGCGGGTGGCAGGGTCTTGTTCTCTCTCTCCCTTCCTCCCCTCGCCCAAAGGTAATTTTTTGGCCAGTTCATTTTGGCTAGCATGGCTCAGGTCTCCAAAGCTGCCAAGTTCAAGGTCAGCTGGGGGAAGCCTTGGGCACAGGAAGGACAAAAGCCTCCATGTGATGTCCTGCATGTACTCAGTGGGATTCTTCCTTTTTATAAATTTTAATTGAGACGAAATTCATAGATACCGTACAGTGGGCCACTTAAACCTGCACCAGACAGCCTTGTAGTGATGTCACCCCCTTTCTCCAGCTTCCAATCATGTTCATCACCCCAGAAGAACACCCTATACCCCTGAGCAATCACTCCTCTTTCTCCCTCTGCCCCAACCTCTGACAACTTCAAATCTATTTGCTTATTCTCTGGATGTACCTATTCTGGGTATTTCATAGAAAAGTAATCATACAGTGTGACCTTTTCTGTCTGCTTTCTTCACTCAGCATAATGTCTTCAAGCCTCATCCCAGTGGTGGCACATATTCAGTGCTTCATTCCCTACATGGCCGGTAGGATTCTTTCTCCACAAGTAACACATGAACCAGTTGAAACAAACACTAAACAGGGAGGCAGGGGGAGTGCCTGACTTCTCCTGGGTCCCCAGGGCAGAACGGCAGCCTGAGCTCCCACCCGGGACTGGCCCCCCCCTCTCTGGTGGAAGACTCCTCCCCATCCCACGGGTGCTGGGCTCCCTGGTCTGCAGAGACTCATCTCGCTGCCTCCCAGAGTTCCTGTCCCAGGGGTGTGCTTGAAGCCTGGTAGATCGTCTTGGGTCCAGCAGCAAGTCATGGTGGTTACCACATGTCCAGGAGTACAGAGCTACATAAAACACCCCTGGCCCACCACCAAAAGTGGGGAGCAGGTCCTGAGAAATAAGGCAGTGGTAGGCTTGTTCCTTGCACTGGGCTGGGAATGGTGAGTCCTCTCACCGCCCCTGTACCCCAGTTCTGTATGCTTCATAAATAAATCTTTTTTAAAAAAGAACAAAACGGTAAGGATCATCCACCGGTTTTAGCATCTGTGGATGGTTTCCTAACTCCATCATTCCTTCTAACTCTTTCTCCTTTAAAATCTGGCATTCTACTCTAAAGAAGACCGATCCCTTCGTGTTCATTTACTTATTTAAAATTAGCATGGACTCAGGGATCCTGCAGTTACTCAGAGAGTAATTCATACTTACTATTACCACATACTATGATGTTCAGATGTCCCAGATGTGGTAGGGGAAACTCGTGTCCCCCTGCAGCACAGCTGGCTGTCTGGCACACCCAGGTGTTTTATGCTCCTGTTGTACTTTCCTCATCCCAGCTCTGGAATCAGTTTTTTTTTTTTCTTCAGAGAATCTTCCAGGCCCAATATGAGCTCATTTTTCTGGACAGCTGCCATGGGTATATCCTGGCCAACATGGTCCCACTGGCCTGTCTTTTAAGTTCTCTTAGAACATTTATGGTTTCATAATTTATAGTAATAATCATTTATTCTAATCTTATTTTCATTTCAACTTCTTACATTTCCTTTAAATATATATGTATGTATGTATGTTTTTACTTATGCATTCAAAAACTGGAGTACAGGTCAGAGTTACGGGGAGGGTAAGAGGATTCACCAGAGGCAGAGTGGGGAGCAGAACAGGCAGATCAACGAAGTACACTGCTGAGGGGAGCAGCGGGCGGGTCAGGAGAGGTCTGCCACGCCATGTGGATTCCTCCGGGGCAGGCGGGAATCGAACTCATGTGGAAGTGGTTTAAGCTTCTCAGTGCAGCGCTTTAACCCGCTGCGCCACCAGGGAGGGCCCACCATTCCTTTTTTTTTTAACTGAAGATTCAATAACACATGCACATGCACACTTTCATAGTATGTAAACTACATCTTCCTGGGAGAATGGACCTACGGGACGAGCAGACTTCCCCAAGGAACGAGTGCAGAAGCCTTCTGTTCAGGTCAGCCAACTATAACCTTCTTCTGCTTTATTTTATTTTTAAAAGGACTTTATTCAAACAGCTTCACCTGTCACTTTACTTCTCTGTGGCTTTCTTCATCTTACTCCCTCCAGTAGAGCAATTGTAAGAGAGGCCACAGGGCCCACAAGGCTAAAATATCTACTCTGTATTTTGTACAGAAAAAAAAAAATAAAAAAGGTCAACCCTTAGTCTGGATGGACAGATGCTGAGAACCAAAACCAAAAGAACAGCTGGATGTGACTGAGGTAAATGAGAAGTTAGATGCCTATTAATTCAGGCTCTCATAAGCAGCTGTCTAGAAAGGTCTTGCTTCTTAAATGAGGGTTAATGGAAGGCAGCAGTAATGCAAAAACTGTACACTAGCAACCTGGAAAGTTTCCTGCAAGTTGGCACGTGACTGACTTATGTACTGTTCCTCATCAAGTCCAGCACAGCAAGTTTCACCAGCATCAGCAACCCATGTGCAGCATTTCAATGACCCCTACATGCGAGGTACGTGGTATCACCCTATGCAGTGTCACCGGCCCTGAGACCAGTGGGCTCAAATCTACAGTGTAATCAGCTGCAATTACAAAATCAAATCACAGATAGTCTGGCAATGTTTACAGGGAATAAGTGATTAAAAGCTCTAGGATAGCATTCCCCAGAAGTTCTCTCATTTGGAAAATTGCAAAAGGAAATGGAAGAGAAATGGGAAATGCTTTGGCAACATGAAAGCTAGAGAAAGAACATCTTAAACATGTTACAAGAGGCTTGATATTTTATATCCAGAGCTTTGCAAATAACCTCAACTCCGAGTGAGTGCCATCTAATTATGATTAAAAAACTGATTTGAAAGACCATTCCAGATATGTCTGAAATGCTATGTTGTGATTCAACAGCAATGAACTACCATTTCATTCCTATTGGCTTGGCAATATATATGCTACAAATGACACGGGGGTGTGTGAAAATATTTAAACACTGCTGGTGGGAGTCAAGTTGGTAACCTGCTTTGAAGAGCTCCGTGAGAATGACCAGTCAAGGTCATTTGGATGACCTTGGATGGCTGGCATGTCCAGCCATCCAAAAATTTGGCTTCTGGTTTGGCACCCTAGAAAAGTTGTTCTCAGAGTATGATCCTACCCCCTCATCCCAGGAATCCTTGAGATGCTTCTAGAGATACCGCAAAGTCAAAGCTATTTTCAGATTAATGCTATGATGTTTTTGGTCTGCTCCCCTGTGTTGACATTTGCGCCAATGGTGCGTAAGATTATGGATAAGATGAAGGGTGTCTTAGCATGCATCACAGTGGTGGCTCCATGCTTGGTGTTCTGCACAGCCACACACTTCACAGAAGGAGCTCTAAAGTAGTTTCACTAAAAAGTGTTGTTGGTAGAGCAGAACAATTTTTTTTTTTTAAAGATTTATTTATTTGTGCATACAGAACTGGCGGTATAGGCCAGAGGCTCAGGGGTGGTGAGAGGCTTCACCAGAGACAGAGTGGGGAACAGAACAGGCAGATCGATGAAGTACACTGCTGAGGGGAGCAGCGGGCGGGTCAGGAGAGGTCTGCCACACCATGTGGTCACCTCCGGGGCAGGCGGGAATCGAACTCATGCAGAAGTGGCTTTAGCTTCCTAGTGCTGTGCTTTAACCCGCTGCGCCACCAGGGAGGGCCGAGCAGAACAATTTTTAATTTTTAAAGCTCTTGATCCCAGTGTCCATCTTTTCAATGCTCTTTGAGCTGGAATGGGAAGTCCTGCTGCTGGAGAATTGAGAACAATTGTCCCAAGGGGAAGCACGTGTGTCTGAGTTGAAAGAGGCCTAGTTTTTCACAGAATTCTATTTTCCTCAAAAGGACACTGACAAACTCTAGTTATTCAGATTTAAGCATTTGGCAGATGTTTTCCCAAAGTGAGAGACTGTCACATCAAGGAAAACAACTGATAATATTTGATGCCAATGATAAAATTAGAACTTCCAAATTCTAGCAAGCTTGGGGCTGCCACTGTCATTGTGACAGCTTCCTCACATTTAAAGATGGTTCCGATAGTAACAAGCATAAACTGTTGATATTGCATGATATTGCCAGCTTCTGGTTGATCTGTAGAACTGAGTAAACCAATATTTTTCAAATGATCAATGTATGATATTACAAAAATCACAACTAAAGACCGCTTGAGAATGCAAGAAGGACCAGTGTATTTTAATTTGTCAAGGACAAAAATGTCATTGATAGGGTTCCAGATTTCATTTTGCAACTGACCTTTAAGAACTACAACTTGTTAAATTTTGGTGTATTATCAAACACTGTCCACAAGTATCTGGACAGGCTGCTCCTTGACTCCTCCCTTTATCCACTCTGGATCTGTGTGAAGCCAATTTTTCTTCATAGACTTTAACCAAAACAATATGACATAGCAGGCATCCAATACATTTGTAAGCAATACTACTCATCTTACTACATCTATTTAAATAAAAGTTATTTTCCATAAAACATGCTATTTCTATTAATGTGTAATTGCTCTAAATTAATAAATATTTTAAAAGTTTTCATATTAATGTTCTAAGCTAGTAAACTATGATATTATTTAGACAGAATCCCTTTAACAAAAGCTCTCTAGGGTTCTGAATAATTGTTAA
>NW_004567114.1:19529675-19534474 GCF_000260355.1 Condylura cristata
ATGAAAAGAAAAGGAGTCCTACCGTCTTGCCATCTTGGGTCTGGGCCTCTAGTCCAGATGTTATAAATCGTGATGCTGACTGTCCTGGCCCGGCCCCCTGGGCCCTCCCTGTGGGGGGGAGACAGCGATGTGGCTTGGGAAGGGGAAAGCCCAGAGTGGAGGGGGAGGGCGGGTGAGTGGGACAGGTGGAATGAGGTGGAGAGACTGGAGAGGAGTCAGGAAGCAAGAACAGGAGGGGAGAAAACAAAAGATCAATAAGAACAGTCAGAGGTGACAGCAGACAGCCAGGGAGCGCTCCTCCCATGATTAGAATTCATGAACTCCCCTCTTACATTAAGTCTTTATATGACACCTGGCCTTTAATGCAAAGCTGGCTGCGAACATTAAAAATTAAAAGCCGAAGGTAGGCTACATCCATCTCCGATAGCGCAGCTCCCCTCCTATCTGAGGTCTGCACAAAGCTATTACACATTGATAAATTATTTTGGGTAATAGCCGAGATATTACATTGTTTCTGAGTGAAGGTAAAATCTCTCCCTGACACGGGCATTTATCAGGAGTGCCTTTCATCCTATTTATTATGGGCCAGGTGAGCAGGGCTGCTCGGGCTAGGATGTGAGGCTGGGCCCTGCTCCCGCTCCTCACGCCCCTCCCGCTGCCTCTGTCACTCTCTTGATGCCCTATTGATGGGCTTGGGACAAGTTAATTATTAACAAAACATATGCAATTTGCTTTTTAAAAGGCAGGGACTCTAGGCAAAGCACAATCACCACCCGGGTCCCTGACCCCAACTTGGTCCCACCTGGTAGGCTTAGCCCCAAGCTCTGTCCACCCATCCAGTCCTCAGTCCCTGGGAGGAAATGCCCACAGCTAGGGCCACATCTCCCTCTTGCCGCACCCCACACCCTCCCCACCTGTTCCGCAAGCTGGCAGCCTGAGTTGTTGGACATTTGTTCCACAAAGGGCAGGAACTTGGAGGACGTCACCAAACAACCCCTCCCCAGAACACTCACCGGAGGTAGTCCCGGCGAGGGCTCGGCCATGTCTGTGAAGCTCCAAAGCATATCTGCAACCCCTGCCCTTCTTTCTCCTTTTGAGAGTGCCCCTGGCCAACAGTTCATCCAAGAGTCTTCAGAACCCAGGTTTGATTAAAGGCAAGTCATTTAAACTTTGAGTCTTGATCTCCTCGGGTACACCAGGAGATCAGTACAGCAGTGCCAGCCTCTCAAGGTCTGTCATAGAGGGTCACATTGGAATTGGCTCGCGTCGGCATGGAGACTCGGGGGTGCAGTGTGTGTGGATTCACACACCTCTGTGGACAGTGACAGCTCCAAATAATGCCACTTGGTTTCAGCCATTCAGCCACAAACCCCTCCCCCCTGTTTTTTAAAAAAGATTTTATTTGTGCATGCATGCAGAACTAGGGTACAGTCCAAAGGGGGGAGAGAGAGGATTCACCAGAGACAGAGTGGGGAGCAGAGCAGGCAGATCTTCTCAAATACAATGCTGAGGGAAGCAGTAGGCGAGTTTGGAGAGGTCTGCTGCACCATGTGGGTCAACTCCCTGGCTGGGGATCGAACTCCTGCTGCAGTGGCAGTGATAGCCTCATAGTGCTGTGCTTTCACCCAGTATGCTACCAGGGAGGGCCCCACAACCCCTTTTGTAAGAAGCAGAGGTTGCTGAGAGCCTTGCATTGTCCAGGAGTGGGATGCATGCCAGTAGACAATACTGAACACAGCAAATCTAGTTCCTCCAGCGGCTCACATCTACTGGAACTGTTCAGTTCTGTTAGAATGCTAAGACTGGGGCCAGTCTCCCCAGATGGGAGAAGCAGGTGCTCTGGAGTTTGCTCCCAAGAGTGGTTGCTGGCTGGCCTTTCAGTCCTGGATCTGAGTTGACTGAAGTTCCCATCAAAAGTTCAGTCTAGACTTGATGCTCCATTACTCATCAGTGGGTGAATGGTGACTGAAGTGGCAAATGTTGAGTCCCAGGTGGGCAGGTGTGAATTTACTGAGTCTTGTGCCTGAAGTAGCAGCTGGACCTGCTTTCCAGGAAAGAGGCTGCCAGCTCAGCTCAGGGGAAATGCCCATCTCCAAACCCAGGCAGGTGAGATGACCCCAGCTAAGAGGAGTGAGCTCGTGAATGTGGAGGTGAGCCAGGCACTGAAGTCCTCTTGCTGCTGGCAGAGCCAGAGTGATGACCAGACACCCATGGAAGCTACCAACCAGCAGGAGGAGGAGGAGGTCCCCTAGGGTACACACTTCCTGTGGATCCCACTCCACCCGGAAGGTTCTCACCTGGCCCAGCATCCAGTGTGGAGACCAAGTGGCTACTGGAGGAGGATTGGGATGAGGTGGGCTTCTGGCCAGGTACCGAACTTCTGCCCACTTGCCAGCCTGTTGGGCACTGGGAGGACCATGGGATGGCCTCTCCCCTGGGCATCAGCTCTGCTTGTCTCTCCAGTCTCCCAATTCCACCCTATGCCAACCAGCACCAGTCCCATCCACCTGCTTCTTTTATGCATTACAGAACAGGGGTACAGGCCAGAGGTGCAGGGGCCATGAGAGGCTTCACCAGAGACAGAGTGGGGAGCAGAACAGGCAGATGGACAAAGTACACTGCTGAGGGGAGCAACGGGTGGGTCAGGAGAGGTCTGCTGCACCATGTGGATCATATCCAGGGTGGGGATCGAACTCGCACTGAAGCTGCTGTTGCAGCTGGCTTGCAGTGCTGTGTCCTAACCCATTGTGCCACCAGGGAGGGCCACCAATTGCTTCTTCAAATGCACAAGGACACATGGACTTGGGCATCAAAGAGGTGCACACCTGTTTGAGGTGGTTGTGGACTCAGCTGTTGGGCTGAACCAGCACCTTCTGGATGGGCATTTTCCTCCTAGGGAAGCCTCTATCTCAAGCAGTGGTCCTCTGTCACTACTGTGGGCTATCTTGTGTTCCCAGGCAATTTTGAGATGCCCTGACTGCTGGATGGCAGCTCATCGCTATCTACTGCTGAGAGTCCACAGGTCTGATGAGGCAGAAGGAAGCTGAGATGTGCTTTTAAAATTTGGTTGTGTGAGCCAAAATGAAAGGAAAAGCCTTCTAAAATTAGCTTAATCGTAGTGATTCATAATAATAACAGCAATAAAAGTATTAGCAGCCAATACTTCCTAACAGTTCGCTATGTGCCAGGCACCATGGTGAGCATTTGCTGCGCTGTCTCTCATTTAAGCCTTCAAAAAGTCCAGGGTGTGGGTATTAGGAGGTTCAGGGTGATCAGGGTGAGGGGTGAAAGTGGGATTTGGTGGGGTCTGGCTTGAGCCCTGCTGCTGCTAACCAGCACTCAGAAGGATCTTCAGGGCCAGCTACTCCACCTCTTTATTTCTACACCAGGGAACTGTGGCCCAGAGAGGGAGCCATTGTTGAGGACCCCCAAATCCAAAGCTTCTCTCTGCCGGGCCACCCTGCTCACCAGGAGTGCAGTTATCCTCCCCTCAACCCCATAAAACACACAGAGAGGGCCTTCCCTGGTGGCGCACAGCACTAAGAAGCTAAAGCCACTTCAGCAGGAGTTCAATCCCCGCCTGCCTCGGAGGTGACCCACATGGCGCAGCAGACCTCTCTTGACCCGCCTGCTGCTCCCCTCAGCAGTGTACTTAGTCAGTCAGCCTGTTCTGCTCCCCACTCTGTCTCTGGTGAATCCTCTCACCTCCCATGCACCTCTGGCCTGTACCCCAGTTCTGTATGCACAAATAAATAAATCTTAAAACACACAAACACACACACACACAGGGCACCCAGAGCTGGGAGAGCTGGGATCTAAACTAAGCAAAACATGCCAAACAAAGTTCTCTGCTCACTCTGAACCTCCTCACAGGCCGAGCCCAGGAGCGGCGGGAAGCTGGTTTTAAAGATGGATGCGGGAGTGGAGGCCCACAGAGCTGGGGTCTGGGGCCCAGGAGAGTCAGGGCTCAAGAGACAGGTGAAGACAGAGGCTGGGAGACCCCAGGATGAGGTCACCCGGAGGCAGAAGCTGGCAGCCAGGAGGCTGCAGAGGGGGAAAGCTCCCATCAGGCCTGAAGTGGAGGCCCCAAAGGAGAGTGAAAGGGCGCCAGCAGGAAGCAAACCCAGTCTCTGGGGGCCAAGTGGTGAGAGGGAGCCAGTGCCTAGCTGCTAGCAGGAGCAGAAAGGAGGTGGCCAAGTTTGGGGGGCGGGGCAGGGACATGAATGAGGCCCCTGAGACCCATGGCCCCTCTGTGGGCGCCCCAGGGCCTGCCCTGGAGCTGCGGCTGGGCCCCGGGGGCTCTGTGGCTTGTACTTGATAGCTGGGGAAGGAAAAAGATGCCCGGAGATCATAGAAGACGCTTCTCAGGTGCTTCTCTCTTTGTGTTATTTTCACAAGTAATTACAATAACTATCTAACTAGTTTGAATCACTTCTTTTGGTCAGATATGTTTTCTTCAGAATTTTACGGTTTGTTATTCATTTCCAACACCAGTCCATTTAAGAACTTCATGATGTCACGCTCCCCTCCCCCAAACTCACAAAATGTCTGTCGCCTCTCTCCCCTCCTCCAGCCTCCTTAGCTACCATCCCAGTTTTAACTTTAACAGAGATTGTGAGTCTAAGACTTATTTTTGTCACTTTTTGCTAGTTTGCTTTCTTCGGGTGGTTACATTCCACAACGACAGAAACCGCCCTGTCACAGTCTTTTATTTCGTGACTTACTCCACGGAACATCCTTCCTGCGAGATCCATCCATCTTGTCCCAAATGACACCATTTCATCATTGCAGACTGTTTT
>NW_004567114.1:19535104-19546119 GCF_000260355.1 Condylura cristata
CATGATACCATTAGAGGAGTTTTAGGTGTGTGTCATTGTAAATCAACATTTGTAAGGAAAATGTTTGTACTAACAAACGTGAGACGTGTATGTCTACACCTGTGTAGAGATGACTCCTGTTCCACAGAAAGACACTGGATCTTTAACGTGACTGAGGAGGTGATACAGCCTAAGGCATCATTTACCTTGAATGTACCTTTCTTTGGGTCTTGCAGGGTCCTTAAAGGCCTCAGCATCTGTGAAAGGAGTGTGCTCCAGGTGGCAGGGAATGGCTTGTGGAGACTTCCCTCACCACAATGGCAAAGGAACAGCCCTCATTCAGATGCTCAAGCAGCCTGACTTGCACCTGAAGCCTTCCCTAATTCTGCACCTCCCTCTCTGTGCAGTATTTCCAGGGCCAGGTAGAGTTAATGTTGCTGGGGGCGGGGCGGGGGAGGTGAGGAGGAGAGAGGGTGGGTTTCTACAAGCCGGGTGCCTCTGCACCCAGAGCCTGGTAAGGGGCAGTGGTCAGAGGGAAACAGAGGGAGAGAAAGATATCAAGTGTAGTAATCAGAATGAAAAATGGAGCCGCGGTTACTTTAAACAAGAGCTAATTCATCACAAGAACGAGTGGATAAGTAGCTGAGTTTCAGGCGTTCAGTAAGTTCCCCGTTCTGCTCCAAAAATTATTCCACCCCTGTCTGCATGCTCCCATAAATCATCCCTTCTTCACATCAGCTCCGATTACCAATTACTCCTGCCTGTAACACGCTTTCTTTGCCCAACACCATCTGATGGGGCCTTGCCTTTTAATTTTACAAATGCCTTTTCCCCCCACTTTTTCTTTCTTCTTTTTCCTCCATTCACCCCTCCCCCAGCCTCCCATTCTCTTGCCTGCTCTCTCCTTTCTTTCTGTCATTTCTTACTTCCATAAAGCCCTTCCTCCACCTCTCAGACCCCTGCCCACCTGGCCATCGGTAGTGGCCCCTTGGGGAGGGGACTGAAAAGCTGTCTGGGGCCACAGTGGCACCATGGGGCCGGAAGCTGTGAGAAGGGAGTGGGCCTCATCCTGTGTGTCCTGCACTTATCCAGGTGGGATGCCGGTGTCCAGTCCCAGCCTGTCGTGGCTGCAAACCTGGACACCCGAGTTTAGGGTTCTGGCAACCTGTTGGGTAGGGCTCTGGATCTCCCCTGGAGGCGAGCTTTACATGACCCCCCCAAACCTGTGGTCATCTTAAGTATTTATATGACACTTATTGTGGGGCACAGAGGTAATGTGTGGGTTCTAATATCCCCACAGGAGCTTGATCCCCTCAGGGGCTTCGCTGTGCAGCCCACCCATGCTCCTGACCTAGAATCATCCCAAGCTGCATTCTGTGTGATTTTTGCCATAACATTTCAGTGGCAAAAGTTCAGGTACCATAGGCTCTCCCTAGTGGCACAACAGGTAAGGATGCAGCACTGCAAGCTGGCCGCAGCCGCTTCAGTGAGAGTTCCATCCCTGGCCCCAGAGGTGATCCACATGGCCAGCAGACCACTCCTGACCACCCACTGCTCCCCTCAGCCATGTACTTCATCTATGGCTCTGCTCCCCACTCTGTTTCTGGTGATCTCACTGCCCTGCACCTCTGGCATGTACCCCAGTTCTGTATGCATAAATAAATCTTAAAACAAACAAACAAAACTTTAAATGGGTTCATGTTTCAACATGTTTCACTGAACATTGTCTTAAACTCCTGTGCTTGAAATAAAAATTATGTTCTCCCCCAAATCTAGGAAAATGAACATTTATTTAGCTATTAAAACACTGAAGTCAGCTTTATACCATGCAGCTATGGTCCCAGGGCCACTGCACTTGGGTGGAGCATCCCTCTCCTGGCACTCAGAGACAGGGAGGAACAGCTGACTTGGGAAGCTCAGAGCTCAGAACCCCATCCCAGAGCTGCCTCCAGAGACTGAGTCAGGAGGCCTGGGGGGAGGCCAGCCTGGAACTGGGGTGGGGTAAGTGCCCCTGGGAAGCTCTGCTTTGAGAAATACTGGTGTAGTCTGTGCTTCGAACCTAATTTTTCTTTGTGACTTGTGGACCAATCACTTATTTCTCCACTTGCCAATTACTGAAACTGGGAGAAGCCCAGTCCTTCCTGTTCGTGGGGGTTAGTACTTCACTAAGCGCAGGATGGGTTTCGAAAGGTGCCCAGCTCTGTGCGGGTGGGATGGAGGACCTAGCCTGTTGCTTCAGCAGCGGCATGGGGGACCCAATCTCTCACTTTTGCATGCCCACCTGGGTCAGCACAGGCGGTCAGCACAATCCCCTTTGACTGGATTTGAAAACTAGGGTCCTGTAGGTTGAGAACCCCTAAGGTGGATTCCAAGTCAGTTTTGTGTTGATCATTTAAATAAAGTTGTCTATGGCACATAGAGATGTAAAAAGTTACTGCAGCCCCGGGTAGGAACAGGGTGAGCACAGTGTGGAGGATGTAAATTTAAGGAGGCACTTGCTGTCGGGGGCAGACAGACCCTGCACCTGCACAGTCCAAGAGCGAGGGCCTCCTTAAATGTTGCATCCAGGCTGTCCTGCTTGCCAACAAGGTAGAGTGATGTCAAGAGAAAAAACTGAAAGCTCACTGAACATCCAAGGGAGAGGTGCCAGGCCTGGTGTCTCCATACATCACACGCTTCAAGCCCACAGAGCAGACATCAAGCATTACGCATTACACACCAAGGCGCTGAATGGCTAGGGAACCTGCCTGCCCCATAAAAAGAAAAACAGGACGGAAGTACAGATCTGGAATTTGAATTCGGCACTACCTGGTGCTTTTCACTTCCTCTTCTCAAGAGTGATAGTTAAATTGATAGAATTGATTCCCTCTCACAGATGAGACCAGCAGTTCTCATACATTTTCTATGTGTTTCATGATTTATTACTTTTAAATCTGTCATCGCCCACAAGGGTTTAAGGTCCCTCATGCTCATTCAGGTCTTTTACACCCAGCCCCCCAACACACATGGCTGGGCAGCTATCTCATCAGGGACAGCAGAGAGGTCCAAAGCTCTTTGGTGGGGGTGGGGGGGAGCTAAGAAGCTGGCAGGGAGACAAAAATTAGGTAGCAGTGATGAATGAGAGCCAGGTACATAAAGAAAGGAGTCTCTCTGCTATTATCAAGGGGAGAGCGACTTGCACCAGAAAAGGGAGGCTAGAGATGGTTGTCAAAACTTCACAGAATTTAGCCCCAAGCTTCCCTGGAAAATATCACAGTGATTGTTAATCAGTAAAAAGCACCCCTGCAGAGCAGATGAGAGAAGCTTTCCCTCCTCTACACTAGATGCAAAAATTTGTTCCTGGGAATCTTTATATAAGGAGCACTAACCAGCAGCAAGAGCGAGAAGGAGCCCTTAGGAGCAGGCCAGGAGGTCATTTCTTGATGAGGCCCTTTGCAACCTTCCCCAATCTCGTCCTCACAACCGCAGCACGAGACACCCATCACTCCTAAGCCTTCCTCTTCAGAGTGGGAAACTGCGCAACTCTGGTCACAAGCCCACAGCAGAGGCAGCAGGCTGATGGAGAGCAGGTCAGTCCTGAGTGTCCTGTGCCCCCTGGCAGGTCCATCCAGGACACCAAGCCACTGACCATGGAGGGCTGCACTCAGGCACTCAAGGTAGTGAACTATTTTGCTCGCTGTCCTTTCATTTCATCATCAGTCAGCTGAGTTTCCTCTTTATTGAAGTTCTTTCTTCCTGCTGTCCATATAATGCTGTGGGCCAGGGGGTCCCATGAGGGAGGGAGACCCAGGATGGGATAAGAGGAGACATACCACATCTGGGTGCTGAGCAGCACCTGTGTGAACAGGTGAGACTTGAGGGGGGCGGTCTGGGGTCCAGCAGGAGCCATGCAGGAAACTCATCAGCTATGCAATCCTCAGGCCCCCTCCTAGAGCTAGTGGGAGGAAAAGTGGTGTCTGATGACATGAGGTCTATCTGCCTCCAGGTGATGTGATACCTGAAAAAGCTTAGAAACTCTGGCTTCAGTAGGTTTCAACCATGGCTGTGCATGGGCATGACCTGGGAAACATTAAGAAACCCTAGTGCCAGGACTGACCCCAGAGACTCTGACTTTATGGGTGTGGGATGCGGCCAAGCCTTGGCACATTCTTGAATGTAGCCAAGTTTGAGGGTTTAAGGGTGGATTCTAGACTTCACCCTGGCTCCATTCACCCTCTTCCCTCCAAGGGGTAGGGTAGGTGGTTGCCCTGTCTTGAGTCTATGGGCTCACGACTTCAGAACTGTCACTTTGCCCTGAAATTTTTCTCAGCTTGAAGGCTTAGAACTAAGGCCTCTGAGCTGGGAAGCAGGGTGCTATCAAGAGAAGAACTTGGAATCCGAAAGTCTCTATTGCTGACTGTTGGATACTGGGATTAACACCTGCTTTTGATGCCACTGACCAGGGGCTAAACAGTGACCAGTTCTCAACAGCGACTCCTAAGATGTGTTTTTAAAAAGTGGAAAATGGCCTAAAGGAATAGGATGTAGGGGGTTTCGCTCTGGCCCCCAGGGTCAGGGACATGGAGAAGACTGTCCTTTCGGTGATGTTGATGACGGGGAGAGGTTGGAAAGTTGGATGAGAGGAGGGCAGCCTTGCTCCTGTGCTGCGGCAATGGAAGAATCGAGATGTGGAGACCCCCAGAAGTGAGTCTTACTCACTGGTAAGTTCAGGGGGCAGGACGCGACAAAGCAATCAGCCGTGGATGAAAATGTGTAGCCCCAAGAAAGAGGGAGAGGTCCAAAGGGACCCCTGCGGTATCTCCACTGAGCAAGGGTTTCTGAGCTGCAGGAAGAGAGTTGTTGGCACCAAGAAGACACATTGACAGCAATGGAACCCCATAATGGCCAAGCTAGGGTTCTCAAGCCGCAGTCTAGGGGTGAAGGCAAGCCAAGGCCGTAGCCTACAGGAGCTATGAGATGAGTCAGGGCACCCCGGGAACATTGCAGCCCCATGAGAGCAGGCTGTGTAAGGGTGGGGGAGAGACCCTTTCTCAGCCAGCTTCCCTTGGGCCTGGCTTGACCTTCTTGCTCCTTTCCTGAGAAGCCCAGGGCTTGGCCTCCAAACTGGTGATGAAGGTCAAGCTTCTCTCCTTCTTTCACCCCATAGTTGCTGCCTCTCTGGGGACAGCACAGCAGGGGCACTGGACTGCACCTGAGAGTTCTGGTGGACGGGCACTTGGTAAAAGCCTTCAGTTCTGCAGCCATCAGCTTCAACCTTTCTCAATGCTCTAGCCAAAGGGGCTACTCAGGGAAGAGTAAATTACTTGAGAACATCTGGATGGATAAGAGCCTCCCCCCAGCATGCTCCAGTCAGTGTTTGCTAAGCTCTTGCTATGTGCACAAATCTCTGGGTGTCCCCTGCTCCTGAGGTTTTCGAGTCAGTTCTTTTCCTCCTATAGATGAGGAGACACAGGGAATTCCGGTAACATCATGCCCCCAAGCTGCGGTGGAGGCAGGATTTCAAGCAGAGACCATGCACGCATTTTAACCGCATTCACCTGCCTCTCAAGTGCAAGCTCCACACTGTCAGGTCAGGGGCAGAGAAATATTAGCAAGAAAGGTGATCCATTCCTGAGTGACTAGGAGGTGAGTGATATTAATCAGGGTCCTTAAGTGGCTGAGAAATGAACTACCTATTAAAACCTGTCTTTAATAAGAAAAATAAAGTTAGGAAATGGGTGCAATTAGTAAGTCATAATAAAAAACAGGTAAAGGGTCACTTAGAGAAATTAAATGCTAGGGAGATACATAAATCAGTCGGTCCGATAGCATAAAAACGAAACGTCTGGCCAGAATTAGCTAATGAACTTAAGGAACTCTGACATCCACTTTCAAAAAGTGAGGGTGAGACATGGAGATGTACAGAGGAAAAACACGGCACTGGACTTGAAAAACAGGAAGAAATCTGATTCCAGCAATTTCCCCCCCAGGGAAGCCATAAGTTCCGTTTGTAGGCAAGCCATAGGACAAATTTTATGATTAAAAATTTACGATAAATTTTATGAGTAGAAAATCCAGTAAGCAGCTGGAGGGCAACAGAGACCCGAGCCATAAACTGAGCTGGCAGGTTTACACAGAAGTCATGCCGGGAAACCATAACACTTTTTATGCTAACTAATTTGTAATATGAGTGGAAAGACGGGCTGCTGAAGATTTAGTGCTTTTTGATTTTTCAAAAAGCCTTTGATTCAGTGTCTCGTGAAATCTGACTGACAAAATTAATCTAGATTGGCCTGGACAGAGACCATCTCAGCATGGGCCTGGCTGAAAGGCTATCAATAGAGGTATTCGTGAATAGAGTTGGTGCAACGCATTATGAAGCTCTCCAAAGCCACTGCAGCACGAGTTCAACCCCCCACCAGGGAGCTGACCCACATGGAGCAGCAGACCTCTCCGGACCCGCCCACTGCTCCCCTCAGCAGTGTACTTCATCAGTCAGCCTGTTCTGCTCCCCTCTCTGTCTCTGGTGAATCCTCTCACTCTGGCCTGTACCCCAGTTCTGTAAGCATAAACAAAATAAATCTTTAAAAGAAAGAAATTACAAACTGGAGGGGTGAGGGGGTGGGGACGGGCAGAGGTGAACTGAGGGGAGAGAGAGCCTGAAGTGCTGACCTGACCACCTCCATGAAGGTGGAGTTAATGGCTGATCAATTAAATCTGCATGTATAATTTAGCCAGGGACACAAACAAGGGAGGTTGGAAAACCCAAGAGACAGGAAATGGGCAGAATTATCTCCAGCAACCAGTGTGGTGTGCTGTACAGTGGGTGCTCAAGACCTGAAGAACCACCTGGTGGGAGAAGCCTGAGGCCAAGTAAGTGCTCAGCAAAATCCCCCAGGGGCAGGGAGACACACAAATGCTCAAAGCTGGATGGGAGACAAAGAACAGCAAGCCTGCCTGAAAACAAAGACCTGTCTCACATGCAACCTGTCGGCAATAGGGAGGCAGGGCTAGCCTCAGGCACAGAGTGCCCAGGGCCCTGGCTTCATCTGCTTTGCCATTGGTTGTCCCTGCCCTTCTCTGTGTCATGGTGGTCCTAGGCTGGCTCTCCTCAAGACTGCCAAGTGGCTGCAGTGCAGTGAATGGGGGTTCCTAAAAGATGTCTGTGCCCTGGAAATTGGTGGATATGACCTTATTTGGGGAAAAGGTTTGCATAGGGCATCAAGGATCTGGAAATCAGATCTCATTCCTTATTATCCAGCTGGGTCCTAAATCCAATGACAACTGTTCTTCTAAGGGACAGAAAGAGGAGACGGAAAGGCCATGTGAAGACAGAGACAGAGATGGGAGCTACGCAGCCATCAGCCAAGGAATACCTGGAGTCACCAGAGATTCAGAAGAGGGGGGAAAAGATTCTCCCAAGGGTCTTCAGAGGAGGTAGAACCTGCCAATACCTTGATTTTGGACTTCTGGGCTTCAAGCTGAAAGAAAAAAAAATTATTGTTTTATGCCATTGGTTTGTGATTATGTGTTCCAGAAGCCTCAGGAAACATACACAAGGCCCACTAGGAAGCCATGTGCTTTCCTGCTCTGGAGTAGACTGACTTTCTGTGCCTCTAGCCTCTAGGGTGAGAATGAAGCCCCAGGCAGGTCTGTCTGCACATCCTGCTGGCCCAGACTTGTCCCGAGCCAGTCATGGGCCAGGGGGCTGTGACCATATTGAGTGACTTTTCGGCTGAGTGGGGCAGAGGGTCAATCACTGAACACCTGCTAGCAGGTGGGCCCTGCTGCCTGTGGGTCTGTGAGGCCAGTTGGGTGGAGACTAGTGACTTCCATGGCTGACACGCAAGGCGTATGAGCGAGGGCCTTTGTCCTGTGCCCCTGAGATCCAGGGCTTTGGTTACTGAGCCGTCTGACTCATGCAGAAGGAAAGCCACTAAGGTCCCCTGGAGAACTGGCAGAATCTTCTCAGGAAATGATGAGAGAGTCCAGGCAGGCAGAGGCACAAGACACTTGGGGACTGTGTTCAGGAAAAGGCGGGGGCCGCAAATGAGGAACCAGGTAGGAAGAGAAGGTCCCAACAAGGAGTGTCAAAAGTCCCTGGACAGAGTTGCGATGTAGGGAAAGGGGATACAAATGACAAGGCAAGTTTAGGAAGCCGTTGCCAAAATCCAAATAAGAGTAACAAGGACCTAACCAAAGAGGAAGTGGAGATGAAAATGGCGACTACGGTAGGAACAGCACACTGGAGCCACTTGCTGGGACGGCGCAGAAACCCTGCTCTTTCTATTCTAGTGGCAAGAAGCCGTGGGCTAAGCTACTGGCAGTGGACGTGCAGCACAGAGAGGCCCTATGCCCTGGCTGGGCCACTCCACAGGCCTCTGCAAGGCCTGGCCTACAGGGAGGCTTCCTGGGCTCGAGGGAGCACGTTGCGTAGGCTGGTGACTACCAGGCAGGAGGGCATCCTGGGGCAGCCAAGACCCCAAAGCCACAGTATCACAGTCCAACCAAGTGCCCATCCTGGCTTCATCAAGGTGGACCATGCTGAGGTGAGGACCAGTGTGCTTCTCTCTCAAGGGGCTCCTGACCCTGTCATGGGCAAACCTCTGCTCGTGCGCAATCAGGACCTGAGTTGCCTCACCCACATCCCTAACTAATTCTGCTTTTTGTGTGGATTGCTGTAAAGTACCCTGCCTTCAGGAATGAGGGGGTGCTCAGGTCCCTGAGATTTGTTGACAGAAGAATGAAAGAGGTTCCCCAAAAGGGACCTAGTTGGGTGACATAGAAATGATGTCTTGGAGGAGGGATCAGTTGCAGAAAGGGGAACTCAAAAGCAAACTCCCCAAATTTTCAATTTGATAAAGACCAGCTCTGTTTCCCTTCCCAGGCACAGAGCCCCAGCCTTGCCAGGATTTCAGGCAGGAAAAGGCCTGAGGCTCCAGGACCCAGGCGGTCAGGCTAGTCTGGACAGCTGTCCCGCCTCTGTGCCCCCCCCTTCCCCGCCCTGCCCGGACTTTGCCCCTACCCAGCCTCCCCAGTCCCAGGCCCTGATCAAGATGCGGCATCACAATGGGCTGTTTTTAATCCTTGCTCGATCTCCTTTATTTTTTCCCCCTTTGCTGGGCTTCCTGGGCTGTAATTTTTCCCTCTGTGTCATCCATCACAGACACAACGTCGCTTGTGCAAATTAAAATGCACCTCAGAATAATAAAAAAGGGGCCTTCTTTCTCCCCCCTCCTTTTCCTTCCCAGCAGCAACTCCTCAACACAAAGCATTTGTCTCTGGGCACCAGCACGTGCATTAACCATGTGTGTGCCATGGCCAGGTCCATATAGGCCCTGCAGCTAAGCAGCCTGTGAGCAATCAGGACCTGAGTTGCCTCAGCCTGGGCAGCTGGAGAAGGGCAGATGAACAGCCCGGTGCTCTCGCCTTCCCTGGGCTGGTTATGCGGCCTCACTGCTCACGCCCTCACTGCACCTGAGGGGGCAGGAATGACTGTGACCTTCAGTTCACAAACACAGAAACTGGCCGAGTAGGTGCCAGAGCTGGAATTTGAACACGGTTACATCCAAAGTCCATGCCCCACTGTTGCTAACTGATGTATGGTCCACAGACTGGGCGCATCAGAGCTGCCAGAACCTTGGGACCCACCTCAGATCTACTGAGTGAGAACTAGAATCTGCTTTTTAACAAAATATCCAAGTGATCTATGTTACATTAAAGTTTCAAAAAGCTCTGTAGCACCACTCTCATCTGGTCCCCAGACTCATATCTTGATGTCCTTGCCTTGAGCTACCAAGAAAATGCGTTTTGGGGTCCTCCCTGGTGGCGCAATGGGTTAGGATGCAGCACTGCAAGCTAGCCATAGCCACTTCAGTGCGAGTTCGATTCCTGGCCCTGGAGTTGACCCACATGGCACAGCAGACCTCTCCTGTCTCACCCGCTGCTCCCCTCAGCAGTGTACTTCATAGATATGCCTGTTCTGCTCCCTACTCTGTCTCTGGTGAATCCTTTCACCCGCCCCCCCATACCTCTGGTCTGTACCCCAGTTCTGTATACATAAATAATCTTAAAAAAAAAAGAATACAGGTCCTCCCTGGTGACGCAGTGGGTGAAAACACAGCACTGACAAGCTAAAGCCGCTTCCACATGAGTTTGATTCCCGCCTGCCCCGGAGGTGACCTCATGGCACAACAGACCTCTCCTGACCCACCCGCTGCTCCCCTCAGCAGTGTACTTCATCGATCTGCCTGTTCTGTTCCCCGCTCTGTCTCTGGTGAAGCCTCTCACCCCCACACCTCTGGCCTATACCCCAGTTCTTGTATGCATAAATAAATAAATCTTTAAAAAAAAAGAATACAATACTTTTTTTAAAAAGTGTCTTTTCTAGAGATATATCCAGAATCTCTTCAAGTCAACAACTCTTCTTCCATGAAGCCAGACGCCAAGAGGGTCTGACCAGGCCTTTTTACCTGGGTCTATTTCCATTACAGTGACTGTAACAGGTATCGCACTTACTCCCCTAGGTACCTGGTTTACTTTATGCTGAGATTTTTTTTTTTAAGATTTATTTTTTATGCACACAAGAACTGGGGTACAGGCCAGAGGTGAGGGGGTGAGAGGATTCACCAGAAAGAGAGAGTGGGGAGCAGAACAGGCACATCTACTGAAATACACTCCTGAGGGGAAGAAGCAGGCGGGTCAGGAGAGGTCTGCCACGCCAAATGGTCACCTCCCGGGCTGGGGATGCAACTCATGCAGCAGTGGCTGGGGAGAGCTTCATAGTGCTGCACTTTAACCCACTGCACCACCAGGAAGGGCCCCGTGCTGAGTTCTTGAGACTTGACTTTTGGCCTATTTTTGTCTGTCTCTATGATACCAACAACAGAAACCACCAAATCTGAACCATGATATACTTAAGAAAACGCAACTAGATTTCCAGGGAACCTTTGGGACTGTATCAAAGGCTAACTTTGTATCATCGGCTTCTAGAAGGAAAGAAAGAAGGCAGGTGGGGCTGAAAAAATTATTTTAAAATATTGCTGAAAAGTCTCCCA
>NW_004567114.1:19547054-19560187 GCF_000260355.1 Condylura cristata
GAGTAAGAAAATGTTCCAATGGAAGGTAGGAAAAAAACAAAGAAACCACAGACAGACTAAAAAGAGGGAAAACTTAAGTTCTAGTTAATGATCACATTAAATGTAAATGACCCAGAGACGCTACTTAAAAGACAGAGAGAGGGTTTGAAAACATGTCCTTACTGCTTTACTCAGCTACATTAACAAAACATAATCTGGGTGACATAAATATGAGAAATTTATTTTTCTCATAGCTCTGGAGGCTGGAAGCCTGAGAACAGAGCGCCAGCATGGTCAGATTCTGGTTAGGACTGGGTTGTAAACAGCTAGCTTCCTATAGCCATACATGGCAGAAAAAGACTTAGCTATCAATCTCTTCTAAAACGGGTACTAATCCCATTCACAAGGACTGCATCCTCTTGACCTGATTACTCCCAAAGTTTCCATTTCCAAATATCACATTGGGACTAGTATTCAACATGTAAGTTTTGGGGGGATACAGATATTCAGCCCATAACAGCAACTGTATGCTGTCTATAAGAAATTCACTTTATATGTAATAATAAATAAGGTTAAAAATGAAAGGATGGGAAAGATATGCCTTGCAAGTACCAAACTAAGGAAAATAGAAGAGTCTGTATTAATTTCAGATAATTTATTTCAAAGTAAAAAAAAAATCGACTGCCAGACACAAAGAAGTACATGACGTATTGATAAAAGAGTCAGATACAATGTGCATGTATCAGACAACAGAACTACAAAATATATAAAGCAAAAGCTAATAAAACTGAAAGGAGGTGTAGGTAAATCCATTACAGTTGAATTCAATGCCCCTCTCTCAACAATTGATAGACTAACGAAACAGAAAAACAGCAAGGCTCAACAACACCATAAACCACAAGAATTTAATCAACATTTATGGAACACTCCATCCACTCCACAAAATGCCTCTGGAACATATACTAAGGCAGATAATTTCCTGGACCATAAAATAAATCTCAACAAATTGAAAAGAGTTGGAATCACTCAGACTATGTTAACTGGCCAAAATGAAATCAAACTAGAAATCAACAAAGAAATAAAATAGCTGGGAACTCTCTAGCTATTTGGAAACAAAATGATACACATCTAGATAATTCGTGGTCAAAGAAGAAAGTATCAAAGGACATTAAAAAATAATTGAACTAAGTGAAAAATTAAAAAACAATATACTAAAGTTGTGCTAGAGGAACATTTGTAGCATTAAATGCTTGTGTTAGTAAAGATGAAATATCTTATGCCAATGTCTAAGCTTTTATCTTGAGATCCTAGGTAAGATAAAAATAAACCCAAAATAAGATAAAGGAAAGGGATAAAAAAGCTAAGAACAGAAATTAATGAGGTTGAAATGGAAAAAAAATATCTAAATACCCAAATATCTAAATCAATTTATAAAGAATTGGTTCTTTGAAAATGTAAAAAAGATGACAAACCTCTTGCAAGATGACCAAAGACAATAAAGAGAGAAAATGCAAATCACCTGATGGAATGAAACAGGTAGACATCAAAAACAAACAAACCAACAAATACTACAAAGAACTCTTTACACATATATTTGACAACTTAGATGAAGTGAACCCATCCCTGAAAAAGCATAAACTAGCACAACTCACAAATTGAAACAGATAATTTATACAGCCCTATAACTTTTGAGGAAATTAAATTTGTAATTAAATTAAAACTTCCAAAATGAAAGCTTCAGGCTCAGAGTTTCACTAGAGAATTCTATCAAATGTTTAAAGAAGAATTCGCACCAATTCTGTAGTAACCAAAACTGCAAGGAACTGGGATAAAGTTAAATACACTGATCAATAAAACAGTATAAAAACCTTGGAAAAAGGCCTCCCACAAACATGCCAACGTTAATTCCTCTTTGTTATGTTACCTAAATCATTTCAGACTCCACAGGTTAGGAGATAGATATCTTTGGGAGACCATTAGTCTGCCAATGGAAAAATGCATCTAAAGAAATGAGAACAAGGAAAATAAGAATATAATGAAAAAGTTAGTAGATGGAAATAAAATAAGTAGAACTTATAAGAAATGGAAAATTTAATAATTAAGATTAACATTTAAGGCCCTCCCTGATGGCACAACAAGTTAAAGCACAGCACTAAGAAGCTAAAGCCACTTCAGCAAGAGTTCGATCCCCACCTTGGGACGTGACCCACATGGTGCAGCAGACCTCTCCTGACCTTCCCGCTGCTCCCTTCAGCAGTGTACTTTGTCAGTTGGCCTGTTCTACTCCCCATCCTGTCTCTGGTGAATCCTCTCACTGCCCCTGCACCTCTATCCTGTACCCTACTTCTGTATACATAAATAAATAAATCTTAAAAAAAAAAAAGATTAACATTTAAGTGGAAGGATTAAAAAGAAGACTAGACACAACTGAAGAGAAGAGACTAATAATACAAAAGATAGATGAAATATTTTCCAGGGATTAGTTTAAAGAAAAAAGAAGTATAAAATATTAGCAAGATGTTAAAGAGGCATGAAAGGTAGAGTGAGAAGATCTAAGGTCTAACCGTAGCCCCAACAGGAGATTAGATTGGGCAAGTTTCAATGTTTGAAGAGATAATGCCTGAGGAGTTCCCATAGCCGATGAAAGACATCAATCCTCACATCCTGGATGGCCAACAAATTCTAAGTATAATAAATTAAAAGAAATTCATACCAAATGTATCACAGTAAAATTTCAAAACATCAAAGAAAATGATATTTTTTAAAACAGCCAGAGAGAAAAGACAATCATTTACAAAACAACAAGTAAAAGACAATCTTTCATTTATCAATAGCAATACTAGAAGGTAGATGACCGTGATGACTTTGACATGTCAACCTACAATCCACACCTGGTGAAATTATCTATTAAGAGCTAAATAATACAACTTCATTTGAATAATGCCTGAGTTTATATCCAATTAATATTTTATTAAGTGTCTTTCTCTGTGCTAGGCCCCTTATATGAGCCATTACAGTCTTATGATGTCAGCATTATGATTCCCATTTGGGAAAACTGAGACTCGAAGAAGCTAAGAAACTTGGCAACATCGTTCTGATTCCAGACTTTGTGCTCTTTACCCTACACCAGGGACACATCTTATGACAACTGATATTTAGGAACCTTCCTTTCAAGACTGGGGGCTTCCTTTTTGAGGAGAGGAAGATTCAAAGTCCCAGAACTCAATTTTACCACTTCTACCCAGCAAATCTGGGCAATTCTGTGCAATTGATCAGGGTTTGGGGAGAAGGATGACGTGTGATGATATCCTATATGATGCCATGGGGGGAAAGTTCTGGAAAGAGCATCCAAGTTCCATTCTCTTTTTTTCTTTTCTCCTCTGCTTTGCTTTCTCATATCCACCTTGTAGGTCCCATCCTCTCTACCTTGAATGGTCCTTCTATGAGAGTTATACTATCATTTGTACTTGCATGACTGCTGTGCAAACAGAGTGAACAAATGAAATCAAGGTTACTCTCCTCTCTGTCCTGTGCCCATCCACATCAGCAACATGTGATGATTTATTCTCTGACATTAAGAATTCAGTGAGAAAAACATTAGAATGGGATGACAATTGTGGTCATTACCCAGTTAACAACCTCCCAGTCTCCACTAGAAGGAATAAAGTCAAGCAGAAAAAAATTTGTAAAGATGTAAATATGTTGCTTTTCTGCAGCAGGATGAAAAAAGATGGTGGGGGAGAGAGGGGAAGAGAAATGGAAATTATCATTACTCTTAATCATTACATGGCGCATTAGAATAATATGATTATTCAATGGCATTCTAATTAGGTTTAATGAAGAATAATGGGTATTAAAGAAGGCCTGGGACATATATAGGTTTACATGGTGTATGTGCCCCCCCAGGCAGGAAAGTACCAGGGCCCATATTTACTAGAGGCAACTTGGGTCATCTGGTGTCCAGCCCAGACTCTTGGTATCTGGGAAATTATGTTCATTCAGTGTGTTAAGGAACAGACAGTCCTTCGTTGATGAAGCTTGGGGACTAGGGATCTTTTCTGAGTTGTGAGGGAGATGCACTCTTGCTATGGAAACCAGACTTCTAGATGGCATGAGAATGACATTGTGTGACATGTGAGCCCCTTTCCTCATGGGGTGTGTATACCTACTTAAAGAAGTTATCTCAGGATACACATGAGTTAGGAACAGGGCAAGGGTCAGATTTAGTGGGCAAATGCCCTGATAATTTAAGGATTCCCAAGTAACTGGCTACCTAAAAGCTAGAGGGAAAAATTACCCAGCCCTCCCTTTGCAGTTGGAGGGGGGCTGGTCTACCTTCATGGTGGTGAACTCACCATGAACTTCATAGTTCTTGAGACTGGCTTTTCAATTGGATTCTAGTTACTGATATAGTTCCCTTTTCCCCCTGCCCCTCTCATTCCTCCCTCCCTCCTTTCCTTCGTTCCTTCTCTCCTTCCTTCCTCAGTGAGGGAGGGACTAGTGATATGGGTGAGTATGGGCAATAAACTGGACCAGAAAGAGGATAGATGAACAGGACATAGCTTAGATTAAATCACTCAAGCCCTATGGACTGGATGAGTATGTCACTTGAGAAAACCTAGGTTATGCTGGTTACAAAAAAAGGTAGATGCTTATTATAAAAAGGTTTATTCTCATTCATCCTGCTTGTTATTCACAGGTCACCTGGTGGTTCTACTCAGTGTTGTCTTCACTTCAGGAGACTGATTGATGGAGGAGCCACCATCTGGATTATTGCAGGATGTCAAAGCAGAGGGAAAGAGAGCTCTGGCAATTAAATGCTTCAGCCTAGAAGTGACACTTGATATTTCCACTTATAACTTATAACCAGGTGATCACAGTGAGGCACAACCACAGTGGGCACAGGCAGTGAAATTCTGTTTTCCAAGCAGGTAGGAAGTCAAAACTATTTGGAAAACAGCAATAATGAGGTTAAGAGGTTCTGTGATCACAAACACATTTGTCATGACCTTTTCCAGACTTGTGGCCAGCTACTCAATCACCAAGTATTTGCTGTGTGTCTAATCTCAGTTCATCACTGAGACTATAAATGTTAATAAACCAAGGTCCTTGCCTTCCATATCATTAAGACTTTTTGGCAGATAAAAAAAATAATGGTGTCCATCTTTGTAAGTTCTATGATGAGTACAATCAGGAATTCTTGATATTATCATACAGCATTAATTATAAGGGGAAGTAGAAGATTGAAAAGGGGGAAAGGTGTCCATCCCTGCATTAGGGATTATGAGTCTGTTTTCAGATACTTCTCATCTGCTGATGGCTCAATATTATAATTGAGATCAAGCCCTACCTTCCCAGGCAGGGTTTCAAACTTATCAACAAGGTGTTTTACTGATCAGCCTCTGGGGTCTCTTGTCATACATTGGTCCTAAGCCCCCGTGGTGTTTCCAGTCATACCTCCTGATGTATCAGTCTAGAGTTAGTTTATGCATCTATCATCAGCTCCCAGGTGTTCCTGGTCATACTTTTTGATGTAGACACTTCTCAGGGCGGTCCAAGATTTCTGCTCTTGAATGCTTTGAAAGATACCTTGTAAGGTTTGGCTCTTATGACGGATTGGCCAGTTTCTGAAGGGGAGTTCTGACCTTGTATAGGAATGCAGAACTGCAGGTTACAAATGATGGCCCAACAGGATGCTTAGGATTAACAGAACTATAAGGAATGGTGTGAACATATGACACACACTTGGAAGTCTGAGGGGCTTCTTGAGGGAGGGATGAGGGAAGAAGAAAGAGAAGGCAATTTCAAGAAGAAAGATATGGTATGTGCAAAGGTCCAGAGGTTTTTAGGAAAAAAATAATATGGCTGCCATTGTATATGGCTCTTGGCTATTGTAGAGAAAGAAGTCTCTAAGATGGCACAAGACTGGAGACAGAGCAAGCAGTCAGATGATGGCAGACAGTAATCCATATAAAAGATATGACCCAAGTAGTGGCAGTGGGGCTGGATGGCAGTAGACTCCAGGGGGTGGTTTTAAGTTACCTCTCAAGTGGATAGAGAGGTTGACCAGTTGGACAGGGTAAGCATGTTGTGAAAAGCGCTGTGTCATTTTTTGTTTCTGTACAAGTCTGTTCTGTGTTAGCTACTTTAATTATTTTCTAGAACAAGGTAAGGCATAAAACTATCATTCAATCTGTCAATGCATCCTATTAGCTCGCTGTGCACTAGACACAGAAGATGCATTATAAGCAAGCCCAGCCCATTCTGGGGGACTGCATAGACTCAAGAGAGGTGCCTCACCCAGCCAAGCTCCGAAGGAGCACGATGGCCGCTGGCAGAGAGCTGGGGCCCCCAGACTCCTCTCACACATGCACTGCTGACTTACTTTTGCATAGTTCACCAAATCCTTATTCCACTTATCAATATTTACTTACTATTTTATTTAAATCAACTCACATTTTTAGCTTATGTATATAAATAATTTAGTTTTCTTCAAGGAAATATCTGTAGATCATATATTTGGACATTAACAATATTCTTCCTAATACACACTGAAATAAAATAAAGCAAAATAAAATTTTGCTTCATCATTTTTATGCTTCATCATCAAATTTCCTGTCATCATTTTGATGCTCAAATTGTTTTAGCAAAGACAAGCCCCTGATGTCTGTTCTCATTCAAGATCTCTTCTTTTCAGCTACACAAGGTTTCTGACATTTGACAATAAACTTGTTAAGGACTTTTTGTGAGCAAGGCTTGTTCTATAAACTCATGGAAGACATCCAGCTGCTACTTCCCTGCTGACTTGTTAAGAGCTACTGGATAGAGTTAGGTTGAAGTTAGCTGCTGAGGTTAGGTAAACTAACTTCCTGGTGCTATCTCCCGGGGTGAGGGGCATCATTCAAGTCACAGGTGCACCCACATCTGAGCCCACACACAGAAGGCTTCACTTGGTATCACTGTGAATTGACATATACAGTATGATACTGGGGAACCTCCGATTTTTCTTGGAATTGTTTAAGGAATTTCCTATTGTTGGCCCATGTTCTTTTCTCTCAGGAAGCAGGCAGCAAAACTCAGCGAATTCACTCTTTATTTCATTCTGAAAAATCTCCTCAGCTTGAGGAGTACAACTTTGTTGACAAGCCACATCATCTGCCATCACTTCCTCATCTTGGATTCAGGACTCTAACACTGTCGCCAAGGTCATTGATCACATGTCCTAGATGTGACTCTGGAGGAAAGGGGATTTTATTATAGTGACACTGGAGGGCAAGAATCTGGTAGCTGGAACCACAGGTGGTCCCTTAGGGGGTAGTAATCATATGACCCTGTGCCAGAGTCTGATTGGCAGAGCTCAGAACTGGCTCCGCCCCTTGTTGGGAAAAGGCAGGATGGGTGACAGGACCACATGGAAAGTGAATGAAAGTGTTATCATAAAGTGCTGCTATCATGAAGAGTGCCAGGCTTGAGAAAACCAGATAGCCTCTACCCAGATGCACCAGGAGTAACAGAATGAGTAAATTGGAACATCATTTAGAATTCATTTACTCAACCCAACAAGCTAGGAAGTAGAAAATCAAGACTGTAAGAGGTTAAACTACTTGGTAGAGGTCCCTGGCTCTGCTGTGCAAAGCTGAGCCCCAAATGTAGGCAAGTTCTCCAACCCAGAACAGGGCTTCTTCTATTTCACACTGTGGACAAAAGAAGAACATGCACGACATTGGGACCCTGCGCCCTGCCATGCCCCTGACCAGTGTGGCTATCCTTAGGGCATATAAACTTTAATGATTTAGGGCTCCATAAAAGAGAGTGGGACTAAAAGCTGTAACATAAACAGACCCCACCATCATCCAGTTGGTCACATGACAACATTCCCACCCCAGAAGGCACACCGCAGGCCCAGCTGGCTCAAGCTGACTTCCTTTCTCTCACCAACCCCAGGACGGCCATCTCCCCCTAGTTTCAGAAGACACCCCACAGAAGATGAATTGGGCTGTTGACTGTGAGCAGAAGGGGACGGAGAGCCCGTGCCTCTTCTGGAAGGAAGGTACTGCCTGATGCCAGTATCTTGGAAGAAGCTGGCTTCATTTCACTGACAGCATGAAGGATGTTTGGTTTTGTTCCCAGCACTGTTATCATTTATCATGCTCTTGTAAAAGCTGGCACCCTCTGCCTGTTCCCCCTTTCTTTTCATTCTCTTCCAACCCCTACTTCCAGCCCACCTCCCCCTTCTTCCTGTCCACCCCCCACCACTAAGGGGAGCCCTTTTGTATTTGTCCCAGAGGAAACTCTTCCACCTTGATTCTTAGAAACCCCCAACCGAATTCAGCTCCTAAACATTTGCTGTGCAGAGGAACTTTGGGTAACAAAAAATAAACTGGACAAGTCCCTGCCTTCAAGCATTCCAGCAAAGAAGTAACTATAAAGTCCCAGGAAACAAAGCATGGCCATGCCCAGAGAGTGAGGGGAAGGAACCAGCATCTGGAAGGTCTGAGAAAAGCTATGCAGTTGGCCTTGGAAAGGGCAGAGCAGGAGGGAGGAGGCTGGTGGAGGACAGAAGGCATGGATAAAGAGGGTGTGGGCAAAGAAAACAAGAAATAGCTTCAGAACAAAAGGTTGAGAATGCAAAGGAAGGGATGAAGTGCTAGCTGGAAGAGGAGTGATCCTATTTGAGATGGTTTGAACATGGAAGAGAAGGAGCCAGTAGAATGGGCGAGGTTGATGTTATGAGAGAGGATATAACTAAGGGAACAAAGGCCCAAAGGGATGGGTGAGGCAGGCTCTAGCCAGAGAGAAGAGCTGGCTTGGAGGGAAGTCAGGACACTACTCATTCAAGAGGAGAAGGAAGAAATCAATGTGTGACATGGGGGAAACTTTTATAATAAAAAGAAGTTGTGTTATCTCCATCTTCTCAGTGAGTCAGTTGTGCTCACCTGCTGAGATATGGGCTAGGTCTGGGGTCTTCAGAATGCTGGAAGTTGGATAGTCACTGAGGAATGACTGAAAAATGAAAGCTCTGTCTGACATTAAGTTCTCTGCTGAGAGTTCACTTCACCCCAAGGCCTTTGCCCATGCTACTTCCGCTGCTTTGCACATAGTTCCACCTACTCTTTGCATGCTTTGCATTTGCACATCTTTTAGATCTTGGCTTAAATAGCACCTCTTTAGAGTGCCCTTCCCCAATAATACCATCTAAACTAGGTATCCTTCAACTCCTATCCCATGATTCTCCATCTCAGCCCCTTTATTCCTTTTTAGTATATTCATTGGTGATTCCTTTATTAGCTTCTCCTCCTACTTGTTCTTTAGTATATCCTACCCAACAGGATGTCAGCCCCAGGGGACCAGGAACCCCACTAGTCTTACTTACTTCTGTGTCTTCTGTGTCTAACCATACATCAGGCTCATATCAGGAACTCGATGACTACTTGTGCGTTACAGGAATAAATGAAAAACATGTGTTTGCAGTGGGTCTAACAGCCAAACTGAGCAGTTTTCCCTGGAGTTAGACTGCAAAGGCTGATATGGAGTTGACATATAAGGGGCTTACTGGGGGTCGGGAATAGGAGGTAACCTGTAAAATATAAAAAGAAGGGTACAAAACTGGGACAAGAAAGACTGGGTTGCAGCCTGACCAATCCTGTCTCCCCTCCTTCATGTTTCCCAGGGGTTCCCGCTGAGTTAGTTTCCTAGAGCTGCAAATTGAGTGGCTACAGACAACAGACGTCTATTTTTTTCACAGTTCAGGTAACCAGAAATCCAGAATCAAGGTCTGAGGGAGAATCTGTTCTATGGTGGTGGCTGGTACTCCTCAGTGCCAATGCCCAGCTCCTGTTTCCACCCCACATAACTTTCATCTGTATCCTTTTCTCTTCTTTTCTAAGGGTACCAGTCACTGACTTAGGGTCCACCCTAAATCCAGGATGATTTCATCTTGAGATCCTAAACTAACTACATCTGAAAAGACTCTACTTCCAAATAAGCTCACCTTCCCAAGTTCTGGGTAGATATGGATTTTGTAGGTACCTAATTAAATCCACAAAAATCCCCATCAACCACTGACTACCTAACTACAGCCCAGCATCTGCTTCTTGGAGGACGCAAACCAAATAATTGACAAACCAAGGATTATAGAAAGCAAGAGCTGTTTCCACTGCTGCTGGCCTGGCCAAGGAATGGAAAGACAAGAGGTTTCCATATCATGCTATCACTATCAACCCTTTTCTAATTGTCTTTGGAACATTCTAGAATTTTCAATCTTTGTCACTATCAACCCTTTTCTAATTGTCTTTGGAACATTCTAGAATTTTCAATCTTTGTGGTAAAGTCAAAGTCATGTTGAGAATATGAGGCTGCTACAGGAGCTGAAGTAGCCAGTGAGGGCTGAAGTGGCAGAGAGTGGGGTAGACTGGGTCATCCACACAGATGCCTCTGGAGGAGTGTCTGGCCTGGCCTGGTGGGCTGCCTCCTCCTAGATAGTCAGGAGGAACCATGGCAGCCTGTTGCTGGCCTCTCTCTCTTTGCCTCCTCAACCCTCATGGAAAAGCAGGTGTTTCATGGGAGTAGCCACCCATCACCATTATCAACAAACATGCACTACAGCTGTGAACTCCGGAAGGACGGGGATATACTCACACTCTGTATCTCCACAGCCAACTGGGCTAGGTGTTTGGAAATCCAGAGTGTCTTATCACCACCGTCCTAGAGGAACCTGGGCCTCACTTGAAAAATAAGTTCATGCCTACTCCCATTGGGCACCTTGTCTTCTGGGGAGCATGAAGTTGGACTGACTATATATAAATACAGATTCTGAACTCCCAGAATTTGTATTCCTATCTCAGAATTACTTGGAAATGTTCTTTCTCCTGTTGGCAGGGTTATTAATTTACTACTGGGGAGAGGTTGCAACTTCTGTACAGGTGGCCACTGATTGCTTACTGTGGTCTTTTGAGGTGTCCCCTTACCTACAACAGTGTCTCTAACGGCAATTTCATTCATGTCTAAGTTCAGCCCACTGGAGACCTCTGCAGCTTGTTGTGTGACTGTGGAATTTCAGAGGCTCCCTGAGAATCAGACAGACTGCACTCACCTGTGCAGTACTTAGGGCTGTCAAATGGCTTCACTGTGGCTACCAGAGCTCAAATGCACAGAGCTGTGTCCTGGTTAATTAATTCCCGTGTATTGATAGTTTGTGTGGCCCATGGCAAGTTCTAACGGGTCCTGGTCCTATAGACCTATATCGTGGCTTGCAGGGCCACAGGCCAGGTAAGTGTAGCTCTTTGGATTCAGGTTGGTACCTGCCTGTTACAGTGAGAGAGCTACAGCAGGGGCTATAGTCACCCAAAGGACAGTGCCCAGGGGAGGACAGGTCACTGGTTCTTCACTCATGTGCATGCCTGCAGGACCACGTGGGTTCAGGAACAACAACGGGGTTCACTGACACACAGGGAATCAAATCACTCTCAAGGCTGCAAGTGGCGGCCTTCTCACCCCAAAGAGCGTCCACAGTGTCCCAAATTCCCAAGCCAAAGGCCACTGATCTCAGATGGTGCCGTCCTGCCAAGGAGAGCCCGAGCACACGGCACACAGGCAGGCAGCAAGCCGACAGCCAACTCACCGAAGCCAGCGGTGCCCAGAGCTGGGGCCCGGAGACAGCACTGCGGCAGTCACAGCCACAGCCGGAAGGGCGGGGTGGACAGCGCCGGACACTGGACCAACAGAAACGGAGGCAGCAGCCCCCGGAGGCGGTGCAGGGTAATCAGAAGCAGCCAACAGCTCTCAGAGCTGACCTGGGCGGGGTCACCCCGTCCACAGTGCCAGCCAGCACTGCCGGTCACCCGTCTCCGGGAGGTGGTGGTGTCAGAAACGCCACGCTGACAGCAGTCCATGCATTGTTGGCCCAGAAAAACAAGCAGCTCTTTGAGGCCCAGGTGATGTCTGAGGCAGGACTGGAGGGCGGTAGCCCCAGCCTCCGTGAAGCTCTTTGGCTGCTCTGTGAAGCTTTCGGCCACTCTTCTTTCTTTGAGGCCAGGGACAGAGTGAGCGAGCCCAGCCTGAGAGAGAGTGCGTGAATCAGCGCCCCAGGGCCGAGCCTGCCCGCCCATATATCCGCTTGCAGGGTCCCCCGCCTGCAAGTCTGATTGGGGCAGCTTCAGTCCAGTGGCTGATTGGACCATCATGAATCAGCTCACACCTGATTCGTCCATTCTACAGCCCAAGTAGCAAACCCACGGGCCTCTCTACTGCCTGCAGCTGGAGGGGTCACAGCACTGGCGCTGGCCCAGGGGGCCGTGCTCCCCACCACAGGCCTCGAGCAAGGGGTGTATGCCCTGGGGTGGCTGGTAGGGGAACCCCTGCTGTCCGCCATCATTACTGCCCCTGCCTGCAGCCGGAGCCCCAGTGGGACGCAAGTGGCAGGTGGTAAATGCCCTGTGGGCTGCTTGCATTGCCCACAGGCTGTGCTCTGGGGCCGAGCCAGAGGGGTCCCGCAGGCAGCAACTTTGGTAACCAGGTTTTGAAATGATTTCGTAACTGAGGCAAAGTAAAATACATGAGTAGGTGAGGTTTTCAGTTTGCCTCCACCCTATGCTCTGTCTTAAAGGATTTGCGCACTGGGTCAGCTGCCAGCTCTTCATGACATTTGCCGATCGAGTCCTAGAAAAGCACTGATGTGTGTCTGAGGATGTCTATGTAATGGTGTCTCATCATATTTAAAATCTCACTGCTACAGGCACACACTCTGAGGAAGCGAGGAACTTAGCACAGCGACATTTTAGTACTAGTGACAGGCTCAGACCCAGCCTACAGTGGCTGGGCAAGAAACAGCTGGAGATGGTCCAAGGGCTTACGACCTAAAATCCCGAGTCTCTGGGTGCTTGGTTCCATTACTAATGGTTTGTGGGGAGAACGGAAGGGTAGCTTGTTGCCTGTGACCCATGAGGCAGGACCAGGATGGGGGAGGGAGGGGTGGTTTCGACTCCTGACTTAGTGATTAGGTGTGTTTGAAGTTAGAATGGGAACAGGCTTACAAAACGTCAGCTCAAATCATTCAAAAGTCTTAAGAAGACGGTTTGAAGTCAAATTTACATCCTCTGTCATGTCTGATCAAAGCTACTCAATGTGTATATTGTGCTGTAAAACCTTAAAATTTT
>NW_004567114.1:19560342-19563263 GCF_000260355.1 Condylura cristata
GGCAGACCTCTCCTGACCCGCCCGCTGCTCCCCTCAGCAATGTACTTCGTCAGTCGGCCTTTACTGCTCCCCACTCTGTCTCTGGTGAATCCTCTCACTGCCCCTGCACCTCTGGCTTGTACCCCATTTCTTTTTGAAAAAATAAAAAAAATTTTAAAACTTAAGAATTTAGAATAGTCTGAAACCATTAAAAAATCAGTTATACTGTATACCAGGCAGACTTCAAAATCACATTGAAATGGATTGTTCCAGGTGCAGGGTTGTTGCCAGATTTTCAGTTAAACAACAAATAATCCTGCCCAATGCTTGGGACATGCTTATCCTAAAAAAAATTATTCCTGTTTATCTGAGGTTCACATTTAAGTGGACATCTTGAATTTTATCTGGAGATCTTACCAGGATGATAAGTCTTGTCTGTGAAGCTATGCAAGCTGAGTCTGGAACTCCGTGGAAGGCCGCGGCGAGGTGATTAATGGAGCGATCAGAGGGCGGGCGTGTGTTCAGGAGCCCCACCCCACCCAGCCCAGCCCGCGTTCAGTTTCCCCCATCCCTGGGGCAGAGTGTTCCAGCTAGAGGCACCCACCCCACTTGCTAGGGAAAGATTTAATTCCCTGTCCCTGAGCCCAGCAGCTCCTCGTTTAGAGTTTTGCCCTTCAATTACCTGAAGCATCAGCTTGCAGCCCACAGCCTGTGCCCAAGAGCGGCTACCCTGGGGGGCAGGGGCCATCTGATCACCGTCACTGGGGCACAGATTGGGCCCCACCCTCCCAGGGCTGGGCTCCCTCCATCACCACCCCTTATCAAGCCCTCTTGAGGATGGGGAGCTGTGCTCCCTCGGCTGCCATCACCGCACACTCGATTAGGGGATCGGAATGACTTACAGGGGCTTCTCTCCCCAGGGTCGGCATTTGCATCGGGTGATGGATGCAGAGATGTCATCTAAACACATCTGCACTTTGCATTTTAAACAAAGCAATTTCCAGAGGAAGCTGGGGGAGCTTTTCTCCTTCCAGGACTGTTTCCTCTGAGGCACGTGCTCTTTGCTCCTGGCCTGAACATTCCAGTACACGAGTCCCATGTACCGGTCCTCCCCAGCCTCCTGCTCACTCCCGTATTCCACCCCACTCCCAAAGGGGAGACCCCAGCTTGGAGCCAGGCTGGGGTCTGCCAGCCCTCCCGTCTGTGCTTGACTCTGGTATCCCCTTGTCATGCCCGCCCTGCAGGAGACCTTAGCCAGTACCAGCCACCTATGAGACATGGTTTGAGGGACACAGTGCCAGCTCCTGGCACCTCTGCCTACCTCCACCTCCCAAGCTGCAAGCCAAGGATTGCCCACTAAGATCCTCTGTCGCTCTGGGAATGTGGTTCCCCTCTGCCTAAGCTCTGACCTCTGAACGGTGTAGCTGAGACTCCTCATGATGAGGTTAAACCTCCTCCAACCCCCAAGCCCCGAGGGACCTGCAGGATATCGATAGAAATGTCGTCTTAGTACTGGTGACATTTTTTTTTTCTCCAAAGATAAACAGGGAGGAATTAGTAGGCAGCCCCCAAAATTTTGCCCCCAATGATGTGACAGTCAACAGTGTCATCCGAGGTCAGTTACCCATGAGAGGACTTTGAACATGAGCTGGCGTAACAGTACCCCTGCAGGGGATCCTTTGGGGTTGTGCCCACAAACCACAAGGCACACAAGAAGCCTCCGACCACACTCGCTTCCCACCCCCCTTCCTGCCCAGCTGGAGCCCCTAGTCGGCTGACTCAGCATGGGCACTTAGCTGTCCCTGCAGACCTCTATAGCTTGGTGGCTCCAGTAAGGTCACGTGTTCTTACTGGTAGAAGGAGGTGGGGCCAGGAACAAGCACTGAGGCGCCTCCATGGGAATGTACCGGTGGCTGGGGAGTCACTCTTGAGACTTCCAGGCTCAGTGAGGAGACCAGCTGGCACTCTCCTTGATGCCAGCCATGTCTTGACCTGGCTCCAAGCTCCACTGTGGGGGACTATCTGTCTCACTCAGCTTTGGGAGAAATGATGCCTCCTCTTTGTGGCTAACTCTGCAGGACCTCAAGTGCACCTGTCCGCCCTGGCTAATGCTGTACATGGGTGAGCACACTCCCCAGTGAGGCTAACAAACAAGCCAGCAGAGCACAGTGCACTCTGTCCTGCAAACAGCTGCAGCCCACTACTTTGTTTCAAATAGAAGTTACAAGAAGCCCCAGGTCCGGGACAAACATGCACCCCACTCTTTGCTTCAAGCACATTTCCTGGGCACATCTCCTGTTTTTCCCTGCACCAACAGACCCTATATATACCCATAGGCGGTCCTAGTAAACAGACTTCGTACTTCTCACCCTAGGCTCCTGCTTCGTTTTCTCGCATGTCTCCTACATTCAGGTGACCGACGAACATAGCAGTGAGCACACCCCTCAGTGGGTTTGGAACACCCCTTATCTGCAGGGGGAGTGGGAGGAGTCTTCAATCCCACAGTGAGAGCCCCCACGCTTTGGAATTGGCGTGTGACAGCTGCTGAAGGGATCTTTGCTCAGATGTGCTGGACATTTAAATTGACAAGGGGGTGCTGCAGAGGTGACATCAGTTTCTTGGGAAAAGGAACCCCCAGAGGAACTTCAGACCACCCTGGACTCTGCAGGCTGAGTCTCAGGCTAGGGAAGGAATAAGAGTGCCACATACGCAAACATGAGAGAGCTGCCTGGGGCAAGGAGGAGGCGATGTGGCATTATCTTTGTCTTTGTACCCTAAGCCCAAGGAGCGCATAGATTTGCCAGAAGGGATCCCCACTTCTGCCAAAATGAAACCACAGGTTCTTTTCTGTCTTGCTTCCCCCAAAGTGAACCTTTATATATACGAGGCAAGCAGGTGGGCTGGCTGCTGAGCGTCTGCAGGGGTGAGGGGCTGGGGGGGGG
>NW_004567114.1:19564878-19577042 GCF_000260355.1 Condylura cristata
GCTCCCTTCCCTGTTCACCAGCTGGGGCCATCAGGAAGCCTTTGTCTCCTACGGGCTACAGTGCCCCCTGCTGGCTGAAGCCATCAACTGACTAGTTCAGATGCACCAGCTCAGCAGCCACACAGCTCAGCCCCAAACCCCGGGTTTCCTGATAAGGAAAAGCAGGTGATCCGACAAGAAATTACCTGGTAGCCTGAATGGGATTGTAAAGGAAACAATTTCTACGTTTAAGGTTTCATTTGAGAGAGGTTCCCCGATTAATGAACACTTTAGATGTTTATTCTTTTATCTATTAAATATAACACTGCAGAACCTTTTTGAACATCCTTTATTTAAAAAAAAAATTATTTATTTATTCATACAGAACTGGGGTACAGGCCATAGATATGGAGGGTGAGAGGATTCACCAGAGACAGAGTGGGGAGCAGAACAGGCAGATCGACGAATTACACTGCTGAGGGGAGCAGCAGGCGGGTCAGGAGAGGTCTGCCGCACCATGTGGATCTCCTCTGGGGCAGGCGGGGATCGAACTCATTAGAAGTGGCTCAAGCTTCTTAGTGCTGTGCTTTAACCCGCTGCGCCACCAGGGAGGGCCCTAGTTCTACATTCTTAAATAACTCTTTAAAAAAAGTAAGCTAATCTGATTACAATTATCTGTAGGAATTAAAATGGCTTAGAGAAAATACTAAAATACAGAGAATTCAATAAATATTTCTATTTCGATTGCATTGCATGTTACATTTGACCCGCTTTCCTAAAATTATTTTTTAACATAACAGCATGAACACCAGGTGTATTTGTCTAGGCGCGCACGTGTGTGTGTGTGTGTGTGTGTGCCCACAGGTATATATACACAAACTGGGAAATTGCCTAAAAACAACCCAGACTAGGTATGCTCATTCCCCAACACTTAATAAATTTTATGTGTAAAGGTTTCAACATATTTAATTCAAAGATTATTATGTGGATTCTATCTTCCAGAAAGATCCTACCTTCTGATGCCTGTCCCATAGCTGAAGCTCCCAAAGCTTCAGGAACTTACAAACTCAATGAAAGTCAACCAGATACTGAGCTGTCCACATCTGTGGGCTATGTGGGTGTCCAGCTTGGCTGGCTATCTCCTGTGTGGCTTCAGCTTCCAGCTTAATCCTTGTTTAATGAGCTGGAGTGGGACCAGACCCTCCCCAAGCCAATCACAGTGATCCACTAAGAGATTGTCCCCCAAACCACCAGGGCTTAGAACGAAGCGCAGATATTGCCCCTAGTTGTAAAAAGATTTTCTCAACCCACGATATGAATGAAAAGGCTGGCAGCCAGACTGTGGCTGTGAAGCCCGAGTAAGGACAAAGTACACAGAAGAAGGTGGTACTGAGAATCAAAAAAGTAAAGTCATAGTCCTGTTGACACTGCATCCCTGGACTGAACCCTGCCTGATGCCTGCTCCAAGACTGGACTTCACATTTAGTCAAGGTGACAAATCCATTAGTCATTAGTAAGCCAAGCGGCCTTTATTTGCAGCAAAGGCAATACCGATATAGTTCCCTCTGGAGGATTCTCCCAGGCCCTCTTCCGAGCCTCACCGGCCCTCAGCATGCCTAGTACACGTGGGCCTCTGTGCTGTCAGCTGTAAGCAAACGTGAGCTCAGATGCATTTCAAAGTGTTGAGGCGACGCTTTGTTTTTGGTTTCCACACGATTTCTCTGCCACTGATGAAAATATGAGCACCACCCCCTTACGTCACAGGACCTGCTCAGACAAGGAGCAGCGGCACGTCTCAAGCAGCGGACCTGGGTTTGCTGTTGTACATGTCTTAGCGCCCACCTGAATGCTCAGAGAGCCTGAAGCCGAGCGGGCTCTCCCAGCATCAGCCTGGGCCTGGGGGCGGCGCTGTCCAGGAGACAGCAAGCCCGGCAAGATCACGTGTGAAGACACTCTCGAGTCGCCGTTCCTTATTTATTAGATTTCAGATACATGGGCCAGGACGGAAGAATCCTCGGGTGCTTGGTTTACATGGCAGGGGGCGGGGGAGGGAGGTTCTGGGAGAACACATAGACGCAGAAACAGGTACAGGTGGGTGCAGTGAGGGACTGCCATTTTAAAAAATATATACATCTGAAGAAGCCATTCCAGCCACATCATCATCATCAGAAAATAAACAATCTTTCCACATAGTGCTTTTCTTTGGTGCTGTTCCCTGGGCTTGGGCCCTTCGGTCTTGCTGTCATGAGCTTATCACCGCTTCCTCCACCCCCCAGGGCTGAGTTCTCCCATCTGCTGGGGGTAGGGGGCGGCAGGACTGGGAGGGGAGACTCTGGAGGAGAGGGTGGCCCCCACCATTGTGGGTGCCGTCTCTGCCAGGGCCTCCCAACCAACGTCTTGTTCTGGTTTTGAGACATTTCTACTTGATTTTTAAATTGTGGCCTAGGAGAAAGCTTTAGTTTCCTGGATGCAAAAAGCTGGGGCCACCGTCGAGGTTTGCTTGTGACAAAGCTAGTCCGAAAGCTTTAGAAGTGGGGGGGGGCGGGGTGCATAGAACCCAAACAAAACCCAGCCAATACCACCTTCTCCAGGTTGGATTTTTACATTTTATTTCTTGGTTCATTTCAATGATCTGTATCATGAGAGTACAGCTGAGAAGGGCTATTTCCTCTTTACAGATATTCCAGGAACAGACTTTGGGGATCAACTGGAGTTCTGTGATTTGGGGTGTCAGGCTCTCCTAAACTCATGTTGCCCACTCCCAGGGAGGCCCCGGAGCGGCCGAGGCTTCAAAGTGGCCCCTAAACTCCCTCTGGGCACCCGACACATGGAGCCCACACCAACACCTCCCCGTGGACAGTCCCCACGTCTAGTGCAAAGCAGCCTCGCCCCCAGCACCAAGCCTCCACCAGGACCGGTCCCCGCTGTGTCAGGGGCCCTAGTGCCAGGGATCTCACGGATGCACTCGGTGTGTTAAAGCAGTGTGCCAAGTGCCCACTCCCTTCAAACCAGTGCTGCGCCAGCAGTCACAGATGCCTCTAGAAAAGATGGACAGATGCTGGTGGTGCATGGGCCCCCGCCATGACTGACAACCCCAACCCTTGTGCTGCAGCAGGAAGGACACTCCAGAGCACAGGGCTACCCTGGAGGGAGCCGCCTCGCACCTCCCCAAGCACACAGCTCCGTGAGACCCAGGAGGCTCCCAGAGCGAGCCCCCAGCTTGCTCACCATGAGGGCGCTCTGAATGAGAGCTCAGGGGGGGTGAACACTCCGTCTCCAGCGCTCAGTGACTCTGGCCGCAGAGAAGGGCGCAGGTGAGGTCTCTACCCGACGTGGTCTAGCAAGGACATCAGAGCGCCACTCTGAGCTGCAGGGTTCGGCCAGTCCTCTGGTGAGGGGTGACCCTGGCGTGTCCCAACATGGATGTGTGGGGGCAGGGGTGTCTGGGGCGGAAGGCTGTGGAGGCAGAACCAGCAGCAACTGTCGTCCACAGAACGCAGCTCCTGGCCACCTGGCGTACTGGCAACGCAGGCCGGGCGGCCCGCAGGCCTCTCCAGCTGAGGGGGTTTGGGTTAGGGTGGGTGCGGAGTCCCCAGGAAAGTGTCCCAGATGTGGTTGCTCTGGTGTCAGGGCATTTTCCATCAGGCCTAAGCGTCTTCATCCTCGGGAGGTCCTCTAAGCTGCTCTCAGCCAGTGGGGAGCACAAGACGGGTGTGGGGCTGCCTCTTAAGTGGCTTAGAACAGATGTTTATGGTCACAGCCAGAAATCTCATGATCACCTCCTTATTTGCCCAGGACAGAGGGGTTTCCTGGAACACAGGCCTTTTGGTACTAACACCAAGAAAATCAGGACGAGCCAGGTGACCAGTCCCCCTCCACAGCGGTCAGAGGACATGGAGGTGTGTGAAGGGGTGGGGGCCCCTCCAGAGAGCTGGGACTTTCTGTGCTTGGCGGACATTGGCACGGGCTTCACCCCACCCTTGTAAGACTGCTGCTCTAGAATCGTGTGCACGGGGTACCCTCAGTTGGGGACAGGCCCCCACACAGCCTCACCTGCCTCCTGCTCTGGGCCTGCCCTGAAGTTGACAGAGGAAGACAAGCAAGTGGGGGGGGGGAGAATTTGGGGTGTTGTCTGGAGGCCCTCTTTTCTGCGCCAGCAGAGTTCCCACCTGCAGGCCCTGAAGTCATCCCAGCTAGCTGAACCCACTCCCAGTGAGCCCTGAGGTAGGGGCAGCAATAGCTGGACTCTCGGGGCAGGGGCCAGTGCACTGAAGGATGGGTGCCCAGAGCGATGGAGAGCTGAGGCAGCTGCTCTTCTGTTGGGGTGCTCAGGTTGGAGTGAGAGGAAGGATGGAGTGAGGGAGCCATCTGGATGGTGCAAGGCGATGGGCTTCTTGAGGGGTCCCCAAATCCCTCAGAGTAGGTAGATTTGGAAGCGAGTACTTGCTCCCAGCCCAGGCGGCACCAACCAGAGACCTGGACACTGAGCACGGCCCACCCAGGCCCTGGGGTAGGGGAGTGAGGAAATGCACATGGTTTGATGGAGAGCGGGGGTGCTGTCTCGGGGACTCCAGCCTCAGAGGCGTCAGCCCTGGCCCAGACCTCAGCACTGCCCATGGAGAAGGAAAAACATCCCAAAGAAAAAGCCCGTGGCGGATGAGCCCACGCCCGCCGTCCCGGCCCCCTCCCAGGATTTGCCCGCAGCGGGAGGTGAGCATCCCCTTCCTCCGGGCCAGCTGCTGGCCACGATACAGGGCTGCAAGCGCGAGGCCGGTGGCCGTGAGATCTTGGCGCGCCATCCGTCCGTCCGTCCGTCTGGGGGAGCGGGTCCGTGTGCTGGGCCATCAGACCTTGGCCTCCAGCATCTCCAGGAAGAGTTTGTGCATGGGCACCTTGCCCTGCAGCTTCACGCTGTAGAAGTGCTGCACAGCCTTGGCGGCCGTCTGCCGCAGCAGGGGCAGAGTGAGCAGCAGCTTGCCCGTCCTCCGCGGCTCCTCATGGCGCTGGCTCAGCTCGTAGTCCTGCAGCGCCTCGTGCAGCAGGTCCTGCAGCTTCTGGACGGCCTCCAGGTCCTCGATGTACATGGAATCTGCGGGCACAAGGGCAGGGTCAGTGGCAGGCCTGGGCACTGGGTGCCTTGGGCCTCTGCTTTGGAGCCATCAAAGCCTCTGTTTACGAAAGGGCTAAGCTACCCATCGTGGTCACCGAGGCCAGTGATGAAACCGGGCTCTCTATCTGCAAAGGACAGTGGCTGAGAAATCACCACAAGGGGCCTGACTGTGAGCAAACCCTGCCTCAAGGGTGCTGGGTGGACCCCAAATGCAAACTGGGGGAGCCGGAATCCTACAGCCCTCATTTTAGGCACAGTCTCTAATGTCCTGACTCATTTCCCTCCTCCGTGAAGTGGAACAGTCATGTCTCTCTCCAGGGGTTAAATGAGTTATTAGGGGTCAGGATTTAAATAAGAACTTGTTGCTGGTGGGAATGCAAACTAGTACAACCACTATGGAAAACTGTTTGGAGGTTCCTCAAACTGCTAAACATGGAGCTTCCCTACGACCCAGCAATTCTACTCCTAGGTATCTACCCAAAAGACACAAAAACACTGATTCAAAAAGATACCTGCATCCCCATGTTTATTGCTATTTTGTTTACAATTGGAAAGACATGGAAGCAGCCTAAATGCCCAAAAGTAGATGACTGGATAAAAAAGATGTGGTACATATATACAATGGAGTATTACTCAGCAACCAAAAAAGAGAAACACATGTCTTTTGCAGCAACTTGGATGGAGCTGGAAAAGATCATGATTAGTGAGATAAGCCAGAAAGAGAAAGAAAAATACCAGATGGTTTCACTCATAGCAGGAGTATAATGGACCAGGCGAGAAAATAACAAAAATAATGAACAACCATATACCAGAGACATTTTGTGGGGGTGGAGTGGGGAATGGGATCAAAAACAGGGGGGAGAGGGAGAGGAGAGAAGTGCACGGGATTATGGTGATGGCACACGGGTGACTTGGTGATGGGAAACCCGCGGGGATTACAATTGAGATGAAAAAAAAATGTACAAAATGATGTAAAAATAAACTGTTATAAAATAAAAAAAGAGAGAGGGGGTGGAAATAAATAAATAAATAAATAAATAAGAACTAGTTGCAAAGCAAGTGCCTGTCTAGTGGTCTCACCACCACGACTGCCACCACCACTGTCACCATCACCATTGCTGCCATCACCACCATCACACTCCCACTGTCACTACTACTATTAATCCTGCTATTGCTGGCAGACACCAGCTTTCAGAGCAGTCACTTACCTTACAAACAAGGGTTATAGATTATAGAGCCAGATGAAGGGGCCTTGTGTCTGGGGCCCTGTGGTGGGAGACATGGGGATGGATGATGTGTGGGACACAGGAGGAGAGGAGTCTGGGGAAGGAGGGTGTTAAACTCAGGCCCTTATGGTTCAAGAGAAAGTGATATATTCCCAGCCCTTTGGCAGCTGGGTGACGGTCTGAGTCTCCTGGAATCTACCTCCTAGCTTTGCAGAAAATAATCCACCACTCTGAACTGCAGTCTCCAGGGCACACCAAAGGTGGGTGGGGAAGGATGCATGTCAAAGGAACCTAAAGCTCTAAGTGGGTGCCCAAGGAAGGCTGGGGGAGCTTTGGGTATCGGCCCACAAGAGCAGAGCAAACCCTTGGTAGCCGCGGCTGGTTTATTAGCAGGCTGCAAAGGGCCGTGGCACCAGGTGGCTGACCTCGGCAATGCCTCCAAGCTTCTGTATCCACACTCTGCCCCTGCCTCCTGCCTCTTTCTCTTGGGGGATAGGGGAAAAACGCTAGAGTCTTAGATGTTGTGACTCAGGTTCTCTGAGATGATATAAGCAAATAAGAGCACATACCCGATTACCAGGCACTTCGTAAAAGGCACCTGATAAATGTGGGTTATTAGTGTAATTGTGAAGGCAGATCGGAGCTAATGCTCTTGCAGGGCTGGGGTCTTCCTGGCCCCCTATCCAAGACAGCACCCCACTTTCCTACCAATTGTCCCTGTGTGCAGAGGAGCTGGGCTCCATTCCACACTCCCAGCTGTTCATGGAGTGTGCACCCACCGTGCTCCCAGCCCTGGGAGGCTGGGGCTGGCCATCTAGGCTTTCTGCCTGTCTCCAATCCTTTTTTCCCATCCCCCACCCTCCCCAAGGAGGTGAAAATTGGCAGCTGCCTTCGAGCAAAAATGAAATAAAATAACATTGTAAGATTAATTTCTTTGCAATCCATCAGCAAGTCTGTATCGATGGCATTGATAAACTGTTAATTACAAAATCAATAGCTATGAATTTTTCCCGCTGTCAGGGAGTCTTGGAGGTGGCCAGGGCTGAGGGTGAAAGACGGCCACATAGGCCCCCCGGGGGCGGTGCTTTGGGGCCGCAGCCACCTGTGTTCCCCCAGCCTAGCGTCAGCCCCTGCGTCACTTCTGAGTGGTTCTATCCTGTGTGCCTGGTGTCAGCAGTGACACCCACAGTGGTCTGTGGGGCTGCCAGGATCTCCATAGACCTCCAAGGCCCCATCTCTCCTCGTCACCATCACCGGAGTGACTTTCCCTCCTCTCTGCCTGGATGGGTCACTCCACGTCCCCTTTCGTGGCTGCTTGTATGGCCCCTGTTCCACCCCACATCCCTGGAGCCTGTGATCTGACCCCAAATGCTCTGTTGGCCCAACCCCCAAAGAGGCCTCTCTCACCTGTATCCTGGCTCCCCGTGGCAACCGGGGCCTGGAGGGGCACCAACTCCTCCTTCTCCACCTTGAGGCTCTTTGTACCTGCATGTAAGCTCCAGAATGGCCTGGTAGATGCCACCCAAGCAAGGGGCCCAGCTTCCAGGAGCCTCCCTACCGGATATAGTGTGTTTCCTGACAAAGCTCCTTACAAGCTCATGCTACAGGACACCTGCTGCGGTCCAGGGCCATCAGGAAGGCTTGGCACTGAGGGTGGGTGGTGGAGACAGCTAAGGGGCTCCCATCTTCACCTTCCTCTCCCAGCCTAGCCAACCTGAGCTGCAGGGCTGAAGTGAAGTGGTCAGGAGCGGCCAAAATCAAGGCCATACCCCCTGGGGCGGGCCTGGCCAGCCCGGCTGCCCCTGGCTACGCTCCCCACTCCCGCCCCGGCCTCTGCCCATACTGTGCCCCACGTCTGCGCATCCCATCTCCTAGCCCCTTGGCAAGGATGCTTCAGATGCGTCCCTCTGAAGAGGTGAGCACCGGAGACAGAGGGGCAGTGAGGTAGTTGTGTGTTACGTAAAGGTGAGATCGGTCACTCTGCGTTTGTCAAAACCTATAGAACCAAACAAAACAGAGCAAGGTGGGGTGGAAATGATGGACTTTTGTTAATAATAATATATCAATATTGGCTCATTAATTGTAACAAATTGCCACACTAAGGCGAGATGCTAATAATGAGGGAAATTATGTATGGGGCGGGGTGATATATGGACTACAGTACGATCTGCTCGATTATTCTGTCAATCTAAACTACAAAAAAAAAAAAAAACCAATAGCATCATCAGTCTGCAACAAATACATCATAATTTTGGGATTTTAAGGTGCAAATGGTTTCTACGAAGGGACGTATAAGTTTGATGATTATTTTGCATAAGTTTATTCATGAAAGAGATTGCAAATACAAAAAAAAAAAGCTTCCTTCTCTGTACTGGGCCAGGTTCCCCTGAATCTTGGACAGTGTTCCCGTACAGGATTTATGGAGAGGTTACTTTCCAGAAGAGAGGGAGGCAGCTCTGGGCGAGGGGGAACAGGCTCTGATGGGGCAGCGGTCCTGTGAGCGGTCGGCAGCAAAACTCAGCAGTGGAACAAGGGTGGGCCAGCCCAGAAAAGAGGCTCTAAGAGGGAACCCAACAATGTCTCCTGGGTTTGCTATGAAGCCCCATTAGGGGGAGCGAGCTGTCCGGCTCTGCCAGGGTCTGCGGCTTCTCAGGACATGGACTCTTGGTAAAAGCATGGCACCGCCCGCACACAGCTGATTACCTGCAGGCTGTCTCCACCTGGGAACAGCTCTTCCTGTCTGTGTGCTGATGTGCTATGGTAATGATACTAATTGATATTAATCGAGCATTTCCTCTAGGCCAAGCGCTGGGTTCAGTGGTTTACCTTCAGGGCTTGTAGGAGGCTCCTGACTAGCCCCACCTAACACACAGGTGTTAGGACAGAGCAAAGAAGGTGGCCAACTTGCCTCAGGTCATGCTGTTACCAAACTGAGCCCACCTGACCCAGATTTGGACAATCAACTCTCCCTCATGTGGCCCTAGAGAATGGTACGAGTATTCCGATGTCTCTGTCCTCCTGCACGCCCCGCCCCAAGATGGTGCCGATGGTGCCCTGCCTACTGGACACCTGGAAGTGGACAGAGTCTACATTCAAGCTCACTCAACACCTTCCCCAACACCACTCCCCAGGCCATCCATTCAGAAGGCGGCGGGTGCTGGGGAGACAGAGGGAGGCCTCCTTATAAGGTCAGACTACACAACTCAGTTGGGAAAGTTCTCTCGAGTGCCTGAGCAGTGCGATTGGGAGATTCAGGGAATGGACGTAGGGGTTGGTTTTGGAATCAGAGGACCTGGATCTGAAACTCTTTGACTATGTGGTTCTGTGCAATTTGCTTCTCTTTTTCAAGTCTTAGCTTTCAAATCCACAAAGGGGTTAAAATAATGAGAACTTTGGGCCCTTCCTGGTGGCGCAGCGGGTTGGGGCACAGCGCTGCAAGCTGGCCTCAGCAATTTCAGTGAGAGTTCGATTCCCCTACCCTGGAGGTGATCCACTTGGCGCAGCAGACCTGTTCTGACCCGCCTGCTGCTCCCCTCAGCAGTGCACTTTGTTGATCTGCCTGTTCTGCTCCTCACTCTGTCTCTGGTGAAGCCTCTTACCCGCCCCGTACCTCTGGCCTGTACTCCAGTTCTGTATGCATAAATAAATTTTAAAAATATAGTAAGAACTTTGCTTATAGAATTTGTGAGAATTAAGTAAGGGCATGGCTAATTTAACAAGCTGAGCACGTAATATGAGCCAGGCATGTCGTATGCATGATATAAATAAAGCCCATCATCTTGTGGGTATCTGTCCCCAGTTTGCTGGAGAAGAGCTAGCACAGAGAGATACAGCTTGTCCAAGTGGGAGACTCAGGATTTGACTCTTAGCTGTAGAATCCGTGTCCTTGGCCAGGACACTGGCCTGAATGTTTGGGCCCAATACAGCGCCCTGCAAGTTAGGGCTTCGGAAGCGTCCAGCACTGCTGGTCTCCAGCACCGCCACTGGCACTCCAGGCCACTCTGAGACAAGAAACCCTCTAGCAGCCTCATGGCCAGTCCTTCCACTCACAGCCCCAGAGCTGTGCTCCCAGCCTGCGAAGACCCCTCGATGCTCTACCTGGATTCCCCCACACCTGTCCTCACCTGAGTTGGCCAGGGCCAGGGCCTTGAGAGTCACAAACTCCTCCTTCTCCACTTTGAGTTTCTTGTACCTACGCACCAGCTGCAAGATGGCCCGGTAAAGCTCCAGCAGCCCCGCAAGGCGGGAGTGCTCCTCGTCCATGATGTAGTCCTCCGCGTACACCAGCTTGTCATCGTAGGGCAGCGAGCGGTACACGATGCCAAGGATGAGGATCTCCATCCAGGCGCTCTGCAGCAAGCTCATCTGGTCTCCCAGCGAGAGGTTTGAGAAGCCTGTGGGGAGTGGGGGATGGGTGAGAAGAAGGTAGGTCAGGGCTTCCTGGAGGACTCACTGGTTTGGGGTAGGGGGGATTCCCAGGCTTTTCTGGATCCTGCCCCTCCTCCCTCTGTTCCTGCTGGACCCAGTGTCCTTCCCTTGGAGAATGAGTCAGACCTGAAATTCATGGAAAAGACTTACATAACAAGGGCTCAGTCAATGTTGACAGTTACTATCATTATTTTTGTTAGTTCTGTGGTAGTTTTCAAATGTCCAGAGGGGCTTCTGATTATTAAATGCGCTCATAATTTAAGGAGTTATTGAATTATAGCAGAAGCAGAGACAGCAGTATAGTGGAGCTTCCTGTCTGTCTGTTCAAACCACGGTTGGTTTTGATGTTTTAAAGTGACATTTGATCTTCAGCGCAGTCTCAGCTGTGGGAGACCAAAGGGTCCAGCCGGAACTGAGGACTCAGCTGTTCCTGGCCATGGAAGGCCCCAATGGCCACAGCCTGGGGCAGCTAAGGGCCAGGGGTCACTTTCTCCCAGGGGTCAGACCCCATTGCCCTGGCCATTATTCTCCATCTAATGATGACCTAGCAACCCCCGTCTTATAAGCCTAGAATCACAAATCTGCCTCCTCTGTGCGGCTTCAGCAGGGAACTGTGAGCCTGTCTTGTGCTAGCTCCAGAACTGTGAGCCTGTCTTGTGCAGTACTGGGCTGGCCTGGCCTTGAAGCTCACAGCCCATGTACCATCCCTAGGCCGACTTGGGAAAGCTGTGCAACTTTCCCAAGCCTCAGCTTGCTCATCTAGGAAATGGGTATCTCAGCACCAGCATCAGAGACTGCATGACAGTATTTACAGGGCAGGCAAGGAGCCCATTGAGCTCACAGCTATTACTGATGAGGAGGTGAAAGCCTTCCTTTGCAAAATAATAAGCTGGAATTACATTATGACTAGACAAAGTCCATGAAAATCTTGACTTGAGAGAGCAGCAGGAGGAGGAGAGTGATGGGAGGAAGCTTATGCTCAAAGCTACTGGCCACTAAACACAAGGCTTTGGCCATAAGTTGATGGCTGATTCCCGTGGCATGTGCCAGACGTCCTGGAGGCAGGAAGGTGTCAACAAAGCCATTTGCTCCTGTGACACGGGCAGCTGAAATGAAGAGATTTCCAGAGTAATTCTGCCTCTGGAACACCATCTGTGGCAGGGCTCTGGGCTGGGGCCGTGAGGGTGGAGATGCAAGGAAGGCACTCAGCACACTGGCAAGGCCAGAGCCTTGAGCAGAGGCTGATGGCTGTGGCTGCTACTAGACTGTGGTTAGGTTACCAGGGGCGATGGCTCTAGTCTCCCCTTCCCCACCCCCACAGTCTGGGGCCTGGGGCGCTCCATGGCCCCGAGTCCATCCCACCCACCTTCCTTGGCTGCCCATGTCTGTAAAAGTCACTGCCCTTAGATGCAAATTAAAAC
>NW_004567114.1:19577862-19582526 GCF_000260355.1 Condylura cristata
GGGATGCTCCCTTCATTTCACAGGCCACCCTCTCCCGGGAGCACCCTCTTAGCGTGCTGGTGGAGGTCCCAGCCCCTGACCTGTTCTGCCCGACCTCGGACCAGCACCTGGCGACTGGCATCGTGACTGACAGAGAGGCTGTGTAGTTGCACTGACTGACATGGAGTGGGCCTGGATTGATGCGCTTTTGGGGGAGAGGCTGTGGCACAGAGGGTCAAGATCCCCTCGTGGGGAGGGTGTGTGGCTGCCTATGGTGGCAGGGAGAGCCGGGAGGTAATAAAAGATAGATAGAAATGGACATCCAATTTCCCTTATCGGGCCTCTGAGCAGGAGAGGCCTTGGGCGACATTAATTAACAGATACCAATCAGCCAGCACATGCGGGGTGTGGATGTAGGAAGTGTGGGGCTGCACTGGGGGGTCTGAGAGCAGACAGAGGGAGGGAAGATGTAGGAGGTGGACAGGCGAAATGAATAGACAATTGAATTGGAGAGAGGCAGAGAGGGAGGGTGAGTGGGAGCTAGACTTCTGGAAACGAAGACGGAAAGCCCTGAGAGCGGCTCGATCACCGGGACATGGGGACAGCACGTTGCTGCCCCTTCATTCATTTATTCACTTGCTGAGCACCTGCTAAGTGCAAGGCAGAGGGCATAATGGCTAGCTCAACCGGGGACTGGCCCCGAGGTCAGCGGCTTACAGCCAGGAGGGAGACATTGGCTCTAGGTTACAGTTAAGTGTGAGTGTGAAAAAAGGCTGCAGCAAGATGGAGCTTCTGAGAGCACACACGGGGAGGGAGGGGGCATCTGGCCGAGTGAGGAGGCTCTGGGGCGTTCTCAGGGGCGCGGGCGGCAGGGACCTCCGAGGTTCACGCAAGCATAGTGCGACTGGATGGACATGCGGAGCTGGGAGCTCTACGATGTTCATCCTCTGAGCACCAGACTTGGAGCCCAAGAAAACCTTGTGGCAAAGGAGGGACGGACAGATGCCCATGAACCTTGGCTCCGAGGCGAGCGGAAAAGCACCAAAAGAACTTGGCTAGACCTGTGTAGCCCCTTCAGGCCAGTGTCCAAGCCCCTCCCGCTAGGCTGGTTTGAGTGGCAGACTCGGCCCTGACTGCCCTCGTCCTCCTTGGGCGTCTCCAAAAGGCACTGGAAATAGCTTCGAAAAACCAAATGCATGCACCAAAGTGCCGAACAGAGAACAGAAGCAGCTTTGTTTTGTGCAAGGAAGGTGGGAGAGATGATATTTTCTAACATTTGCAAAAAGAAACAAGAAGGCAAAGCAAGAAATAAAACTATTAATCTGTAGAAGGAGGGAGGAGGAGGAGGGGAGAGGGACAGGGGCCAGGATTCTGATTATACATTTCAGTCTAGTTTTGGTTTTTGAACCTGCCCATATTTAACACATCCAAAAATAAAATGACATCAAACATAAAATAAAAGGCATGCTCCCTTCAACCTACCAATTCTACAGCTAGGAATTTTTCCAAGAAAGAAAAGTATGTATAAATAGTCAAAGGTAAATGAGGGAGTGTTTGTTAGATACTTTGAAATGACCCAAAGCAGGAAACCATCTCCTGCTAAGGTGATACAGGTACTGGTCAAATAAAGGTAGTCAAGGTGATTGTTAGTAAAATGAATGGCCCGGCAGGAGTCGCTGCCAGGGTAGGACTGTCAGGTGGCCAGAGGAGAGCAGGACACAGGGCCAGATGGTACATTAGAACCTTGTGGGAGCCATTGGCTGTGACCCTGAACAAGACCACCCACCTTGCCTGTTGCCTCATCTGTAAATGGCAATACTGATATTGTATTACTAACCTCGTGGGATTGTTTGGATTAAATAAGCTCCTATGTGAAACAGAACATGGGTTCGCATATAATAAGAGCTGCTGTTTTATACAGTTCAATGAAAAAAGGAGAACGAACACACACAGTGGTTGTGAATATCCAGGAATCCCCAGAAGGATTTGTAATGGGAGGGATTTGTAACTCATGGTTTCCAGCCCTCTTTCCCATCTGACATCTTTACTAGAAATGTGCTTTCTTCTATTTAAACCCAATCAAAGGCTGAAAGTGAGCCTCCCTGCCCTTCAGCGAAGCAACCTTCACTTCAGCTTTTCTAAAGCTGGGTCTCTCCCTCCATCAAGAAATTAGCAATTCTGGGAAGGTAAGGGGTTTGCAGGCAGAGGCTGGACCGAGGCCCTGGGAAGGCAGGATTATGCCCTGCAAGGTTGACCCCAGCCGGCACTGCCCAAGCAGACTGCCCAGTGCCCTCCTCTGCAGGGTCTCCTCCTGGCCCCCAGCGGCCCCAGGAAAGTTGCCTTATCTGCACGAACAATCTAATAACATTCAGATCTTCCCAAGCCCCATCCCCCAGTGATTTGACAGCATGAGCTCCTGGAATTTAAAAAAAAAAAAGCACATAATTTGTGGCAAGTGGAGTTCATAATCTGTTAATTTATTATCGTTTCTGTCGACCTGGAGGGCCATTAGCAGAGGTAATAAAGGGAGATGTAATTATAGGATCTGAGGCCACTCCAGACACAGCTGCTGTCACTCGGCAGCCCATATTTCATCGGCCGCTGGCGTTCTCCTCTCCCCAGAGTGAGCCAGACGGCAGCTACCTGGGAGCAGGGTCGCTGGGGGACCCTGTGTGAGGTGGCCTCTGGGGGTCCCCTGCAGAGGCCATGCACTTGTCAGCCTGGGCCGGCGGGGCTAGTGTGACTCCCCAGGGCCTGCTGGAGGAGGGCCCTGGTTAGTCTCCCCGTGGCTGCCACCAGTGAATAGCTTCTGGACCCTGCCATTCACCGAAGGATACCCACTGCCCAGTCAAGTCGCTGCTGGCTCTAGTCCCATTTCTTGCTCATGGGAACAAGCAGGTGGACTTGGGCTTGTCCTCTGGGCAACTGATACTTGGAAAACCAGCCCAAGGCACAAACCAGCAGCTCGACTGACGACAGTAAGAATGGCGGCTGCTCTGAGCAAATCCTACTCAGCCCCAAGTTCCTCTCAGAACTCGCCCTTGTGAAGGTGTCCTCTGGGATAAAAGGGAGGGGTGAGCAGGGAAGGAGTCTGTGCTCAGACGATCTATCCTTCTGGCTAAACCGGTGGCTTAATGCCGGCATGTGTCTGTCAGCAGCGGTGTGCAAACTAGTGTCCACAACAGCCGAGTGTCCTTCTGGAACCTTCCTCCTTGGCTCTTGCTCATGGATCCTGAAGATCTAACGTGTGTCCTGCTCTCCCACTGCAGCCCACAGCGCGCTTCCTAATTCAATCCAGAGCCAGTCGGACCTCGAAGGTCATGGATACGTTGGTTTTTTTTTTTCCCCATCAATATTATAATGAAATATTATATGAAGGAAACTACTGGACCTGCTGTACCAGCCTTATGGCATAGGATGAACAGGAGACAGGAACAGAGTGGGAGGAGGGGAAGTGAGATAGGCTGTGGGGTGATACAATGATCAAAGCAGGATATGGTGAGTTAATTTATTTGATCTACTTTTGTCTATTTGAAATTTTTCATGAACAAGATTTTGGTGTTTTGTACATTTTCAACCTTCTACCCAAATGGGGTTCTTGGGGCCAAAATTGACCTAATTCTTGCTAGCCAAACTTCTAACAAGAGATGTGCATACAGTAAGCGCTCAATAACTATATGCAAAGGCAAGAATGAAGTGGCCTCTGTGTGCCAGGCTCCAGGCTCCAGAGGGTGGGTGTTGAGGACTGAGATATAGTTTCCTGAGCTTAAGGAAAGCAGCGTGAGCTCCTGGTCTGCTGGACTCCTGAGTAGTCTTAAGGAGTCAGCCATTCAGTCTGTCTGTCCAGCAAACACGATGGGCAGGAACCCACAAGTCCAGGGGCGGTTGTATCCCAGCTTGAACTCTTCCTACTCCATCTCTCCTCCCTCTAGGGCTAGTGAACAAGTCTTCAGGAGTTTAACTCATTTAAATGCATCAGACACTGGTGGGTCACTGTCCTTAATATGAGATTTACATGCAGCGGCAGGAGGCTCTGCTAATTAATTTTACCTTAAACAAGGTCAGGCCCAAATAATCCGGCATGCAGATTTATGCAAAATAGGCAAATTAGCGTGTGATTCAGACAAATGAGCCCCTATGTTTATTTTCTTTTTTAATAAAAAAGAACTTAGCTTTGGACAAAGAGAAAGGATATGAAAGGAAGCTTTTAACTATGAGCAGTAACAGACTGTGGTTCGTCCCCACCCTTTATCAAGCACCTAATACGCGCTGGGTCTGGGTGGCACTGGGTCTGGGTGACGTGTCAGCCCCAGGAAGCTGGTGCAGGGGCTGCGTGTGATTGGCACCACTGTGATTTCACGGGCTCCCCACTGAATTCCCTCCTTGCAGAGGGAATTCCAGAGCTGGGATCTCAGCCAGGTCTGTCTGAATTGCGCTTGAGTCCTTAACCCACACTCTGCTCTATCCACTGCCCTCTGGCTTCCCTACAGACAAGAGATGGAGCTGGGAGCTGGGAACCCCAAAAGGCGCATGCAGGGAAGACTGTGCCTCCCTTTTATTCTCCCCACAGGTTGTGGCTGGGTTGGTGCAAAGAAGCAGCGGCCCAGGGCACCGCCAGGGGTCCCTCCTGAACCACTGCTCCTAGCAGACCTGGTCAACCCTGAAGAGTAGGATGTGTGTGTGTG
>NW_004567114.1:19582626-19586014 GCF_000260355.1 Condylura cristata
GAGAGGGGGTGATGGCCAGGGGAGCTGTACCCGATTTGGCCCTGGGTTAGTAGAGCAATCCAGGCTGAAGGGTCTTAAGTACTTGACTGACCCCACATGTGCTGAATCAGCCCAAGGCAGATTCAAAAAACTACTGAGTGTGTAATCTCAGAGGCTGAGCTCCTTAGTGAGGGCACTCTAGCCAGATCCCAGTGGGGCCTCCTGAGTCAGAATGCCCAAGGGGCCCCCAGGCACTGCCTGCAGAGGGAATTCCAGGCTCCCTGCCGGCTACCGGGCACCTCCAAGTCCTCCCGCCAGGAGGCTCCCTCCTGTAAGCTGTGCACACAGAGTCTTACGGAAGCACTTTCTCATGTACCCCAATCCACAGTGGATCCTGGCATCTAACGTCTAGGACCCCGCGCTCTTAACCACGCACGCCATCTTCATCTCAGAGCGGGGACAAGCACGAGGCACCTGTGGGCGGCATGAGATGAACCGGCCCATGCGCACAGCTCCAGGCTGCCGAGCCCACGGCAGCAGCCGCCAGAAGACGGCTGGTCACCTCCAGCACATGGCGGTGGGGCGTCAGGACCGAAAAGTCAACTCCCATCATTTAGCCAAAGCAAGAAGAGCTGAAGCTCCACCTGTGTGGAGCCACAGGTGAAGGAGAGAAGTAGGTGTTACCCACGTGTCGTTATACCTGCTTCCCTTGCCAGGATGACCTTAAATCACAGAATCCAAATAAAGGGACAGGTCTCAGAGTTCAAGCAAGTGGTCTTAGTGCTGATGGCATGGGCGACAGCTAGCATGTGCCCAATGCTTCACACCTGGCTCGGAGTCCGCCCTCGCATGTGAAGAAGGCCCCGCTGCTGCCCCTGGTTTGCAGGGAGTGGATGACAGGCCCAGGTTTTGCAGCAAATATGCAGCTGACAGAGAACCAGAATCCCAATCTGATTCCCAAGCCCAGCCACGCCACTCCACCTGCCTCGTTTTCCAGCATAATTCCCATAAGGTCTCCAAGAAAACCCTGCTCTTTGTCTTTTAAGGATTCAAAGAACTTGCTGTTTGGATATTATCAATTGCACATCCAACCATAACCCCTCGAGCGTGATAACTGGTTCTGCAGAAGAACAAACAGTTCCAGAGTTCCAGAACTCAGCAGCTGAGGCACAGGGCCAAACCTTCCACACCCCAGCCACCTCCAATCGCCAAGATGAGAAGAGAAGCCAGAATCAAACAGGCCTGGGAGGTGCCCCAGGGGAGGGGCGACACGTCCCTGGCCAGCCTGTCCCCGATGCAACTGGCTCACCTGGGATGTGCTTGGCCCAGCCAATGATGACCACCAGCTCCCTGTCCGCCAGGTCACAGAGCGTGGTCAGGGCCTTGATGTCGCCCTCGGGCATGCCAGGAGGAGGCATGGCATAGAGCTTGTCCGGCTCTGCCACCAGCAGGTAGGACACGATCTTGGTCACTGCAACAACCAAAGAGAGAGAAAGTCAATGCTAGGGAAAAGAGGAAAGGGGCAGAGCAGAGTGTGGGCTGGGGTGGGAAAAGTGGGGTTCCAGGAGCTCCAGGAAAAGTAAATGTGGTTGTAATCTCCCCTTTCTGACTACACAAACATGCTGGCAGTCGTGATGGGGTAACTGAGAACTTTCCCTTTGGGGTCAAGTTCTTTCCTTCCTGGTAAGTTTCCCCAAGAGGAAGGTGTTCTAGAGGCGGGGCTCATGGCCCATGCATCGTTTGCATCATCCTGTGACGCCCCACGTGGAAAGGCTTCTGAACAAAGCCTGATGCACTGACATCAGCTCCAGGCATGGACGTCACCTCCCCAAACCCACAGAGTCCCGTCAGCAGTGGGAAGACAGCACTTCCCTAGGGGATGCCAGGTGATCCTGGCAGCACAGATGCTGGCAGAAGTGGGCCGCCCTGGCACTCACATGGTTTTTTCGTAGGTGGAGAAATCTGTAAGCTCAGGTAGGGGCTGCTTTCAGAGTCCAGCCGCCGCTTGTACTTCTGCCGGCCGCCACGCACTCGGTCAAGGCGCACACCTGTTGGGGAGGAAGAGATGACTCAGCTGTTCAGCATCACCGGGGTATTAGCACTGACTTTGAACTTCAACGCTGGGGAGTCTTTCAGGGTCAGGCCCACATGTCCTTTCATAGTTGCCCCCAGCCAGCATCAGGCCAGGTGTTTGGGGCCCCCTAAAACAACTGTGGAAGAGTAAAGGCCCATCACAGTGGTCCAGCTTCTCTGGATTCGGGAAACTCCTGAAATCCACTCCAAGCAATCTCCATCCCTTGAGCCCTTCCATCTCCAGAAGGGACAGTACAACAAAAACATCCTCCTAGTGCGGGGGAAGAAGAACACCTCGTACTAGCTCTGCAGAAAGCCAGGCAGGTAAACTATGCTGCCGTGGAGAAAAGGCATCGTGGCAACACCGCAAAAGACCAACAAGGATTTCAAACATTCCACGTTAGACGCTTCTGGGCGGGCACTGCTAGCTAAGGTCCGTTTCTTGGGGATTCTAGGATGCAGCTCGGGTGTGTCATGCAGCTACATCAAGTCCCCTGGGACAGGGAAGCTGACTGCCTGAGGGGACTGTCTCTTGGAGGCCAGCGGCTGCTTCGCATTGTCATCAGCAGGCTCATGGTTACCCCCAAATCTGGCACTGTTGTACTTGAAGCTGAACTTGACCATAGGGAGGTTTTTTCAAGACGAGGGTCTGCCCAGCACCCTACTCCTGCTGCCCATGTAGTAGGCCAGTTCCCCTACTGTGATGGATTTTGTCTCACTGTGGAGGTCCAAGTGGCCCAGGCCTTTCTGCCTCCCCTCTGGAAGTAGAGCATACACTGGTACAAGTCAGCCAACTGGCCTTGAATCAGGACCCATGGCACAAAGACAGGGGACGGATAAGGACTGGCAGGGCGACAGCAGTGCCCGCGCGGCGCAGTGATGTGGCAGCCCTGGACCAGACTCCGGGGTAGCACAGCGCCCGCCCTGGGCTCTCCAGGGCTCTTTCTGGCCCTTGTCTGACTCCCAAGCATGGCCCTTGAGCCTCCTGCCACATGTCCCGTGAACTTCCATCTGCTGCAAGTCACAATGTTTGAGGGTCACACCTGACCACACCTGTATTTGCACCCTCCAGGGATGCAGAATGTGCAGCAAGGCAGTTTATTTGGGAGGCGGCCTCAGGAAGACAGTCAATGACAGGTCACGTTCTAAGGTTACCACTACGGGAAAGTAAAGTTCAACCTCATGGATGAGCCTGGAAACAGAGCACCTCAGTAGCCCCACGGCAGACGAGGACCTTGGGGTATCTGGTCACCTCTCCCAGCAGACACTGGCACCTGGCATAAGCACCAGGCTGAGCAGACGTGGCGAGACAAAGCCCAGGGCAGAGCTACAGTCA
>NW_004567114.1:19586409-19592184 GCF_000260355.1 Condylura cristata
AAAAAAAAAAAAAGAAAGAAAGAGAAGAAATGCAGAACTCTCAGGCCTGGCCCGCTGGAATCAGAGTCAGCATTTGAACAAGAGTCTGAGGCATATGCGGCAGCCTCCCAGCGGGTGAGGCTGTCTGATCAACTCCCTGAGCCTTGGACTTGAAGGGGAATTCCAGCCAGCACAAGGTCCCACAGAGCCGTGTGGGCGGAACTTGGGCTCCCATCTGCCCCCTTCAGGGAGGGCACACAAAGATGGGAAGATGCTTTCTCCTTTGAAGGGATTTGGGCAGGAGCTCCCATCTAGAGGTTTCCCTGAACCCAGAGCAGCTCGTCCCTGTTTCTCCACTGAGTGATCCAACCTTACCCTGGGCTCTGCTTTTCCACTTGGAAAGCTGACCTGACCAAGAGTGAAAATGCCAAGCTTCTTGGTTTGTGAAGGACAGTGAGAACCGCCACGGACGTGGCCTCTACCATGTGGGACCTGTGTGGACTTGCTTTCCTGGGGCAGGAGGAGCCCCTGCCTGTCCCACCTCCCTGACTTCCTGTCCAGAAACCAGTCTCCTGGGCACTCCCCTCCCACCCAGCCCACAGGCCCAGGCAGTTGTCAGCAGGAGGTGCCAGTCCCTTAAACAAGGACATGGGTAGCAGCTGCGTGGTTGCTGCACCCATCTGGAAGGTTCTTGTCTCTGATCTAGGGCCTGGCCTTTCTGCGTCACGTAACTCATGAAAAATAACAGAAATAGACAAGCCTCCTCCCCGTACCCCCAATCTAAGCTAGGTGCTTTTTCCAGGGGCCCCTAAGACTGGGTTGCCCTAATGACCAGAAGCCCCTTGGGACAGGGGTGCTCACTGCCCCGGGATCTGCCATGGTATCCAATACAGTGGGCAGTTAGAAAATTCTAGTTACCCCCTCACACCACCTTCATCTCTTCTCCCTGTTACTGCATACAGCTTTCTGGTAAACCACATTAATAATAGTCTAATGTATAGAGGACTTCGTATAGGCATTGTCTTGTTTATCCAGATCCTATAACGCAGGTGCCACTATCCCCATTTTACTAAAAAAAAAAAAAAATCGGAGACTAAGAAGATATCTGGTGCCTTTTCCTCAAAGCTACCCAAGTCCTTTGCAGCCGCAGGGCAAGTGACCTGCCAGGTGTTAACTCTCCTCTAAATTTTCTCTTCTAGATCTTTATAGCATAATGGCCCATGGTTGCAATCAAGGAATTTATACATTGTTGGGTTATTCTGCCTTTTTTGTTTACAGCTCGTTGGGTTTGACTGTGCATAGGCTGATGGCTGGTGTGAGATGAGATGCTGACTCTCTGCTCTTCCCAGTCCTCGGAAGCAATGCTCCAGCCGTGGGTCCGTGATCCAGTCACCCAGGCACCCCCATCTTCATGGATTATGTGGCTTCGGCCGGGTTGGCCCACAGTCTGGTTTCACCAGGTACAGAGGCAAAGGTGAGACCAGTGCCCCTCGCCACATATGGCTTTGGTGTCAGTCAAATGATATAACTAAGGGGAAAGTCTTAGTGCCTTGGGAAGTGATCCCAACAGATTGGGTGAGCCAGTGCTCTACCACTGTCCTGGGCACTCACCCGCCAGGGCCCATGATACCATCAGCCCTTTGATCCAGTCAGCCCTCGAGGGCAGGACCCAGGTCTGCCGCATTTTCTGAGCTTTCCTCCCCCCATACACACCAAAGTCAGGGGCTGCTAGTGATCATTTAGGGTGGAGGGGTCCTGTGGCGTAGTGCGGTGGCTTTCCATCCCAAGGGCCCTCCTCCCCAGGCTGGGGTGCCACCACCCACGTGAAGTGGCCTGTCCCTTCTGCCCACAGAATCCCCAAAGGCAATCCATATCCTGGCTCCACCTTTGTAGGCCCAGAAGCCTGTCCATACTCCCCCTGGCAGAGACGGCCATGACCTTCTTGGGTTCCCTCTGCAATTTTCTATTATAGTTACTATGGTCAGAACAGCCACCCTTCATAATGCATGTCTTCCCGAGGAGCTGTGGAGACCTCCTGGGCAAGGACTTTCACTTATCTCCCTAGCCCAGACTCAGCACCCAGCCCATGGAAGGCATTCAGATGTCTGAATAAAATATGTCCAGTTGCAATGAAGCCCTCAGACTTAGAAATGACAGCCTCTGGGTCCATCCTTTCCCCAGCTTCCACCTGTTCTTACAGCCTCCAGAAATTCACTTTCTCAGGGGCTGCTTATTCCACAAGAAAGCTTCAAGTGTACTGAGCTCAAGTCTGTCTCTCGACCACTTCTTACCTCCTACTCCATCCAATAAAACTACTTCCCGGGGTCTCACTGGTGGCACAACGGGTTAAGGCACTGCATTATGAAGTTCTCTGAAGCCACTGCAGCGTGAGTTCAATCCCCAGCCCCGGAGGTGACCCACATGGTGCGGCAGACCTCTCCCGACCCACCCACTGCTCCCCTCAGCAGTGTACTTTGTCGATCTGCCTGTTCTACTCACCACTCTGTCTCTGGTGAGTCCTCTCACCACCCCTGCAACTCTGGCCTGTACCCCAGTTCTATAAGCACAAATAAATAAATCTTTAAAAAAACCTACTTCCCTTCCACAAGCAACACTTTATGGATGTGAACGACCTTGCATCCTTCCCTTTCATGCCAACCACGCTTTATTTTCTATATTCATATGGTGTGTTCAGGCCAGTCACCTCCCTGTCTTCATGCATTTGTCTTTATGAATGTGGTCTGGTCTGAACTGAGAGCAGTCAGATCCTCAGAGGGAAAGATAGTGGATAGAGCACTGAACTCCTCTGCACTCACCTAAGTAAACTTTGATCAACTGTGTTTATACTATCTCCGATGGGTTTTCATATTTTCTCAGTCTGCTACTCACAGCTTCAGTGAACAATAAGCTCCTCCCTGAGAGCTCATGGAACGGACTGGGGTCTCATGCTGAGTGCTCCAGAAAGAGGTGATAGCATGGATCCTTTAGAAGTACACCAGCAATTCTAATAGTCAAGTCTGACAGACATATCTACCCAATGTTCACTCCAGTTCCCCCATAACCCAGAATCTGTTCATGGAGACAGTGTACATGCTACAGTTCCAGCAACTGTTTCCCAGGCAGACAGGGCAGGTCGCTGACCTGCTTCTGGCCAGTGAGATGTAAGGGGCAATCCATGAGGGGGCGGTGTTCTAGGAATAGCACTGCTTTTTGTTTGGTGTAGCTATTTTTGCCTTTGTCCTGTCCTGACCTGGAAAGTGAAGCCTGGCGTTATGGTAGCCACCTTGCAATCACAAAGCAACTATGTGAGGACACCAGTGAACTCCAGAAGAAAGACAGAAAACTGAGCCCTTGACACTGCAGCTGAGCAGCCAGGGCAGTGCCAGGGGCTGGCAGTCGACACTCTGGGAGTGAAGCAACCAGACGCCCTTCTCAATGCTTAAGCCACTAGCAGGCAAGTCTTCTCCAACTTGGAGCAGAAAGCAATTCCACGGATACAATAGGCAATTTCTTTTTAAATTAGACACGTACATCTTACAAACACATGCATACAAAGAAACCTTGAACTGGGGATTGCCGTGTTTGTGTTCTTATATTAGTAAAATCTCTACAAAGTAGACTCAGAGGCCCTTCCTGGTGGTACCACAGGTTGAAGCATAGCACTATGAAGCTGTCACGGCCATGCAGCACAAGTCTGATGCCCGGCCAAGAAGTTGACCCACATGGCGTGGCAGACCCACTGTCCTCTCTGTAGTGTCTTTCAGTCACTCTACCTGTTCTGCTCCCTGCTCTGTCTCTGGTGAATGCTCTCACCCCTTGCACCTCTGGCCTGTACCTCAGTTCTGTATGCATAAATGGGTAAATCTTAAAAAGTAAATTCAGAAAGTACATTAAAATTATTAGTTGACTTACAGTCTGGGGTTATGAGATAGTATCATCTTTTGATTTAAAATAACACTTATATGTAAAATAGAATTTTATACTCAATAATATAAATGTAAAATGCTGCAGATCTCCAAATACAGTAGTAAGGACATATGCCATGTCCTAACCGCTCTCGAACACTGCTTCATTCCTTAGTACTTGCAGGCCAAAATCACAATATTCCTTCGTGTGCCCTGAGTACAAAAGAGATTGACAATCACTATTACACCTGTTCCTGTGAAAACAGTCTTTTGAGCCCAGGACCCGAGAGGGAGCTGCCCCCTTCTTGGCCAACATAACCACCCCCCTCTCATTCTTATGAACACAAGTCTAAGCAAAAATTCACATCTACTGATCAAATGTTACCTGGCTCAGGCTTCTAGCACTGTGCGTGCATTATTTCACATAGGACTGCAGCAACCTCCATGGGAGTCCATTATTATCCCATTTCACAGATGGGCAAAGTGCAGAGAAGCTGATTAGTTTGTCAAGACCACACAGGTAGAAGCGCAGCCTGCCATCAGAGCCCAGGTTCCCAACCACCCTGGCATCCTGAGTCTCTCAAGGTGCCAAGTCTCCGTGGCCAAAGAAAAGCCGAGAGCCCCCGGGCCAGGCCCATGCTGTCCCACCCAGGATCATGACTCACAGCAAACAGGCTCTCAGGATTTGTGCTTCAGAGCAGGGACTAGCGGCAAGGACTCAGCCGTGAATGGGTGGCCTCCTCCATTGCTGGGGGGAGGATTATGTCCAGAGGCAGTTTGAGAACCCCATGAATAGTCTGTAGAAGCTCCTGCTGTGGGCTCCCTGAAGTCAGACAGGCATGGAGCCAGTGAGCGGCCTTGTGGGCTGCTGGGTGGCTGCTATTCTCAGCGGGCTCCAGTTCCTCACGCTACACTATGTCTCAATCCATCACCGAATCCCTAGGCCTCTGGCTTCTAACTAGGACTACTGCTGCCGGGCACTGCAGACCCGGGAGCAGGGAAGTTGGGGTATTTATTCCTCATTCCGGCTCCCACTCCCCTCCCTTCCCACTGGGCCACAGTGTGACCAAGACTTTGAACTCTCAAGAGTCATAGTTCTCACAGGTTTCCTGGAACATTTCCTACCCCATCTCTTTAGTGGGGTTAAAGGCTCCCCACTGCTGTTAATTTTGGGGTGCATTACTACCTCTGGTTGGTTTCCCTCATCTCACCCACCCCTCTGGTGGGAGCCATTTGTTCCTGCCAACAGAGGAACAGGGGTGTGCCTGACTGCCCGGCAAGAACAGGGAAAGTGGAACAGAGAGTAACCTGGGCCTGGACACAAACACCCAGGCCTTTCTGACTGTGGCTGGCCACACGGGCCTGGTGACGGTGTTTGTTTAAGAGGAGCTACTGTGCCATGATCTAAGAGAGCTCTGTGCCTCCAAGGCAGACGAAAGACACACTGGCTCTGCTCAGGGGTGGGCCTGGACCTACTCCCTGACTCTACTCCTTATGCCTAAGCGAGCTTGAGCAAGTTCCTTCACCTTCTATGTCTTCATCTCTGCAGCTATGAAATGGGGTTAACAGTACTTACCTCCCAGGATGAAATGACTTTAATACCTGTAAAATTCTTAAAATATTGTAGAGGGCACACAGTCAGCGCACAACAAATCTTAGTTAATGTTACTATTAAAACCTTTACCCTTAAACTATTCTGTGTCTTGACTGTATCAGTGTTGCTAACTGGTTGTGATACTACAAGATGCTACCATTGTAAGAAGCTAGGTTAAAGGATATGTAGGCTCTACTATTTCTTACAATTGTATGGGAATCCATAATTACCTCAAAACAGAAGTTTAATTAAAAGTGTTGAACTGGCCCTCCCTGGTGGCGCAGCGGGTTAAAGCAC
>NW_004567114.1:19594131-19597734 GCF_000260355.1 Condylura cristata
AATATTCCCACTAAGCAGAGCAGCTGCGTCTGACCGTGGAGACTGCCCGCTGGCTGCATCGGCACAGGGCTGGTGTGCCTATGGCCATTAGGCCCATCCCACTCCCCCACTTAGGGTACAGGAAACAGCCCAGAAACTGCAGGGCCAGTCCCGGGCAGAAAGCCCTTAGGAGGAGGCAAGCCAGGTTCCCTGAGCCTCTCAAGCCCACAGGCCCTGGCTGACCTCTCTAACCCAAGCAGGCGCGTCAGGGAATCCAGAGCCAGCGGCCACCACCTCCTGGATCAGATGTCCACTTGCTGACTCGGTAAGATCAGGCTTCTGGCTTTTTTCTTAATGGCAGCAAAGTAAGTCCTGCTTCCCTCTACCTCCCTCCTTTCATCTCATTTTCCCTCCCAAAGCTGGACGAGATCCCAGCCTTTCGGAAGTAAAAATAGCCAAGTGTGCAGGCAGTTTAGGTTTCTTTCTTTTATACTCAGGCACTAAAAATAACTGGCTAACGCTCTGCACCTGGCCGGGAGCCTGACCCTGACACGGCGGCTCATTTCTCTGCCCTCGGAAAAGGCTCTGATGGGCCAGGGAGGGGAGGGCCTCCCTGCTGTCCAGGTCCAAGGGCATCGCTGCTGACACTGCAGTTTTCGGTCAAGACCCTCCATCCTCCTTACCCAGTCACCCACCCTCACCCCCAATTCAGCATCCTTGGTTTCCTCGGCTGTCAGCAGGTCCGTGTTAGTGCAAGGCTTCACAGTTAAAGAGCTATTTCCAGATCCCACGTGTTGTGCTCAGCAATGCCGGGGGTGGGGGAGGGGCACACGCTTCTTATTCCCGAGTTGGAACAGAGCCTCAGAAAAGTCAGGTGACTTGCTCAAGGTCACACAGCCAGGGCATGTCAGAGGGAGGTGCCGAAAGCTTGATCTCCAAGTCTGACTCCTCCGCCTTTCACCTGAGACCAGCGTCCTGAGATCATCAGCATGCCTGGAAAGCTCCAGAGCTGCAGACTTGGAAGACTCACCTCTTCGGGGTTCTGAGGCAATGTCCAGGAACGGACAATTCTTCAAATATTCTCTAATAATTCTGCTGGGCTGCCAGGTCTTGGCAGCACCGTACTCAACTTATTTTATTATGGATTCTTACTCATCCCAGAGAAATCAGGGGCTGGTTCCCTACTTATAAGTTCTACTAAACTATAGATGACCTTTCTCTAGAAAAAAAAAAACTACTAAAAAGGTGACCTTGGTCCCCTGGACTCCAGAGCCCAGAAGTTGTAGGGTGTGTAGTGAAGGGTGCTAGAGCCCAGCGAATAATACCATAAGCACTGGCCCACACCCCTGCATGTTATGCACTCCTGGGTGACTCTTCCTGGTGCTACAGCATAATGGCTGCTCACTAGAAGCCCAGGAAAACAAAGCCTTGGGGGTGGGTAAGCACACCTTTCACTGAATACGTCATGCAAACGTCACAGAGCGTAACTACACAGATGCAGGCAGAACAGCCTGCCACACACCTGGCCTGCACAGTGCGGCCTAGTGGCCCAGCTGGCACACACGCATCTGCCATTGATGGAAATATCTTCAAGAACATATGACCGCATGCCAGGACCTAGGCCAGCTGCTCCACAGTGAGCGTCATCTCCTACAGCTCCCTGGTCCGGACACTTCTCTCCAAGCACCGTATCTCCGCAACATTTCAGCAACACTGTGCTATCCCGAATTCCCAGCTGCCAAGAAGCCCCCAGAACTGTACAACTGGCAGGGGGAGTTATCTCAGCCCAGCTTCCCCTTTCTTCCTCCCAGCCCTGCCCTGTGAGGAGGGACTATCGGCTTGGCTCCACTAGCCCATCTACACCGTGTGGGGATGGGCTTCTAGAAGGAATGCTAGCACAACCAAGACTTGATTCCATGCATGCCACTCTGCTGTTTCCTGGCTTTATGGCCTTGGGCAAACCACTTAATCCAGTCGCACCTGAGCAAGCATGCCACGCTTTACCACTGCCCTCCATCGGTTTCCTAGTCGGGGGCAGACACTGCTAATCAACCATTGTCCTTTTGCCTCCTGGCCCCAGGCACTGTCCAGGAAACCTTTCACCCATGCAGTCCAGGCTGTCTCCCACCCTAGAGCTGACAGTCCAAGGAAAGGCAACTTGTCATCCTGCCAACCAGTGCCTTGGGTCCTGAGAACTCCACAATGGCAGGTCTCGATCTGGTTTCAGGAACCTCATAGGAATTGTTAAGACAAAGGAAATATAATTTGAGAGGGACCTCCCTGGTGCTGCAAGAGGTTAAATCTCAGCACTATCACATTATCCACAACCACTGCAGCATGAGTTTGATCCCCAGCCAAGAAGCTGACCCACATGGCGCAGCAGACCTCTCCTGTCTCACCTGCTGCTCCCCTCAGCAGTGTATTTCAGTAGATCTGCCTGTCTTGCTGTTCCCCACTCTGTCTCTGATGAATCCTTTCACCCCCACACCTCTGGCGTACAGCCCAGCTCTTGTATACATAAATAAAAGGAATCTTTAAAAAAAATAACTTGAGATAAGGATACTGGTTACCCTTGAGGATAATGAAGGGAAAGGGCACCCAGGGGACCTCTTAAGTAATTTTTTTTTCTTATACTGGGAGGAAAAGTTACTGGTTGTCTTCCATATTGCACATATTTTTTTGACAAATTAAAACATCTTTTTGTCCTCTAAAATGTTATTCCCTTCTTCCAAGCCAATGGATTTTTTGCCAAGCAGTTACAGTCCCAGATAAAGACTTCTATTCCCAAACTCCTTTGCAGAAAGGTAGCTGTGCTTCTTCTCTCTGTGAGCAGAAGGAATGTGACCACTCTGGGAGGCCCATGATCTGGCCTTGGCTGTCCTCCTCCTGGCTAGCTGAGAGATGGAGGTACTGTGTCCACCAATGGAATCCATTTGCTAAGGCTGCCGCCCCTGCCCCACCTGGAGCACAGCTGACCTTTGAACCATCCAGTGTGGCAGGAGAGTAAACTTTACCCTGCCTCAGTTTCCGTGTGGCTTTTTTTGTTCATTGGAGTGGCTAACTATTCCTCTGTGTTTACTCAGTGTTTACATTTTAAGGAATTTTGTTTTGTTTCGAAGTAAAGGAAGGAAGTGTATATAGAAAGTGTTTTCAACTGGAGGGGGAGAGGTAGCAATCACTGGATGAAGATGGGGGGTCAAAATTCAGTGTGGGTTTCTAAATTTTATTTTATAATGGGGGGGGATCAGTATTTGTGTGCTGGTGAAATGATCCTGTAGTAAGAAAGAGCCTAGTAGTGACGCTGGCGTGTGAGGAGCATCCTTGAGAATGAGAGAGATGTACAGCTCAGAGGCTCTCCACAGGAGCAAAGCCAGGAAACAGAGCATAAGTAGCGAAGTGTGTATTTAATAGCAAAAGGCTAGAAGATTCCCCACTGGACTGCTTCTGTTCTCAAGAAAAGCTGTGGCAAGTATTGGTTAAAGAGTGGGGAGGGAACCCCAGTGAGAATGGCACATCTTCAAACAACTAGCAACAACAAATGTTGGCGAAGATGTGGAGAAAAAGGAACTCTCCTGCACTGCTGGTGGGAATGCAAACTAGTACAACCACTATGGAAAACTGTTT
>NW_004567114.1:19598049-19604432 GCF_000260355.1 Condylura cristata
AAGCCAGAAAGAGAAAGAAAAATACCGGATGGTTTCGCTCATAGCAGGAGTATAATGGACCAGGCGAGAAAATAACAAGAATAATGAACAGCCATATACCAGAGACATTTTGTGAGGGTGGAGTGGGAAACGGGGGGGTGGGGAGGGAAGTGCACGGGATTATGGTGATGGCACACGGGTGACTTGGTGATGGGAAACCCGCGGGGATTACAATTGAAAAAAAATGTACAAAATGATGTAAAAATAAACTTTTGTAAAATAAAATAAAAAAAAAGAGTGGGGAGGGAAGCCACAGGAGCTTCCAGACTGCCTTCTGGATCCTAAAAGAAAATCAGTTCTTTACATGATAAGGAAGATCTCCCTCCAACAGCAGCGGTTGGAAATGGCCTGATTATTCCAGTTTAAGGCAGAGGAAGGGAGAGGCGCAAGTGCACAGCCCAGGGAGCTGCTGGGGGTGATGCTGGGGTGCTACCACATCCACACAGCCACTGAACGGTCACGCAAGGTGTCCACGCCCCAGACCCGAGTGAGCAGCGAGGACTCGGTGCAGACCCGACCAGAAGTGTCACTTCGCCCAGTCAACATGCCCCCAACCGGGGGCCCTCAGGCCCACACGCTGAGCAGCCCAGAGCCCCCCGGGGGGACCTCGAGAGCTGTCACACGTGTGAACGTGCACGTGGGTGTGGAGGAAGGAAAGTGGCTGGCTGGGGCCGGAGATGGAGCCGCCTGGCTCCAGCTCCAGTTCAAAGCTGTTCTCTCAAGTGCCGAGAGCGCATGTACTTTGGAAAAGAAAAAGAATTTTTAAAGGCGAGTCATCTCTCATCTTCATTCTCTCTTCATTCACGGGGCCAGAAAAGTGGTATTTCTGGCATGGGCTAGAGGCAGAATACTCTATAAATACAAAGCCATTAAATCCCATGCAGCGGGAACCTGATCGGGGCCTCCTTTTAATTTCCTGACATGAGCTGGCCACTAACCCAATTACCCAGAATCCCCGGAGGAGTTCCTTGCCTGCCCAACAAGCACAAAGAGAGTGAGAGCATATTGCATGGATGTCAGCCCAGCTTTCCCTGAAATCAAATATCTTTTAGAAAACACTTGGGGAAAGGCAGGCAGAGGCGGAGGGGAGAGGAAATGGAGCCTGTCTGAGGGGGAAGGGGATGGCTTAAGGGAGGTGGAAGTCAGGTGAGAGGGTGAAGTGTGCCCAGGAAAGCTGCTGACGCCCTGACACTGTGCTGGAGACTTGGGGGGCCTCCTTGAAATGCAGCAAACGGTGGGCCACCAGTAAGTCTCCACCAGTAAACCCAGGCAGGGTTGTGCAGGACAGTTAACAATGGCGACCGCTGAAAGCAGCGTGTCAAGGAATCTGAACCAGTATGCAACACACCCAGAAAGCTAACGGCTAGGGTCATTTCCCCACTTTGTCCCAGCTGGTCCCCACATGACTTGGTAATGAGGGGCAGGTTTTAACAGCCCTGTCCCACAGGTGAAGGAGGAGGTCAGGAGCAGCAGGGTAGCTCAGAGCCTTAGGGGAGACCCCCTTCCCCTCTTTTCTCCTGCGGATGCCCCCACCCTGCATCTTCTTGAAGTGAAATAGACCCTCAGCATTACCAGCTTCCCAGTCACAGACTCTAGAACCAGCAGCTGCTTCAAGGCAGAGGGTCAGCCAAGCAAGCCAGTGTCTCTCACCTCTTTCCCACAGCCCTCAAATCTTTCAGGAGAGTCTCGGATTATTTTACTCAACAAATAGACACTCCTGTAAGTAGCACTGACCGCAGCTGCTGTCAGAAAGCAGCAACAGAGGCTCAGATGTGGGGGAGGTTCGAGGGGAAGCAGGCCTTCTTCTCTTCCCAGCCTCCCACCACCCCCAAAACCCTGGAGCCCAGGACCCCAGCCCCTAGCTCCCCCATGCCTGAGGCCCACCGTGGAACCTTAAAGAAGGGGACTGCCTGGGAAAGGCTGGAGTTTGCCTTTCAGTGTCAGGATAGAGTCTGAGGACAGGCAGAGGGAGGCAGGGAGCCTGTGCTGATAGGGTGGGGAGTGGGTGTGATGGAAAGCAGGGGGAGGTGGGGGGGCTGGGCTGCTGCAAGGGGAGTGGGGGGGGCTCCCAAACAATAGCAGGAGCCAGGGCTGCTGCCAAGTCTCCTGGCAGGGACCCAGGCCCCTCAAAAAGGCTCCTTCCTCCTGGGGCTGGTCCCCTCGGAATTCCAGCTCCCAGGACCTCACCAGGGCTGTTGCAGGGGCCGAGGGGAGGGTCTTAATGGAAGCACTCCGCTTTGTCACCGGACCCTCGTGACATCGTCCCCCTTTGGATTTAGGACTGCCAGGACGGGGTGGGGTGGGCTGTTCTGGTGTCCACCTTCCTTCTCAGGCAGAGCCCTGGGAAGGGTCCCTGCAGGCTGGGCCTGGGCATTTACCCCAACATCTGCCCAGCTCCTGCCAGAGGCCTCTATGCGGCTGCCACCCTAAGGCCCCTCATTCTGCATCCTGTGTCCTGCTGCAGGCCAGCCACAGGGTTGAATACGGAGGGGAGGGTCAATGATGGGCCTACCCTGCGGGTTCTCTCCCCACCATGTTTCCCTAGGCTGAGCCCCTGCTCCCCTGTTTCTTTATGATTCAGCATAAATTTAACTGAACATGCAGGGGGCGGGGGGTGGGCAGGCTGCTGCCCTGTGATTGGGGCAAGCCCTGGAGTGCCCTTAGACCCACCATGTGGACACAGCGTCCCTCTCCCTTCTCTGAAGTGGCCTGGCCAATACTTGCTGTTGCCAATGAATTGCCCACTAGCTTCTCAGACATCAAAGGATCCCCCACACCATCCCCCATTTCTTGGGGCACCGCTAGGAAGTCCCCACCCTCATCTTCCTCCCAGCACTAAGTGGCCCCTAAATATTCTGTTGGCATTACAAGCTGGTGCAGGGATTTCAAACGGTGTCTACTTCCCCTGGCTCCTCCTTCCTCCCCTGCTGTTAATGTAACAGGGTGGTCCCAAGGAAATGGGGAAGTTCCAGGTTCCCTGCCCCACCCAGAAGGAGGGGGAAACTGAGGAGAAAAAGAAAGTTGGATGGAGAACTAGAAGGAGACCTGAGGAAGCCACATGGAGCAGCAAGCATGTGATGAAGAAACCAGGGTTGTTTCCTGACCCTGGACTGGTGAAGGCAGATGTGGGTGAGAGACCTGCAGGGAGGTGACTATGGCAGTGTTTATATTGATTTTGATTTTGCTCTTTTCCTCCCAGACTTGTCTGGCCATTTCTGACCCTTTTCCATGGGTTCTTTAGTCTTACGGCAGCTTTCAGGCCTTCCTTTGGGCCAATCCCTTTTGGGTGGACTTTTGCCCACGAGGAGATGGGTAGCTTCAGATGTTTGAGTTAGACATTACATTCTTTGTCTTCTGTATTGTATACTCACTATACTAAAGTCCCTCTTCATTAAAGTTTTATATGTTTTGTCTTGACACGGCAAATGGCAGAACCTACTTAGAACAGGCAGGTTTGGGGCTTCAGGGGTGCCCTCTCCCTGCCCTGTAACAGGTTTGGTGTCCTGTAACATTTAGATCATACCAGTGGGGTGGTCACAAGAAAGTCTAACAGTGGAAGCTTCTTTCAACCCGGATCTAGGCTGGAATGGAAGTTAAGTTCCAGGAAAATCTAACTTTGGGGCCCTTGTCCTCAAAGCTCCTCAGATGCTAGAAAGTAAGCAGACAGGACACCCCAACAGGCTGGAGGACAGCTGGCCCCAGCTCTGCTGGGGGTGCTCACACCAGCCTCCCAAAACAAGGTGTGACTCTTGCCCTCACAGACTTAAAAGGAGTCTTGTCCAAGCTTAGAAACCCTTCTTCTTTTTTAAAGATTTGTTTATTTGTGTATGTAAGAACTAGGCTACAGGCCAGAGGTGCAGGGAATGAGTCTTCACCAGAGACAGAGTGGGGAGCAGAACAGGCAGACTGACTGAAATACACTACTGAGGAGAGCAGTGGAGGGGACAGGAGAGGTCTGCTGTGCCATGTGGGTCAGCTCCCTGGCTGGGGATCAAACTCATGCTGCAGTGGCTGCGGGCAGCCTCATAGTGCTGTGCCTTAACTAGTTGCACCACCAGGGAAGGCGCTAGAAACACTTCTCTTCCCAGTACTCCAAGTGGGAACACAGGAGACCAGCCCTAAAGCATGCTTTTGAGGGTCTTTGTGCCTCAGTTTCCTCATCTGTGAACCTAAGGCTGCTTTGCAAAAGGATTCAAGGGACGAATTCAGTCACTATCTTGGATGGCCAAGACAGCAATAAGGCCAAAAATGTGTGATGTCAAAATGAACCTACATACATCTTTCTGTTGCTCCCAAACAGCTCATTTTTATTCTAGAAAGAGGGCTGATTCTCAAGTGGACCTCTTATAGGGCAGCTGGCAAGTATCTGAAGAGCTGAGTGGCTACGTCCATCTCAAAGGGTTGAATGAAGCAGATGATGAGAGACCATTTATAGACATAGGGTAGTTGAATTGCTTCAAGATTTTCTGTTTATAGGCTCAGACTCCGAATGGAGGGTGTGGGGGGAGGCCCAATTTCTGCCTCATAATAGCAGACCTCATGTCTCAAATTCAGACCCTCCCTCCAGAGGGGTGGGGGAGTGCCCTGGGGCTCCTCCTGGCTGGGCTAGGTTCCAGAGCCCCTCCCAGGGGAGCTGCATTCCAGACCCACCCCTTCCTTTTCTTCCCCAGCCCCTCCCAGTCATCCCATTCCCTGCACATACCTGCCACTCCCACTTCTAGATAGATCACAGGGCCCAGAATCCCAAAAGCTATTCTGTAAGAACTTCCACTTGACTCTTTTTGGAAACATGCACATACGCACATACACACACACACACACACACACACCACCACCACCCACCACCATGTCATCACTACTCCGCCTTCCCCAGCAGAGCAATAGGAAAGTGGTGAAGTTGAGACCCACAGTCCAGAGCAGCACTGTCCAGGAAAGTCACATGTCATTTACAATGTCCTTGGTGGCCACATGAGAAAAGGAAAAATGAAGCATGTATATGTTAATGTCCCTACGTTCTGTTTTAACCCAATATATCTGGAATATACCATCTCAACGTGCAATCATTCTAAGAACATTATTACTGTTAACAGGTACAGGTTTCATGGACTCCGCCCCTACTCCAGATGCTGCAACTCCAAATCCCATCAGTACCAAGGAGAAGCACGCCGGCACGTGAGGGGGGAGCTGAGCAGCCAGGTTGGGATAAAACCGGACATGTGGGTTCTACGGGGAGACCTGGTGGTTCGCAGCTGATCGTTTTGGCTCTCAATTGGTTTTCAGCGTGCCGGGGGAGTCAGAGTCAGCAGAACTGGTAGGACATCCTAGTTAACCTGTGTTTCTCTCCCTCTTTCCCTGGGTTATTCCTTTACCTTTCTCCTTATAAATAAATCCATTATTTAACCTTTGAGTGTGTCCATAATACGACTGAATCGTAAGCGCACGGGTGAAGACCCACAGACAGGCAACCCAATTCACATTGGGGTGCCCTGTAACATTACTACAGTATTCTTTACATTTCTCCTCATTCTAGTAAAGCTTCACTCTTGGGCTAGAGCTGCAGTGTGGGAAGACACACGCCCAAGGGAGAGGTGCCTGGCAAATGAGGGGTGGGCAGGACGCCCTGTGGCCTGCTCCTCACATCCCATCAGCCCCTAAGCATCAAAGGGTCTCTTAAACCCGCCTCTCTTGGGTGGAAGAGCCTTGCCTCCACATAGCTGCTTCCCTTGAGTGCCACACTAGCTTTCTGGGACCATGTGGATTCCCCCAAGGATCCTTGTACCTTCCGGACACCCTGCGTCTCCTTCAGGAGTGAAGAGCCAGCCATACAGGAGCTGGAGGCCACAGCTTTCAGGGTGTGAAAGAAGGACACCAGGGTCTTCTTGACCTGAGATGCCCGGTGAGCTGCTCACCCCCTCAGGACCCTGCAAGGGGCTGTACCCAGAGAAGCTCCATGGCATTCTCAAGGGGGCTCGAGACTTCCGAAGAGAAAAGTCTTCCTGGGCCCCTGGCCTCGGCCACCCTCTGCCACCCTCAGCGTGTGGGGGGACTGCTTACCTTCCTTCAGCATCCCCACTTTGAGGCATTTCATGAAGCGGCAGGCCTGACAGGACTTGCGTCTCCGTTTTGTGATCTCACACTCATTGGTGGCTGGGCAGCTGTACTCGATGTTCCCTGTAACCAGACACAGAGTTGCCAGAGGCTGGAGGGCAAGAAACGGCCAACCCCCTCCCTCCAACCCACACACACACAGTCCCGACACACATACAGCCCTGGGGTTCTCAAGGTTCTCCAAGTAGGTACTCTGAAGTACTTGTCAAAGTGTTTCCAACCCTCCTACACACTTC
>NW_004567114.1:19605397-19631712 GCF_000260355.1 Condylura cristata
GGGGGTGGAGTGGGGAATGGGATCAAAAATGGTGGGGGGAGGGAAACGCACTGGATTATGGTGATGCACATGGGTGATTTGGTGATGGGAAGCCCAAGGGGATTGCAACTGAGATGGAAAAAGGCACAAATGATGTAAAAATAAACTATAATAATAAGAAAAGTTGTAAAGTGCTACTGTTCCACGTGAGTGGGTGGTTCCAGGAGACACTTCACCACAAGAGGGAATTCACGTTTCATTTCCTGTGGTGCCCCTAAAGTGGTTATAATGACAACCTTACGCCAAGCTCTCTGTGGGCTGTGCCCCCCACAAGATAAAAGCGGGTGCCTCCCACCCACTGCCAGTCACGTGAGATCCACACAGAAGCACACGAGGGAAACAATGATATTGAGTCCTCATCGGGGTTCCGTGATGTGGGTGCTGACACCACGCTGTGGAAGTTCGCAGTGGTTCTGTCAGTGTAGACAGGCGGGTATTACTGGTACCCAACCTTCCAGCAGTCCTTGGAGGACACTGTTCTTTTATGGGTCTCTTCCTGGAAGGCTCACAGTGTGGTTAGGACATGATGGGGCTGCCTTTCTTATTGAATAGGTGGGTCCCTCATTCTCAGTCCTCATCAGTCTACACCCATCTCACACACCTGGTAAAGTACCTGGAAGTGAAAGGAAAGGCAAGTGGGGAGGCAAAGAAGGGTTCAAAGGCAGGTAAGAGGCACAGACCACACAGGGTGCCTCTTCATTTTGTCCTTGGCCCATCTGTCTGTCTGAGCTTATGGTTTCCAGAAAACAGACTGTCTAAGCTAGTGCTAAGTCCATGTCCACCGCACCCAGATGCCTACCAGATGCCAGAGGGGGTTGGGGAGAAGTGATGCCCAGATGCTGCGCAAATCCCCCTCCTTGGGCCCAGGAACATGCTCTGAGGCAGGGGTGCTCGGGGACCCACCTCACCAGCGTCAGAAAGGCCCGCTGGCTCTGGGTGGCCCGCGCTGCCATCTCTGGGTCGCCCACGCCGCCATCCACGTTACAGGAGTACCATCTACCTTCACCTACACCGACTGTGCACAATCTGCATCAGCTCAATGACCCTCAGAGGCGGGCTCATCTGTGCCCCACTTCACAGCACTAAGTCCTAAGACTTGATGGGGAGAGATGGGGTTTACCCAAAGTCACACAGAGCCCCTGGTTCCCCCAGCACCCCAAAAGGAGCTTGGGGAAATCACAGGCCTCCGTAGCTGACCCAGCAGCTGAGGCTGTCAGGTGGCATCTAAAAACCTCCAACAACTGGATTTTCTAAGAATGAGCGCAACAAAGTACGCTGACGTAATGAAATCACAGAGACAGAGGGCGGCACTGAATTTAGGTCACTTCGACTTGTGTGGCTTCTTGGGAAATGACTGCAATCATATAATCATGGCAAAATCAAAACAAACAGAAGAGAGAAAACACATTAACAGTCACCCAAATCCATGTTGGCTTAAGAAGCCTCTAGAATTTGGCCCTGATCCCCGCCCTGCCCCTCTGGCCAGCCTCAACCCCCCACTGCTATGCCCTGGACGCCTCCCTCCCGCCTGGCCTGCCGAATCTCACATCCATGCAGGTAGATGCTCCTCTCCCCGCTCCAGTCTGTGTCCCCCTCCTGGACCAGAGCCTCTCTGACGTCAAGTGCCAGCACACAGTAGGTGCTCACTTTACACTCAGGACCACCACTAGGAGCTCTCGCTAGAAGGAGCTGTCCACTTGGCACATGTTTGAAAGGTCACCCAGGCCCCTCACCCAGGTCCCCAGAGTGGCAAAAGGTATCAATACCCGGTGCTATCAAGACGGCTGCTGAGCTGGGGTCACGATGCTGCCCAGGCTGCTGCTCCCTCCCCCAGGTAGTTGGTCTGACAAGGGTCAAAGGCTTGAACGAACCGCTGACCAAAAGGGCAGCATGGCTCCCTGGTACTTCCCCACTACCTCCTCAGGCCCGACAGAGCCGGGCATATAAAACACCCCGAGCCTGTACACTGGGCCCAACTTCCCAGGCCCCCGCTGGGCCTGCGAACCTCGCCCGCCAGGAAGCGTAGTAATAAAGCCTTCCTCTCCCACTTCTGTCTCCTTGCCTACTCTATCAGTGGGATCTCACAAGGTTGAATCTTGAATTTTCCCAGCAACCCTGAAGGTCAACATCCCTTTCTCCATCTCACAGATGACAAAGAGCAAGGGCGTGAACCCGGGCGGTGTGCTTGCGGCCACAGCGCAGGGACTGGGCGAGCTCTCAGGGCCCACCTGGTCACCAGGCTGCCTGGGATGGCACTGGCCAGCTGTCAGCTCACTGGGCTCAGCAGGGCAGCTGCCTGCCACTCCTCACAGGAGGATGGAGCTCAGATTTCCCGGCTTGCCGCTTAAGGGGGGTTTGAAGTGTCTGCTGATTTGACCCCTGTACGCTCCAGGGCAAGAGGACTTAACTTTAATAAGAACTCATGCCATGTTCTTGAACGTGTGTGAGTGTGCACGCACACACACGAGACAGATATTTACTTTTGTTCCTTTCAATTTGTTTTATGGCTCTAGCGGCTGGCTGCCAGCAAAGCCAGGCTGGTGGCCTTGCCTTGTAATTTCTGTAAGTGCCTCGTGATAGTGATGAGATTAATTCATCAGCATTCCCAAGGCTTCCAGGGCAGTCTGGGGGTTCTCGGGGGCTCAGTCCCCACCAGCTGATGTATGGCAGGTTAGGACAGGGTCAGCAACAGCTGGCACAAAATTGGGGCTCTAACCTGGGAGTGTGGCCAGTATAGACAGAGGCAGGCTTCACTCTGGCAAGTCACCTAACTGCACTGGGCCCCAGTTTCCCTACCTGGGAACAGACACAGTCCATTCCCAGCCCATAAAGCTGGACGGGGCTCAGTGAGGCGAATGCATTGGCAAGCAAGTGACCGAGCCCCAGGCAAGGCTGCTGGAGTAGAACACCCAGAATACCCAAACCTAGTATTCTTTCTAGGTGTCAGACCTGAGACTATCACCCATCGGTCACTTAAGAACTTGAAGACCTCCTCCCCCCCCTCCCCCCCCAGATTCTCTCGGAGCTAACCCTCAGAGCTGACAGTGCCCTCGGAGGCAGGAGCATGGTGAACCTGCCCTGGGTTTCTGTGCGAGCTCAGGGCCAAGGGAAATCCCCACTGTCAACTCTCTTTCATCCAGTGCCCAGGAGGAAATCCCAGTGCAGTCTGTCAGTTGTCCCTGAACAGCTGCAGGGCTCCGGGATGGGGGCTGCTGAGCTTAGACAAAGGGTTCTTGGGGAACCCCCAGGTTCAGAGGCTGCTGCCTGGTGTCAGAGCCTGAACGGCCTGGCGGCTGCCGTGATGAAAACCAGGCAGCTGCTCCTTTATCTCCTGGAGGACGGGCTGTTCCCTCACTTCCACGGGGCCCACTGTCCCGGGCTCTCTGCCCTTCCCTCCTCCCCCACCGGCTGCATGGTCTCACTCAGGACACTCGCTTCTGGCTCCTGCTGTCACTGGCAGGACACACTGTCTGTGCCCCAGCCCCTCCCAGACTTCTGCCTGACGGAGGTTCACGTCCATGAAGCCCTCCTCTCCTCACCCACCCCACGTGCCCCTTACTGCACTCCTTGTCTCAGAGAAGGGGGCCACAGCCAGCTCCTGCCAGGTCAGAAACCGAGGTGGCACCTGAAATTCCCGTTCTTTCCTCCCAGATCCCTTCCTACTGTCTCAGCATTTCCTCCTCCCCCTTCCCCTTCTGCCTCAGCGCCGACCCTCAACATCTCCTGCTTCAAATCTAATGTAACAGTCTCGTCTCCATTTTCCTTTCTAATCAATGCATTCCCCAGGATGCTGCCGGAGGATGATTTTGTAAATATATTTTGTTATATATATATTTTTTTTCTTAAAGATTTATCTATTTATGCATGCAGAACTGGGGTACAGGCCAGAGGTGCAGGGGTGGTGAGAGGCTTCACCAGAGACAGAATGGGGAGCAGAACAGGCAGATCCACGAAGTACACTGCTGAGGGGAGCAGCGGGCGGGTCATGAGAGGTCTGCCGCCATGTGGTCACCTCCGGGGCTGGATCCAACTCACACTGAAGCCTCTGTGGCAGTGCTGTGTCCCAACCCATTTCACCACCAGGGAGGGCCTCATATATATCTTTTTTTACATCTTTTTTTATTTTTGTACAATGTATGCTTTCTCATGTCCATTACAGTTCGCAAAATTCCCACCACCAGTTCACCCTTGTACCATCCATCACCACAGTCCCTTGTGCTCTTCCCACCCTGTTTTGATCCTCCTCCCCTTTCTCCCCTACTGCAGAATGTCTCTGGTTAATAGCGGTCTGTTGACCTGGATATTTACTTTATGATGATTACTTTTTTTTTTCTTGACCCCTTATTTGGATCCTCTACAATCCTCCTAAGAGTGGAACCATATATTTTGCTTTTTTTTTCTGACTTATTTCACTGAATATGATCCCTTTGCTGGAAGAACATGAATAGCTTTTCTTTGCAGAGCCTTCCAGTGGCCTCGGAGTTAAGTCTCAGCGCTATCACTATGCCCTGAGTTCGATCCCCACCCAGGGAGCTGACCCACATGGCACAAAAGATCTCTTCTCACCTGCTGCTCCCCTCAGTAGTGTATTTCAATCTATCTGCCTGTTCTGCTCCCCACCCAGTCTCTAGTGAGTCCTCTTACTGCCCCCATTCCCCTTCTTTTTTGTAAAACAAAAAGTTTTCCTTTGAGAAGCCCTAAGGGCCCTAGGCCTCACCCAGGAGCTTCCAGCACCTGCCTGCCCCAAGGCCACCTGAGGGCAGCCAGTAGCAAGGACTCAGAAGAATGAGTAGGTAGCAGAGCACTCCAGACAAAGGTAAATCATTTGTTCTGTAGAACCTCAGAAAGCTTTGGTACTGGAGACTGGAGGGAAGGTAGAAGGTGGAAAAAGGGTTGGGGCTAAAAACAGGGAAATCTGTTGGAACTCTCTATAGCAGTTTATCAAAATACCATTTTGTTCAACACCATTCCATTGTAACACTGATAAGAAGGGGAAAAGGGTCCAATCAACACTGAACCAAATTATTGTCCAAAGACATGGTTTCATTTTATATCATTTCATTTAAAGTCACAATTTCCAAGAACCTCACTGTATTTATTAAGTGCTCAGCTACCCAGATCCTCATTCCCACTCCATGTAGCCACCAAGTATCTTCCCACAGTCTGCAAAAGAGATGTCAATTTAATCTCTAAAGAATCTAAGTGAAGTTCTGGATTCAGGGACTCCTGGTTCAGAACTGAAGCAGGGAAGGTGAGGCTGAAAAGAGGAAGACTTAAATATTGCACACCATCCCCCAAGGCCACCCCCAGAATTCTAACAGCTAGAGGCATACTCCACCCTCCCCACCTGAGGAGAGGAATGTGTAGGATTTTTCTCTGGAGGAACAGCAATCTGAAAGAAAACTATCCGATAAAGAAGAGCTAATGGAATGTTCTTCCTACACCTATTGAATTCTTGTCCACCCACCCTAGTTTCCAAAAAGCTTTCATCCCAGTCTGCATTTAAGTGAGTCAAGGATTTTCAATGCATTTATGGAAAGTTTTCAATATAAGAAACTAATCAAGGGCCTCCCTGGTAGTGCAGGAGGTTAAAGTCTCAGCAGTATCAAGCTATTTCCAGCCAAATCAATCCAGCCACATGACACAGCAGACTTCTGTCTTGCCCACTGGTCCCCTTACCGGTGTATTGCAGTAGATCCCCACTCTATCTCTGGTGAATCCTTTCACCCCACCCCCACCCCCATACTTCTGGCCTACACCCCAGTTCTTGTTGGCATAAATAAAAGTAAATCTTAGAAAAAAAAAACAGGGGTAGGAGAGATTCATGGAAGTAGGAGAAAACCAGGGCAATGTGGAAAGCAAAAACAAGTCTCAGAAAGCAATGATGAATATAATGTCACCTTGAGGAGAAATATTGTATCTATGAAACAAGAACAGAATGCAAGAGAAAAGAGTGTAAGATGAAATTCAGAGAAATTAAAAATATGAAAGCCACACACACACACACAAAATCCCAAAACATTACTAAGGCACTATTTTAGAATGGCAGACAAGATCAAAGAGCTGGAAAACAGGCTAGAAATACGTAAGAATTACATCTGATCAAATACAATCTGATCAGTGGTTGGTTCAATATCCATGAGTCTTTGAAAGGGAAAAGCAGAGGAAGAAGGAAAGAGGGAAGGGATGGAAATTTCTAACACCTGAAGAATATGAATTTGCAGACCAAAAGGTTTGCTAAGAGCCCAGAAGAAAGTCTGATACGAGATCTGGACAAAATCACATATGGGCAGAACAAATAAGAGTTGGGGAGGGGAGAAAGGGGAAAGGTGGGGCTATAAATGGTAGCACCAGGGCCTCTGGGTCTCGACAGTGGCAGTGGTCACAGGGATCTACACAGTAACCAAACTACACAGAAGAGCACACCCGATCCACGTAAGACCTGAAATCTGAAAACAGTTGGTGGATTCAATCTCCTGCTTGTACCACTGTTCTATATACAGGATGTTACCCTGGGTAGAAGGCATGCAGCCGCCCTCTGCACCATTACTGCATGAATTCACAACTTCCCAGGAATCTACTACTATTTGAAAACAAATAAATAATAAGATCTACAACACGCAACATTTTTTTTTTAATTATCCAATTTCAATTAGTGAAAGCAAAAGTTCTCAAAACTTTCAGGGAGAGCACAAATTAAGCCAAATACAAAGGATCAAGACTGGCCCCCATATCCCCATATCATAAACGCTAAGGGAAACCCCCTTTGCATGCACACTTGAGCAAGTTCATGTGTACACACACACACGTGTACTCCCTGCTCGTCTTTCTCCTTAGCCCTCATCACCTGGCTCATTTATTTACATTGCCTGTTGTCTCTGTTCACTGCAGTTTCCTAGGAACTATAATTACGTCCTGGAAAGAGTGAGACACTGTGTTTTTTCTAAATGCAGGAGGAGTTCAGCTTCCAGCAGCACTAGGAGCTACCAGACAAGCAGCAGGAGGCTCCACATTTTTGGGGGGTGGGGAGAATAATTTTCAATAGAAACACCAACCAAGTGATGGTCTGAAGCTAGTGTGGGGGTTTGAAGGACTGAGTGTTTCTGTCACAGACCGCCCGCCTGGGCGTATGTACTTCCCCCTAAGAGAACAACGGAAGGGATCAAGCAGGGAAGAGGAGGATCCAAAAGGCAAGAGAAGAAAGTCCAGGAGAAAGTCAAGGACAAATCAAGGAGGAATTGGCTGGAGGCAAATAGATTTAACTAAGATTGTGATGTTGCCAGTAGCCAGACTTGAACTAATGTGTTGGGGCTATTGCTTCCTATTCCACAAGTCAAGAAACAATGTCAAAATTGCTAAAGTAAATAAGAAAAAATAGTTTTCTTAGACCCATAAGTAAAGAGAGAAGGTGGGAAGACCACCTTCTCATAAGATTTTTGCTTCTATTCTACTCTTAAAGCTATAAGCATGTGTCAATTTGATAAGAGTTAAACATTTAATTTAAAGTTTAACTCTCAGAAATCATCCAAGTCCTCCTCACTGTGTAAAGACTGGAATTTAATCTCCAGGAAAGTTCCTCCCAGGCCTTTAGTATCTGACCAACCCAGCCAAGTCTCCCCCCACTTGGGCACCCAGTTTGCAGGCCGTGGAAGCTACTCTGAGCCCCGGGCCCCTTCATGCTCCCCTCTGCCTCGAACTCCTCCTGGCAAATTCTTCCCTGTTTGGCCTGGGCTTTTACCTGGCTGCCACAGTGACACCTCCTTCCCTTCTGTTCCAGGTAAGCCGTCTGTTGTTTCCTGTCTGTCCTCACAGGTCTCAGGCGCTATCCCCACCCCTTGCAACCTGAAAGCGACTAGCTCAGTGTCCCCTCGTGGGAACGTCGCAGGCTGTCCTCTCCTCTGAACCATGCACTCACTGGGATTAGAGGTTGTTAGGGCTTTCATACTTTGTACAGGGCTTGGTACTTGAAAATATATCCCTTGATCAAACAAATAAATATAAAGCAAGAACCTCCATCCAGAGATTCTGAGAATGCAACAGCATCTATCCCCACTTCTCAATAACCACCACAACTTGGGTTCTCTCATGCCAGGGTCCTTCCTGATGCAGCAGTCACCATCACCTCCTCTTAAATCCCACTCCTCGGGCCCTCCCTGGTGGTGCAGGGGGTTAAAGTGCAGCACTATGAAGCTATTGCAGCCGCTGCAGCACGAGTTTGATCCCTGACCAGGGAGCTGACCCATATGACACAGCAGACCTCTCCAGTCTCACCCGCTGCTCCCCTCAGCAGTGTATTTCAGTCGATCTGCCTGTTCTGCTACCCACTCTGTCTCTGGTGAATCCTCTCACCGGCCCCCACCAACACCTCTGGTCTGTACCCCAGTTCTGTATGCATAAATAAATAAATCTTTAAAAAAAAACCCACTCCTTGGTTCGATCTCACCTACCCCCAACCCGGTTCTCAGGCTCAGTGGGTCTGCGGTAAGCTGGGAACCTGCATCCCTTCACGCTCTCAGGTGAAGCTCAGGCTCTGGTCTGGAGGCCAGTTTTGAACTGCTCTAGGTTTCCAGAGAGATGCTGCACCACCTCTGACCACGTCGATATTTGTCATATCGAACCGAACATGCTTGCGCCAGTATTTTACACACCACCAAGGAAGAAAGCAAATAGCCCACCGAAGTGTGAAGGGGCCTCCTGCCACCTATCATTTTGGTTTTCTTATTAAGAGACTTCTTGACATTTATTTTGATATAAATTTTCACCAAAGAGCATTCTTGGGCACACATAAGAGAGAAAATGTAAGATAAATAAACTGGTGGAGACCTTGCTAAGTCACCGCCCGATGCACCTGGATCATCTGCAGGCCTGTTTGCCTCTCCATGACACGTCCTCTGTGCCCAACGAGGAGCTGGCATGCTGTGTTCACCGCGGTCTCGGGCTCCCCTCCACGGTACGCGCCCCTTCCCACGAGTCTGCATGTGCACGGAAAGCAGGGACACCCCACATCCAGAGAGGTTATACTCGGAGACAGCTTTTCTCGGAGCTGATAAAACCTGGGCTCCAGCTGACTCCCCTCCTTTCCCAGGGTCCTTCGGCCACCCTCCCTCTCCTCTCCTCTTGGGAGCTTCCCAGATCAAGTTCCCTAGGAGGGCATACAAAATCAGATTGCCCCCCACCCCCGGTTCTCAGGTTCAGGGGGTCTACAGCAGGTAGGCTGGGAACCTGCATCCCTTCACGCTCTCAGGTGAAGCTCAGGCTCCGGCCCCGGGGCCACACTTTGAGAACTGCTGCTCTAGAAGGTTTCACCAAACCCGTTCAGGTTCCACTCGGGTTGTGGGCCCCTATCTCCAACTCTCCGAGGTAAGTCCTGTGAACCCACCAGACTCGACTCATCCCAAACATTATCTACATCCCACCCCCAACCTACCCGCACGCCTTCATGGGCACAAATTTTGTCTCTGGGCTTCTTTCCCCTAGTGGCCTGGCTGTCTCTCTAGTGGCTGCAACTAGAAATGGAAGTCTGTCTCACAGTAGGATCACCTCCTCTTTCTATTACTCCACTTTATACTCTTATATTAAATCCACTTTCCAAAGTTTCTCAGGCTTCGCCTCCCCTTTCCCAATTCAGATGTCTCTACGTGGCCATTACCTGGATCTCTTGACTGAACTGTTTAAATCACCTCCTACCTAATCTGCCTGCCCATACATGCTCCCACTTCTAGAACGTTCCCTATCATTGTTAGAATCATCTTGCTAATTAAAAAAGGAGTTTTTGGGCCCTCCCTGGTGGCACAACAGGTTAAAGCACAGCACTATGAAGCTGTCTGCAGCCACTGCAGCACCGAGTTGGATCTCCGGCCAGGGAGCTGACCCACATGGCGCAGCAGACCTCTGACCCGCCCGCTGCTCCCCTCAGCAGTGTACTTCGTCAATCTGCCTGTTCTGCTCCCCAGTCTGTCTCTGATAAGTATTCTCATCTCCTGCACCTTTGGCCTGTACCCCAGCTCTTGTATGCATTAAGTAAATAAATCTTTTTTTTTTATGAATAAAAGAAAGTAAAAGACTAAAAGAACTGGAACTTATTCTTCCTCTCACTCAGCACCCTGCAGACAGCAAACTGTGCAGGTTTAACTGACTCTTGCATAGAAGCAGAAACTGAGGAGTAGACCCAAGTCCTGCCCAAGGTCAGCGCTGGCAGGCAACAGGGTGAGGGAGCAGGGCTGTGGACCCCCACCCACTCCAGGCTTTGTCTCTGCCTCCCTGGCTGTATCCCCAGGGATCCCAACCTCATTCTCCAGAACAAAAGGCCTGGAATCTGACCAAGGCAGGGGAACCCATCACTCGCCCCTGCCCCTCTCCTGTGGGAGTTCCCAGCAGGCCTGCACAGGCCCTGTGAGCAGAGCGAGTGCCGTTCCACAGCCTCTGTCTTCCCTGCTCCTTATCACCTTAAGTCTCAGACCCAGGAGCAGCTCCGAGGTCTCCCAGTGACCTGCTAGTCCCTGGGACTTGGGAACTTAGCGTGGGGTACAGGGTGAGTCACCCCCACACGGGCCGTGGTGGCCAGCAGCTTGCCTTCCTTAAGGGCTTCCGTTCCAGCCAAGAGCTCCAAGTGGCTCTCTCCACGCCGGCCTCCCAGCCCCTTCTCCTCCTTCCACTCTGCCCTGGCTTTGCACTCACACCTGCCTCACTGGCCTGCCCTTCTGGCCCTGAAGGAGATCTGCTGCTTCCGCTGCCCGGAAGCTAGCCCCAGGACTCCATGTGCATCCCCTGCCTGGACTGTGGAGCCCACCCCAGCCCTCTTTCTAAATCAGACACCCTCCTCAACCACCTCAGTCGCATCGCTGGTTCTCTGTCACAGCACTGTCTTGGACTGTCACTGTGCTTCTCACATGTTCTCATACTGTGGCTGCATTCCCCTTTCGGTGAGATCTACCAGCACAGGGGCCCCCGCGCCTTCCTCAGCTCCCTGCTCAACGGGTAGGACCCAATATTCACCCAACTGCTTCATGAGCTCAGAGGAAGGCAGAGATCTTCTTCAAATACAGCTCCACAGCAAGAGAGGCAGCTGCTTCATATCTGACCCTTTGTGAGCTTCTCACAAAGAGGGGTCCTATCAACCACGTTACACTGTACAGCACATTCCTTGGGGAAGACCCACTGTCTCCCAAAACTGCAACCAATACTAATCATCTGACTGAATCAATAAGGAAGGGGGAAGACATAAGTCGCGTTATTTCTGGAAATATGAATATGGCCTCCAGTGACAAAGGCTGAGTGTTGAAAGCAATGTAGTAACTGGCAGGTGTAGAAATCACAACTGTAAATGGACACAAATGCAGAACAGGCCCAGTGCTCTGGACACTGTACCTTGTGCTCAAAGTAAACACCTTAGGAGAGGGAACCCATCCACATCCATGCAACCTCAGTAAGATGTTGGAAGAGATGCCAGTGTGCTCCGATGTACTTTGTCAAATGACGGGAAAATTGACTCGGAGACGGCAAAGACTCTTTATCACAGTCATGTGAAAACTGGATGCACTATGTTTCACAAAATGTGAACAGAGTAACTTTCTCAAATAACAAGGATTTTTTGGACAGGACATAGCTGCGTTGGTGCTGGGAGGGAAAGTAGTGGGAGCAAGAAGAAAACTTAAAAGTAAGACCTGAGGTTCTGGCATGAACACTGGAGGAGTGAGCTGGGGAAACAAGAAACCCCTGCCAGCAGAGATAAAGCTTCTGTTCAGGATGTGCTGCTCTCTGGATGCTTCCAAGGACCCCACATGATTGTTCAGTAGGCGTTAAGGGAACAGTGTTCAGGGAGAGGTTGAGAGCAAGAGCCACGGTGATTCATTCTAGGGGTAACTGAAACTACGGGCAGGTGTTTGGCATAAGGGAGGTCAAGAACTAAGAGGGGGGACACTGGAAGCTGAAGGTTAAGGAAGCTGCAGGGGTGGCGAGAGGCTTCACCAGAGACAGAGTGGGGAGCAGAACAGGCAGACTGATGAATACACTGCTGAGGGGAGCAGCGGGTGGGTCAGGAGAGGTCTGCCGCACCATGTGGTCACCTCCTGGGGCAGGGATCAAACTCATGCTGAAGTGGCTTTTAGCTGTGCTTCAACCAGCTGTGCCACCAGGAAGGGCCCAAGTGTTTATTTTTTTTTTTTTTGAGGCGGAGATAGAGGTATTTAAATGCTGGTGGAAAGTAAGTGCTAGTCAGTGGAAGAACAAGATCAAACAGGAGGTGACAAGTGGAGGGTCTCTGGGAGTAGAGAGGAGATGGAGCCAACTTCTGGGAAGAGCTGATTCTGCAGACAAATCTTCCAGCACTGAGCTGGAAGCAAGAATTCAGTGTTTAATCACCAAAAGAGAAAGACCCTGTGGGTGTGGGAGTGTGGGGAGCGTTGGGAGGAGCAAGCTAAGGGACTTCCCATCTGAGAACTTGTCGTGTCCCTACAAACAGGAGGAAGGTCACTGCTGGGAATGAGAGCAGGCAAGAGGGTGGAGGTTTAGGGGTAGAGTGGCCCCCACACAGATTCCCCCAAAGGCCACCTCATTACTTTGGTCCTCATCACCACGACTCCATCACCATGGGGTCAGGGTCAGGGTCCAGAATGTGGCACTCAGCCAGGACCCAGCCACCAGAGGAGCCAGCTCCCAGGGCCAGGCCCACAGGGCTGGGTCAGGGCTTGGCTCTGGGCTTGGCTCTCAAGTACAAGAATTGATCTATGTAACGTGCAGTCTGCCTGACCAGCAAATTCACTCCAAGCAAAAGCCCTAGAAGGGAACTAGATCCAAATCAGAAAGATGTTAATCAGATAAATTGAATAGTTTAATCACATCCGGCTGAGCCCAGCGAACTCCCTTTCTTAGGGGTGGGCCTTGGCCAAGTCTGCCTTTTTTTTTTTTTGCCTCCAGGGCTAATCAATCTTCAATGGGAACATTTTTTTTCCCTTAGATATGCTAATAAACTCAGAGGGGCTGTGGGTTATTATCTCCTTGGGGTGGAGTCATGCACTCCCTTCATGAAGGTGCCTTCTCTACCTCTGAGCTGATTTATTTTGATGTCACCAAACTCCCAGCACTGACAACAACCCCCCTTTCACAGCACAGAATCACACAGGCAGAGGTGAAATAAGCACTTAGCATGCAGTACAGGGGTTGATTTTAAGGACCCCTGTGCCCCTAGGACAGGGGGCTCCCACCCACCTATATCCTCAATGTTGTGGAACAAGGGAGTACAATTTTTTTCTGTAAAGAGCAAGGAAAAAGAATTTTAGGCCTTGTGGCCAAGAGCTCCATATCACCAGGACTCGTCTGGGCACCAAAACAGTCAGACGAGGTGCAGAGAAACAGGTGTCTGTTGGTCTGAAGTGATCTGAGTGTGAGGAGGGTGGGAGGCACCATTTCCAGAGCTTTCCAAACACATCCTTAGGCTCAGCTTAGTGCTAGCTGAGGACCTGGGCCAGTCTAGTCTCACTCAATCCTGAGGCTTGTCTCTGTGATTATCCAAAGACAGGTCGTATTTTTCCTCTCTATACTTTTCCTAATTTCCCCCAAACTTCTATTCAGAAACAACAAAATCGAAATCATCGTTAAAACAAAAACAATACTTGATAAAAAAAAAAAAAAGTAACAGAGCAGGGGCCTCCCTGGTAGCGGAAGGGGTTAGATATAGCACTTTCAAGCAATCACCAGCCACTGCAGCACAAGTGTGATCCACCCTCGCCCCAGCTGACCCACGTGGCTCAGCAGACCTCTCCTGACTCACCTGCTGCTCCCCTCAGCAGTGTATTTCAGTAGATCTGCCCATTCTGTGCCCCACTTTTTGTCTTTGGTGAATCCTCTCACCCCCCATCTCTGCCTGTACCCCAGTTCTTGTATGCATAAATATATAAAATAAATCTTAAAAAACAAAAACAGTTCTTAATAAATAAAAGTACCAGGGCAATCTCTCAGTCTTACAATTTCCTGTTACCTGTCCCTGGATTGAAACCTCTTTCTGATGATGAAAGTGAAGCTCTTCTTGTAACAAAGAGAGAAGAGCCATTCAGTTCTGACTGCACAAGACCTGCTGTTTGACTTCTGACTTCTAAGAAGAGATCATTATCCTATTCGGGGTAGCAAATAATTAAGACTATTTACAAAAGTCCTGAGGTCCTCCTGATTTGTTGAGGACAACATTCTCAGTAGCAGACCTCTGTTGAGGGTGCTGCTGGTTTTCTGGTCTACACCAGAAACTCTCTAGGCCATTAGGAACAAAGAAGCAATGATTCAAAAATTGACCTCCAATAAGCTAAAATAATGGTGACCTCACAAAACCATGCCCCAGGTTGAGGGGAAGGCTGCTATTTTTTACTCACTTAACGGCTTAAACATTTCATGCTTGTTTGTGAGATATCCAGAGATATTTGATTGGCTACGAGCCTGAGGGTTAGTAACCCTAGCTGAGGCAAGAGACTTGAACCAAATAAGAGAAATCGCAGGGCTTCCCCCCACCCATGGTGGCATAAAGGTAGTAGGAACCAGGATGCATATATTCACTGTCTTAGAGGTGAGGCCTGTGTCTGGTGCAAAAGGTACTCAGCAAATGTTTGCTGAAAGATGCTAGTATTATGGTTCCTTCGGGGGAGGGCAGAGGAAACTGGGGCCTAGCAGTATAGAACTTCTTTTTGCTCTTGTGCATTGCATGAATTCTTACGTTAATTTTTGAAAGGGTTAAGAAAGAAGTATTATGTATAGCTAAAAGAATTTAAATCCTGTTAAGTCATAATAATAACACCCTGCTTTACTTAACTATATGCAATGACAAAAATTTGCTCTGCAAGATGAAACAAAATTATGCATCATTTATCTTAGAAATAATAAGTCTCAAATAATCTTATAAAAGTGAAAGTAATAGTTGCCAATGTTTATTTAGTACTTCCCAGGTGCCAGGCAATATTCTAAGTGCTTTGATATATAGTAACTCGATCTCCTTAATCTGTTCTAGCACTTACCAAAGAGGAAACTGAGGCAGCATGCCCCAGGGCCTTTAGCCAGAAGGTACTGGATGAAACTGGCTGATCCAGGAGCCTGGGCGGTGAACCATCTCCCACATTGCCTTCACTAATATGTACATTTGGAAACATGGCCAACCCCAATGCGTTGACGGGTTTAATAAGTGAATGCTCTACTGAAGTCTAAACAGATAGGTGTTGAATGACTAGACTGAGAGTCTTGCCAGGGAAGCTCCGCTGATGCAGAAGATACTCAACAGCATTTGTTGAGAAGCTGGGGCCATGGCTCCTTCCGGAAAGGCACAGAGAAATGGGAGAGGGGATCTGGGACGACATGGTGGGGAAGTGGGGCAGGATCAGGGCAGGTATCCCCTGGGTTTTCCAGGGGGATGCAGTTTTGGTGCCAGTGTGTATGGGGGACGGGGGCAAGGGGGCAGGGAAGGACGGAACCAGCTCATTTCAATTACCTGAGTGAGCAGGACTTTCTGTCTATCCTACCACAGGCACCGAGAACAAAGGCTTAGTAGGTGTGCTTAGTAGGCAGCAGACAACGCAAGGAGCCAGTTCTTGACACACAGCCGGCTGAGTGCTAAGTGGCCTCTCCCTGTGGGACCCTGTCCTGTGAACTTGCTAACAGCCCTGTCCTTACCTCCACTTTATCTCTCCATAAAGTGGAGAACACCCACTCCCCCAGCCAGAGAAGCAGGCAGCCACCCTGGTGGACACCGGCCTGGGCTGCCCTGCAGATGCAGTGAAAAGGCTGAGGTCAGCTACCCCAGTGGGCCAGCCTACATGGCGGGGAAGCTGTCCCTTCCTTCTCTGCAGGCTTGACACAGTCACAATTTAGGAAATCACTCATTTCACTAGCGCAATTAAAGATTAAAACCAAGGCAACCTTCTCTATGTCCAGAGGCCTGGAATGGCAGGTCAACAGATGCTCTTCCCCTTGCACGCTATACCAGGCACAGGCATACCCCTGGGGAGGCATTTGGTGCAGCATGGTGGAGGGGACAGGGGTACAAAAACAGGTCAAAACTTAGCCACTCTCCCAGAATGCGAACCTCTAGGAGGCAGAAAGGGGCCCCATTGAATCTCTGCTCCAGCGGAGCTCGGCCTGGAAACCACTGGGCTCCTGGTGGCTCCTCAGGCCCAGCGCGCTGGGAGCTGCACCGGCCCTGGCACCCAGGCCCGCCCGCCCGCCTGCCCTCCCACAGCACCGCACTCACCTTGAATGGTCCTCTTAAAGAACGCCTTGCAGGCCTCGCAGGAGGCCACGCCGTAGTGGTAGCCAGAGGCAATGTCCCCACACACCAGGCACAGACGCTTGGGGATGGCGTTGAGCATGTACTCGCACTTGATGGCCGAGTCCTCCATGATGCCGCTCGCACAGTCCTCGTAGCTCTTGCGACACGGGGTCCCTCCCAGCCCGGCGCCCGCGAACATGGGTGGCGAGTCCAGACCGTTGGCGTGGGCGCCCAGGGCCAGGCCGAAGCCGCCGCTGGCGTCGGAAGAGCCGCTGGGGCTGTGGTGGCTGAGCGCATCGATGCCCGAGGACGGGCTGGACGGCTCCGTCTTGATGAAGGAGCCGCAGCTGGAGCCCAGGTGCCGGTCGTCTGCGGACATTCTGTTCAGCAGCCTGCGGACAGAGGGCTGGAGGTGAGCGCCCAGGGCGTGGTGGGCCAGGCACCGCCCCGGGGATTAGCTGGGGCTCTGCACGTGGGCGGGGCGCTGCGAGGCCTCGGGGCTATAGCAGGGAGATAAAATGCTGACGGTGAAGGTCAAGTGGTCGAGACACTGCACAGCCCCAGAACAGGTGTCTGGGGTTGCCACCTAGAACCTTCTGGGCTCTCAAAGAAAACTACGTTTGATAAAAAAGTTCAGGTTAGGTCCTCCCTGGTGGCACAGCGGGTTAAAGCACAGCACTAAGAAGCTTAAGCCACTGCAGCACGAGTTCGATCCCCGCCCGGGAGGAGACCCAAGTGGCGCGGCAGACCTCTCCTGACCGCCCTGCTCCCCTCGGCAGTGTACTTCATCAATCTGCCTGTTCTGCTCCCCACTTTGTCTCTGGTTAAGCATCTCACCCGCTGCGCCTCTGGCCTGTACTCCAGTTCTGTAAGCGTAAATAAATCAATCTTAAAAAAAACAACAACAACAAACGTTAGCTTAGGCACACCTTTGTTTGCAAGCTGCGGGTTGGAGAGATGAGCAAAATGGTAACAATTTAACTAAAATCTTTGGTCTGGCTTCCAGGAAAACCATAATATTGATAGACCGAGTAGACTGAGGCTACAGTTGCCAGGCTCTGGATGAGACATGCGCAGTCCCTGGACCGCGAGACCGGCTTCACCTGGCACCAATGGAGGAGCACCAGATAAAAAAATGGCTAAGCTTGGAACGTTCCCGAATGTGGCCACCATGGACATGTGCTTTAACCCAGTGTACCACAAGGACATGGGGACCAGGGGTGCCAAGTCACCTGGCGGGGCCAGAGGCAGGGCTGCGAGGCGCTAGTCAAGATGGCTGCCCGTTGGGTTTCGCCTCTGGACCTGGGGGAGCTGGGGTTGGGCCAGGCCCCCCTCTCATTAGCCTTTCTAGCTCCAGCGCAGGCTGTTTCCACGTAGACTCTCTCCCCTCACAGAGGGCATGTGTCCGTCAGGCAGCAGGGGGCATCTTCCTAGCCCAGCTCCCTGGGCTCTTTAACCCTGTTTCCAGCTCCAAGTCCCCCTGCCTCGCCCAGAAAGTTGAGGGAGCATTCCTGACAGGACCATCACTGCCCCTTTGCCCAGAGCCACACTGGTGGGGGAGGGGGCGGTGTGAGAGCAGGCAGGGGTGTGGCCCGCCACCTCCCAGCTCTCAGGAGAGAGGGCTGCTGTTGGGGGGGATAAGAAACTCCAAGTAGGAGAAAGGGGGCGAGCTGTCAGGAACCCTCAGCTGCAGCCTACACCCAATGTAACAGGGTGGTCCCCAGGAAAAGGGGGAGTTCCAGGTTCCCTGCCCCACCCAGAAGGAGGGTGGTGCTGAGCAGAGAAAAGGAGAGAAGAGAAGGAATCTGAGGGAGAAGAAAGCAGGATGGAGAGCCAGAAGGAGACCTGAGGAAGCCACGGAGAGCAAAGGGAGACGTGAAGAAACCGTGTTTCTCTCTTTTATTTTTAAATATTTATTTACTTTTGCATATAGAACTGGGGTACAAGGCAGAGGTGCAGGGGCGGTGAGAAGATTCACCAGAGACAGAGTGGGGAGCAGAACAGGCTGACTGATGAACTACACTGCTAAGGGGAGCAGCGGGCAGGTCAGGAGAGGTCTGCCACACCCTGTGGGTCACCTCGGGGCGGAGATTGAACTCATGCTGAAGTGGCTTTGGCTTCTTAGTGCTGTGCTTTAACCCACTGTGCCAACCAGTGAGGGCCTCTGAGTTTTATTCTTGTCCTGGATTGGTTGAAACAGATGTGGGTGAGAGACCCGTGGGAAGACTGACTATGGCAGTGTTTATCTTGATTTTGATTTTGCTCTTTTCCTCCCAGATTTGTCTGGCCATTTCTGACACTTTTTCCATGGGTCCCGGCTAGAAGGTGCTTTAGTCTTGTGTTGGGCTTTCAGGCCTTGCTTCGGACCAATCCCTTTTGTGTATACTTTTGCCCACGAGGGGATGGGTGACTTCAGGTGTTGGATTTAGAAATTATATTCTTTGTCTTCTCTGTTGTATACTCACTGTATTAAAGTCCCTTTTCATTAAAGTCATATGTTTTGTCTTGATGCGGCGGATGGCAGAACCTACTTAGAGCAGGCAGGTTTGGGGGTTCAGTGATGCCCTCTCTTCCTGCCCTGTAACAGGAAGATGCCTCGCTGCTGGGAGGGCAGGGAGGGTCTCAGTGGAGAGGAGTCTACTGAGGCAACAGCCACGGGCTGCCCCAGTGGCCCTAAGAGGTAGTCCCTGTTTGCTGAGCAGCCCCTGAGGAAAGGCAAGGGGGTACCCTACACCTGTCAGTGCCGTGGGATGGGGCTTCCAGTGTCCCTGGCCCTACTAAGGATCTGGTAACTAACAGACCTCCCTCTCCCGGGGGGTGCACCAGCCATCTACACTCGAATGCGCAGACAGGGAACTCAGAGCCCCTAGACAGGTCTCATCAGAAGGGAGCTGCATCTGTAAACAGATAAAAGACGCGGGCGAGCTCCTGCTCTGAGAAGTGTGTTATCTCCTGGAATGTAGAGTTCCAAGACAAGGGCTCCTCGGACTCTTTGTTTCAAATTGTATGTTCCCGAGTCCCCCCAAGGCATCTCTCCTCCGAGCCCCAAGTTTCTCTGGCATCTCAGAGGGTGCTCAGCTTAGTCTTCCATGGGCCCTTTTACGTCTCTGACTCGTGTGTCCTCATCTCCCTGGGCTCCTCAAGGCCACCTGCCTCCCCCCAACCACTGAGGCCGTGGTGGGTCCTCAGGAATCAGCAGCAGCCTGCAGGATCTAGTCCAGGTGGAAGACCTGTCTGAGCAGACACTGCGACACCTGCACCTCTGGGTTACCTTCCAGGGGGCATCTTCCCCGGCAGGTGGAGGACAGCCTGGCCATGCTGTTTCCCACGTGAGCCCCTACCATTTGATGCTTTGAGCGCTGCAGCTCAGTGTCCCAGGGCCACTGTGATAAATCCTGCAGGGCTAAATGCTCCAGCCCCAAACTGATGAACTCTCCAGAGATTCTGGGAGATATACACTTGACATAAGCAATAATTATAGCAATAACTGATCAGTGAGTGTGTATTATATCTGCCTGCTTCAGATCTGTCCCTTAAAGGTACAAGAGACATGTTGCCCCGAGGAAGTAGGCAGAGAGTCCCTTCGGGGCCCAGGGGGAGAGTGGGCCACAGTTTCTCAACTGCTGCCCCAGCTTAGGCTCAGCCAACCCTGAAGGACATCCAAAGGCTTTCATCCCTCAGCCTTAGCTTCCTCTCCTGCCCTTCTCTTTGGTTCAGAAGGGCACAAAGCATTCTGCTGTAGTCTGCATAGCCAAGACACAGCCTGTCGGACTCCATCTCCAGTGGCTGAGGGGGATGCTACCAAAGGGGGATGTTAAGAAGGAAGCAAAGTTGACCTGGAAAATCTCCCTGGTGGCGCATGGGCTAAGTCCCAGCAGTATGAAGCTACTGCAGCACAAGTTCGATCCCCAGCCAGGGAGCTGACCCACATGGCACAGCAGACCTCTCCTGTCTCTCCTGCTGCTCCCCTCAGCAGTGTATTTCACTCGACCTGTCTGTTCTTCTCCCCACTCTCTCTGGTGAATCTCTCATCCTTCCACCCTACCCTACTCCCCCCCACCCCCCCGCCGCCACCTCTGTACTCCAGTTCTCATATGCATAAATATCTTTAAAAAAAAAAGTTGACTTTGGTAAAGAATAAAGTTGGTGTCTTAGTCCCAGCTGAGGGACTCTAACAGTCCCATTCCTGCAGCCCAACCTGGTCCATGACCATTATCTTTGTGCTTCCAGAATGTCTTTCCAGGGAGAGTTAACACAGATTTGAGGCACCTGCTATGTGCCAAGTGCTCATCAGATAACAGAAGATGATGGGCTTGGCCCCCAGCCTCAAATTCATACTCTCACAGGAAGGAGAGGCACAAACGTCGGAAGGTCTGACAGGTGTTCCCCGCGGTGCCCTCCCTCTGGCCTTGCTCCACACACTCATTCGTTTACCTACTCAATCACTTGTTCATTCCCTCGTTCACTTACTCATTCATTCAAATATGCAAACTGAATGGAGACCCTGAGGAGGACACGTCTTCTCTTCTGTGTTGAAAGTTCCTTCTAGGGGCCTCCCTGTTTGTGCAGGGGTCAGAGTCTCAGCGGTATCAATCAAGCCATCACCAGCCACTGCAGCATGAGTTTGATCCCCAGCCCTGGAGCTGACCCACATGGCACAGCAGACCGCTCCTGTCTCGCCCGCTGCTCCCCTCAGCAGTGTATCTCAGTAGATCTGCCTGCTCTGTTCCCCAACCTCTCTGGTGAATCCTCTCACCGCCTCCACAAACCTCTGGCCTACACCCCAGTTCTTGTCTGCATAAAAATTAAATAGAAATCGTTTAAAAAAGAAAGTTCCTTCTAGGCTCTTCTATGGAGCCCCCAGCTGGCCCTCTGCTGCAGGGACTGAATCAGACCAGTGGCCAGTCATCAAGCTCAGCCATATGCTGGGCACCATCGTACTGAATCCTCACAGTGGGCTGCAGAAACTATTATCCCCATTTACAGAAGAGAAAAGCTAGAGTCCAAAACCTGTCCCGGTCACCCTGGCGACAAGAGAAGCTGAGATTCAACTCAGCAGTTTGTCCCAGATCCCGGGCCTCAGGTCTTGTTTCCACAGTAGCCTGCTCCCTAGTGCCAGGCTTCAGAAAGCATCATGCTGGGCAGAGGCCCCATGGTGACCACCCACACAAATGCAGAAGGGGGCGCACACGCCCTGGAGCCTCCTCACCGGCATGCCTCGGTGTGAGAGCAGAGAACCCTGGGGCACCGAGCCCCTCCGGCAGGGGAGGTCAGGCACTGAAGAGGCCGGAACCTCCAGAAAACCAGCCTCTCCCTTGCCGTTCAAGACATCATTTGTTTATCCAGAAGTGAAATTCAAAGGAAGGACAGAGGGAAGAAAGTACAAGAAAAGAATAGAGAAGTGGTCAGAGGAATTAGAGGAGAATAAATAAAGGCAGATCCCGGAGATGGGATAGGAGCCCACTAGAAGCCGGGCAGGTGGCAGGTCGCAAGCTCTGCACGGTCAGGGGAAGACAGAGGGATGGTGTCCACGCAGGAGGTGGCAGGGGGCACAGAGCAGGGCCCTGGCGTGGTGGGAGGAAGCCAGGGGTGCTGGCTGGAGGAATAGCGAATGCAGCCTTTCTTTGGAGAACTTTGGCTGCCAAGCAGGGAGGAGGGGGTGGACGTGTGCCCCCTTGCACACCTGAGGCTGCACCCTCCACCTGAACTTGGGGCTATGACGGTGGAGGGTGCTTTTGCTGTTATCGTCCATAATATTGCCTTCTTGGGGGCGCGGGGGTATGTTAAAAACGGAAGGAATTTAGGGTATTTAAGTTACCGAAGCTACACTTTTCAGGTTCCCCAGGGAAATCCTGACCCGCCCTAGTCTGTGACCCTGCACGGTTATCAGGTTATCAGTCGGTCCTCCTGTCTCTCCCCAAAGGAGATAATGAAATACGGTGGCTCTGGATTAAATACTAATGGTAATGAGCAAACCCAGATGGAAAAGCAGAAGGCATAAAAGTCAGCTGCTCCAAATTCTAGTTCAGCCTCCAGAGTCGGCCAGTTGAACAGTGCCAGTGGGAGCCAGGAGTCCATCCCACCCCAGCCCTGGCCTCCCCTCAGTAGTGCCCATAGCATGGCAGCCCAGACCTTCTCCGGACATTGCCACATGTTCCCAGGGGAGACCACTGACATGGCTATCTGAGGGGGCAATCTGAGGGAAGAGGGTGTGCAAGAGCCAAAATGAAGGAAGCAGCGCCCGCCCGAGAGGGCAAAGAAGGGGCTTGAGGGAATGGGAGGGGCCAAGAGCAGGGAGGCTTCCAGGTGGTGGAGGCTGAGGAATGTTGGAAGGAAGATGGAGAGAGCTGGGTGGGACACCGGTCAGGGAAGATTTCAGAAGTAGCCAAGGCTGAGGAGGGTGTGGCCCCAGTGAGGGTGGCTGAGATGGGGCACGGGGAGAGCACAGCCTCAGGATCGGGAGGGGGTGGGGCGGCTGGCACTGTGCCCTGGGGAGGGAGACATGCCCAGATGGTGGTGCCTGGCCTGCAGTTCCCAGGAGGGCTGCTGACTATTAGCTTTACCAGGGGGCAACAGCTGTCCTATCTGAGCCCTCTGAAATGGCAGTAGGCAGAGGCCAAAGTCCCTGAAGGCACCATCTCCCCTGGGTCCATCTAATAGGAGCTCAGCCTGAGCTGCCCTGGCCTGTTTCTCCAGTGCCTGATTAGACCCGGCCCCCCTCCCGCTTGAGTCTAACCCAAGCTGTTGGGCTATGCTGCACAGACCTCGGGAGGAAAACACACTCCAGGCCATTAGCAAGAAACAATACTTTTAAATGGGAACCCCAGGGTTCTAGGCCCTTTGAGGGGGCTCCTGGGGGCTTCTGCGAGGGGGAGGCACGGACTGGCCCAACTAGCCTGCTGGCTTTCCTCTGCTAACAGACATCACCCTACCAGGCACAGGAAAAATAGCTTTCATCCACCCAGCTCTCCTTTGCTTCTGTGCCAGGCCACCGCTGTGAGCTCGGCAAGGAGCCGTCACTGAACTTGCCTGCAACTGGCCAGGTCTACCAGCTGGCAGCTCACTTTCAGTAAACAGATGACCCTCTCTGGGCCTCAAGGTCCTCCTCTGCAGAATGGGCTCCCTGGGGCCCTCCCTCCAGAGGGCTGCTGGGAGGGGGGGAGGGGAGGGGCAGGGGGGAGGGGCGCATGAGTCAATCCAGAGGAACATGAAGGCGCTGGCGCCCAGCAGCCACTCAGTGCAAGCTGGCTGCTCCTGCCATTCTCCAGGAAACTCCTTCCAGGAAGTTCTATGGCCCTTCCCGCAACCAAGACTTGCGATCGGGAAGATAATTGCACAAGAAACTTGCCATTTACCAGGAGGGCGGGGGTTGGTTCAGCAAATTAAGAGGATAAATAAGCCTGAAACGGGAATCCACTCTACAGAAGAAAAATGGTTTCTGAACACTGAGGACTCTTCCATACATTTCTGTAATTAATGTGCTGAGCAGGGCCACAGGGCAGTTCATTAAAGCAGACTCTCCAGCCTCCAGCAAGGCTGTATTTGTTATCAAACTGCCCCCGGGGCTTCTGAAAGTAACACAGCTAAACTCCCTTTAAAATATTATTAAGTAATGCAGAATGGGCTTTTACTAGGAGGGTAGAATGGACAGGTTGATGTGGCTAGAGGGGAACCGCTGCCAAGGTCCCAGCATTCCTGATGGGACAGGGGTTTTGGGGTTTGGGAGTTTAAGACCTTTTTTTTTTTCCTTTCACATGCACTAATGGACTATTTTCCACTTATGACCATCATATTGGACATTCCTGGACAATGCTGATGACTGACTGTACCTGAAATCTGTGCCACCATAGATACAGTGGTATGAAAATCAAAAGGGGGGAACTGTAACAGGTACAGGTTAATTCACTCTGCCCCCACTCCAGATACTGGAACTCCAAATCCCATCGGTACCAAGGAGAAGCAAGCTGGGACGGGAGGGCGGAGCTGAGCAGCCAGGTTGGGATAACACGGGACATGTGGGCTCCGGGGGTCTCTGGGCCTGGTGGCTCGCGGCTGGTCGTTTGGCTCTTGATGAGCTTTCAGTGTGCTGGTGGAGTCCAAGTCAGCAGAACTGGTAGGACACTCTAGTTAACCTGTATTTCTCCCTCTTTCCCTGAGTTGTTCCTTTACCTTCTCCTTGTAAATAAACCCATTATCGAACCTTTTTGAGTGTGTCCATAATACGATTGAATCATAAGCGCGTGGGTGGGGACCCACAGACAGGCAACCCAATTCACATTGGGGTGCCCTATAACAAGAGGAAAGAAGGGAGAGGAAGGGAGGGAGAGGGAGGTGGAGGAGGGAGGGAAAGGAGTAGGGCAGAGTGGAAGGAAGTGACCGATGACGAGAAGTTAGAAACCAAAGGCTGTGATTAATCCAATTCTGTGAATCTGAGATCAAAGGTTATATATTTTTCTCCAATTCAGATACTTCCATAATTCCAATGGGCCTAGCCCCGATGGGTCCGATTCAGCTTCTTTAGTCTCTGAAATCTTGACATGTGACTCTTTCAACAGTGGACCCCTCCTCTGGACAGACACCCTGCCCAGCTGACTGAGACAGTCCTGAGTGCTCTGGGATTCTCCCACATGCCCTGCAGACCTCCAGCGAGGAACAGACTGCTCAAAGTCTCTGCCCAGAGAGCCAGGCTTGTTGGGCTGGCCAGGCGTTGAGACGCAGGAGTTGGCCACCGCCTGGGGACCAAGCCGACTGGGACAAAGGCCACCAGCCACCCTCCCAGCCACAGTGTGCAGCCACCACACTGATGCCACCCTCAGAGCCAGCACAGCCGAGCCAGTGAAAATGGTCTCTTCAGGGGGACCCTTCCACCCACTCTCTCTGCCCTTGGGGGTCCCTCTGGAACCCACAACGGCAAAGTGACCCAATAGCAAGCTGGCTTCAGTGACAGCCTGCCTCCCGCCTGTGCTGGAGCTCGGGCAAAAATCTGTAATTAAGCATCTTGTCGTTAGAAAGATTAGTCAAAACCAGGCTGATCCCGGACAACTGATTGAAATCTCGTTCCACACAAATTACGGCATAGAAAATAATGATGGGTAATTAGTGCCTTTCAATCGGGGCTTTTTATCCCTGATTTTCCAGGCTGCATCCATCATAATGAGAAGAGAGATTCCGCCACAGCAGGAGGAGACAAATGGACCCCAGGGCGGCTGGGAGGCCCCGTCCAGGGACAGGGCTGGGCCATAGGGAACCAGCTGCTGGCCCAGCCACGCTTATACACACAATAGAAAAGCTGGACCTTCTTGGGGAGCCCGTGGAAATCAGCCCCACTTGGTGTAGCCGGTCAGGTGCTCCCTGCAGGGCCCAGAGGCACCGGCTGACTTGTCCAGGCACAGCCTCTGCCCCCACCCTGGGCTCGGCCCACCACCAAGGGTGTGTGTGGAGGAAGAGGGCACCACTCGTGCAGAATAAAGCCCCCCACACCCTCTGGTGTGCTGCCTTTCAGCAGCTCTTGGGGAGCTGACATCTGTGAGTTCATGCTGAGCCTTCCAGGACATGCTTTACTTCCACCCTGCAGGAAGCATGCGACACCCACATCCCACGCAGTGCCATGGGACAGCAATTTCGAGACAGCATCCGCCATATGCAGCCACAGAGCTTCTTGGCTGGGCTAGACTGCCTGGCCTTGCATCCAGCTCTCTCTCTTACAGGGTATTTAACTTTTCAGTGCCTCAGTTTCCTCGTCTGTGAAGTACTAGTCACTTCACAGGAGAGTCCCAAGGGTCAGTGAGTTCACAGAGAGGAGTCTAGGACAGTACCTGGCATACAGTAAGGGTTACAGGCATTGCTTTCTATAACGTGGAGATGCCTCCATTTATACTCTAAAAAGTTGGATCCTACAGCAATACTGTGTGGTCCCTCCATCACCCAACCATTCTCTCCTCTCCCCTTCCACCCACGTAGTTATGTATTTGCATGCCGGCTCTGTGTGCAGGAACTTCCACCAACAAAGTCCTTTTTCAGGGGCTCTCCCTGGTGG
>NW_004567114.1:19632547-19646263 GCF_000260355.1 Condylura cristata
CCTCACCTCTCCCCTCCCCCACCGGTTCTATTACTATTCCCAGGACCCAGTTCCAGACACCGTTGCAGCCCCGGGGAGGGACTGGGCACCCACCGCACAGGTCCCGCCCTCGAGCTGAGAGGACACCTCATTTCATTGACTTCAAGCTACTCCATTTCCTTCACTTGTTAATGTCTTGGCAATCAGAACGCATCTGGAATGGATGGCATGGCGTGGTTTAATTTAATTAGTGGTTCCCAAAATAATGGTGTCTAACAATAGATGATGTCATAGATTCAGTGAAATATGATATCTATGTGTAGCTGAGACTGCTACTGAGTTTACTCAACGCAATTTCATTTTCTTCCGAGACACCACAAGACTATTTCCCCATCACTGTCACCGTCAGTCACAGCCATGTAATTGGGTCCTGCCCAGTGGAATGTGGGCAAGAGGTGAACCCCTCTTCTGTCTGGCCCATAAAAGCCCCCCATAGCAATTCCCACCACCATCCCCGGCTGTGTCTTTCCCAGTCTGAGCAGACAGGGTCCTGGAAGAGGCCCCAAGGATGGAGCTAAAGGATCCAGGAAGGGGCTCCAAAGCCCTGGGGGTACCAGAGCCACAAACTAGAAGGGGCCTGGGCCCCTGAATAACCTCATGATGGGCCCCCTGCTGAATCCCCTCACCGAAGTGTCATGGGGGCAAGATGTAATGTTTTGTCCTGTCAAGCCCCTGAACACTGTAATAGTAGCACAGTAAATAAACAACCAAAATGTATAAATTTGGTTAGCAGCAAATGCTATTAATAAAGAACAGGGGAAGAGAAGAGACAGCAGGATGGGGCAGTAGCCAGAGAAGCCTCCTCTAAGGAGGTGACCTTTACGCAGAGGCCAGAAGAAAGAGGGAGGGAGGTATGCAGGGAAAGAAAACTCTGGGGCCTGCCTGGTGGCCAAGAGGTTAAGTCTCAGAGCTATCTCCAGACTGTACTCAGGACCCACAGGATGCAACAGACCTCTCTTGTCTCCCCGCTGCTCCCCTTATCAGTAGATCTGCCTGTTCTGCGCCCCACTCTGTCTCTAGGGAAACTTCTCACCCCACCCTCACCCTGTACCTCAGGCCTACACCACACTTCTTGCATGCAAATATTAACAAATCTTTGAAAAAAAGAAAAAATGTTGAAAAGAAAGCTCTGTGGAAAGGATCTGCAGATGGCTGGTATAGCTGGAGGGTGGGGAAGGTGCCGGGAGGGAGCGGGGAGGGACAGCAAGGTGATGAGGCAGGACAGGCAGGCAGGGCATTCAGGCCAGGGCAACATCCAGGGTCTGTGGTCTGTCCCGTCACGGCCAGCAGCGGCCTGCCTTCCTGAAAGATCCCAGGGACACCACTCGTTCATGGTTCAGAGGGCAGCTTTCCCCTCAGAACATTCCCAAATTTTTAAGGTTATTCGTCAAAATCTAAAATACTTCTTCCCTCTGGAGCTTCCAGGTATAGTTCACACAACTCTGCCATTCACGACCAGCAGAATAAGTCTAAGCTTCCACACTGCGGCCTCCCTCCAAGGGCTGAAGGCAGATTCCTCCCTGCTCCCCACAGGGCCTCTCCTCTCAGGGACCCACATCGTACCTGCCTAGGGATAAGCCCCTGCTCCGTGTACTCTTCCTAAGGAAGAGCATCAAAAGGGAGCTCAGTTCTCTGGGTAAGCTCTGGCCGGTGCGGAGGAGTGACGACAGCTCCTTACCCTGGACATTACACTTCTGTTCATGTAACCCAGAGTGGGGATCCGTTGCTTTTAGGTGCTTGGCTGACACGCTGCCTTCCTCTCTACCCAAGCCATCGCACGTCTATCTCTTGTGTGCCTTGGCTGGGCCTCCCCGCTCCTCCCTCCTATGATCCCACAGGCAGCATCAGACCCCAGACCCAGGTGGGAGCCAACCTTTCTGTCCCCTGCCTGCTCACAGCAGGGGCCCTTTCTATTCAGCCTTATCAAGGCAAGAATGACACAGAAAGCTGAAGACTCCCAGCACCCCTGACCTTGGCTCAGTTCTCCAACTCTTGCTCTCAGGCAGCCTGGGCCGATGAGACATTTAACTTAGGAGCACGGTGGGGACCCAGCACTGCGGCCACACATTGAGGCCACTGCGGCCACACATGATGCTCTGACCCATGCTGGTGATGATGCAGTGATGGCGAGGGCTTGGTCTGGGCGGGCACCGCGGCCGGTGCTGGGCCAGGCCTCAGCAGCCTGGCACACCTGGGAGGCCAGGCCCTCGCCAAGGTGCGTGTGCCATAGCGGTGTATCTGGGTTTATGTCAGCACCCTTGACGCACCCGCGCCTTTCTCAGAATGTAACCTGATGCTGCAGGTGAAGAAACGGAGGCCAAAAGGGGCTAAGGGTGGTGGCAGGAGCCACACAGCCAGAGTGCTGGAGTGAGGGGGAGGGCAGGAAGTGACAGGACTCCCACACGCCAGACAGTTGGGGCTCTCCGATGGACAGCTACCGCAGCTCTGACGCCTCGGGGGGCTACCCGGCCACGTCTGTGTGCCCCCGTCCGTGGCCCCTTGTCACTCCGTGTAGCCACGCTGGCCCCCGGCCTGCTTTGTGAGCATCAGTCATGTTCCCGCCTTTGCCCTCTGGGCTCGGCTATGTCTGCTTTTTCCTTCTTTTCTCTCCTACCTTCTCCCAGGTCTAAACTGCCTGGAGGCACATAATAGGTGCTCAATAAAGACCTGCTGAGTGAACAAGGCAATTCAGTGGGTGGGATATGGGTCCCCAGGATCCACAGTAACCCAGGGATGTGAAGTTCCAGACCGGAGTCACTGGACAGGCCAGGGTCCCAGCAAGGGAACCAGCCGCTGCCCCAGGGACAGAGCTGAGCCCTGAGCCCAGCAGCCCCCAGAGGAACTTGGCCTTCCTGTCCCATAACCCCACCTATCCTGCTTTCCACGTAATGTGTGGATTTTGCTTACTTTTTTATAAAGATTTATTTTTGCATACAAAACTGGGGTACAGGCCAGAGGTGTGGGAGGTGAGAGGATTCACCAGAGACAGAGTGGGGAACAGAACAGGCAGATCCATTGAAATACACTGCTGAGGGGAGCAGCGAGCGGGTCAGGAGAGGTCTGCTGTACCCTGTGGGTCAGCTCCCTGGCCGGGGATCAAACTCTTGCTGCAGTGGCTGTGGATAGCTGCGCTTAAACCAGCTGCACCACCAGGGAGGGCCCTTTTTTATTTTTTTTAAAGATTTATTTATTTAGGCCCTCCTTGGTGGCGCAGCGGGTTAAAGCACAGCACTGAGAATCTAAAGCCGCTTCCGTATGAGTTCGATTCCCGCCTGCCCCGGAGGTGACCACATGGCGCGGCAGACCTCTCCTGACCTGCCCGCTGCTCCCCTCAGCAGTGTACTTCGTCAATCTGCCTGTTCTGCTCCCCACTCTGTCTCTGGTGAATCCTCTCAACGCCCCTGAGCCTCTGGCCTGTACCCCAGTTCTGTATGCACAAATAAATAAATCTTTAAAAAAAAAAGATTTATTTATTTATGCATACAAAACTGGGGTACAGGCCAGAGGTACAGGGCCGGTGTTTTTTGTTTGTTTGTTTTTGTTTTTTTTGTTTGTTTGTTTTAGTTTTTAAAGCCCTCAAAACCCTGTAATAGGGCCCTCCCTGGTGGCGCAGCAGGTTAAAGCACAGCACTAAGAAGCTGAAGCCACCTCAGCATGAGTTCGATCCCCGCCTGCCCCGGAGGTGACCACATGGTGTGGCAGACCTTTCCTGGCCCACCCGCTGCTCCCCTCAGCAGTGTACTTCGTAGATCTGCCTGTTCTGCTCCCCACTCTGTCTCTGGTGAATCCTCTCAACACCCCTGAACCTCTGGCCTGTACCCCAGTTCTGTATGAATAAATAAATAAATCTTAAAAAAAAAAAAACCAAAAAACAAAAGCCCTGTAACATGTTTGAAAGCAACTTACAGAGGCTCGTGTCAGAGGCCCTTCATCAGGAAACCTAGTTTTGAAAGTTGAAGAAGACAATTTAACACAAGAATCGATGTAGCTCATGAAGTCCCATGGGAAATGGACTTGATTTCAGAGTCAGAGCAAAGGGGCAAAGGGCCCGGCCACTCCCTGCCCTTGAGAGAGGGGACTGACTAGGGCCCAGGACACGGAGGCGGGAAGCTTTCCACTCACTGACCGGGCAACATCTCATGCCTCAAGCTCCTTGCTGTAAAGTGGGTAAAGTGAAGATGTCAAAAGCCTCACAGACTCTGAGGGTTGAGGGCGCCCGGGCTAGTGCAGAGTAAGCGATCAGGAAATGCCAGCTGTTCCAGTGATTTCTCAGCCCTCTGGGCCACAGCAAGGAGGTGTGACAAAAAACAAGCAAACAAACAAAAAACCAGAATTCCCAGGCTCTTCTGCGCTGCCCTTCTTTTTTTGCAATTTTTTTAATTATTATATTAGTTTATTTTTACATATTTTTGTGCATTTTTCCATCTCAGTGGCAACCCCCTTGGGTTTCCCATCACCAAATCACCCATGTGCCATCACCATAGTCCAGTTTTTTCTTGTGCACTGCCCTGTAATCTGGGCCCTCAAGAGGCAAGGCTGTCACTTCTCATGCTGACTTCTCCAGAAGGGCCCTTTGACTATTGATTTGATAAATAAACGGCCCGCTGGCTCCATCAAAATGTTATTTTGCATTTCAATGACCACTCACTAATGCAACCTCCCTCCGTGCAAGATGCTGCTGGCAATGACACCAGGCCTGAGGCTGGCCTGAGAGGTGCAGTGCCCCCGCCCCACCTCGGGGATGAACTGGACCAGTGCCCTCCTTCCCCTGCAGGGCTACGGGCCCTCTTGAGGGCCCAGATTAAGGAAGGGCAGGGCAGAAGGGCCTGGGAATGGCCCCACCTTGGTTTCCCTTTCGCTTGTTTACTTCTTATTCTGGTTTTGTTTGTTTCTTGTCAAACCACCTTGCTGTGGCCCAGAGAGCTGAGAAATAATTGGAACAATTATTCCAAGTCAGGCCAAGGGTGGGGAAGACAGCTGAGCTGGGAAGGGCAGGGAGTGGGTGAGCAGAATTGCTCTAGTTGAGTGGGTAAGCAGAAGTGCTCTAGCAGTGGGTACGGGCTGCCGTCATTCCCGCTGGGGAAGGTCCTGGCGACTGCGGAATGACAGACTGGGCCACCCCTAACCTAGACACTGGCCTCCCAGCACCCCAGCCACTCCACCCCAGCTTTGTTGAGAAGCCTCCAGCCTCCACTCCACAGCCCTGCATCTTACTGCTGGATCCAAACAGCCTCAACTTCATTGCATAAGAACACATGGAGAAAATAGATGTAGTAACCCTTTGCCCTGCGCATTATACTCCTAAATGCCCTGTCTTAATAAGCTCTCCCTATGCACAGTGTTTTCCATAGTGGCCACATCCATCCTCACAATGACTTTGTGAGGATTCATCCTATTTACAGATGGGAAAATCAATCAACACAACATAGATTTTGAATCTCACGGGTCACAGGGTTTCTCTGGTATGTTGAAAAGTAAGGGCTTGAGTTTGAATCTATGCTGACATCTACTGAGGGTTCAGTTACCCTGGGGTACCCCCTCCACCTACACAAAAGCCAAAGACCATCTCAGTTGTTTCTTTTCTTGGTCAATCTAGCCTTAAAGCGCAACACTATGAAGTGAGCTGCAGCTACCTCAGCGCGAGTTTGATCCCCTGCCAGGGCGAGGGAGGTGACCCACAGGGCACAGCAGACCTCTCCTGACCTTCCCGCTGCTCCCCTCAGCAGTGTACTTTCTCAAGCTGCCTGTTCTGCTCCCCACTCTGTCTCTGGTGAATGTTCTGCACCTCTGGCCTGTACCCCAGTTCTGTATGCATAAATAAGTAAATCTTAGAAAAAAAATAATGGCAAAAAGCCACCTCTTCTGGGTAGCTGCAAGGAAGGACATGAGCTAGATAAATATGGTGCAATATGTGTGTCCCCGAATTCCGATGCTGAAACTGAACTGCCAATACGATGATGTGTGGGAGGCAGGCCTTCAGGGGAGGTGATGAGGGCAGAGTTATGAGGGCAGAGCCCTCAAGCATGGATTTGTGACCTTCTAGAAGAGACCCCAGAGAGGTCCCTTGCCCCTTCACCACCAGAACACACAGGTAACCATGAAGCAGGACGCAGGTCATCACTAGACACTGGACCTGCCAGCACATATGCGACTTTCAGTCTCCAGAATTGTGGGAAATAAGTCTCTGCCGTTTATTAATTACCCGGTTTGTGCTTCCTTGCTACGGCAGCCCAATGGACCAAGGCAGCAGGCCTAGCAGAACTCTTGCTGGACTCCCTGAGCACAGGGCCAGGGCCCGAGACCTGTGTCCAGGACGGAAAGGACGAGGGGCCGGTGAACACTCGCCTGCTGGTGGGACACCGGCTGTTCAGAGTCTGGTGCTGGGGAGGGGCTGGGGGGGGCGGGCCACTGAGAACCGGGACGGTTGCCAGGACCAGTCATCTGTGTGTTACTGGGGAGGGGTGTGCAGGACTTTGAGTGCTGGATCCACAGGCCACTGGGACCCTTTCAGAACCGCTGTATCCCTGGCCTGAGATGAGGTAAATCTGGGTATTTGGCCTAAGTGCCAAAATTCTTTAGCCTTTGTTCTCACGCTCACCTGCCGTATTCTCCCCACTCAGCCACTCCCAACACACTCTTAGCCCCTCTGTGAAGGGTAGCCTTGAAATCGTGTAGCAAAATTGTAGCGTCCACTTCAGACTTATGCATGGCACAAGGGTCTTCCAAGTTCTTAATATGCCTGGTGGGACAAGCCCAGTAACTAACTCTTTCAGCTTTCACCCCAGCTCTGAGACTGTGTGCCCTTGAGTTAGTCACTTGCCCTGTCTGATCTCAGTCATGACCCTTCCTGGGAAATGGAGACACATCTAGCCGTCTGCCAGAGAGACTTGCAGACGCTGAGATAGGAGATGACACACGGGCCTCCAGAAGAAGCAGTCTCCTAGGGTTTACCCGGGAAGCACAACACCAGTCATGAGCTTTTTGCTCAGGCCGGTTTCACAGGTAACTCAAGGGTTAAAAATGAAATCACCCGAAGAAAAAGAAAAATCCACACTACCAAGTGAAGCAGTCCTTGTAAAACAATGGCCCGAGATCAATAGGACGTGTAAAGAGGGAGATCCATAACTCTCCAGCCTCCCGCCCATGTGTTTGCTGAGCCAAACCTCCTGAAATACAACAGACCCCTCCACCCCAGGACTGGGGAGCAGGGCTTTTCCACCCACAGCCACCCAGAGCTGCCAGCCTTTCGCTCCAACATGTTCAGGCCAGGCGACCCTGCAAGAACACCAAATCTGGCTCTCCCAGGTTCTCCAAGTCTCAGCTCTGCCTCTAGCTTCCTCCAGGACCTTCTGCCGGTTCCGGACCTTCTCTAAGGCAGGTGAACCCATCTCGCTACCACACAGAGTTACTGTAACAGTCAGATCAGGAGAATACTTTCCAGAGCTTTCCCAGATGCAGCTGTCAAGCTGTGAGCCCTCTCTGCCACCCCGACTCTGGTTTTTCACAAGGCTGACCCTAGAAAAGGAATGAATAGGTGATTAGGGCTGTCGCTCCCACCAGGAGTTCAGCCACCAATGAAATGGATGAGAATGGCGTTGTGGGCACGCGGGTATACCCCAGGTACCTCTCCAGGTAAGTGACCTCACCCCCACTGTCACGGCGCTGGGGATGCAAGTGACACTGATTCGGTGTCTCTTTGTGGGTGCAGGTAGAGCCAGGATTTGATCCAGACCCAAAGAGCTCAAGAGCTCAGGGCTCTTGAGTTCTGAGCTTGGTCTCAACCTTTCACAGCCTCTCAACATCTGGATTCCAAGTAGAAATAGAAAGTTTAGCAATGCAACAGCAAAATACCCAGGCGGCAGGGTCACGAAACTGAGGGGGTCGGTGACACTGCCACAGACCAGAGGCCAGGAAAGAGCCACCACAGTAGTGGAAGAACAGTGTGGAGGACACGCAGCAAGGGAGGTGGGTCAGTTGGCCGCTCCTCAGCGGTGCCCCTTTGTCACAGGCCACCTGGACAGCCAGAGGGCCGGCGTGACTTACTGGTCCAGAGTGATCAAACGTTTGAAGCAGTTTTCCCAGTCCTACTCGCTGGCCCTCCAATACTTCATCAGAAGTAAGAGCCGCGTACTTGGAAGGTGACCCGTGACGATTACAACGCAGACACTCAAACACCTGTGCACACACACAAAGACGGCTGAGAACAACCTCTGTGTTGGTAAACAGTGCCAGACCCACCAGGTCAAGGGATGGGCCATGGAAAGAACGATGGGAAAACAGTCTGGGAGAAAATCCAGTCCCCACTGTAGGCAGCAAAGCCCTGGCAACCTTTTCACCTTCCCAAGTCCCAGCCACATGGTCTCCGAGAGCTTCCCCAAACATGCCAGGAGCACTCCTACCGCAGGACCTTTGACTGGCTACTGATATCACAATATAAAAAGGGTGGTAAGGGCCCTCCCTGGTGGCGCAGTGGGTTGAAGCACAGCACTAAGAAGCTAAAGCCACTTCAGCATGAGTTCGATCCCCGCCCTGGAGGTGACCCACATGGCGCGGCAGACCTCTCCTGACCGGCCCGCTGCTCCCCTCAGCAGTATGCTTTGTCAATCTGCCTGTTCTGCTCCCCACTCTGTCTCTGGTGAATCCTCTCACTGCCCCTGTACCTCTGGTCTGTACCCCAGTTCTGTATGCATAAGTAAATAAGTCCTTTTTTTTTTAAAGGGGGGTATGTATGGAAAACAGCATTCAAAAATGAAAGGAGAAGTGACAGCTGCAAAAAATTGAGCTTTAAAGAAAACGTTTTTCCAATTTTTTGTTATTGTAACATGGATGCTGAATGAAACTGTATAAGGAGGATACACTTTGGTATCATCAGACTCCATTTCACTCCCTTGCTGTGAGTCCCGGCCTCTCCAAGTGTGACAAGTTTTGTCTGTAAAACTGAGACCCTCATTCAGAGAGCTGCAGGGAGGGGTGACCGCCACCAAGGCCACTTCTCCCATGACAGTCAGTTCAGTTTTGCTTGCTTTTTTGTTTTGGACTGAACCCTGATGTGACTGCCTCGACGACCCTTCTCTGAAATCCTGTTGACCTCAGGACACACGTAAGTTGGCAAAGCCGGGCTTGCAGGAGGCTGTCTCCACTGCACACTCCTGGAAGGCAGGGCCCACCTCTGGATTCAGCACCACGTGGCCAAGTGCTGGCCGGGAGCAGACCTCAGGGAAGCTGGATGCATGAATGATTCACAGCTGAATGAACGAGTCACCGCCCCTTGCAGCCCTGCCCTGGGCACAGAGATGGACAAAGCTCCTTTAGCTCAATCCCCGATTGCAAAAGAAACTCAGTTTCCGAGAGGGTAATGAGCCTGCCCCTGTCACTCGGCCCACCCACGCCAGACACACCTGGCTCAGTCTGCTGACCACTACAGTGCACCCCTGGGGCAGAAGCCCTGGAGAAGCCTGAGCCCTGGACACCGGCAGCCAGCCTGGGTCCTTCTGAGGGCAGACTCCTGCGGGGAGAGGAGAGGGTTACAGAGAATCACCTTTCAATCAGTGATGTGCTAATCAATCAACTCAATTAAATCTAGATTTTTTTTTAAAAAAAGTAATAAACAAAAACAGCAGCAGAAAATAATGACTAATAATCAAGTCAAATTGGATTAGTTCTGTGCTGCTAGTTAGGGTGGGTAGGGAGAGGGGGAAAGCTCGCTGGAGAGAGGGAGCAAAAAAGCAAGCTGGCAACCTGAGGGCCCTGGGGGAGACACGCAGGGGCAGAGTTCCAGGGCCCCGAGAATAAAACTCACCCCAAAGACAGAGCGAGTCCCAGCAGTGTGCGTACACACGTGTTCACTAGTTTTGTCTTCGCAGCAAAACTAAGAGGACAGAGGGGCTACAATCCCATTTTGCAGAAGGGCAAACTGAGGGGCAGAGTCATTTGCTGACACAGGTGGGGCAGGACCAGGGCTTATTTGCACTCTGTTCTAACGCCAAGGACATGCCCTATGCTTCCACTGGAGGAGCGGGGAGGGGAGGGGTGCTCTGTGCGCCCAGGGATGAAGCACCTGCCTCATATAAACTAGTGCTTCATTTCATTTCCCACACATTTACAGAGTCAAACACAACAGGGACCCTGGCCCGAAAGCTCAGGGATTCAAAGCAAGTATAGACAAGTGGACAATAATAAGGTATTACCAAAGAGTCGCACTCCCATCTGCGTGGCGCTCCTGATGTAGCTTGAAGGCCTGTCTAGTCCTGCTGAGTGAGGTGGGAATCAAGGAAGGCTTCCTGGAGGTGGAGTCGCCTAGGCTACCCTGAAGGACAAGTAAGATGGAAGCAAGGCCAGGTGGCGCAGTGGGCTGGAGCCATGCACTGCGAAGCTAAGCCAAGCCAAGACAGAAGCAAGGCCAGATGAACAGGCAGGTATGGAATGGCCTTTGAGGCAGGGGTGCCATCATGTTCAAACCACAGGAGGTGGGAAATAGCAGTACGCTTCCAGGGAAGCAGAGGGACCTTGGACTCAGCGGGACAGGGCTGTGGTGGGGGTAGAGCCAGGACAACAGCAGGCAAAGGCATGAGCGGACATCTGGATGGAAGTGTGTGCGAGGGCTGATTCCAGAAAATCCCTGGGTGCTAGATTAAGCGGGTGGAACACAGGGACTTCTGCAGGGTGGGGGTGACACTGTGGAGTGACTGCAGGGCTGCAGCACACCCCACCCCATGCATGTGAGTCTGCCCCCCCTGGCGAGCCAGGGCCTGCAGCTGGCGCCACCTTACACCTGCAGGGACCCGCACATCCAGCCTTCCCACCAGCCATGTCAGGAGTTGATGAACTTCCACGTTCATCAAGGAAACTGAGGCTCCGAGGGCTCAATGGCGGGCCTGCCTCAGGCTTCGCAGGCTGCCAATCCTGCCCTCTTTTTTCTCCCATCCACATTTTCTTGCAATACAAATGCATTAGCAAAGCTAGCTATTTAAAGGAACCCCTGCAGCTAATCCTTGTGTAAATGAAAAATCTTTAAGCAAAGCTAATAATCGCCTGTAATCCAGCTGTTACATAATTCTGGGCTTTCCAGCACAGCGTCAGGGCTCAGTTATTCTTGTCACTACAAACCTTCCTTGTGGGCAAAGGCATTCTCTCCCTTTACCCCCTTGCCACTCCCTAACTCCCCCCACCCAGCTCAGCCTGCAGTTGTTCTATGTTCTCAGTGAGTCTCCCCTATTTGATGATTAGCCTCTGTAGGGAAGGGCCCCCTGCCTTTTTTGGTCTTTGTGCCCCCCCACAAGCCTTGTGCAAGTGAACAGCAGGTGCCCCACAAATGTGCCGAGTGAGAACTAAAACTGGTTCACTTTACAGAAATAAGAGGGAACCGAGATCTTGATTTTAAGCAGCTAAAGGGGGGGAAATGGGAAATTGTGATAATTAGGTGTCTCCTGCATGCCTGAAACTACAGTAATTCTATCTTAACCCATTCTTTTATGGATAGATTTATATTTTAATAATATTAGACACTAATCAATAATACGTAATCTAAGGCAACAATAGTAGCTACTCTACTAGTAATACAAGAACAACCTTATTCTTATGTTCTCATGGAGGTGACTAGCAGATAGTAGCTAAGAATGTTCAAAAGACTAGTAAGGCCAAGAGGCACTAGCATCTGAGAGTGAGCTGTGAGCCAGGGGTCATGCCAACCTCTCAGCTCAGACCTCCCAAGCCATTGACGAGGTCAGTGCTATTATGACCTGTCATGAAGGTGAACACTGAGCTAGATGCTGGTGCCACAGTTGTTTTGCAGAGCACACTGCCTGAAGTGGGCTCACACACACACACACACACACACACACACACACACAAGGGAAAGGAGTGGGAGGCCCCCGCAAGACTCCCAGCAGACAGGCAGGACTCACGCTCCTGAAGCGCTGAAGGAGGCACTGGTCGAGGCTCCTGTCCTGGTCCGAGGATGACGGTGCCCCAAGAAAGGCTTTAGAGAAGAGGAAGTCCAAGCGACTGCTGTGTTGCTTTTGAGTGGCCCCCTCTTTTTCAGGACAGGCACATGGACAGTGTGTGGGGTCCCCCCAGGGTTTAAAGTCAGAGCCCTGGCAGTGTGGCTCCTGCCTCTGCCACCCACCAACTTCCAGGACCCACCCTGAGCCTCAGTTTCTCCAGCTGTAAAGTGAAACACCCAGGCTTCCCTTGCAGGTTATTGAGGGATTAAGAAAGCTGTGCGTGGACATGCATGGAATCTGGGGAAAGATCACAGGGTCACAGAGGGCTTGGAAATAGCCGTTACTGTGGGGGGCTGTCCGGGGGCCAGGGACGGGGTCAAGGAAGCACACCGTCACTGCCTAAAGTCTCACACTACTTGACTTTTTTAGGATACAAATGAAATAGAGTGCGTATATGTCTACCCACAGGTGGGGCTCAGTAAATGGCAAGTGTGACAATCACAAGTTCCTCTGCTCTAGGGTTGGGTAAAATCACCAGAAACACTCAATCTTGGTAATTGGGGGTTCCAACCCACCCAGGTGCACAGAAAGCACCCCATTCATTTCCTCAGCCTTCCCACCATCTCCCTGTCCCATCCCCCAAAACCCTCTCCCCAGCTTGTTGGGCTAATGTATTCTCAAACCAAATTAGGGGCCCTGGTTCCTGGGGAGGTCCCCAGCCACTGCTAGATGAGGCGGAATTAGATACCATCTAGTGCTCAAATCTGATTAGGTCCCACCCCCACCCCACCCCACATGCAAAAGCCCACTTTCTAATCAGTTTTACAAAGGGCCCTCTGCAGAGATACACTAATGGTATTGAGCTCAGATCTTCAAACCAAGGCTGCAAGAAGCCGCAGAGATAAAATGGACCCATGAGGGGAGAAGCCTGTGGCCACGGCGTCCTTCCCGCAGGGAGAGCGGGGCAGCACCAGCCTCTACTTCTCTTTCTCCTTCCAAACTGAGTGTACCCCACTCCTGCCCCTCAAGGCTTCTTGTCACCTAACCTCATAGACGCACTAAGTGTCCAAGGGACAGGTGTGCCTTCTTGCCCCTCATCCCTGGACTCCAGACAGCTGCCCCACAGTAACCAAGTCCTCTGTGATCCTGTGATCTTACCCCAGATTCCTTGCACGCTCATGCAGTTTTCTTTTCTTTTTTTTAAATTTTATAATAGTTTATTTTTACATATTTTTGTGCATTTTTCCATCTTAGTTGCAATCCCCATCACCAAACATGCACAGCTTTCTTAATCCCTCCAAAAACCTTCAAGGGAAGGCTGAGAGTTTCACCTTGCAGCCGGGGAAACTGAGGCTCATAGTGACTGTGAAAGCAATAGGCCCCATCCTGAGGGCTAAAGAGATGAGCACAACAGGTTTAGAACAATGGCTGGCTGGAACGAAGTATTCCATAAAAGTCACCTCTTTCTCTGCCACTTCCTGAAAACCGACTGGCGTTCACACCTTTATGTGGGGTGCCCGTTCTCTCCTCCTTCATGGAGTCTCCCCTGGCGAGCTTCTCACATTCTACTCTGTGCTCCCCCTGCATCTTGCTCATTTAGCAAAGGCTTATTGAGCACCTACTGTGTGCCAGTGCTGTGCATGGGATGGGTGCTCCTGCTGGGTACACACCTGGGCTTTGGGCATCATTTACCTTTTAGGTGCCTTGAGGACGGGACTGTCTTTTTTTTTTTTTT
>NW_004567114.1:19646708-19648402 GCF_000260355.1 Condylura cristata
CAGAGGTGCAGGGGTGGTGAGAGGATTCACCAGAGACAGAGTGGGGAGCAGAACAGGCAGATGGACAAAGTACACTGCTGAGGGGAGCAGTGAGCGGGTCGGGAGAGAGAGGTCTGCCAGGCCATGGGGGTCACCTCTGGGGTGGGGATCAAACTTGCACTGAAGTGGCTGAGGCTGGCTTGCAGTGCTGTGCTTTAACCTGCTGCGCCACCAGGGAGGGCCCGAGGGTGGGACTGTCTTAATCCATCTGTGTCGTGTAAGAAGGTGCTCAGTGCATTTTGTGGAGTGACTGGAAGATGGAGCCATTGAGTAGGGCCAGGTGACCCAGGCCTGGTGTTTTGTACTCCTTGTGGGTGAAGGCCTGGTGGCCTTTCAAACCTGACTGATGGACAACTGCAGCCTGGACCTCTGCCTGGCTGATGGCCAGTGAACGTGTGACCGCACACACCATGTGCTACTGGTATCTGTCAGAGGCCACAAAGTCCAGCATGTGTGGTCACTCACCCCAGCTGCTCCCAGATGACTCACAGGTACTTGTTACGACAGACCAGGCTGGGAGGACTGACCTGCTTTGGGGAATGGAAAACCCATGCTGGGCTCACTGGCTTCAGGGTTCTCCGCCCCCAACGCCAGATCCTCTGTGCCCCGTTCTAAGGTCATCAGGCAGAACCAGGCCTGGACTCCTGGTTTCAGCCCCACCCAACGACCCCACCACTCTAGGAGACCTTCAACTTCTCCAGCCAACACCTCCTTCTCCACCTGGCTACCTGTCCCTCCCCCGCCCTCTAGCTCCCCTTCCCCCATTCCGGGGCAGGTCAGCTTGTCTATTTGGCTTAAGGGACATGTTGAGGGGTCCCAGAATGTTCACAGCCTCTGCACAGACACAGAGCCTCTGGCCAGTAAATTTTCCCAAAGTTCTTTATATGTTTGAAATAAACAAGAGTATTAATCCCCAAATATGAAAAGGAAAGTGGCAAAATCAAAAACTTTCACATATGTGATTAAATATCCTTAAGGTACGGCATGAGGTTCATTAGCTTGGCTAATGGTATCATCCTAAACATCTCATCCTATGTGAAGATAACAGGCAGGGGAAGACTTCCTGAGTAAGAGGTCCTGAGGTGACCCGATGACTTCCAGGAAATCACAGTCAAAGTCCTTGACTTACTTGCATCCCAAAAATTCCAAATGATTTTTTTTTTAAGATTTATATATTTATGAATAGAGAACTGGGGTACTGGCCAGAGGTGCAGGGATGATGAGAGGATTCACCAGAGACAGAGTGGGGAGCAGAACAAGCTGACTGAGAAGTACACTGCTGAGGGGAGCAGTGAGCGGGTCAGGAGAGGCCTGCAGTCCCATTTGGGTCAGCTCCAGGTTGGGCAGGGATTGAACTCATGCGGAAGTGGCGTTAGCTTTTTATTTTTTTAGTGCTGTGCTTTAACCCGCTGCACCACCAGGGAGGGCCCCCAAATGATTTTTTTTTAAGATTTATTTATTCGTACAGAACTGGGGTACAGGCCAGAGATGCGGAGGGTGAGAGGATTCACCAGAGACAGAGAGTGGAGCAGAACAGACAGATCAACGAAGTACACTGCTGAGGGGAGCAGCGGACGGGTCAGGAGAGGTCTGCCACGCCATGTGGTCACCTCCGGGGCAGGTGGGAATCGAACTCATGTGGAAGTGGCTTTAGC
>NW_004567114.1:19648502-19651082 GCF_000260355.1 Condylura cristata
GCCATGTGGTCACCTCCGGGGCAGGCGAGGATCGAACTCATGCGAAAGTGGTTTAAGCTTCTTTGTGCTGTGCTTTAACCCGCTGCGCCACCAGGGAGGGCCCCCCAAATGATTTTTAACCGCCTTCACAGTGAAGATTATGTCAATGAAATATCTAGCATATGTGATGTACATGTGTGAAGGTCTTCAACAGCCTTGGCTGAGAGTGCATGTGTAGCTTACAGGGGCAACTCTGTGGGGCCGGCAGGAAGTGGCAAAGTGGCCCAGAGACCAGGGCTGTGGATGCAGGGACAGATCACCCCAGCAAGGGGGCGGGCTCAGTCTTTGCATCCCCCCACCACAAGCCAGCCCCTGCAGAGGCCAGCCTACCCGTGCTGCATGATGCTCTTGCAGGCAGGCTAGGACCTTGAGGTAGAGCAAGACGCCCCCCAGGGCAAGGCTGGGCTGGGGTACGGAGGAGAGGGCGACAGTGTGGGGACACAGTAAATTGGAGGCGCTCTGGGAGGAGGGGAGCTCAGTGATGACGGTGGGCCACAGCCCCCCGCACAGCGGGCTCCGTGATGCTCTGGGGCTCTCCCGCCCTCTCTGGGTCTGTTCACATGCATTCACCACCACTTACTCCCTGGCGCGCTGGGAAAACCGGCCAGGCACACTCTGCCCTCTCCCAGTCAGGCCTGGGACTCAGTGTCCAAAGTGAAGCCCTCACGCCCTCACCTGGTCCTGGTGGAGGGGCACCCCATCCTCTGGGCACCCTGGGCCTTCCTCCAAAGATAGTGCTATTTTCTGAAAGAAGCCTGATGATGCTGCCTCATTTTTTTGTCTCTGGGCTAGTGAGCAATTTGGCCAACAGGCCAATTCATGTTGGTTCCAAATGACTTTTGTCTTTTAAGAAAAATGTCAGGGCCCTCCCTGGTGGCACAACCGGTTAAAGCTCAGCACTGTGAGTTTAGCTGCAGTTGCTTAGGTGTGAGTTTGACCCCTGGCCCCAAGCTGACCCACATGGTGCAGCAGACCTCTCCTGTCTGGCCCGCTGCTCCCCTCAGTAGTGTACTTCGTGGGTCTGCTTATTCTGTTCCCAACTCCACCTCTGGTGAATCCTCTCACCACTCCTGCAGCTCTGGCCTGTAGCCCAGTTCTATATGCACAAATACATAAGTCTTTAAAAAGTAATAATAAATAAATATTTAAAAGAAAAAAAAGTCAAAAGAAACATCGTAAGGTTATTCAAGGGCCTCTCTGGTGGCACAATAAACTGCAGCATTATCAAGCTATTGACTGCAGTATAAGTTCTGCCAGGGAGGTGACCCACAGGGCACAGCAGACCTCTCCTGTCTCACCCACTGCTCCCCTCAGCAGTAGATCTGCCTGTTCTGCTCTCCCCACTCTGCCTCTGATGAATCCTCTCACCCCCAGCACCTCTGGCCTGTACCCCAGTTCTTGTATATGTAAAAAATAAATCTTAAAAAATAATGTTATTCAAGAGGCTGAGCTGGAATCAGAGAAGACTGAATATCCTGATGGGTGGGGGACAGCAGAAGCAGGAGCGGAGGAGGGAGGGAGGGGGAGGGAGGGGAGGAACTTCAGTTTTCTGAGGGGCTCTGCTGAGGACATGACAGTTCATCTGCAGGCGTAAAGTGATTGAAAGGGCATTTACCAGAAATAGTCTCTTCAGTCTTTTATAAAACTTATTCAGTGCTTCAATGCTTTGGACACTAGCAAAGGAAATAAGGCTCCTGATCCCAGGCAGTTTTTATTCTAATGGGAGAGACACATGATTCACGTGGATATCAGGTGAGGGCAGATCACACGGGCTATGCACGTAATGGGATGTATGGGAGGGGATGGATGAAAGTGCTGTAAGAGGCAGGAAACGTGTGTGGCGCACACATATGCAAGTGTGAGCATAAAACGCACTGCTGTGGTAGCTCTGTGCAGGGCCAGGTCCCTGCTGGGCGCTGGCTCCTGAAGACAAACAATTATATGCACACAGGCATATGAACACACACACACACAAACCTCTTCCTCCACGGAACCCCTTCATGCAAAATAGGGCACAGCAACTGTGTTCACTAAGCAGGGAGGCAGACCGCGTGCCAGATTCTCGGGAGCTCCCAGGCTTGTCCGAGCCATGCCAACCACGGGACCGGAAGTCCTTTCTCAATTAGCAGGGTTTGCAGTCTGTTGCCACCTCCACAGCCTGCCGCTCTGGGCTCACCCCAGAGGGTCCAGGGTCACTCATGCACAAAGAGAAGGTAGAGCTGAGTGGGTGTGTCTGTCACCAGCAAGGCAGAGATGGCCCAGGGGGCAGAGATGGCCCAGGGGGTAGAGATGACCCAGGAGGCAGAGATGGCTCAGGAGCCAGAGATGACCCAGGAGGCAGAGATGGCCCAGGAGGCAGAGATGGCCCAGAGGGGCAGAGATGGCCCGGGGGCAGAGATGGCCCAGGGGGGCAGAGTGCCCAGGAGTCCAACAAGGCCCAGGAGACAGAGATGGCCCAGGAGGCAGAGTGCCCAGGAAGCCAACAAGGCCCAGGAGGCAGAGATGGCCCAGGGGGCAGAGATGGCCCAGGGGGCAGAGATG
>NW_004567114.1:19651356-19682460 GCF_000260355.1 Condylura cristata
GGCAGAGATGGCCCAGGAGGCAGAGATGGCCCAGGAGGCAGAGATGGCCCAGGGGGCAGAAATGGCCCAGGAGGCCGACTGCCCAGCACATCCCGAGTTGTGCTCTTCTGCCTTTTCCTCTGCAACATGAGCACATTTTCGGAACACACAAAGGCTCTTCCCTAACAGGCATCATGTGTCCTCCCACTCCACACACTCTCTACTTCTTCTTCGCTATCAAACAGCCTCTTGTCCATTAAGACTCTCAGATAAGCTGTCTGGTTTCAAGCCACGTGCCTGGTGGGACCCCCACTTCCTTTCTCTTAAAGGACACAGCAGGAAGCAGGATGCGATGGTAAGGACGTGATTCTGGAACAGAGCCCTGGGTACAATTCTGCGTTCCCACTTGCTAGAAAGTCATAGAAACTCTCTGTGCCTATTTCTTCTGTGAAATAAGATTCCATTTCCTTATTCAAAGGATGGCTGGGAAGACTAAGTGAGAACAAGCACAGAGAGAGCTTAGCCCTGAGCGAACGCTAAGCACCTGCTAATACAGCCCCTCAAGTGCTCTCAGCAAGTTCAGTGTTGAGTCCTTTGACTTTGGAATGCAGTTTGACTGTGATACTGCTAGGAGGCTCCAACTGGCACAACAGGTCCAGCCTGGCCAGGCCACCTTTTCAGAGCGGGCACAGCAGAGCGAACAGTAGAGGGCAGAAGCCAGAGTTGAGTGCCTGCAGAGATGGTGGTCAAGGCAGAGGGAGTTCTGAGGGGCAGCGAGGTTGACCTGCAGCTCCAGGCAGTGTTCTACAATGCACGGTCCACACGGCCCCTTTCCATGGCAATCTAACAGGTCATTGCCCCTCCAGGCAAAAAACACACAGTGGTTCCATAAGTAAACACTGGGGTGAACGAGTCCCAGAGATTTCTTTCCTGCAGGACTTCTCAGAACCTTTTCTACCCCAGCTTGCACTGGGAGGCTGACGACAGGGCAGGCTGTACTGCCCCAACCTCAGGTGACCACAGTGATGGCTAGGCTTGGCTTTGATTTTGCATCAAACTGAAACCTGGGCTCTTTCTGGGTCTTGAACTTGCTGGAAGCTGGAGAGGAAGGGCCCCATGGGCACTCTCAGGCCTGTGGACTTGCTCACTCACCCACAGATCTCGGGGCTAGTTAGCATCCACAAGTACTTGAGCCAGTCCCTGTAACAAACCTCTCTCTGCACTCATACCTCTGTCTATAAATACAGCCACAGTATAGATACGAAAGCAAGAGAATTTATAGACATTTATCTATTGGGGTGTATGTATGTGAGTATGTGTACTTGTGGGATGTGTGCACACACGTATGTGTTCTTGTTCTGTTGCTCTAGAGAACCCTAACTAATACAACCACAGAAACTTCCTTCCCCCAAAGAGGACCTCGAAGTACTTGAGTTCCATGAAGCCTTCAGGAAATATTGTAGCTGGGGGTCGGAATCTGTAGAATCACTTCCAGAAAATAAAGCCACCCCCAGCCCGAGCACCGGGGTGCTGAAGTATTGTATGTCACCAGGGCCTGTTCACCGTGGTATCTTTAACCTGAAGTCTGTCAGGCTGAGAAGATGGAAATGGGGGTTAAGAAGGCATGTTCTTTCATGAGCGACAGTTCCCAGTCTGTTTCACAGTGTCTGTTTTTGTTCCCTTCTTTGACCCAAACGGAGGCCTTTTTTTTCTTGATTCTTCCGTGAACATCTGGGACTCAGCAAAGGCCTGGATCTGAACTGCAATCACCACGAAGCAGGGGTAGGAGCTTTCTCCTCACACTCATAGCTGGGGGCTCCCTGCAGGAGGCCAAGCCCAGAGGAGGGTGAGGATGCCAAGACAGAAAAGCAGGAAGACTGTCTTCCACCTCCGTGCTTGGGGGAAGAGGCAAGCTCGGGGGGGACCGGCAGACCCCCAACTCACAGCTCCGCCTCCAGGAAGGACAGCAGGTGGGAACACGGCTCCTGCGTCCTCACTTTCTGTCCAGCTTCTCTGCACAGCCTGTGACCCAGCTTGAGGACACCTGGCCGCTGGGTTCTGGGTTCTGCGTCAGGGATCCCTTGTCTTTCTATCTCAAGAGATGAACCCCACTGCCACTGAATCTGGGGAGCAATATGAGGTTGAACTATTCTGTCAAGTGAGAACATGAAAGAAAAAAAGTACCTCATCTAGCCCTCATTTCATAATGGGAAAACCCTCTTAACACCCCAGTGAGGGAGGCTCTCATCTCAGAACGAAGGACGAGCTTCCACTCGAGATGAGAGCTTTTGAGGGACTCAAGATACTCCTCTTAGGTTCCTTTTGCTCTTATTTGAACAATCTTTTGCTTGGCCTTGAACATCCTCCACACACCTCAGACATCTCTGCCCTTGTACTCTGTCTCCCCAAATTATATTCCAGGCTTGCTGTTGTCTTGTTCGAAGCTGCTCAATCCCTATTTTCCTGGCACAGCTTCTCCAGAAGTTTTCCAGGGCGTGGCACCACAAGAACAGGGAACTAAAGTTAAGTGCCCACGTTCAGGGCTCCTCCTGCCAGGCTAATTCTCAAGAGCAAAGGATGTGCCAGGCTGGGACCAGGAGGGCTGTGCTTCTTCTTCCCACTGGCCTCCCGCTGGACTCTCGAACATTCCAGCTTGTTTGGGCCTCCCAGCCACAGCAGCATGGGTACTGCTGGGTAACTGGCAGAACCCATGCTTGGCTTGTAGGACAAGGCCCGGCCTTTATCTACCTGTTCCGTGCGGGGCAAGTCCTGAGGCTGACTGTCGCCTGCCTGACTGCAGCCGCCTCCACTGTCTGACTCCCCCGACACCTACGTGCACAGCTGTTTAGGAGCAGCAGGGGGGGAGCGTGAATTCAGGAGGCCCATCATGACCAGTGGATATTTATACACCCGCGAGTGCTGTCCCCTGCAATGTGGTCACTTGGGCCTCTCTATCCAGTTCCCAGTGATGCTGTCTATGGTCGGACCATTTTTGGAACACCATTGGGGGACCCCCCTTCAGAGCCAGGTTATCTGAGAAACAGAGTCACATCCTCGCTTTTCTTTGTAATCAAAATTGCTTTGCTCAGCTTTGTCACCCAGCTAATTCTCTGCATGTGCCTCCAAATGACCTTGGCTGCATTAAAAATTAAATCCACCCCAAAGGAAGAAGATAGGCCAGCAGTGAGCTTATTCAAAGAAGATGAGGCAGATTGAGACACCCGAACAAGGACCAGGTGACAGAGGAGCTGCCAGAGTATGTGCCCCTGGGGTCACCCTGCCCTCACCTGTACCGAACCCAGGAGCTGGCGAGCTGTCACCTCCCTCCTGCACATGAGAAAATGGAGGCTCAGAGGCTAAGCGACTTAGATCACAGCTCTACCAAAGGGGCCACGTTAGGACTTGGACTCCGCCAGCGTGAGCTTCCAGTCAGACTGGCCGAAATGTTCATCTGTTTAAATAAAGATGTGTGCACTGATTTAAAGTAACAAAGCAGCCAGCCAACAAACCAGACAGCCTCCTCCCTTTGCAAAGGCCCTAACCTGAACCCTAACCTCACCCCTACTCCTACCCCTACCCCTAACCCTACCCCCAACACTACCCCTACCCCTAATCCTAACCCTAAGCCTCACCCCTACTTCTAACCCTACCCCTAACCTAAACCCTACCCTAATCCCAGATAGCCAGTCTCCCCCCTCTTGGACCCATGGCAACAAAGGCCGAAGGAAGCCAGGTTGCGGAGGGGCCTGCTGTCCATGGCCCCCTCAGTCCTGATGTCAGCAAGGTGCTCCGGGGCCTCAAGGGCTCCATCTGGAAACAAGGACACAAATGATGCTTACCCCCCCCACCCCCTTCACCGCTCCCTTTCTGTCCTCCCTGCATCCTTGCAACACGACAACAGTGCTGAATTGTAGAACACGGGGCAGCAGAGGTGAGAACAAGCCCAGGAGGCAGGCAGACCCTGCCCTGAGTCTGACACCACGGTCTGGTCTGCAAGCTGACAACCTTGGGCAAATTACGCAGCCTCTCTGGGCCTCGGTTTCAACATCTGAACAATGATCAGGACTTAGAAAGATTGATTCTGATAAGACGCCCATCACCACAGACTCCCTTTTCCAGAGGGAGGCCCCCCACCTGCCTCAGGTGGTGATTCTGAGGGTCCCCCAAAGCCATGCCCTCCCGCCCACTGGACCTGCCAGGCGGGATGCAGCCAAGGGCAGACCATTCAGTTTCCAGACTGCCTTTAACCCCCAGAGGGGAAACTGTCAAAAGGAAGGGCCAGTTTCCAAGAAAGAGAGGGGAGAATAGAGGGGAACACCTGTCGTCCGCAGGTATGCCCCGAAGTGTACATGCAAGTGACTTCGGGTTCGAATCCCAGCTTGCCTTTCACTAGCACTGTGACTTTGGGGCTGCCCCTCAAAGTCTCTGTGTCCCTGTCTTCTCACTTGTAAAGTGAAATTTCTCTGTGCTTCCTCCGCAGGACCAAGAGTCAAAGGCATAAAATGGGTAAAGAATGCGGTGCTGTGCCTGGCACATAGCAACATCTGGACAGGTGTTAGCTAGTCGGGTATTGACCCAATCTACCAAGTGCAAGCTGATTCTGGCCCACACTGGAAAGATCAGAATGAAAAAGGCCATTCTGCTCCCCACTGCTGTGAAATGATGGAAATTATTCGAAAGGGACAAAGTGCTCAATTCCTGTCTGATGTCGCTTCCTCTCTGACTTTCCACACAGCCCCACTTTCCACTTACCTCCCCGGCGGTGGGCGGCTCTGCTCAGGAAGCAGCCCATTTCAGAGCCCAAACATCCAGGTTGTTCCGAGGCCCTCTCCTATGCCCCAAATTATTTCCCCCCAAGTAATTCTATTTTAGAATTACTCCAAAGCCAGCAACCTCAGCTTTATTTAAGAAAACACAGATCTGTGACGAAAGCCAGGAGCCCTAGGACCAAGGTCGAACTCTACACATCTGCTGATGGCCCGAACAGGGAATCTGCCATTTGGCGAACTTGTGCGGGCAGAGTCAGATACAGAAAAGGAAATAATTCGTGTGGGGCCTGGCCCCCGAGACTGGCCTGCCAGGTGCAATGGTCAGGGTCTTGCCCTCTAGGCTGTCCTGGGTCACCCTCTGCGAGGCCCTTCCGGAGGCCTCCATAGGAGAGGAGCGCCCCAGTCACCACAGGCAGCCTCTGGAGTCGCCTGTCTACCTGTGACCTTGAATCCAAGGGCCCTGCCAAAAGGAATAACAATGAGAATTGTCACCAGACGCAGTTCTCTTTGATGTGTCCGACCTAGGGAATTGGTGTCAGAAGACACAGAAAAGCCAGATGGCATTTTCCAGGGTCACGGGCTACCATGGAGAGAAGCCCAGGGCCCCTCTCGTGTCCTTTCCCGAGTCGGTCCATGCCAGGGCGGCTGGGGTTGGGGGGGGTGAGCAGCCAGGAGACACAAGATTAATGGCTTCCTAGGTAGGGGGGCAGCTCCCCGCTCGGCCAATCACAATCCCCCAGTAACTCCGTCGGTCGGCCTGGCTCTGCGAGGCGTGAAGTGTAGAAAGAACCAAGAGGCCAGCCCCTGTTGACCTGGGCAGAACCCGCTGCCCATCCACTGTGCCCAGCTGGCGGGCTAACTCCCCTGCCGTGGTCCCTCGGAGTCAGGGCCAGGAGAGGCCTGCTGGCTGGCTGGGAAATGCAAGACAGGAGGTGAGGGGGAGCCGGTGGCCAGGGACAGAATACCATTTCTGGAAGCCGTTAAGGACCCCACCTTCCAGCTATGCCAAAGGATCCTTTACTTTCTGTTTTTCATGGGAGGGTGTGTTAGTTTGCTGGCTTGCTTTGCCGCCCTTCAATTCTTTTTCAAATTCAAATTGTTCTCATGACAGAATACATACTTACACACCATCAAAAGGGGAAAGTCAAAAGTAAAAGATCTTCCCCAATTCCAGAATTCTCAAGCAGATTTCCCAGAGGTAATTCAAACGACAGCTTCTGCCTCTCCTTCCAGAAGTTTCCAGCCTATGCCCAGCATTTGGAACTTTAAAAAACCATACATGTGATGCCACAATATATTCTGTTCAGCCACTTGCAATTTTCTACTTAATCTATATTGCCTGTATTTCTGTTCTAGCCCAGCAGGGCCCATAAGAGCTTCCTTTTAATGTAAAACATTCTTTGGTTTCCCATGTCATAATCTTGGCGCCTTTATTCCTCATTAATTGGAAAAACCTAACAAACTCATACTTCGGGATACTTGAAAACGAACCCGCATTGTTCCTTTCAACAGCCACAGCCATGTTTTATAGAGAATGCTTGGGGGACGTGGGACTTTGTGAGGCCTGACAGTACCCTGTGTGAGCATTACTTTATTAAAACTTCCCAAAGCACTTGAGGCCAGCACGGCACAGAAAGGTTAGGGAGCTCACCCAAAGCTACACAGCCAGGTGGGAGGTCAGAGTTGCCAGGTGGATTCAGCCCCGTCTGACATCCAAGGTCCCACCTTCTCCAGCACAGCACGGGGGTTGGGTGGGGAGAGGGCCCTCTCCTTCCTCCTGGGAGCCCTGCTGCAGCCTCCTGGCTCAGCTGTGTTCGCACACATTCGCTGACAGTGACCTCAGATAAGGGATGGCCCGCTACGTGCTGACCTTGGACGTGGGCTGCAGTACCGGATGCTGGAGGCACCGCAGGCTGGCAGCAGGGTTTTGCATTCTTATTTCCATGCCAACCGTGACTGAGCCAGGAGGACATCGGTGAGAGCCAGAGCACACAGCCCTCACTTCTGGGCCTCTTTATCTCCCATCTTCTCCTCCTCTCAGCCCCTGAGAAATGAGCTCCTTACCATGTCTCCACTTTGGTCACCAAAAACAGCGAACAGCCTTCAGCTGGCCCTGAAAGATGTGCGTGAAAGGGCCGCAGCAGATGGACAGCAGAAGGAGGAGGAGGCCGCCTTACCCAGGACAACCAGCTCATCTCCTACCGGTCTCCATCTATGGATATGCCCTCAGTTCTATGATTTTGTATTTTTTAATTTACTTTATCGAGGGGATATTGGTTTACAACACTGTATGTGATTTAGGAGAATGGAAGTTCTTTGATTTTTTAAAACCAGAATTGTTCATGTCAGCCTGTTGGTGTCAGCCTGCCCGGCCCGGTGCTGGTTCTAGTCTGGCTGAGGCAGGTGCGTCCTGTGACAGTGGACAGTGGCAGGTGGGGTCAGTGATCTGTACCTCTCATTCCCGGGGCTCCCCGCCAAGTCGTCAGGACCAGCCCATGCTGGCTCTTAAAGCAGCTGAGGGCAAAGGCGAGTGAGGTGAGGTCAAGGAGGTGCAGGCCAGAAGACTGGGTGCTGCCTTCTTGGGGCCTCAGTTTCTACCTGCAAAGTGAGTGTTCTGAGGAGCTTCTTACGTTGCTCCTCTTCTCCCTCTGAGATGAGGAAGTCCCGCACAGCAGCCACAGGGCTCCCAGGAGTGAGTCTTTATTACTGTTGTCATAGCAGCAGGAAGAGAAAACTACAGTGAACAGGCCTAGGGTGACGGAGACAGAGGACAGACTAGAAGAAAGTACGATGGAAGAAAAGAGAATTGCTGCTGAGTCAGAAACTGGTGTAGCCTGCTGTGGCTACGTCTGCCAGTCTGGCCCTACCTGCGTGGCCAGGAGCTGAGGTGACAACGGAAAGCGCAATCTGAGGTGACTCAGGAGCACTAGACTAAGTCACCTGGGCACCTGCAGGCCCTGCCCTATGTGGCACCTGTCTTATGTGGGCACCCGCTCCTGGCACACCCCCTGTTGGGACTGTGCATGTGGGCACAGACTCCTCACACACAGCTGCCCACCGGGCCCACACCCTCGACTTAGGCTCCTGGCCCTGCCTCTTCTCTCCCTGACGGCTGGCTGGCTGGCTGCCAGGGGTCCCTGTTTTCTGGGACTGTACTGATCCCAGGTAACCTTCTTTGCAGTAAAGGTGTTTTATGCAGTGTCTACATGTCCTGAAATGTAAAACATTTTAGATAAAAACATTTGCGAGCCAAAAATAGATCCATGGTCAGGCCATGTGTAACTATTTTTATTATAATTATCGCAGGCAAGCCAGCACCTGGCTCAGAGTAAAAACTTGGTTGCAGGGGGTGAACATGGCTAACAACCACTGCTACACATGGGGGTGTCTACTAGAGCCATGTTGGGGATACTGTGTGGGTTAATAAGAACGTTTTGATGAGGGGTGTCTGGGAGAGTGGTAGGTTCAGTACTGGGGTCCCAAGTCAAGCATGCAGGGTCTCTTCCTGGGACTGTTCTATTGAGCAGGCATGGAATCGGGAGGCCACAGCAGCACCCTGACCACAGGAGGCCTTCACTGTGCCCCAAGGTCAGAGGCCCAGAACCTTGCACAGAGGCACTACCGGCCCAGGCCACACAGGCCCAAGTTCCAGCTCAACCTCCTGCCTGCCCTCAAGCGGCTCCTCTCTGCAAAGGCCAGACCTGACCTGGAGCTTGTACCTCACTCACCCCTGCTCCTCTCTGCAAGGGGGAGGCCCCTTCTCAGCCCAGCAGCCCACCTACCACTTCCAGATGGCACAGCCATCCCAGGAAGGAGACCACGGGGCAGACTGATGAGCTACCTGCCCTCCTGGGGCTGTGTTCTGCCTCCCCCAGCCCAGGGTCAGCTGAGACCTTCAATTTGGGTCTCCCATTCATGTAGTGGGACAAAGGAGAGGCCTGAAGCCACAGGCACTCTCCAGGCGCCTGCAGTTCGGTGCTATTTCCAGAGACTTGGATTAAGAACCACTCTTTGAGTGGATCCGTGGTGCCACTTTGGACAAGTCACTTAACCTCTTAGGCCTCAGGTCAGGATCCCCTACTTTGGTGTTACTGTAAAGCTAAAGAGAGGATGCCTTCGAACACCCCATAAAAGCTAACATAGTACTTCCCTTCCCCTCCAGCATCTCCTGAGGTGCTCAGCTCCAGTCCCCTAAAACCTACTCTCAGAGGCCCTGGTAAGTAGCTCCCCAGGACGATGGGACACTCTCTTTCCACCAGGCCCTGGCTTGGCCGCACCCACAACACCTGGTACCAAGGAGTCCCAGCAGGTCTCTACCCTCTTGGGCATCCTGATTTAGCAGCACCAGCAAGACAGGGCCTGGGTATCCCCTCTTGCTCTATTCCTGCTAAGACACAGAGTCTTCTGAAAACTATGAGGCTGCAGAAAATGTGCTGGGCAGACAGAAACGGAGTGGTAGATAGTAGGAGTGTATGTTAGTCAAGGGGCCAGGCCCAGTGCATGAGTCAGGGCCTCTTGTCTCCTCAACCCACAACAAGGTTGAGAACCCCTTGTGAACTCACCTTCTCCCTTCCCTGCCTCATGGGCCTCACCGTGAATTAGGCTCAGACGTTCCCTACCCTCTCACTCGGGCACTCTGGATCAGTGAACAACCTGTACAACTGTACTAGTGACAGCAGCTACTCAGCCCAAAGTACAAATGTTCTCCAAATGTGTCCAAGATGACACCTCCCTTTTACTGACAGCTCCTCCATACCCGGCCCTCTGCTGCATATTCACAAATGAATCAGACCCAGGTTGGCTCTTGAGGAGCTCAGGGACAACTCTCAGGAAGAGCTGACCGGGAGGGTTTCATTATCAAGGCCGTCCCCTTTGGCAAGGCCATTTGCAAAGGTTTTTCTCTACAGACCAAAGATTCAAGAAGGAAATGAGACCTCAGATGCACCTTCTGGCCGAGAAAGATGTGCAGCTACGGCCATACCCTGGTGTCTCTGGGCTAGCAGTTCGCTTAGCACTGAAAGCACAGGGCTGGTCTGGGAGTGGTGTGCAGAGGAGACACTGAGCTGGGCCCCCTGACATCAAAGGTCTGAGCCTGTAGCTGCTTATGCAAAGATCTTCCGTGAGGGCAACGTGGAGTGGGGCCAAGGAGTCTAGGGAGCTCCACCTCACTCTAGCCCTCTCCAGGGCTCTGCTCTCCTGGAGCTGCAGGCCGGATCCTCTCAACTTCCCACTTTCCTGGGCCGCCCGCAGCATCTGCAGTGTGACCGGTACAATCCCAACTCCCCAGATTCTGAAGCCAGAGGGACTCTGGGACGTGTTCCCTAGCATTTTCAGGGAAAGCAGCTGCCTTTGCACGTGGTCTTAGGGACCCACTGCCACCACCTTCAGCGCCTCCCGCACCCTGAGCTGGACTGGGCTTAGCATCTGCTCTGCTCCTCTCCTCTCCCTGTGCCACCCTCACCTGTACAGTCATGGAGGTGGCTGCCAGGGTCCCCACACTAGGCCTGGGGCACCATCCTCACTGCCAGGGCCTCTCCTCTGGGAAAAGTAGTGATTTCTGTTTTCAGCTCTGAGCTACTCCAGCAAACCCCAGGAGCACAGGCCCAGCAGGGAAAGGCAATCACATTACATTCTGGGCATAAAACTCACATTCTGCTCTCTGGAAGGTCATCTGTTTGGGCAGAATCTCGGTACTGGCACACTTGGAACAGTCAAGAAGACCGAAAGAGCCAAATTTATTGAGCACTTACTTTGTTCCACTCTCTGCTTCAAGGACTTTATGTTTATTCATTTTTAATCTTTACAGCAACCCAACAAAAGGAATCGTGTCTGATGAGGCTGCTGAGGCAGAGAGAGACTAAGTCACCTGTCCAGGTCACAGGGCCGGACGTGAGGCGAACAGGCTGAGCTGTGGGGGTGAGCACTTAACTGGCTGGGCGAAGGGGACCGACTGTAGCCACTGCCAGTTTCCATGGTGGGAACATGCCCAGCCCAGCTGGCATCAAGCTACCAGCGTGGCCTGACAGATGCCAAACTGGGAAGAGAAGGGCCATAACTCACGCCCTCTTGCAAACCCGCCATGCAGACACCTTAGAGGTAAAGTTACTCCAAGAACGTAAAATTAAATGTAGCAAAACATCAGGAAGTGATGAGTACCGGTTACCTCTGCTTCTAATGCCATGTACATTTATATGCATTTGTAATAATGGTTGTGCGTAACGAGTGACTCACAAAATTCCTGGCTTTCCCAAGCCAGTTTGAGCTGGGTCCAGCACACAGTGGACACCAAGAGTGAGGCTCAAGTCAAGCTGGAGCTGGAGCTTCCCCTCCGATCACTGTCCCTGGAAGGTACGGAGACCCAGCAGGCCAGCTAGTCCTGCTCCCATGGGCCTACAATGCAACAGACCCGCAGATACAGCCCCTTGCTGCGTCCCCAAGGGCTTTCTGCCTCCCTCCCTGTTTTGCACCCTGAAGTTCCCCTCAATACACTCCCAGTCCCCTGGAGTAGCTCCATGAACCTTTATTAAGCACCTACTCTGTGCCAGGTGCTGCTGTAGGCACCGGGAACTCAGACATGGACTCACCCTCTACCAGTACATGTCCCGATCTAACTGACTACATGCCAGGCAGGGGCACAGGCTAGCTTGTGGCTGCAAGGAGAGATTACCTCCTTCCAGAGAGGGTCAGGATGGCTTCACCCTAATGGGGTTACGTGAGCGGGGTTTTAAAGAATAAATAAAAGTTTTCCCTGTAGGAGGAGTGAGGAGAGTAAGGAGCAATAGGGAAGAACAGATCTGGGGTGTATGTTAGATAAAAGTTGTCCAGCCCAAGGTGCTAGCTCTGCACCTTGCCTGGGTCATGTCAAGGGAGGTAGAGACAGGAAGACCTACGAGTGCCGGCCTGGAGCACGATGCTGCCAGCCAGATTTTGCACTGCTGGTGCGAGGAAGCCCTGGGAAGGCAAGTGAGGCCCAGGAGTGGGACGCTGAGACTGACATTTAGGAGTCGGGGTAAGTCCGTTAAAAGGGAATGAGAGGAGGGCCTGAGGTGGGAGGAAACACAGACTGAGAAGCTGAGATACAGATCCAAGTATGGTGAGGGCAGACTCAAGGCGATCAGACCATCGGGGCCTCGAGGATCCTGGCTGTGGGGCCTCAGGTAAGTGGTGGAATGTCTCTGTATCTCTGCTTCTTTGCTGTGAAATGGGGACCTATGTTTCAGGGTTGCTGTGAGCAAGCAATGAGCTAATATATGAAGTGTTCTTAGGACAAAGCTTGGCGCACACTAAATGCTCACTAAATGTCAGTTATCACCATTGTTTTTACAATCCACAGAGTTTGCAGCTGCTGACGGAGCAGCTGGAGGGCCTTGCTCAGACTGAGCTAGACGTTGGACAAGCCACGGAGGCAGTGAGCATGTATTTGTGAGCATGTGCAGGGGTGTGTTGGGAGGAGTTGCACGCTGCTCTAGAGGGCAGCAACTGTGCTAAGGAGCTCCGCGTGTGCTCCGAGAGGCGGTACCAAACGCACAGCTGCTTTCTGAAGCCTGAGTCTGTGCTCCCTGGGAGGAGCTCGGAGCTCGAGTCTCTGCAGGCTCCCCTGCTGCGTAGCTCCCCGGTTCCACACAGGTAGGCTCTGTCCTGGGACCGGCACCCAGGAGGTGCAGTGTCAGCGAGGGCCTGTAGGGGGCTCTAGAGCTCTTTAATACTCTGAGCCATGGCGGGTGCCTTAAAACAATGGTTGTGCGACTATGCCGCTCGGGTGGGCGAGTGCCAAGAGGCTGGGGTTCGCTGGCCCATTGTCAGTGAGCCCCAGTTCATCGGCGCTCTTGGCTAGTTCCGTTTCAGCTTCAACCCCTTGTCCTGCTAACACTAAAGTGAGTGGTTTACCTCTCAGCCGCCTTGGAGACATTCTCGAAAGGGGCAGCGTCCTGTCTGCTGTGGGAACACAAGGGGAGACCTTGCTCCAGGGGCAGCAAGAATGGCTCCCAGTTCCAGGGTTTCTGCTGCTAGCAGTTCAGCTCCTCGGGTTCCCCAAACGAGTCAGTGTACCTCTGTTCTTCCCTAAGGGGAACTTCAGTAGCTGTGGGTACTGTTAGGAGACTCAGCAGAGTATTGACCTCATTGCAGCATTATCACTAGATCTGGAAATCATTCCAATGTATTAAATTCTAAGGACATGGTCAACTTAACAAGTTAATATTGGCAAAAAGTCAAGAAGAGTCATTTAAAGAACAACTTGAAAAGATAAAACACACGATTGCTCTTTTGGTTTTTGTGAAAAAACGAGGGAGATGTGTTTCTGGATCAGACCAATAAGAAAAACACCATGGGCAGGGATGTCAGATTTAGCAAATACTGTATAATACTCCTATGCTAAAAAATTGTTTATCTGAGATCCAAGGGACTAGCTGTCCTGTGTTTGTTGCACAACTCTACCTAGGAGCATACAGGGATTCATTCAGAGGAAATCTCCTATTTGTCATGCCCTCCCCAAACTGTAATTCCAGTTCTAATCCCCTTGTGTGACATAGGGAAACCCAAGCCACAATGATCACATTAGACAGAGTAATCAGTTCAAGCACCTCAAACTCACTGCTGAGGAAGGCTTTCCTTGTGAGGTTATGTCAAAGGGATGAAAAATAGCCTCCAAAAGATAACATCTAAAAAGCAATCATATGGAACATTCAATGTATACCTACTATGTGTCTGTGAGTTACCTATTTAAACTTCCTGGGAGATAGATACTATTAGTGGGAACTAATAGTTTTGCAAATCTGATTTCTGTAGTTCTTGAAAGGCATGTGTATTTCTGGTCAATTACATCCTAAGGAAAGAAATCCGGAGGGAAGCCAAGAAGTACTACATTTCATCAACAACCTGACTTATTCATAATGCAATGCCAGGTCTGTTGCTATTTGGTTATATGCCATGTATACAGCAAACTGTCTTAATTTCAATGAATTATAGCTGGCCTGGGGTATGTGATTGAAGGAGGGCAGAGGGTGGGAGACCTGATCTAGGCATCAGTAAATTTGCCTTACTACTGAGGAAGACGCGACACCCGGATCACAAACAGCTCATTTGTTGTGAATAAAGACCCCACTCAAGCCATCTCAAACAGCCAGTGACAATGACACGCAGATTCCAAATGTTCTCAGTGAGAAAAAACACCCTTTCTCCTAATCCTTCTTAAACTCAACAAGACTGATTGGTTTTTATTATTCATGAATTAATTTTTTACTCAGAACCCAGCAAGGGAATTGAAGCTATCACGTTTCTTGCGGATTGAAGGGAAAAGCAGATCTTGACCTGAGTAGCTCAACCACATGGCCTGGCTGAGGTTCCTAAGGGGTAGGATGTTTTGTTTGTTAAATCAGTTAATAATCAATTAACAAACCAAAGCTTTCGACTTTTTTTTTTTTTTTAGGAAAAAGCTAGTAAAAACATGAGTAAGAATATTAAAATAGAAATAAAAAAGCAGATGGCCATAGGACCCTGGTATATTCCTGCTTATGCTTCCTATTTTATTAGGCTGGTGTATGAACCGCCTATTTCCAAGGTCCATTCGGAAAAGAGAGAGAGAAAGAGAGAGCGGAAATAGCAAAGGCAGTGCCAATTTCAAAAGCAATGAACACAGGGGCTGGGAGTCATGGCAGGGGTTAGGGGAATCCAGAAGGGTCAGCCCCCTTGTGCCCTCTGCTAATCTCTGGCTGCAGAGGGCAGGCGGAGGCACCAAGCACAGGGACAATGGCCTGGGAGAAGCTGAATGGCCAAGAAGACGATCGGGGTAGAAGGTGACTTTGCCGCTCTCTTGGTACAGTTCTTTCCCAGCCATTCATATGTGCCAAGTCATAACCCCCTCTCCTCTGTGTGCCTTTGGTCTGTAAACCTCTCAGAGACCTTGACCAGAGAAACCAAGGAATGAGAGGGGTTGGGGGGGAGGGGAGGAGGAACACTGAGAGGTCGAATATGGCCTGGGCTGGTGTCACAAGAAGCTGGTGGCAGCAGGGTCCGACCTGACACAGCGTCCTGAACAAAAATCATTTCTCCCTCTCTAGTTCAAAGGCAACACACCCAGTGTTTATAAGGGGACTGTGCGCTAACTCGGTATTCTCCTCCACCCGTCCGTTCATATTCCAAGAGCAGGCAGCTTTAGCTCCTGAATGAATATAGGCATGCAACCTGAAGCCTTTGCATGCTCATGTCCCCAGGAAGACATTTCCGTTCACAGGCAAGACACGGCAACCTTTGTCCAGTTACTATAAGAGAATAGGGCAGAGAATTGCTTTGCAGTTTGGAGGGAAGAAAAGGCTGCAAGCTGTTATTACCATTGTCATCATTGCTGCATCCATCGCATTATTGCTAATATTTCTGTAAAAGCAGTGTTTTTTCTGCCAAAGCTTGTTAGCTTGACTGCTTAGGTAGACACTGTGAACACACCCAAGAGACAAGTGACAAAGAGTAAAGCTAACCGGAAAAGGATAAATACTGCTCTCTGCGTGCGAGCCGAAGGGATATTTCACCATCAAAGGGAAAGGCTTTGTGCCGATCGATTAGGAAGGTAGAAACAAAAGCATAGACCAGCTCACTTCCTCAGCATCACCAAGACCCAAACTAGAGCTCAGGGCAGTAGCAGGTAAGATGAGAGAATTGAAAATTGGCTTTGAATAAAGTTTAGGGCTTCCTGGGAGCCTCACCACACCTCCAGCCCTTCTTACCTCTTTCCTCAGGCACCCGACACAGCCAACCTGGAAACTGTATTCACAGGAGGTTTTCACCTTTCTCATTTCCACCAAAAAAATGAACGGGCCATTGACAGCGGATCAACGTATTGATGGCCGAACCAGAAAACTGGCCAGGAACAGGCACTCTGCCTTGGGACTTCACCAGAGTAATCACGCTCAGCCCCTGGACATGACTTGAACACATCCATACACTCATACATGCACACACAGACCCACGAGTGTCCCTCGTGGGTACATGCACACACAGACCCACGAGTGTCCCTGCCCTCCCCTACAACATCTACAATTTCAGAAGGATGAAAGGACAAAAGTAAACCAGAGTAAGTTGAATGAAAGTGGAGGACATTCAATAAGTAGTGACCAAGGAAAATGTTGCATTGTAAAATCAAGCAAAATCTCATCAGCCTCTTCCACTGTGGCTCCTGCTCTCTGCCCTCAGAACAAGACGTGGCGAGGCCAGTGATGTCCAAAACCTCTTTTCCAGGTATCCCCTAAAATTACACACCAGGTAAGGATACCAAAATCATACATCCAAGTAATTAGAATTCAAATTTTAAAATGAATGTCAAGAAGAATAAAACAAGAAACTAATTTATGAATTCAAGTTAATGCCAGCACATTAAAAAAAAGAAAGAAAGAAAGAAAGCAGTCAAGTTAAAATAACACTCAGCACCTGAGGTTTTGAAACTCAGTTCTCTAGAAAGCTTGACCCTAATTGGGCACTTCACACACAAGCCGTCTCAGTGCAGCGTCTCGGTAAACCCTGGCGTTCAGGCATGAGGCTGAGCGCTGGTGGGATTGGCAGGAGAGGACCCTGATACAGGTTTAAATGAAAATTGATCACATTCGAAACCCGAAGATTAAAAACAAAACCTTGTCAGAGTTTGTTTAACTGCCTTTTGACCTCTGGATGAAATGACATTGAGAAATAAAATAACATTATTCAGAAAACCATTCCAAGAAAAGGCTCAACCCAGGGACACTGAATGGCAATATTGAACAGAATATTTCAAAGTCTGGGGGTGGGGGGGGGAGGTGGGAGGGAGATGGTTCTTTGGGACTAATATGTATATAGATGAGAAAGCACAGTCAAATGAAGATGAAAAAAATTATGTCTCTAGCCCCCAGGAAAAACTTTGTTTTGAGTTTAACTGCAGCTCACACAACTCTGAATGTAAGATATGTAGCAGATAGATTTTTTTTTCTCCCCTCTTGTCCAATTCCACTCTAAAAGCCCCATGGGCAGATTAACCCATATGACTGCAGAAACCATTTGACCCTCTAAGCTACAGCCTGTCTGTCGATGGCTAGATCCAGGGAGAGGGGAAGTCGGAAGCCTGGAACAGAGCTGCTGTGCCTTTGAGTGTGGCCATCTGTTATCCCAGAGACGGCAGGCTCCCTTCCCTGCCTTTCCGGAGTCTGCCAGGCACTACCCAGGCCAGAAAGCTGGAGAGAGCCTCTTAAGAAAGACTGCGCTCCTCCGGCCGCAGGGATAGCTAGGCGCAGGGCCCTCTGTGACGCTTCCACGCCATGGAAAAACCCCAGGTTCAGCAGCCCCCCTTGGATGTAGGCATAGCCTGACCTCAGCCAGGGGAGGGTACAGTAGGTAGTGGAGGGCTGTATTTAAACAGGAGAGACCCTGCCCCGGCACCCCCACCCTAGAGGGGAATACCCACAGGGACACGTTTCCACACAGGTGGAACACACAGACCTTCCTCGGTGAAATCTCTCTTAGGGATTGGGGTTGCATGCAGGGTTTGATGTTTGGGGTTCAGAGATAGCCTCTCCATTAAGAGCTTCAACAGCAACAAGAAAGGGCTTGATACTCCCTTAAGCCATGCTTATAAACAACAGTGCTGTTAAGATCCTTTCTATTGTAATCCTGATCAGAACAGAGAGGGAGTCCAGAGGCAGATTCAAGTGCATTTTCCGAAGGGGCCAGAGATGCAAAAAAGCCTCTGTAACCCCACATTTCCATGCCTGGTTTGTCTTTTGTTGGGTGGTTAGTTGGGGGTTGGGGGGTGTCTGCTTTCAGGAACAAACTGAGCCACACTTAACTATGGCGGCCTCCCCACACATCTGAGAGGACCTCCGTCCCCAAGCTGGTGGCCCTGCTGCTCACTCACAGAGCCTGGGCCAGCAGGTCCCGCTTTCCACTGCCCGCTGGGCCTCAGGGACCTTGCTGGAGTCCTGAGGTATCCCCCGAAGTACCTTGTTTTCTCCCACCAGGCCCCCGAGCATAGGCTAGCATGCACCCTCCCATCCTTCCAGTGTCTGGGAAAGAGAGGGAGAAAATGCCCAGAGCAACCTGCCTTGTAGGGTCACTCTGTCACAAGAAGCCAGGGTCACTTGCCCAGTAGCCTAGGGAAGGAACCCTCCCAGCACCACCACCAGCTACTGACTTCTCTCACTCACTACCCCACAATCCCGCTGAGGAAGGGGTCTGCCCCGCCACCGGTTACCCAGGACATCTCTGCTATTATCAGTGAAAGGTCAGGGGCCTCCCCAGAGCGGGGGCTGGCTGGCCCGCTGAGGGTTAATCTGCCCGGCTAGCCATCACAGGGGTCACCGTGATGTGCAGAGAAGTTGAGCATCCCAGTCCCCCAGAGCTGGTCTGCTAATTACATTTGCAATTATAAATACCACAACCTCCCTGCACAGGGACCAGACCACACCAGCCGATGGGGCAACCGGGATATAATCCCGCCCCAGGCCCACCCCAGCCACGCCAGGGGACCCTGAGGCCAGGGCAGCCTGTGGGCCCCTCCTCTGGGAACAGCCAGGTGAATGATGGTTCCTGAGGTGTGAGCTGCCGGGCTGAGGCAGGGGAAACTCACCAGAGAGGAAGCCCAGTCAGGGGTCATCAGCCCTTACTTATAGTGCCAAAATGATCTTTGATTTATTCCCAGAAATCTGTGAACAGCTTCAAGGGCAAACAGGCAGGACGTGGGCTCCGATTTATCTGGCCCAAGCCCATCCCCAAGTTGTACCCTTCATGGTCTCTGTGGTCTACGGACCCCCCATTCACAGCCTCTCCTGGGCCCGCGTATCCTCTAGAAACTACAGCGACAACAGTGGGCATAAGAGACCGAGCACTCAAGCAGAGCTGGGCCCCCCGTGGAAGGTTCAAGCAACAGTCACCAGGCTCTCAGACAGACGCTCCCAGCAGAGCTGTCCTGAGTCCGGGCTGATTCTGGTCAAGCTGGCCTGCACTACAAGGGCTTCCCTTCCAGGAGGGACAGAGCATTAAGATTACAGGTAGGTGTGGGAAGGGATCCAGGTAGGGTTCGGGCGTGAATTGGTCTTAACCTTGAAATAGTGGATCATGGTTTAAATACCTGCTATTCCTTTTTCTGCCATGAGAACCACAAGAATTGCAGTCATGTGGGAAGGAAGTTTTAAAGAGGGGACACTGCAGAACAGCGTCGGGGACACCCTGTCCCTATCTAACCCTTCGGCTGTCTTATGAATTCCCTCTCCTTGTGAATCCTGATTATCTACACACCCAACTCCACTGTCCATCCCTCCCACTCACCCCCAGCACCCAATGCTCAGCCTCCCTCTCTCACACACATCCTCAGCTCCTCTCTCTCACAAACACCCCCTGCCTTTAACCGGCTAGATTTGCACAGCTCTAATGAATTCCAAGCCCTCCAAAGAAAGTAGGCTTTTGCAGGGGACTGAGGAGAGAGACAAACTTTTTCAATGAGTTCAGATTATCTTTCAAAACCAAAGGGCCAGATGTCCAGGGACCAGGAATCAAACATGCAAAGTTCCAACGACCCCAGCAAGGGTGGGGACATTCTGAGAAGGCAGAATTGTGACACGAAATCTCTCTCACAGCCACTTCCCTGAAGCGCTTTCCCCGAAAGTCCCCGCTGTCCCTCCTCTCCCAGCCTAAATGGAATATTTATTGATTTCTCCAAGTCAGTAGAATAAAAAGGTTCCTGTTTGGTGGCTCAGGATGTTTCTTCATTTAAAAAATATGTTTAAGAAACACTTTTTCATATGTCCTGATTATTAGTAAAGCAGACAATTGTTTCTAAAATGAGAGGTGGTGGGGAAATAATAAGCTCCGAGAGGAAATTTCCAGTTACCAGGATCTCACTGAGCTGGAAAGGGCCTGCCCAGGGCTAGGGCCTCCCCACTGACCTAATGTCTCCTCCTAGTTTTTGGCCTGGGGGCTGTACAAGTCCAGCCTCCATCGCCCGTCCCCTTACACAGCCATCGGCCCACACCTCCAAAGGAGCAGCACGTACAGAAAGCTGTATCTCCCAGAGCCCCTCCCTTGGAAAAGCAAGACTGATGTCCTCACTGATTTATTTTTAAATGTACCATTAAAAATTAATTTCCCCCTTTGTTTTTCTCTGGGTCACTGATTCTGAATTACCATGTGGCATTTTTCCTACGTGTGAACCCACATATTTTACCTTCAGGACAGTTTGTTCTTTGTTTCTTTAACAACAGCAAAGTGGTTACTGGAAAGTGGGGGGGGACAGCCCCCTGCTCCCTAGGTTTGGTGTGGAAGGTCTCCAGCTGGTCCCATCACGGGCACATTTATACACACACGCAAGCCAGCGCTCCACTCCCACCCTGGCTGATTACATATGTACATAAAATATTGATTAGAAATGGTAATGGAGTCACCTACAGGGTGGCTACAGGAAAATGAAAACGCAGAGAGAGAGGTATGAAGGTACAGATGTATCTGTGTGCGTGTCCGTGTGTGAGACTCTTTCTCACCTGAGAAAGTGAGAATAACTCTAAAGCGCTAAAAATGCTCTCCGTATGTTAGCAGGTGAGAAGCAGGTCTGGAGAGTTCTGTCTCCCGCAAGTATGGTCTGTACAGCCTTTAAGTCCAGGAATGTCAATGCAGCCATATGGGCAGAAGCACGGGAACCCCTTGTGCACAGTTTCCCTGAAAAACATCCACGCTAACGTTCCTCTCACAAACCAAAGAACCCTGTTCTCTGTTTTGTTACTCTCCTGCCAATGGCTTGTCACAAAGCCCTGGGGTTGAAATCAGCAAGACATACACCTCCAAACCCACCACACGCACACACACCAAGGGCCACAGGCTTGTCCTTGGAATTCTGCACCCCTGCACCACAGCAGCTGCAAACCTGCACCAGGTGGGGGGCAGTATCATCTGTATTGAGGGAGCTCATCAGTGCTGAGGCTGCTGCCCGCACACGCTGGCCTTGGAGAAATGGCATCTCCCGGGACACTCGTGTCCTCCGTGGAAATAGCAGGTGTGATTCTGCTTTTTCCTGTGCCCCAAAGAGCGAGAAGCTAATAATTTGCAAAGAAACCAGGAAAGGTAGGGAATCAAACCCTGTCAGGTTGCCCTCATAAGTGATTTCCACATCAAACCCTTCCCAGATACCCAGGGCCTCGGCTGGTTTCCTATGCCACTTCCCGATACACCCTATTTACCCATCTTTCTCCCCAAACTCAGGTCTCCCCAAACTCCACTCCACGAATTGCCCAGCTGCAGAATCCTCCATCTCCCTCTGCTTTCCTGGTGGACATCATGAAAGAACGTACTTCACCCATACAAATTTCACATTTATTGTCTATGACTTCAGCCAGGGACAAATACACAGAGATATGTTTCAAGTCCACGTAAAGAAGTCACCTCTGGAGAGAGGGAATCTAAATAATTTAAATATCCAATATTTGTCATACTGGTAATTTTATGTGAGGAAATGTCCCACCAGGGTCAAACCTTATTCACAGCCTCAATTACCCAGCCCAGCCGGAGGTTTCTCTAGGTGGCCTCCCACTGTGCTTCAGGACCAACAGCTCAAAGTACTACCCACTCCCACACAAGCTGAGGTCCCCATAACCTTTAAAGAGAACGAAAAGCCACTTTTCAAGCTGAATTCATTATAACTAAGGATTTCCCTTATCATCCAACTCAATTGTCTTTTTCGAACATTGTCTCAATTCTGGCCGGGGCTAAAGGATCCTTTGCCCAGAGAAACCCTAAAACGGGACCCAAAGGTCATGGCGGTGGCGCGCTCAGTCAGACCATTAGCGGGAGACTCTGCTATGAAGTTGCCCCTCTGGCTGAGGTCATCTGTGCAACCCTTCCTGTGAGGAAGGGTTTAAGCACTCTTGCTGGAACCCCACATTATCCAGGGTGTTTGTGGACGTGGGGGTTCTCTGGGAGCAGTGGCCAGAGGTACAACAACGTGAGTGTAGGAAAGTGAGTGTAGAGGCTAGACGTGTTAGTTTAGTTTGCCTCAAAAAAAAAAAAAAAAAGAAAAAGAAAAAAGAAAGAAAAGAAAAGAAAGAAAGAAAAGCACAAAGTTAAGCAAGTTCCCGAGAACCTAGCGTCTTCATCACGCTTATTATTTTCATCATCATCATTTTTTTAAGCCGTTCGAGGGGCCACTCTGCGCGCCCACACCAGAAACCTGGAATCTCCCGGTGCGCAGCGGGACGCAGAGCGCCCGAGGGGAAGCCCAGCCAGGTACCTGGTCAGGTGGAGCGGCGACGCGACCGCGGAGGGCACTGTCAGGGAAACCTCAGGTGGCGGGAGCAGGACGTAGGAGAGCCTGGAAGGGTGCCCTGGGCTGCTTCCCGCCTTTGGGTAGGTGGGAGGCTGAATTCGCCACTTTTCCGCTCTGCGCGCTCTGCGCGGTACCGGAGCCCAGAATTCGCGGTTCCTGGGAGTTAGATCTGGCACTCCCCGCCGCGGTCCAAACCCACGCGGCTCTGACAACCTCGGGTTATCGCGTGGCGAGTGCAAAGCCGACCCCCCGCTCGGAAATAGCTAGCGCCGGTTCAGCTGGGGCAGCGTCCACAAAAGCCGAGAACCAACTTTGCCTCCGCCACAGCGCCAGGCCCGCTGCGTCCACTCCCGGAGAGACGCGGTCTCTCTTCGATGGGCGTGCTGGACGCATTGCGTGAGAGCCCCTCGGCCCGCACCCCTAGAGCGCCTTGGGTAGACCGCGCCGCTTGCGCTCCCTCGGGGCGCCCCACTGAGATCGCCCGGCGAGCGCAGCCCTGGCTGCCAGCGGTTACCAAACCGCTGCGGTACGTCCGATTTCGCCCCAGTGCTGGGAACATTTTTAGTCCCCAGCATGGAAATAAATGTTAAAGTCAAAGGGCCCCCCCCCGTTCAAAGGGGGGGTCGTTCTCGAACGGGACAGGGCATCCCTGCCACATTCCCGCACCTGTTCCGGGCTTGCTCCTCCCATTCCGCTGAAACTCAATTTTTTTTTTCTCGCCGTGGAGGAAGATCCGAAAGAAAGAGTGAATGAGAAAGCGTTGCTCTTACTTAAAAGTGAGGGCTTATGAAAGGGGGTACGGGGGAAGTTGGGGTGCGAGAGAAGTTAGAGTCCGGTTTACACCCGAGAAGGAAACGCAGGAAGTGTGCGGCTTTCCTCCTCAGAAGTCCCCCAAGTGTCCCCCAGGTCCCTGCCACTTCAAACATGCCTAGAAGAAATGCGACACCCCAAATACAAGACATTGGGACAGGCGGAAGGACAGACAGACACGTCAAGAAGCGGAGCACCTACTGGTTGTGGTAGCCGAGGGGGTCCGGGATGCAGAGTTCTGACACGTCCATCAGTCCCGTTTTAGCATTCCCAGTTGGTAGAGAAAGGCGGCGGGGAAATCACGCGGAAGAGCGAGTGAAGGGCACCCGCGGGGTGCGAGTCCGGGCAGGGGCACAGTGAGCGGCAGAAGGCAGAGTGGGAGCAAGCGCCGCGACGGGGCGAGAGGGAGGCAGAGCCGTGCGCGCACAGCCGAGCGCTCCCACTCGTGCACACTCGGAGCCGGCGGTGGGGAAGGGCAGCCGCGGAGGAGGCGCGGGCACCCGAGGCTTGAGCCCACTAACCCTACTGTAGCTTTAAGGCTGGGAGACTGATGTATGGTTTGGCTCCGATTGGCTATCTCTCAGGGGCTGGACTTAAAGTGACAGGACCGGGCTGGGGCGGGGGGAGGGGGGAGCCCGGAGACTTCAATGGAATCGGGCGCTGGCGCGCGAGGTCCCCACCTCCTGAGGAGCAAAGGGGGCCTGGGCTGTGGAGCCGCAGGGCCTGCCCTCTTGCCATTAAAGAAGAAAAAAAAAGGTCCCACTAGCGGGTGGGACTAGGAGGGTGGGGGGAGGGGTGGTCTGAAAGATTTGTTACTGACATGCAGCCTGCCACCACCCTGTCTTCACTGCCAGGCCCAGCAAACCCACCCCTCAGCCTTTTGGAAGGGTTTGCTTGGCACATGTAAAACGAGTGGCCTCTCCCGGCCCTCACACCAAGGACAAGAACCCCTCCCCCTCCTGTCTTAGTTACTGGCTCAAACCCAGGTTGGGTCCCCCAGAGTGCAAAGGGTAAGGCCAGGGCGAGAAACCCAGCCGCCAGGCAGAAGAGAGATTCCCTTCCCTCTTCTCCTCACCTGGGCTTTGCATGAGCCTAGGTGCATCTGTGAGCTGCTCTCTCCGGGGGTCCACGGTGTTGCCCTCCACTTTGGCAACTCTCAGAAATGCACCCAGGGTGTGGACACAGCGGATAAATCCTGTCTGCTTAGGGAAATACAATTGTGATTCAAACCACCAACTTCCCTGTCACCTCCACTTCAAGGCACACAAGTAGAGGCTTCAGCATACGCACCTGAGTCCCGCTACAACACACCTGCATCCCTGTCTGCTGCTCCCTCCATGAACCTGAATATTACGGGCTGCCTCTACCAAAACAAGCTATTTGTCAAGCCCCATCCTTCTTCTGGGGCTTTTCATCTTTTGAGATGCGCCAGCTACCAGGATAATAAGCAATTTGATGATTCAAATGAGTGTGGAGAGTGGGAGGTACAGAATTATTTCAAGGGGGGAAAAGGCCCTAGGAGAGACCACCACCTTCATCTCCTATACTCTGCAGAAGACAATGAGCAGGGTGGGGGTGACATCATTTTATCATCAAAATAAAGTCTAAATAGAGGGTAACTGCAGGCCCTGCTCAAGCACTTGGGGATAAAAGCGGGATGGGATGGTGGGAGAAGCCCTGGAGGGTCAGCGCTGGGGAGGAGCTGGGAGTGCGCAGCAGGGCCACAGACGATACTTGACTTGGATAAATGGAGGCTCCCGCAGACTGGGAATCAGACCTCGATTTTTCATATGCAGGAGTGGAGGAACGCGTGGGATTCTCGGGTGTGGGGCTCTGGCAGCATCTCACAGAGAGACAGATGAAGATGTCTGTCAGCAGGATTTTTTTTTTTTTTAATCATATAGGTACTCAGTTGCATTAGAGATGGAATGAAGGGTGTGAAGACACTTCCTCCAGCCTGGCGTCAACACGACCCCCTTGCCCACTTCTCAGTGACTGGTCTCCCACATTCTTCTGTCCCTGAGATCCGTTCTGTAAGCACACAGCAGCAAGGGGCAATTGGTAAACACACATCCCTCCTTGTCGCCCTTAGGAAAGAGGCCCCAGCTTCCCCGGTGGCCCACAAGGGAGGCCCCTGATGACAGGCTCTGCGTGGCCCTCTCTGCCTCCCTCCTCAGTCTTGGCATCTGCTGTCTAGAACACCCCACCTTCAGACTGCACCCAAACCTCCCACCACCTGCTCACTTTGCTTCAGGTCATGCATCAGTTTACAGTTATATATATATATGGGTATAAATAATCCCTCCCCACCCCTCTGGACTGTACCCTCCGTGAGGGTAGGGACCCTGTCTGTTTCTGTTCTCTGGAGAACCCCCATGCTTAACAGTGCCTGGGGCACAGCAGTTGCTTGATAAAGATTTTGTTGACTGAATCATTAAACCACAGCCGTTTGGGTCAGGGCACCAAAGCCAGCTGAGGGACAGGCTGGCTGTCCTAGAAGAGAAGTAGACCGTAACAGGCTTTTGGGCTCACTTGGGTCCGCATGTTGGGTGGGTGGGCCATTTTAAACTGGAGACAGAGCACGTTTGGTGTAGCAGGGAAAGAAAGAAAACTTCACTGACCAAAGGAATAGATCCAAAGTCACTGGGAACAAGTGAAGAAAAAGAAGAGGTCTCATCGGTTAAACATCTAGACTAATGCAGGAATGAAGGTCACTGAGGGCCTCGCTCTGGGGCACTAGCCGATGGCCGTCCAGCTGGGAATAGGGCCCCCCTCAGACTGTCCTCTTCCACAAGGCCAGTCCGGCTTCCTCCCAAGCCACCCTGGGGTCCTGGCGTCCCTGCAAGAGTGAGTCTGTAGACCCTCTAGAAGGGTGCCCTGAGGACCTAATCTAGCCTGGCAGATGGTTCTCCAGGCAGACTTGACCAAGTCACACTCTGGTCGTGCGCCAGCCTTTCTCCCTTTCTGTTCTCAGCCAGCTCACAGAGGCGGATGGGACCCTCCCAAAGCCAGAGAAAGCCTTTTCCAGCTGGAGAAGCCGCAGTGGGGGAGAGCACAGAGGATTCTGGGGCAGGTCCCAACTATTATGTGGATCCATGCCAGAGTCATCTGTCCTCCAGAAAACAAAGGTGGCTCACGTGGGGAGTGGGGAGGGGGGTAGAGTGGGGTGCGGGCTCTCTTGGGTTCCTTCACTATTGAAAATCATTCAATCGATTATCATTTCGTACTTTCACTACAGGCCTAGAACCGGTGCTATATGTAATCTACCCCTAGCAAAAAGCCAGCTCCTGGTTACTCCTGGCACCCCGGGGCGAGTTAGCCAAAGGGAAGAGGACGAAAAGCATTGGGTGCAAAGGAGCCATGGCTCCCCTTGTTCTCATGTCAAACCCTTTAAACAGGTATTTATTCCATTCACAGAGTCGTACAGCTAAGAGGTGCTCAGGGAACGCTCAGGAACCATCACGAGATTTTTACAAGGAAGGAAGTGTGTAAATTTGCCTCTGTGGTGAAGTGACCTACCCAAGGTCACAGAGACTCACTGGCAAAGCATGCCTCTGTGGTCTCGGACTTCTGCTGGCTCAGTTCCTGAATGATGGTGCATACGTCTCTTCATTTCTCCTCTCTCCTCAAGAATATGAAACCAACAAGAGCAGTGTCATCATAACACACTCCTCCCTACCTCATCCCCCCCCCACATCACCTGGTGGATGGGGGTGGGGGAACACACGGATTTCTGTGTCCACTCCCTTCCCCAAATGTTTTCCTGGGGGATAGCGGGAAAGAAGCACTGAGGGTGATCCATGACCTGTTGTCCAGCCACAAGTAACACCCCAGGCAGCAGAAAAGCAGAGCAACACCCCCCAGCCCACTCTGCTCCCCAAGCCTGTGTCCCAAGGCCCCCAAGCCCCAAGTGTGCGGTAGTTGGCAAAACACAGGTCCCCACTAGCCAGATTCTCTCCCAGCGGGGCTGTACTGGGTCCTGAGATTGGGGGGCCATGCGCCTGCAGCTGGCACGTTCTGTGCTGCTCACCCAGCGCATCACCTGCTGCCACAGGTTGGGGACTGTCTGTCTCCACCTTGATGGAGCCTGCTCCTGGCCTGCGGGTCTCCTCTCTTGCTGCAGCAACCAGCCCCTACCCTCTCACAACCTCCCCCCCACACACATACTTCCAGGCCATTTCTGCACCCTAAAGGCAGCAGCCAGCAGTACCTCTGGGGCCTTGATTCCCCTCCAGGGGCGGTGTTGCTCTAAATCCCAAGACGAGAGAGAGGAGGCTATTCTCTCTGGACAGCTGGGCAGGAGCTGAGGGACAGAGTGTGGGCCTGGGGGGAGCACAGGACTTGATGGCTTTTTCACCAAAAGTTAAGACTCAACAGGAGTTTGGGGGGCATCCACCACTAAGTTCAGGGAATGGGGGCACTGTCTCTGGGGTTCGTGCCATTCCTGTCCCTCCTCCATGTTCCCCGACCCTCGGTCCTAGGTGGGGAGGTGCCTGGAAACACCAGCTGTGCAGCCCCTTCTTACCACCTGCCCGGGAAGGAGAGGTTGGCTCCGTGCAACTGTCTGGATCACAGTCCGAGCTTGTTTCGGTTCCACCCCCAGGTAAAGGCTGGGGGAGGCGAGTGCAAGAAGGGCCTCCATTGGCAGTCCATGATGCCTACGGCGGACCTGGCCTGCTCAGTGAGCCTAACCGGATCATCTCTGGGACAGGACTCCGTGGACTGCAGGCCAGAAGAAATAACCCTGGTCACATACCTCTGTGGGCCCCCTCTTTTCTCACATGCTCGAATTTGGGGTGTGGAGTTATATTCTTGAGTGGTGGTCAACAGACTGCCATCCCATTGGCTGGCACACATCCCGAGGCTCCTAATTAACTGATAACACTAATACAATGCCAGTTTGTGCTCCCATAATAGTCTCCTGCTGACAGATAAATGCTGTCGAAATATGATGGCTTTTCCTGAAGCTGTAATGGGCCATTATTGGGACAAGAAGGCCCGTGTCCTATTAGCATGGACACCATGACACCCACGATAAAATATGAAGGCAATGTCTTCGTGGAAAATGCTTAGATTCTCTTGCACTGCCCTTATCCATTTCATTCTCTGAAATCCCTACCAGGGGTCTTGGGGTAATTTCCAGGTATTTCAGAGCTCCATTTCCACCCCCACCCCGAGTCTCAAGATTCCTTTATCAACCACACAACTGAATAATATATTAAAGTTCTCTGTTTGCCAGAAAATTTCCTTCTTCCTGCAGGTCCCAAGCAAGATGGCAGCCACCGTGAGCAGAAAGGCAATGGGGTCACAGAGGACTTTTCTCCATGGGAACAAAGATCTTTTCCCTCCCTAGTCACCAGGAGAATAGGAACACATCAGAACTGTAATAGCTGTATCTCCTGCTGGAATTTCCAGAAGAAAAAAAGATGAGGAGGGAGGAGGGGGGAGAGGAGAAGGGGGCAGGCGTGGAGGAGAAGCTGGTAAAGGGAAGGAGAAGGAGGAGAGAACAAGAACAAGCAGAATGTGCCTGGATTGTGCCAGGTTCCTAAGACTTATTGAATAACTAGCTATTGACTGCACGATCTGTCCAATGAAATATTTTCCATTACATTAGGTTGTGGGTTTTTTTCCCTTGTACCAAGAAATTTGACCTTATTTTCTTCAGCGTCACATATTAATTTATCATCCAATTGCTTATGACGTTCGCCTCAATTTAAGCATAAAACACCGTTGGTTTCAAACAGTAGCACAAGCCATTTGTTTCCAGCCTCTGCTCATTGGTACAAGCAAGACTTCTCTTTGGTGGAAAATCATTTTAACAGCAAATCGCATGGGGAACCAATGTCCCCGGAAGAACAAATGATTTGTTGTGCAAAGTCACAAGTCACGACTCAGGTCCATCTCCATCCTCTAAGAGAATTATCTTAGAGAAACCATACATGACATGAAACTTGTTGAAAAGTACGCACACGTGTAAAGCATTGTTATTTACTGGGAACAGAGAAGTATGTCAGCTGAGCCCGTCTTTTTAACATTGATTAAAATTAATTAATTAAAATTTCAAAGTGGGAAAATCAAATGTGTTTTCATTTCCTTATACCTCAATCAAGGTAGAACTTATTTCATGATTTTTCCAGGATAAAATGCTTTTATTTTTGCTCTAATAACATATTTTGTGGAGAGGGGAAAAAAATCAGCAAATGCACCTAGGTTCTAGAAAAAATCAAATGTCAGTGTTCTATAAACTGTAAAGTGCTGTGCCTCTATAAGACATGATTAACACTGTGTTCGATTTTATCTTCTTTTTTAAAGATTTATTTATTTATGCATATAGAACTGGGGTACAGACCAGAGGTACAGGGGCAGTGAGAGGATTCACCAGAGACAGAATGGGGAGCAGAACAGGCTGACTGAATGAAGTGCACTGCTGAGGGAAGCAGGGGGGGCGGTGGTGGTGGGGGTCAAGAGAGGTCTGCTGCTACATGTGGGTCACCCACCCCCAACCCCCAGGGCGGGGATCGAACTCATGCTGATATGGCTTTAGCTTCTTAGTGCTGGGCTTTAACCCGCTGCGCCACCAGGGAGGGCCCTCGACTGTGTTCTTACACGAGAAAAGCATGAGCCAGCCATTGCCTTCACAGCTGTATGTTGCAATGAAGCTGCTTCCATTGGTGAACCCCCACTCCCCACTGCCCTGAACCCTGTAATTATGTATAGATCAGTACCAATTCCAGATGAAGGCTCAAGCTTTGTAGTAACAAGACACTTCAGTAGAATTCCTGAAAGAGTTTGCCTTTCCAAGAAGGACAAGACAGGCAAGAAGGGGAAGCCACAGAAGAACTAAAGAGAGTTTAGAAAAATAGGTAAAAGGTCCGTCAACAATACAAGATTTAATATGGATAAACGCTGGTAATACACTTGTCAGCGGTGACCCTAGAATGAGCCAGACTGCGGACGAGCTGGGGGAGAGCAGTGAAGCAGAGAGACATCTGGGGTCAGAACAGATAGCACATTAAACACGGCATCCAGCTCAATGGCATGATAAACACTGCTTTGGGGTAATTCTACAAAACCCAGCCGAGCAAGGCGCAGCAATAACTCCTTTTTACTCTCCCTTACTAAAGGCACAGATGGAATTTTATGCTCAACCCTAAGGGACTTGCTTTGAAAGCAAACTGGAAGGGTGATGCAGAAAGGGCTTGCAGCAAAGTGGAGAACTGAGCAGTATCTGAGCCACACACGGAAAGGGATGCACGCAGGGCAGGCTGGGGTGGGTCCCTGCACACTGCAAGACAGAAGTTCGGGGCACCCCTCCCAGCAGGTGTGGCCTCAGGTTCCTTTCAGCACCTCCTTTTTCTCTTGGTCGGTACTCACGGCTGTCCCCCCAGGCCCAGTCTGGAGAATCTGAAGTGTGGCATCCTGAAGCTCCAGATGATGCACCCCAGGGGTTCAGGAGTGTAACTCCCCAAATCCCTGCTTTCTTGTGCCCTCTGAGCTCTGATTTAAGACCCTGCAGAAAAGGCACGCTGCTGAGCACCGCGCCAGGTCCCTCTGAGCCTGGCCGCAAAGCGGGGTCCTCGCATAGTGTCTCTGCACCTGCATTTCCCTTTCATCACCTCAGTCCCGTGCCCTTACACCGCCCTAATGAAGAGTCAGCATCTTAATGCTCACCTCAGGCTCTGTCTTCTAGGGACCAGGGCTAAGATCACAACGGAATCAGCAAATGGCTAAGGCCACTGGCTTTCTCTCAATTTAAACTATTTTATTATTTACTATCCCTCCTTGGGCTGGGGGAGGGGAGAGCGTAACAGTACAAAGGCTGGTGGGTCTCTACAGAGGGTCACTACACCAGGTGCGGACTCAGGTTCACAAAGGCCCACCTGGACCCTGCCCAGCCTCCTCCTCACCCACCCACACACCCGGACAGGCTGGCTCGGGTCCACTGGCCACAATATTCAGGTCAATGGTACCTATGAATCCTACCGACACGCCCATCTGACCCAACATTCCTTCCCTGCGCCCCTTGCTCCCTTCTCCCTCAGTGCCCAGAGTCCAAGGAGACAGCACATGCCCTGCTCTCCTTCTCTGGGGTTCTGGGGTGTTCTCCCTTCTGAGCTAAGCTCCTTTCTGGGGCGAGCATCTTGTCTCTATCTCACACCGATCCAACAACAGCAACCTGTGCTTCTGCTTCAAGAACAGCAGAGTCCAGTGGCTTCTGGCAAAGGAGCCGTGATCTTGTCCACAAAGCTGGTAATCTGGTAATCTGGTAATTACCAGCTGGAA
>NW_004567114.1:19683255-19684254 GCF_000260355.1 Condylura cristata
AAAAAAAAATACTCTCATTCAAGAAATTTTCTTGTTGCTCAAAGTTCTAAGTAATCGTTGAAGCGACCACCGAGTGATAAGAGTATAGGTAAGCTGCAAATCAGCGTGTTCTTAGACCTCGTCTTTACGATGAATTGGAATTCATGTGGAACTTATAAAGTCAGCTGCACACACGGGTGTTACACGGGTGTTTCAAGAGAAAATTTGTGAGGCGCAGACTCACTCAGGCTTGCTTCAGTGGAAAGGACTTGCAGAAATGTGGAGAGCTGAGAGGTATTTGAATCCCACAAGGACAGGGATGAGCATGCATGCGGGAGGCTGAAATGGGTCGGCCCTGGTCTGCGTCTCAGTGTGCCCACGCCTTCTGTGCAAACCCTACACCCCCAATCCATGAAGATAGAGCAGTGATCCAAAGACAGACAGAACTGCAGTTCCTTTGATGGGTTTTTCTATGTGATTTCTTGGAGTCATTTGCACTTAAAATTTAAAACTGTGAAAGCAGAACTGAAGGAGATGATATTTGTAGGTTCAAATATTACTTCATTCCTATGTGGCAACTTTAACTGAATTTAATCAGGACTTTAAATTTACTCTTCATTTTGAATTGTTTTTAAATTAGCAAATCAGGAAAATAATAATTCTAGTAATGACTTGATTTTAATAATGATTCCACATGATGATTATTAATTGTTCCATCATCATTGCCAAGTATAATTCCGTTATATGGAAGAGGCATGCAGGTGTCTAAAGTTCAAGGTCGGGCACCACCCCTCCTTTATTTTGCCCAATTGTTCTTCATCTCTTCACACTCTCACTGGGGCTGTGTCCTGAGAAACAGAAACAGGGACACTGCCCACATTTCCTTGGGGTGTCTTTCAGGGAATTCTTCCCCAAGTAGGTTAGCAGGAACCACCCCGAACCCAAAAGTGTCCAGAAGTTGGGGGCCTCCTTGGTGGTGCAAGGGGTTAAAGCGCAGCACTATGAAGCTGTTTACAGTCA
>NW_004567114.1:19685739-19694029 GCF_000260355.1 Condylura cristata
AAGCATCATTTTAAAGCCATGATTTTTCAAACTTTAAAAAAGAGTCTTTCTCTAGGTAAAATGGGCATAGAAATATACTATAAGATGTAGCAAAGAAAGAAAGAAAGTGATCCTAGTATTGCTTCTTTGAACCCACACCCCAGGAGTCCATGAAGCACTTCCATAGACCCCAGGCCCTCCTGAAGCAGGCTTTGAAACTGTATTTCTAAAAGCAGTATTCTCGAGCCGGTATGGAGTCAGTCAACCCACTCACCAACCAACCAGCGCCACTACCACCAGTCAGACCGGCGCCTAGATCAACATCCTCTTTTAAAGAGAGCAGGGTTGAGGGCTAGAACAAGTTGCCAAGGACCCTTACTTTTGGGTTATTGCCCTCTCCGTTCAGAATGAGGCCAGCCCTCTTTAGGCCAGCCTTGCAGCATACTTGTGAGCAAAGACCCAAGCTTGTCATCATGGGTAGTCTGCCTTGATGATCCTTAATCTGTGTCCTGAGGTACAGGTGGATTTCAAATAAGGAATAAGATCAGTTACTTGGAATGTTAAAAATGGAAAAACAACAACCTTTTGCAAGTGTAGTGTCCTTTCTCACTAGTACTGAATAGTATTAAACAGCCGTTGAGAATATCATGGGCTGTGCTTTCGAGGGGCAATCAAAATAAACTTTGCGAATGACGAGGAACTCTCCATGGGCCGAACAGCATGTCTCTTCAGGAGACACTTCCCATGTCACCCCCTGGGGAAAGCAGTTGAGAAGCAGAGTAAAGAAGACCGCTATCTTTGGAGTCTGCTGGGCATGGGCTCCAGCCCTCACTGGGTCCTCTCAGCTATCTGGCCCCAGACAATAGCTAGCCTCCTTGCCTGTTTTCTTGATCTTCAAAGTGTTTTCCTGCAGGGTGGTGTGTATAAAGCACTTTACACAGTGCCTGGCACATAGTAGGTATTCCAAAGACACTGACTGTCCCCTGAGTGGATTTTCTCACCTCAACTCTGGGGAGGGTGCCTGCATCTCACAGCGGTCTTTTCCTCGGTCACATCTGTCATCACATCACACTCATCTCTCTGTATTAGAGGCGTTAGCCAGGGCTGACCTCTTCACTGAAAGTCCTAGTCACACGTTGCCCCTCTTCTCCATCTTATCTCCAGACCCCAGAGCTCCCCAGAGAATCTGGAGCGGCATCCTAGCTGTGGTCAAAGCATGACTCCTGGAGCTCAGGCACTGCCCAGGTCACCATGAGCTTCCCACCACATCAGGTGGAGCACTGCCCATCAGGGTGCGCTGCAGGCTGGCATACAAAGTCAGGGTCAAGGGCACACAGTCAGGGATGTCCATCCAAGAGGTCCCTGGGTGTGCTTGTGTCTTCATTGTGACTCACACATGGAACCTGATGAAGGCCAAGCTCCTTACTGGGATTTGGGTCCTTCAGTGCTTCGAGAAGAATTTCATTCCTGCAGCCTTGTAGGCTCACCCCATTCTTAACATCCTCTTTTCTCCCACATGCCTGTTAATAACACCAGGTACAGCCCAGGCAGCCCTCAGGAGTCCATTTTATTCACATCTCTTAATCTTGGAGGGAAAGTCAGCAACATGTAAAAACCTGAACATGGCCATTTCTGTCCAAAGGACTTTTGGCGGTAATGGAGAGACAGGGTTATTTCATTTCCCATAGCTGAACTCACCTTGCTTAACACCCCCTCCCCCCACCACCGCCTCCCATCTCAAGGGACATTGAACACAGTGGCCTTGAATGGCATCCATCAACAGCCCAGATGGGGGGCGGGGGAAGTCCCTGTCCTACGTGTCTAGGAAGCTTGCCCAAGAGGAATCCAGTGGTGGCGCCCCCTGCAGGGGGCAGTTGTGTGTGGGGACGCCTTGCCATTCCCAAGCCCTTCCCCTGAAGCCTCCTGCATCTTACCAGCTCACCTGCAGAGGTAGAGGCAGACAGAACAGTACCGCCCATCCCACAAGAGAGAAATAAATAAAGTCAACCCACCCACTGTGTGACACTCTTGGGTCCCTAAAGGGTGGGGGGCTTGCAGACAGGAGATACTGATTAACAGTGTGTCCTTGGAGTTTGGGATGGCACAGCCCAGGAAGGGAGACAGGTGCTCACAGACCTGAGACCAGGGGTGCAGAGCCACAGTGCATCTTCATCATCTGTGTGTCTTGTGTCACCCACGCCATCGATCACAGCCATGCTCCAGGACGAAGCAGTCTGCAGAGAAGACTTGGGGAGGCACCCCAACTAACATACACCGAAGAGAAGGGAGAACTTAGCCTCCTCCCCACCTCCAGGCTGCCATCTCGGCCCACAGGCAAGAAGGAAAGTGGCCGTCTGAATGGCCCGAGCCCAGAGCACCCTCTGGCCCACGCCCGCTGCTAACAGGGTTCTCTCTTGCTCACTTGATCTCCAGGGTGCTGGCACTGGCTTATTGCCACTCTCCCTCTTTTCTTCCAACCCCCCCACATCTGCAAGTAAGCAGTGCCGAAGGGCCCCCCAGCATTTTGGAGACTGTAGGGAGAGAGGAGACAGCAGGAGGGGTAAGAAGTTCCTAGCAGGGAAGCTTCAAGGCGCAAGGCCCATCAGATGCACTGCGCAGGGCAGGAAGCCGCCCTCACACACCGGGCTGGCACACACCAGCGCGACGGACAGCGGCAGCAGCGAGGCAGGCTGCCCGCCGGCTTCAACCTGCCGGGCTCCTCCAGGGCAGAGTGGCCACTCACCCCAAGTCCTGCACTGGACCCTAGACCCCTGACCACCTGTTTTGTTTTGTTTTCCCCCTATTATATCCCTTGTGGAAGAGACGGAGTCCTGAAGTCCCGGGGCAGCTGCTGCTGAGGGTTCCTGCCTGAGTTCCTTTCCTTGTGCTGGAGTCCCTGCGAATGCAGTGGGTGCTGCTGCTGCCTGCATCTTTTCCTGTGCTCTGCTTTCTCTTCCCTGCCCATGCCAGCTACCCCCAGCCTCTCTCCAGCCTTTCCCTGCTCTGCTCTTGCACAGAACCTGGCATCACCCGCCCCCCTGCACTCTGTAAGTGGTTGCAAGAGGGGTTGATGGTGTGTCCATCAGCTCTGCCATGGCAGGGCTGTGGGCTCTGGTCCTCGACTTCCGCCCTGACTCCTCCGTGTATGAGCCGTGTGTGGTGCTGGTGCTGGGCCGACTACTCACCTCTGGGCTGTGGGATAAAGACAGGTGTGCTGGGGATAGGCTGAGAGCTAGGGACTCTCGGCATCAGCACACTGCCAGGCTGGGCGGCCGGGCTCAAGGAAGGCTGATTGTTTTTTCACCCCTAGAAGGCACTTGCTGTGTTTGAAGATACAAGGCCACGAGTTTTAATCTGCACCTTCCCTGTACTTAAGTGATGTTACCTCTATGCCCGGTCACACCTGACAGCCCAAATAGTTAGAGGTCTGGGGAGGACCTCACAGGGCCGGGACAGGCCCATTCATTCTGCACAGAGCAAGTGCCAGGTGACTGTGGGCACTTTACCCTCTTGCATGATATAACTGCCCTCACCAAGACCAGACACCAGCTTTGGTTTTGCAGAAGGAAGGCCGTGTCGATGTTCACCAGCGGAATCCTCCCCTACCATCAGGTTTGGGATTCTGTTCTTTTTTTTGTTTGTTTGTTTTTTTTTTAAGATTTATTTATTTGTACATATAGGACTGGGGTACAAACAGGCAGATCGACGAAGTACACTGCTGAGGGGAGCAGTTGGCGGGTCAGGAGAGGTCTGCCGTACCAAGTGGGTCACCTCCAGGGCCAGGGATCGAACTTGCACTGAAGCAGCTGCAGCTAGCTTGCAGTGTTGCGTCCTAGCATGATGCGCCACCAGGGAGGGCCCACCAGAGGTTAGTTTTTTAGGGCACTGGTTCTCAGAGTGGATTCTGTGGACAGGAGCATCATTCCTAGTTAAGAAATTCTCATCCCCACCTTCCAGACTTGAGGGCTGGGGCCCAGAAATCTGTATTTTAACAAGCATTCAAGTCACCCAGAAGATTCTACTGCACACACTGGTTGGGAACTGCTGTTCTTGAGGTTTCACAAGTATTGTGTATGTTACAGTCTTAAGTCTACCTTCTAGCAGCTCGCTCCTCAATCCCAGAGAACAAAAAACAACCGTGACTTATTTTTAATCAAAGTGTATGTTAGGGGGACGCTGCCCCAAAGTGCAGATGGCGGGTCACCAGGTGAATGCCCTTTCTGCTCCTGAAACTTCTTTCTTCCTCCAACTTTTCACTGAAGTAACAGATAGAAGTGCTTGCACAGCCCAAGTGTGCTGTGCACTGAATTCGCATAAAATGAACACACCCATAGACCTAGACATCACCAGCACCCCAAATCCTTCTTGTGATCACTAACCCTGGCCCCATTGTTATTTTTGTTTGTTTTTTGTTTTTGTCTTTTTTTTAAATTAATATAACAGTTTATTTTTACATCATTTTGTACTTTTTTTTTTTCATCTCAATTGTAATCCCCGTGGGTTTCCCATTACTGAGTCACCTGTGTGCCATCATGTATTTTTTTTTTTTAAGATTTATTTATTTGTACATACAGAACTGGGGTACAGGCCAGAGGCTCAGGGGCGGTTAGAGGATTCACCAGAGACAGAGTGGGGAGCAGAACAGGCAGATCAACGATGTACACTGCTGAGGGGAGCAGCGGGCGGGTCAGGAGAGGTCTGCCACGCCATGTGGTCACCTCCGGGGCAGACGGGGATCGAACTCCTGCGGAAGTGGCTTTAGCTTCTCAGTGCTGTGCTTTAACCCGCTGCGCCACCAGGGAGGGCCTGTTTTTTATTTTTTAACTGCAGGAATATTTCAAACAAGGAAAATTATTTTGAAGAAGGGACGCGCCCACCGTGGTCACCTCACTTCCATTAGAATCACTCCTGTTGCTCATGGCTCCCACACATCTCTTGTGCAGGTCTGTAGCTTGTGCAGGTGTAATGCATCCATGTCCCACCCTCACCCCAGAAGCATCGGTTATAAGACTCCATGTTCTACCTCTTCTCACGGCACCTAGTCACCAGCCCCCAGATTTCGGCTATTTCTAATGTCCACAATGGACTGTGGGTTCCTTCTTGCCTCCTTGCCTTTTGGAATTATTTTTTAAAAATCAACTCCCAGAAGTGAAATTGCTGCATCAAAGGTATAAAAAAACGATGATTTGCACTTTAAAAAAACATAAATCCTGTTTCATTTTTGTAATATTTTGTGCTTCTCTTCTTATTTTAAAGCTCCGGACAGAATCAGATCTTTCCCTTCCATCCTCGTGTGAAAAACACTTGGGGTAACACTGGGTGGGAGAGGCGAATGCTGGTAAAATGCCCCGATTCAATGGGCAGCAGCTGGGGTGGGGGGCGGCGGCATCAGGCTGGAGCCCAACAAGCCCTTCTGAGGTGCATGGGGGCAAAGAGGGTGTTCAAGGAGAGCACAGCCTTTGCTGGGGACCACACCAGGAAGTGGCCACCAAAGGCGCCAGAAAGCCATTTCCTCGCCGCAGGAGAAGCCGAGGCCGTGGTCCAGCCTAGCAGTGAGGTGCATGTGGGTGGACCAAGGAAAGACTGAGGTAAGACCCAGGCAGCGAGGCTGCCCGGGGAAGCACCAACCTCAGCACAGCCCCAGCGCCAAGGTGCTGGGCAGCAGCACTCACTGATTCACGTGTTCCTTGTTCCCCACTCCAGAGGACGCTCCTCTTCCTCTGGAAAGTTGGGTAGCCCAAGTGCATAGAATGTGTCTGACACGCACCTAGAGAGACTGAGGAGAGAGCCCGCCCCTGGGCCCTGTGAGGCTGGCAGGCCCGCTGGCCATGTGCAGGAAAGGCAGGCTGGGACTTAGAGAAATCAGGCTGCGGGGTTTCCTGAGAATGTCTCGTTCTGGAGCGTCTGGTGGTGGCACAGAGCACAGGCTGCCGGGTCAGGCTCTCTGTTTCCTGCACTGTCAAATGTGGGAGATACAGTACCTCGCTCATGAGTTTGCTGTGAGGGACAAATGAGCTACCCCGAGGAAATGCCCAGGCTCCCTAAATAAACCTCCCGCACGGCTGTGGGGGCAATGCTCTGGCCTGACGCTGGTCAGTGGGGAGAGTGCGCTTCTGGCCCGTGTGCTATTGCTCATGACACTGCACGCGCCCAGCAGCACATCCCAGCTCTCCCAACTCCTGCGGGTGCCCACTCAGCCATCCACTTATGGGGAGGTGGGGTGAGGCCCCAGAACACAGACAAGTCAGTGACAGCCACACCCGCAACTTCTCTCCGGGGCTCCAGCTGGGTGGTGGGCATTGGAGAAGAACCAACACCCAACCTCTGCTTTGCTGGAGCCCAGGGAGCCCCCTGATCTTCCCCTCCAGACCCGCAAGGTGTGGGGAGGAGGAGGCTGCAGAGGGGAGGGCATCTGAACCCTTGGATACCAGCCACCTGCACCCAGGGTGGAGGGAGAGGAAGCCCGTGCCATGGGCCCCTGGAATTAGAGTCGGGGCTGAGCTGGCCGACTCTAGATGGGAATGAATGATGGACTCCTGTGGGTGCCTATGCCAGGTACTCCCATGGACAGATTCACATGTGTGCCTACAGTGCTCCCATTCTACGGATGAGGCAGCTCAGGTAAGTGCCAGCCCCACTAGCCACTGAGGGGCAGGCAGATGGCAGTCTGGAGAGAGATGGGGTTGACCCAGCGGACACAGACTTGGGGGCTCCCTGATGTGCTTCGAGGAATGTGGTGGAGGCGGAGCAGAGGAGACAGCCACAGCACCAGAGGAGGAGGGTGAGCTGGGCTGTGAAGAGGAAGGAGGGTGATAAAGGGCACAGGGCGTGAGAGACCACCAGGCCCTGAACAGACACCATGCGCATTCGGGCCCCCAGCTGCCCCTGAGGAACAGCCCCAGTCCCAAGGCTGTCCCCACCTTCCCTCTCAATCCTCCAGCCCCACCTGAGTCTCCATGGCCTGTGCTCACAAGGCCTCTGCCTCAGACTGCAAAGAGAATGTCTGGAAAGGAGCTGCATCTGGGAAGAAGATGTGCCCAAGAATGGAAAATGAAAGCAGAGGGTGATTCCAGCTCTCTCTGCCTGGCTTATGCAGATAAAGCCCGGGACCCCTACACGAGGCTCCTACTCTGGGAGGCCCCCACGCCCTGGTGGTCAGGCCCTCACGCCCGCAGGCCCTCTGTCACGAGAAGGTGAGCTCAGAGCCAAGAACTGCACTGAGAAAGTCTTCAGTGGGTTCACAGTGAGAAGGTGGTTGAATCCTTCACCCCGTGACCTCAGCGTTTCCATGTCTAAATTGGCACTAATGTGTTTTCCGCTCCCTTCCAGGAGGCAATGGTGAGCTCTGTCCTTCAGAAGAGACTGCTGCTGTCGGCACCTGACCCCACCCAGTGAGGCCCGCTTGTGCTGGGGCTGACAGCACCAGTCCAGCTGTCAGGCCTTCCAGGCTGTAGCAGGACAAACCCCAGGTAACACAGGTGACAGGCAGGTGGAGAGACAAAAGTGGAGGCAGGTCCTGGGCGTCACAGAGGGGCAGGGCAGACTCCAGAAGAGTCTGCAAGTAGATGTCCTGGGTGAATTCTAGACGGAGAGGTGGGCAGTGGGGTTGGGGGGGGAGGGAGAAGGGTGGTCTGGACCCATTACCCGAATTCAAATGTGGGGGGCAGCAAGGCAGCGAGGTAGTGACAGAGCCAGGACCCAGGCCCCCCTCCTGTGTGACCTCCCCCAAGTCACAGCCTCTCTGCTTCAGTTTCCTCACCGGTGCTATTGTGCCTCTAGGTATTGCTGCTGTCAGGATGAAATGAGCCCTACACAGAAAGCTCTAGAACAGCACTTGGCAGCAACTTGGCACTGAATAGACGTTAGAGAGGAGGAGGAGGAAATCCCGAGGGTGGGGTGCCACGCAGCTTCACACAACAGTAGACACTCTAGACCCCTAGACTTACTGAGAAAAGGCTGGGAAGTCCAAGCTACACTCGGCAAAACTTCAAGAGGTCAATTTGGCAGAGATTGGGCCCTTTTAGCTGCATGGCCCAGGTGTCTGGGTACCCTCTGCCCTTTCTCTCCCCGCTTCCACCAAGCTGGGTTCCGCTGGGCTCCGGACAGAGGTGGCGGCAGAGACAAAGATTTTCTTACAGAAACGACACAAGGAGGAGAGCCAGGCAAAGGCACCTGGCTGGGCGTGAGTACCACAGACCTGGCGACCACCCCGGTGAGAGCGGCGGCGGGCCTCGGTGCGGCGGTTCCAAGCCACGCGCCACCAGAGGGCGCCCTGGGTCTCAGAGTGCGCCGAGCTGGCCGGCCAGGTGGG
>NW_004567114.1:19694129-19721600 GCF_000260355.1 Condylura cristata
GGGTCTTCGGGAAGGGAAACGCCACTGGACCCCGACGGGCCCTCCGCACGTGGGGCACCCACGTGCGTGGCGTGGGTCTGCGGGGCGAGGAGGCTGTGCGGGCGCGGGGAGCCGGCGCGCTGGGGCCGGGAGAAAGGAGAGACGGGGCTCGCAGAAGGCAGCCCAGAGCTGAGGGCTGCGTTTTCCAATGATGTAGCCCCGAGCAGTCGGGGCAGAGAACTTTGAAAAGTGACTAATTATTCTAAGTTTACATATTTCTCATGTGGGAGACGTCGTAACTCCGTCCAAACTACAGCCCCACGAGCTAGACGCTCTTACTGCGCCCACTTTACAGGTGGAGATACTGAGCCTCAGTGTGCCAGCGGTTGCACAGCAGCAAGGGGCTGGGAAGTGAACCCCCAGGGGCCAGCCCCACAACATTGTCCCCCCTCTACCTGAGGTGTACCTCGTCCTCACTAGAAGATCACTGGTTACCACAGCATCACCCTCCCCTGCACAAAAGGAGTGCCTCGTGGCTCCATTTCCCCTGGCAGGTCGGCGGGGTCCCAGCCACCCAAGCCCTGGAGAGGCAGGGTTTGGCCTCTGGCAGAGTCTGATTAACTCCTGCTTATTGACCACTTGCTATGAGCATGAACTGAGTCAATGCTCATATAGGTTCTCGTGCAAGATTCCCCGTAATATATGAACTAAGCCTGCTCCTTTTTACCCCCATTTTACATATGAGGAAATAATTGGGGTGCTGTAAGTGACTCTCCTTGCGTCACACACTTAACATCTAACAGCTTCCAGAGCTGCTATCACCATGCTTACTTGTTCACTTCACAGACCTTTACTGGGCATCTTCTCCGAACCCTGCACTGCTCCGTGGGCAATAAACAGGACAAGACCCCTGGCCTTCTTGGAACTTACGTTCTGCATCAGCTATAGCTAACTGCCCCCCTCTCCCAGGTCACCAACCCCATTCTTGTTTCTAGAATGGGGTGAGAAGTAGCCTCGTACCCAGGACAGAAAGTAAAACAAGCTTTTCACGTCAGGTCACTCCCTGAGATCGTACTCTTGACTTTCTGGAAGGGGCGTTTTGGTGATGGCCACGGGTAGACGCGTGCTTCCCGGGAAGACATGGCCAGGCCCACCCCCTAGACCTGTGAACCTGACCTCGCTCGGAGAATGGTCTTCGCAGAGGTAATGAGTTAAGATGAAGTCATACTGGACTAGGATGGGCCCTAATCCAAGAGGACTCGTGTCCTTACAAAGGAGGAACACACACACACACACACACACACACACACACACACACACGGGGACAACGCCATGTGGCCGCAGAGGCAGAGAGTGCCAGTGGCAGCTGTAAACCAAGGTGTTCCTTCGGTTGGCGACCATCCCCAGAAGCCGGGAAGAGGTAAGGGAGGGCTCCCCCGTGAGCCAGCGAGACCCTGCTGATACCTTGATTTCACACCGGTAGGTTCCAGAAGCGTGGCGCAATTAATTTCTGGTGGTTAAGTCACCCGGCGTGCGTCCTTTGTCACGGCGGCTCCAGGAAACCATCCTAATGCTATTAACTACTTTTTCCCATTGACGGGGACACACCTGGTTTAACCGACGCCCCCCCCCACCCCCTCACCACTATGGCATGTGGGGGACATTATAGCGGCCTGTGCTGGCACAAGGCTCACTGATTGCTGTGGCGCCAGACCCAAGCCCGTGGTCTCAGCGTCACTGACCTCTGCCTGTTCCATGTTCCCCATCAGGATGACAAAAGTGTATCCAGTTGGCAGAGCAGGGCACAGAGCAGGCAGGTGCGCCTCCACACCTCACCTGCCAGCCCCAGCTCTGCCAGCCTCACTCAACATCGCCAGAGCCCCACGGCTCTGATGTGCTGCCCACGGGTCCCGGAGATCGAGGGGTAAAGGCAGAGGCAGCCTCACGCTCCTCTGTCCAGCTGTGTCCAGGTGGCCTGTGGCAGTGACAGACAGAGGCCATCGGCCCCGTGGGGCGTCACGCATGGCCTGGTCCCTCTCACTCTACAGTCACCTCACAAAGACTTCGGACCACCACCTCGTGCCAGGCTCATCCACAGGCTCCAGCTGGGAGGGAGAACATGGATTCACTCGGCTGAGCTTGGGAATGCACGAAGTGCCGAGTCTGAAAGCTGTGGTGGGCCCTGCGTGGTGAAACTGCAGAGACCTCGTGGGTCTGCCAGCCTGGAGCTCGAGGCCCCCATGGGCCTCCCCTTGACTCCCCTGGGGCGCCTGCAGGGCTATCCCCCAGCCCTCGCACCTGGGCTTTTTCACGGTTAGATGTCCTGTCTCGCTGGGAGGCAGCGGGGGTGCGGGGGTGTGGGCAGGGGGCGGGTCGTGGGCTCAGCTCAGCGGCTCCCAGTCACCGGAGGCCTTCCGAGCAGGAAGATGAAGCAGAGGTGCCTTCTGGGCTGTCCAGTCCTCTTAATGAGGGAGGGAAAGAGCAGCATTGTGAAGACTGGAGTGATCCCTCAGCTGGAACCCCCGCTGGGGAGCAGGATGGGTGGCGGCAAGAGTGTCCCTCAAGGAAGAAAGTCCCATGTTGCTCCCTAAGAGAACACTTGTCTCCCCCGTGAACAGGTGCTCAGGAATGGGGAGAAGGTAGAGGGAATAGCACTGCCTGCACCTGCGGGCCGGTTTGCATTAGATCTACCCCAATCACCTGGGCCTCCCTCCTCCCCTCCTGTTCTCCCTCCTCCCTCGGTCCCCCCTTCTCTCCACTATTCATGCATCATTTGACAAAGATTTGACGATCACCTACTCTGAGCCAGGTATGGTTCTAGGCACTAGGGACCCCGCAATGAGAAGACAGGGGGGGAATTCCTGCCTCAGAGGAATTTACATTCTAGTGGATATAGGAATCGCTCCCTTTTAACAACTCATTTCCTTTTATTCTTCTCTTACTACCCACCCAATGGAGAGCCTGAATCTCATCCATTCTTTGAAGAACTGTCAATTGAGCACCTAGGTGCACTGGGCACCACCCTAGGGGATGGACAGACACCTTGGGCCTCCACTACATGGCCTTATCTTCCAACCCAAGGGAACTCCCCCTCCTGGCTGAAAGAGTGCACCACACTGGGCACAGAGAGGCCACAGGAATCTTGATTGTGTGTGACTCTTGTGTGCGGAATCCAAAGGAAAGTGGGGGCAGCCCTTTAGCCAAAGTGGTGGACTAGTTTGAGACCGTGACATTTCTACATGGTCCCCCCACACCCTTTTGGGGAGTATGCACCCTTTGGAGCCCAGTGCCCTCCCTGGGAGGAGTCCCCGCCCCTCACCCATGCTCTGGACGCCAGCTGCCCCGTCAGGCCCGCCTGCCTGAGTTTTAATTAACTGTACCGGCTGCGCTGACTCACTCGTGGGCTCCGTGACCCGCCTGGCCGCAGAGGACACCTCCTCAGACACAATTACATTTGAGGATGAAACATTTCCTCTGGGCACAGATCAAGCCAGTGAAAGCTTTTCTGGGGGAGGGGCAGGGGGGCCTGTTCGGAGATGACTCACGGAACAGGCCTGGCAGTTAGCGGTTCCTGAAGGGCGGAGAGTCTCCATGCTCTGTCCTGTGGGTCTCAGTACTCCGGAAGTTTCTCTTCTTGGGAGAAGGAAGAAAGTGTGTCTACTTCCCAGGTCAAGGGAGCCTGCCACACACCTCTCTGTGGGCATTGTCAGGCTCTGATAAAACAGGTAGATGTTCTTAGCCCTCCGGGGCAGCCACAGCCTCCGCTAGCCACCACCCACACTGATTTAACAAGCTCTCTGTGCCTGTCAAGACGAAGGGATGAACCTTCCATCCTAGCCGTGGGGGAAGAGCCAAGCTTCAGTATCAGGGTGAGACAGGTATCTTAGTCCCATTTAATGGGTCAGGAAATCAAGGCTTGGAAGGCTGAAATGACCTGCTTTCCTGGGAGACTTTAAGAACAAAATTGGGGCCCTCCCTGGTGGCGCAGCGGGTTAAAGCATAGCACTAAGAAGCTAAAGCCACTTCAGCATGAGTTTGATCCCCGCCTGCCCCGGAGGTGACCACATGGCGCGGCAGACCTCTCCTGACCCGCCCACTGCTCCCCCTGCAGTGTACTTCGTCATTCGGCCTGTTCTGCTCCCCACTCTGTCTCTGGTGAATCCTCTCACTGCCCCTGTGCCTCTGGCCTGTACCCAGTTCTATATGCACAAATAAATAAAATTTTTTAAAAAAGAACAAAATTGGTTTAAAAACAGTTCTGGGGTCTAGCACAGATCTCTGGGAGAACAGTTCAGGGGAAAAAATTGGAAGCTGGGATTCCTTGTCTGAACTTGGGTTTGAAGACACAGGGGAAAAAAGATAAGAAATCAGCCCCTGTGGCTACAAAAAATGACTGTGGGGAATGTCCTGTCCTTGTTGTTTCACATTCAAGCCCTCACGAGCCTCGGGGGCAGCAGAGTCCAGACCCGACACCCAGCTGGGGAAGCCCTGTGCTCAAGAGGCCGGTAGGGGAAGGTCATTGGTAGGGGAAGGTCATTGTCTGTTTGCTTTGCTGGGATCCAGCCTCTCCTTACACTGCAACAGAGGAATTTTTATTTTAATGTTGATTTCCCCAGGCTTGTGTCATCTCAAATTAGTTGTCATTAAAGAACACTGACTGACAAACGAGTCAATGGGAAAGGTGGTGTATGCTTCATTTTAAATGCTTTCACTTTTCTTGGAAAGTTATTCGGGCTATCTCCCTCCCCTTCAATCCCACGTACCCATCCTCTTTCTCTCCTTCCTTCCACCCACCCACCCATCCATCCATCCATCCACCCACCCACCCATCCATCCACCCACCCACCCAGATCCTTCCTGTCCAGTTATGAGGTGTGCACCAACAGCAAGCCACTTTAGGGTCTGGACTCATCCTTAAGCACCAAAAATGAACCCCAAATTGGGTGAGGAAGAGATTCTGAAGGGAACAGCCTCCCCATAGACGGAGGCTGCTACCCAGATAAACAGACCCTCTGCCCTGGGCAGAGGCCAGGCCAGCAGAAAGGGGAGGAGAAGCCTCACTCCCCGCTGCTGCCCGGCAGTGGCATCTGGAGATCCGGCAGGCTGGCTCCGCAGGCAGTGTTTGCACAGGAGCAGGCCTGTGAGCGTGTGTTGGGGTGGTGTTATTCACAGCCGCTGGCCAGCAGTAAATAAGACAGTGGGGCTTGATTCATGAGGTCTGACAGGAAATCTATAGCATGTGGTGTCTATAATCCGCACGCTACGACGGGGCAAAATGAAAGAACAACAGTCCAATTACGGGATCCTGGTTGATCCAGGGTGCACTTCTCAGGCCTTGTGGGGCCTGGCTCAGCCTGCTGGAGCGGTAGTCACTGGGGAGGGGCCCTGGGGGTCTAGCCTACGGATAGCAGTCCCCGGAGCAGCAGCCTAGTAGAAGTGCCCGAGGAGAGCTGGGCCACCCTGGGATTGGGAAGGAGTATATGGAATTGGTGCTCTGTGCTGCTGGGATTTGTAAGCATATAGATGGTCTTTGTCCAATTCTGGCACAGAACTCTTAGACTCTTGGGATTCCTAAAGGCTGATAACAATAAAGGTGTTTTGTTAATGAGGTGACTTGGGAGAGCCCCTAAGGCCAGGGGCCAGTTGCCCATGGGGCAACTGATAAGCTGACCCCCTGATAAGAGGGCTGGAACTTTCAGTCTCACCCCCACTGCACCCTCCACCTCTGGGGGAAAGAGGGGCTGGAGGCTTGAGTCCAACCATCAATGGTCAGTCAGACTGATTTAACCAGTCTTGGCCTAAGGAATGAAACCCCACAAAGACCCAAAAGGGTGGGGTTCAGAGAGCTTCCAAGCTGGTGAGATCGGGGCGAGTGGCACACCCAGGACCACAGCAGCCCTGCACCCTTCTCCACACCTTGCCCACACACCTGTCCCACCTGGCTTCTGTCCTTTCCTATGGCCAGTGGTATACACGATGCTTCTCTGAGTTCTGTGAGCTGCTCTAGCTAATTCACCAAACCCCAGGAGGAATGAGGAAGCTCTGGTGTCCAGGCAGCCGGCCAGAGCACAAGTAATGGCTGGCCTGGGTCTGTGACTGGCCTCTGCATGGAGGGTGGCCATGGGAGACGGAGCCTCCCCCATAAGGTGGGACACTGTTTCCCATAGATGGTGTCAGGATTGAACTGTAGACAGCCAGCTAGTGTCCAGAGCACTGTTGTTGGGTCATGGTAAATCCTGACACACATTGACACTTGATACCAAACCTCTTTACTGTCCCAGCGTGCTCTCCAGCCCAGGTCAGTTCGCCCAGCACCCCGGCTCCTGGGCATCTCGAGGACCAGCTTAGAGGAATCCCTCTGGCAGACGAAGCCTACACACTCCATGCTCTCTGCTCCCTGGCTTAAACCCCCCTTTTCCCCCCAAACCAAGTGTGTTGCCCCGTTGGAGTCAGGGAAAGACACTCTCGGGAGGGCTCATTTCAGTGTCTGGCCTTTGGGGTATTTAGAGAAGTCGGGTTCTCAACAGCTGCTAGTTCTGGCATGACAGTCCCTTCTGGGACACATGGCGGTTGTTGCCAGGCGCTCAGTCACCCGCATGGCATTCTCCCTTCACCTTGGGGACAGGATCGGCAACTCGAACACCCCTTGACTCATGAAAACAGCCCTGGTTGACTATGCATGGCCAAAGTTCATGCCCACCTTGAGAACATGACCTTATTGACAAATACGTTCTTTGCCTATGTAACCAAGTGAAGATTAGGTCACACCAGATTAGGGTGAGCCCCAGTGTTCTAACAAGAAGAGGGAAATTTGCACATTAACGCAGACATGTAGAGAAGCAGACACTGTATGTACAGTTCCAGCCCTATTAAACTGATCTCATCCTTACAACCACCTGTGAGGGGACCATTACTGATCCCATCTTACAGATGAGAAAAGGAGCCCAGCGTGGTTATGAGACCTCTTCAAAGTCCAAAGCTGATGAGTGGTGCGGGCACCATCAAAATCCAGACTAATTCCAGAATGTTGCCATCACCCACTACACTCACCATCACCCTGCACTCAAAATCAATCTTCCACTGGCTTCAGTTGCACTTAGAATAAAACAAAACCATAACTGACAAGGTTTATTTTTTTTTTTTTTTACATGATCTGTCTCTGACCTACCTTAGTCCATGGCCACAAATTCTTTTATCATCCCTCCTGCTGAGAATGGATCTAATTCCTGCTCCTTGGATTTGGGCTGGTCTTAGAGACTACCATAATCAACAGAAGAAAGTGGTTGCACAGCTAGATCAGAAGCAGGCAGCTTGGGGTATTTGCACTTGGAACTCACATGCCGTGCTGTGAGGAAGCCCAGGCAGCTCTGTGGAGAGGCCCAGGTGGAGAGGAGCCACGGCTCTGGTGGACACCCCCTGCCTGAGGGCTCAGTCGACAGCAGAACCCTTGCTGGAGATGTGAGTGAGCATGGCACCAGCCCCACCCCAGCCTAGCTGTTGTGGGGCAGTGAACCACCCTCCCCTGCTCCGCCCACATGGCAGATTTGGGAGCAAAAGAAATAAGTACTGCTGTTGAGACACTGTTTTATTTTTCCTTGGGGGTAGAGGGAGGGGGTGCCTTCAACCAGCACATCATGTAGTCACTCCCTCTCAAAACCATTCAACGACTTCACCCTGTGCTTAGACTCAACCCCGGCTCCTCGCATGACTCAGACTCAAGAACCTGCCTCCTCTGCCCAGCTCCTGGGCCACCTGCCCTCACTTGGCTCTACTGTTTCTGGTCCTCTGCTGGTCAAGAGCCCTCTTGACCACTTGTGGTGCCCTCTCACTGGGCTACTCCTGGCATTGGTGAGTGACTCACGTGCTAAAGGCCTCAGCTCAAACCTTCTGCAAGGTCTTCCCAGAACACCGGCCTGGAAGCACCTCCATCTCCCACTTTCACTCTCCCTGCATCACCCTGTTTATTTCTTGTGTGTCTACTTGCCCCACTTGGTAGTGACCTCATTCTTGGTTCACTGGGCAGTCACTGCCCATCTTCCTGCCTCAGCCATCAAGTTCATATGATCCCAGGACCTGGCATCATACCTGGCACAGAAGAGGTGATGGACTAGTCGATTCTTGATGAATGAACAAATAAATGAACGCTCCAGTCAGTTTCTACTTACTCAGTTCTTACTCTGTGCCAAAGCCTTGAAGGACAGCCAACAACAGCAGCCTGAACATCACGATTCCCGTTTTACAGATGAGAACATCAAAGCTCGAGTGGACCAAATTCAAACCAACACTCTTGGGCCCCACAACCCATGTTCTAACCACCTGTATTCCCCTGTCCAAGGCTTGTCACTAGCATCCATCTCCCCATCCAGATCTAGAGGCAGAGAGGCTAAGCCACTGGTCTCAAGTTACATGAACTGACTGGAGCAAAAGTGGCCAAATTATCGGATTCAAAGTTAGATTTTCCTGGCTCTTTCTATGATGGTATGAGAAATACTGAGCAAAAAAATGAAATTCAGATCTCAAGAAAAGAAAGAATGAGATGTCAGGAGCACAGGCCAGGGATGGAGGGTCCTTCTGTCCATCTGCTGACCTGGCCATTCTCCACGCCTCAACCCTGCCATCACTCTGAGGGCAGATGGGGGCCTCTTTTCCCATCTCTGCCCCAGTCTCGGAGTCAGAGCTGCTCCCGTCCGCCAGGCTGTCTAGGAAGGAGCTCTCCTCCGTGGCTGGCCACTCTCTGGGCTCCGCTGTCCTTTCCCTGCCTCCTGGGCTCCCCAGCCTGCCCCCCAGTTGTTATCTGTCAGTACACAGTAATTAGAGATGTAGCTTGATAAAGATTGCCGCCTGCCCCAAGATGGAACTGCCCTCTCGGACGTGTCTAATTAAAGTCCTGATTGATAAGATGGAGAAATCCCACCCGGATGGATGTGGGCGAGCCTCGCCCCTCCCCCGCGCACTCAGCCTCTTCATTACGGTGACGAGGGGAGAGATATAAAGGACCCCAGGAAACGCTCCCACAAACCAATCAATATGTCCTTTCGTGCGACGTGCCGGGCACGTGGCACAGCTTTCTAAACAGCTCCGGGGGCGCTAGAGACAGCCGCCTGTGCAGCTGGAAGAGGCCCCTGCCTGGGGCTGGCCAGACTCGGGGTGGGGGTGGGCTGGGCCAAGGAGTCAGACAGGCCCAGTGTTCCGCCTGGCCTGCTTTCTGTTTCACGGGCCAGGCTGGCTTGCTGGGCTTGCGTGGGGACCATGTACCCCACACATCCTTCAGTCACCTGAGCTTGGGTGGGCATGGACATAGACATCCGAGGGCTGCCTGGAAGCCACAGGGGGCCGGAGGAGGCGCAGGTGGAAGGAGGAAATGGTGGTCATGGCCATACCCAGCATTCGTGGTGAGCACTTACCACCCGCCAGGCACAAGCGGTCCCTTATCCCATTCCACCCTCACAACGGACCCAAGGTAGGTGCTGTTATTCTGCCCACCTTAGAAGTGGGAGACTGAGGCACAGGGAAGTCAGGAGACTTGCCAAGGTCACAGAGCTGCAAGTATGGAGAAGGCAATGTGATGCTAGAGGACGTGAGTGGCCTCACCCATAGGCTGCACCATCCTTAAATAATATACCATTGAAAAGAATGTCTAAGGCCCTAGAGAGATAGATGCTAAGTTCACAGTTCTTGTGTGTGGGGGGGTGGGTGTGCAAGGGAAAAGGACACAGATGCCTCCTGTGATGCTGATCCTGTTATAACACAAATCATCAGTGTCTTTGGGGTGGTGGATGCGTCCTATTTCCTGTAGCATGTGCTTTAAAATACTATTTTCTTTTAAAATCTATTCCCTAAAGGAAAACAAAATAGTTCGTATGCCGCCCTGCCAAAATGGGGGAGAATGCATGTTCTTAGAAAGACACAGCCCTTCCCTCTCAGCCTGCCATGGACAGGCAGCCCAGGGCTGGCCGCGCCCGCCGGCTACCAGGACCCACAGGCCCCTATCGGGAGCCGTCACTGGTCATTACAGGGGACCGTGGTGTGGATGGCTGGCGGTGGGGGCCAGAGTGCCAAGCAGCACTGCCCTCCTCTGGCCGCCAGAGGACCGAGGGCCCGGCTCATGCCCACCCTGGCCGGAGCCAGGAGCAGGGCTAGATGGAATGACACAGTGCTGTACCAGCTAATAAATAGAAGTAATTTGATTAGCTTTCTCTAACTGGTGATAAGATCCTGACAAACCCTTTTTAAAGCGTTTCTGGAGCAGGATGAAATTGTTTCATTCGGAGCGTAAGGCCCCCAGGGAGTCGCCTCGAAGCTCCTTTAGTGAGAGGTAAAAATATGCCAATCATTAATGAGGGGAGAATTACGGAGACTTTAATACAATCAGAAAGAGGAGCCCGGAGGCAGCTCGGGAATAAAACCTGCCCTTAAATCAGAGAGAGGCGCTGGAGGGCGGAAGGAGGAGGACTCAGAGCAGAGACAGAGGCAGCCTCAGGCTCAGCTGGGCTAAATGGCCTGAGCCCTGTGGCTTGGCCCCATCTCACCACAGGGACCCTCCCCAAGGCCAGGAGACAGGCCCAGGGTCTGTGCGGCCCTGGGCGCGGAGGGTGTTCTCCTGGACAGTCGCCTCGGAACTACAACCAGGGTCTCAGAAGTTCCTGGGAAAGTCAGTGCAAGGCTAAGGCCTCCTTTCCAGGGCAGCTGTGGGAACATGAACTCTTACATAGTCCTTTCCTGGAGCAAAGAGAAAGATCTTTCCTGTTGGCTCCAGACCACAATGGGGTCTGTGAAGTCACTGCAAGGTGGCAAGGGGCAGAGCATTCTGTCTTTCCAGCCCCCGCCCTTCACCAAGGGACTTCCAGAAGAACAATATCACCGGTCCCCTGCCCCAGCACACTCCCACCACCCTGTCCAGCACTCTGTGGGCCCCACCCACCCAGGCATAGAAGCTGAGAGGAGGACAGCCTGAGGCGGACCAGGATTTCCCTGGAAGTCCCCTGCTGAACAGGCGGGGGTTGGAAAGAACAGAACCTCTGCCCCTTGCCACCCGCAGTGAAGTCACAAACCCTATTTTGGTCTGGAGCCAATGGGGCAGGCGGCCCAGGAGACAGTGCAGAGGTGTGGGGAGAGGACCCTGAGGGTCCTGCCAGGGTCTCTCCTCATTGTTCCTTTATTTGTTTATTCCAACATGCTCTACCATGTTCTGGGTGTGGGGGGGTGGGATACAGCTCTCTCTCTCTGCCCAGTCAGACGCCTGCCAAATATGCTTTCTTCTCTCACTAGGACAGGAAGCCCCTGCAGGGTCTGGGCCTCTGCAACTAATTTCTGCCTCTCGTTGACACTTTGGTCAAGGCATCAGAGGGTGTCCATCCTGAGGGGTTCACTCTCTTGCTGCATTTCCTTCTACACTTCCCCTCGTTTGCTGCATACCAGCTACTGATCTTACTTGCCCTGAATACACAGAGTCCATTCCTACCCCAGGACCTTTGCACCTGCTGTGTGTGTGGCTCACCTCTTTCAGAGCTTGACCCCTCTGTAGTGCGGTTCCCTGACTCCTCTGCTTTTGGGTCTCTCCATGGTACTTTCTTACTTAATATACAAAATGTACATGTCATCTGAGATTTGGGTTTATTTTTGACTATCTTCTACCCACCAAAATGCACATGAAGGTAAGCCCTTTTGTCAGTTTTGTTCATCACTGTATCCTACCCTCCTACACCCAGAACATGCTAGAGCATGTTGGAATAAACACATAAATGAACAATGAGGAGAGACCTTGGCAGGGCCCTCAGCGGCTCTCCTCTCCCAACACCCCTGCACTCCAACTCTGGGCGACCTGGCTGCTGGCGCCTGCAATCCCAGAGAAGATGGTGGAAAAGAGGGAGACGTGTCAGCAATGAAGAGGGTGATATGGGGGGCATAGGCAGTGGGTCAAGGGGGGCAGAGAGCAGTGGGCCCAAGAACCTTGCAATAAAGGTCCTTGAAGCTTTGAGGATGGTGCAGTCTCAAAGGGTCGGGGTGCTCATGGGTCGTTCTGCCCATCCTCAAGTGTAGTCATCTACACCTGATCTCTGGGAAGCCAGGGGAAACGGTACTCAGAAGTTGGTCTGGGCTATGGATGACCTAGGCCAGGAGGCCTGTTCAGCCAAGACACGGTCTTGAGTCCCTCTCTGTGCCTCAGTTTCCTCAGATAAAGCAGGAGAGGTCCTTTGAGGATGCCCCACTCTACCTGGACATACACAGCAATGACTATCAAGAGGCGCGATTTTCTGCAAAGGGTGTGAAAACGGGTCTCTTTGCCCACTTTGGTAGGTGATAGGAAGCCCCCACAAGGTGACACAATGTTAGGCAGTGTATGACTCTGGGACCAGACTGCCTGGGTCGTGACCCAGCCCTACCCGCTACTTGCTGTGCAACCTCAGACAAGTGCCTCAACCTGTCTGTGTCTGAGTTTCCTCTTTGGTAAAGTGAATTGAATAGTAGTTTGATTAAATTAGATTGTATGACACAGACCAGCAAAGCCCCTAGCACCAGCGGTTTAATGAGTACTTAATAAGTGGTGGTGGTTATTATTCATCACACCTGTGATCAGAGCTAGTGGACTCAGAGCAGGGGCTTTGTGGAGAGAGCCAACCTACTTCATAAACAAGGGAAAAGATAGTGGCAGAGAGAATACAACTCAGAGCCAACTGGCCAGTCTGTATCTCTGAGCACCCGCTGGGTACAAGACACAAGGGAGGGTGTAAAAGAACCATGAGCTGGCCCTCCCTGGTGGTGCAGCGGGTTAAAGCACTGCACTGAGAAGCTAGAGCTACTTCCGCATGAGTTCGATTCCCGCCTGCCCCAGAGGTGACCACATGGCGCGGCAGACCTCTCCTGACCTGCCCGCTGCTCCCCTCAGCAGTGTACTTCGTCGATCTGCCTGTTCTGCTCCCCCCTCTGTCTCTGGTGAAGCCTCTTGCTGCCCCTGAGCCTCTGGCCTATACCTCAGTTCTGTGTGCACAAATAAATAAAATCATAAAATCATTTTTTTTTTTTAGCCCCTTGTGCCACCAGGAAGGGCCCTCCTTTTGGATTTATATATTTAACAAATAAATAAAATCTTTAAAAAAAAGAAGAAGAAGAAGAACCATGAGCCACCTGTGAGTTTGCTTAATCTCCCTCTAACTGCAAACTGTCTGAAGGTGGAACCAGTCTGTCTTTGGCACTGGATCTGTGGCACCCAGCATGGGCCTAGCACGGGCCCAGCACACAGTAGGTCTTTTATACATGTTGGTTGAGTAAATCACATACATGCTAAAGGGTCCTGGCCCTATGCCCTACAAGTCTACATGTGCCCTTAACACAGCACTTTCCATAGAGTGAAAAGTTGGTGGGCTGCCTGCTTGCCTAGACAGAGCCGTCAGCACAGGCATTGGTTTGTCCTGGGCACTCAGAGATTGAGGGGTGGGCAGAGGATGGAGCAGTGGCAGTAGGCATACAAGAGAGTGGGGGCAGATAGTGGGTACTGTGGGTGCAAAGGGTAGAGGGAGGTGGGGTACCCAGGGAAGACTCACGGAGGAGACAGGATTCTGGCTTGTTCCTCAAAGGCATGAGGGAGAGTGAAGGAGACCATTGCAGACAGACTTTGCAAAACTACAAACAGGCCAGGCCTGGACTCATTGGTGGGGAAAAGATGAACCCACAGAGATCTAAATCAGGGAGGGGCAGACAATCACCAAGAAGCATTGAGTCAGGCCAGCTCAGAAAGTGTCTGTCTGGTGTACCCAATCCAAAGTCTGACAGAGGCTCAGAGAATGAAGACTGACTCCAGGCTTGGAGAAAGGGCAGGTAGAATTATCTGGAACCTCCATGTCCATGTGGCCTTTCTTCTCTCCTCAGGTGGTTGCTTGTCCCTATCATGAACCAACTGAAAGCCTCAGGGAGTTCAAGTCTATGCTCTCCCCTCTCCCACCAGTCATAGTCAGGGGTGCCCATATACTTCTGCTCCCCCCAACCTAGCAGCCCCCTTTGAAAAGAAGTCACAGCTCAGAAAGAATGACTGGCAGGGCCTGGCGGGCCAGAGGCTGAGCCACAGCTAGCTCCTCTGTGAAGCGGGAAGCCGACTTGACACCAGAATGGCGAGTGCCTGGTGCCAGCTCCCCTCCCCCGCCAAGCAGATCCTTTGGGGGGGGGGGGGCTAGCATGCAGGGGCTGCCTTCCTGCAAATGACTCCCTTTGTCATTCTGTTTTGTTATGATTAAAAATGCATGTCGCTGGCGAGGCCCTGGAGTGGAACCCAGTTGAAAATTGAATCATTAATATTCCCCCTCCAGCTGATGCCCGGGCTCTTCCCAGGCGGCTGTGGGTTGGAGACATGCAACAGTTTAGGAGTCAGACAAGATGGGGAAGACTGAGGGGTAATGGGCTCCTACCCAGAGCTTAGACCCCAACCCTTGAGACTGGAACAGGTATCAGGCAAAATCTTCTACAATTTTCTCTTTGGTTTCTCAGGCTCTGCTTATGGAGTTGAAAGGGAAACCAAGTTCTTCAGAGCTGGATGTGCGGAAGGCCCCCTCACCCCGGGGTTCCTCTGCTGCCCCCTACACCACCACAGAGAACCCCATCATGCACCCCACCCACTGCAGCCATCCACCTTCCCTCTCTTCCTTCTGCTCTCTTTTCTGCCTTGACTGTTCTTCTTGCAGAGATTTATTAGTCTCATTTTTCTAATTCTCCTTATTAACAGCTTACATTTCCATAGCACTTTCTGCCTGCCAGGCACTATTATAGTTTATTTAATTCTTGTAACAACTCCAAGGGATAAGGTTGATGGTGACCCCCATTTTACAGATAAAGAAACTGAAGCACAGAGCAGTTCAGTAACTCGCTCAAAGTCACACAGCTAGTAGTGGCCAGAGTTTGTGTTCTTAAGCTCTAGACTGGTGCTGCTAAGTCAGTAGCCACCCAGGTGGTCAGTCTGAGTCAGGAGTGCTGTGGGTGCATCAGAGCTCACGGAACGGTCATTAGATCAAAGTTCAATGGTGTGGGACATGAAAATTGTAAACTATGTCAGTAATATTTGAATATATGTTGAAATGATAATACCTTGATACACTGGGTTAAAGTGTATTATTAAAATGAATTTTAGCTGTTCCCTTTAGCTTTTTAAAAACATGGTTACTAGATAATTATAAATGACCTGAGGGGCTCAGTTTTGGCTTACACGCTACCCTCGCTGGCCAGCGCTGTCCCGGCCCATAGAGAGCCTGGGAGAGCTCTTCCTTAGTCATTCTGACCAAGGCCTAAGTGTCACCTCCCCCACAGACAGGCCTTCCCCTCCCTAGAGCGAGAGCAGATATTCCCAGCAGGTACATAACAGGTGCTGTGCTGCACAGATATTTGTTGAAAGGCTTTAAACCAGACTGGGGAAAGTGGATTTTGGGGAGAATGAGAAGCAGAGGTCAAGGCACAATATCCCAAGAGAATGAACGTGGAGGGAGCTGGGGACTGGGTGCTGGGTCTCCCGAAGTCTGTTCTGTAGCCATGGCCTAGGGGTGGCCTCCAGTAGCCTGTGCAAGGCCCAGAAACCAGCCACAAGGTTCCCCACCTGAACCCCACATAGGGGGGCAGGGCTGACAGAGACAGCTGGGCAGGAGGCCGGGCTGCCGCAGAGCACCCCTCTTCTACCCTGTATCCCCATGGGAGGACCTCAGAGGGCCGGAGTTCATGTTCCCTAATTCCCCTTTACATATGAGGGGGAAACGGGTGAAAGAAGGCGCAGTAAAGCCCTGACAGCCCCCCACACCCCCCAGGTCTCTAGGAGCAGGAGCTAAGATGGCGGGGCCCTGGCAGAGCTGGGCCCCACAAGCATTAACTCATGAGACAGGGACTCTCTCCATCCCCATTTCACAGATGAGGAAACTGAGGCACAAAGAGGTGAATTAACCACTGGCACTAGGATTGGATCCCAGGTCTTCTGATTTTAGCGCCTATGATCCTAACAGTCGGGTGGTCTCAAGGAGCACTAGGCCAGGCAGATTCCCCGGGTTCTGGGTCTCCCCAGAACCTAGTGCTGGGAAGCAAGTGGTGTCCTCTGGGGAGCCAATTCCTGGGCTGCCTCTCCTCTCCAAGCCATCTCCCTCAAGCCGTCTCCCTGGACCAGGACTGCACCTTTGGGGTCCAGCACCACCACCACAGGCTCCCCAGCAGAGGCTGCTGTTACTATTGAGTTAGGGCCACATGAGATAAAGGCGGGGCCCTCAGCCCACCAGTCAGACTCTCCCTGGGGTAGGCTCAGCCCCATGTCCAGAATCCCCTCTGGGTCCTCAGTAGAGCACCCAGACATTCCCTGTTCCCCAAGACCGCCCATGTTCTACTGCCAGCCCCAGGATTCACCACCTTGCCTGTGCCTTTGCCCACGCTGCCTCCTCACCTGAAAGCCCTCACTTCTGTCTCTGTACCTGTATGTTTTGGAGGGAATCTCTGCCCGTAAGCCAACCCCTGCTCAAAATCAACTTGCGTCCTAGCCCAAGCATCCCTGTCTACTCTCTTCCTGCCCCTTGGCCCCCTCCCCTCCCACCACACAGGCACACTGCCAGACGGGTCTGCAACTCCTACTCACCAGACCCTACTGTCCGGCAGAAGCAGGGCGCAGCCTCCCGGTAAGTTAGGCTGCAGGAGGACATCCCTGCCAGTGGGACGTGGCCTGGCTTCCATGCCTACATCTTGAGTCAGCCAAAGTGGAAGGCAGCTCTGGGGTGCTCTAACCGGACTCCCCCCCAACTGTTTTGGGAGGTGTAGCCCAGGTCTTGGGGACCCCGGGACTTAAGCCCTTGGGAGACAGAGCCAGAAGCGTCACTCCAAGGGGCACCCCCCCTAGACCCACTGCCTGACCCTAAACTCCTTGGGACCTCAGGCTCTGAAAGGGTCACCAAGCATGTGTGTTCCAGAGTCCTCAGGAGCCTTCAGAGCCCAGGGCTCCTAGCCGAAGAGGGGGATCCTGCCACTCACCCCGCGGTGGCCAGGGGGTGCAGGGGAAGGGGCCGGCTGCCCCAGCATTCATTCCCTCCATCGCTCTCTGCCTCCCACCCCGTGGCCCCGGCGCTCACCCCGCCCCCCCCTCAGCCACACTCAGCCTCCCCCGCCTCCCCGCCCCCACCCCCACCTCCCCAAGGACGAGCAAAGTTATTACAATAATGAATTAGCCAGCCCGCTTACTGCCGCCACTGGCGAAGACAATTATCCCCCCCGCACATCCCTAGCCGCTGCTGGCTCCCTCATAAAGACAGGCTTTTGGGGCCGCTTTGTGCTTTGATTGGAAATGAAGAGATTGCTAATTAGGGAACACCTGCTGGGACCGGGGCTGGCAGGAACAGCGACAGGACAGACCGCGCGGCCATTTACGGCTGGGCTGCGCGTGCCGCGCGGCCACAGAGTGGGGAGAGGAGCGAGGAGCGAAGCGGGCGCGCACGCGGCACCCCGGCGCTGGCATCCAGCTCCCCGTGCCCCCGCCTCGAAGCTGTAAACAAAACCCAGACACTTTATGGAGCTTTTCACCTTTTAAAGGATGCTCATTTGTTTACGCGGCTGTAATTCTGCTGTTTGCCTAGGTCAGTGCCACGCGTGGCGCGAGGTGTCGGTGCTGTGCACACTGTTTCAGGCTGCAGACCCTTGCGGGAGTGCAGAGAGCTGCCCTATTCCCTGCAGAGGGTCAAGCATGGGAACTGGCACCCAGCGCTGACCTGCTGGGCCAGGACCCCTCTAGCAGCCAACTGCGGGATGGGGGGATGGGATGCGTCAGAGGGGAATAAAATCGGAAATTGGCTTATTGTTTATACTTGGGTCCAGAGTCACCCCTGTTAACTCACGCCCTCCTGGGCCCTGAGGAAAAAACAAGTTTCCTGTTGGTCTTTAGCAGAATGAAAATCCTACTTTACACGGAGGGTGATGGTCAAACAGTAACTTTGCGCTTGCTCTTAAAATGCAGACTATGCACCCTACTCTGCCATTCTGGGTTCACCTCCCCCCACTCCCCATTCTCCTGGCTGCTTCCTCTCACTAGATACAGGAAGAGGCGAAGCTGCTATCGTGTTCCCTGAGCATCACACACACACATGCACACACTCACGGTGTTTGGGGTTTTTTTTAGGACACTTTTGAATATTTGCAACAGCATCACGGGTGCAGCCTGGAAGATGGGCTGAGGGCTTAGAGGGGCCCTGGCCATGAAGAGGGGCAGCATTTACACACAGATACATGCACACCCTTTCTAAGGCTGCCTGCCGCTTTGTGCATGGAATTGGGGGTGCCACCCAGCAATTGGAGGCCCTAGATTTGACTCAGCGTTTCAGGGCCTCCCACCTAGTCTCATTCCTGGGTCAATTCACAGTGCTTCTCTAGCCTCTGTCATCTACAAGCGAAAGTTTCGAAACTCATGACTGCATTTTCCCGCAGAAGAGAACATTGGCTAAAATGCATGAAGAATATAGAAACAGGAAACCATTAACCCTCAAATACTGCAGCCTCTGGTGTGTCCAGTTTGTACTCTTACATTTTATAATGTGAAAATGTTTACATTAACACTTCAAATAATAAAATAGGCATATCCTAAAAAAGAAAAGAAAGTATGCCAGCAACCCCTCAGCTCACCCAGAAGGTAAGGACCCTCACAGAGGTCCTGTATTAGCGTGAGCCTTGGATTAAATGTCCTGACCGCTGACCTCAGTTTTCCCTCCCATACAATGGGAACATGCCCCTCACAGGGGGTCTCCCGCAGCTCTGTCCATGACTTCACTAAGTATTGTCAGGTACTGTGAAAGAAAGCATTAAAAGTATAAGTACTGCCAGATATAAGCCTTAGCAAATGTGGTCAAATAATTTTTGACAAAGTTGTCAAGACTGTTTACTCCAACTGGTAAGTTGGTAAGTTGGTCCCTTACTAGCACCACATATAAAATTATATATGGATCAGGGCCCTCCCTGGTGGCACAGCGGGTTGAAGCACAGCACTAAGAAGCTAAAGCCACTTCAGCACGAGTTCGATCCGATCCCTGCCCTGGAGGTGACCACATGGCCTGGCAGACCTCTCCTGACCCGCCCACTGCTCCCCTCAGCGGTGAGCTTCGTTGATCTCCTTGTTCTGCTCCCCACTCTGGTGAATCCTCTCACTGCCCCTGCACCTCTGGCCTGTACCCCAACTCTGTATGTATAAATAAAGGAATTAATTAAAAAATAAAAAACTGTATGTGGATCAAAGACCTAAATGCAAGACCTGGAACTATAAACTCTGAAGAAAGCAAAGGGCAAAATCTTCACAACACTGGATTCCACAATGATTTCTTGGATGTGACACCACAGGCTCAGAGGAAAGTGAAGAGAGAAAAGAAACAAATTGAATTTCATGAAAATTAACATTTCGATGCATCCAAAAAATGCACCAACAGTGAAAAGGCAGCCCACAGATGGGGGAGCATGTTTACTAAGGAATTCAGATCTACTCTATGGGGAGAGTCCCTAAAACTCTGCACCCCCTGCCCATGCTAACCGATTAAAGACACAAGCAAAGAACTCGAGTAGATTTTTCTCCAGAGAAGATGCACACATGACCTAGAGGCACATGAAGAAGTGGCCAACATCCCTGGATGTAGTGGAGACGCCCCCAGGTGTCTGTGAGCAGATACCGGCAGATACGCCCGTGGGTGAGGCCCGGGGAGCTCATGCTACCGAACTGAGCCACTCACAAAGACTGGGGCTGTGTGGCCACAGGGACAGAGGTGGCTGTCCTTCTACACAGCACTGCACCCCTAAGAGCAGCGTAGTCCCTAGGGATGCAAAGCCAAGTCCCAGTGGCAGGGACCCGGAGGAACAGCGGCTGGGGATTCACTGCATCTCTGTGCAAGATGAGAGCTCTCCCTGGAGCCAGGGAGAGCGCGCACAGGAATGTGCATGAGCTTGCCCCTGAGAAGGATGACTGAGGTGGTGAGTTTTATCACAGACACAGACACACACACACACACACACACACACACACACACAGGCACACTGGCAAACAAGACCGAGAAACTGCTTCGTAACCTGCCCTTCCTCTGTGCACCTCTTTGGGTATCTGATCATGTCAGTTACTTGTGGTTCCAGGACCCGCCCAGTCCAAATGCCAGTGCTGCCTCTCAGGGCTGTGTGGAGGGGGCATCACTGCGCTCCCCGGCCTCGTCCTTCCTCCTGTGGAGTGGGGGACACTTCAGCCGCTGCTCCCCCAGGTTGCTGAGTGTGAAGGAGCAGTGGGAGCAGAGCACCACACTGGAAATGGCACCTGGGACAGCCTCCCCTCCCTCCTCCGACTCTCCTTCATCTCCACCCCCACCACCTTCATCACAAGCTGCACCCCTGTCCTGGGGTGAGGAAACCTCCCCTCGCTCTGCTCTGGGCGCTTGCCCTTCTCATACAACTAAGCAAGTGTCTCTGTCGGCAGAGCTGCCTATACCCTGCTCCCTTTGAACTCATCTGAGCATAGGTAGCTCTCCAGGTGTTTCCAGACCTTCCAAAGAGAAACGGGAAAGCTGGCAGTGCCCCCACCCCAACTCGGAGCCCATGGCCCCAGTCGGCCAAGCAGCAGCCATGGATGCAAGAGACACAGGGCCACTTGGTTGAGAAGCCTTTGCCAAAGGCTGGCACAGCCAGCCCTGGAAGCCCCTGGTAGTGAAGGACAGTGGGCCTTCTGCCCAGCAGCCCGGCCAGACCCCTGAGAGAGCCGAGGCACAAGTCCCCTAGGGGCCGACGCACAGCTGTGAGGGCGTCCAGCCTAGGCCTGGGCTCTCCCAGCTTAGGCAGCTGCCAAAGGCCAGGGATCGGGTCCTGGAGGCTGGGCTAGTGCTGGGCCCAGCCTGGTGCCTCCAGCAGATGGTGGCCTGGGCACCCTAGCGTCTTCCCTGCACCCAGGGAAGTAACTGTGCCAGGTGCTGGAAAAAGCTACTGGCAGGAAGGGATTTTCTTCCACACTCTGTGCAAGGCTGTGCCAGGAAAGAAAGTGCTGTGGCCTTTTAAACGTGCCATGGATGCTGAAGGTAGAAAGGGTGTAGGGGTGTAAGGTACCAAACATCCTCCAAACAAAACCCAACCCCTCCCCCCTCCCACTTCTGGAAGCACACACTTGAGCCACAAGCTTTCGACGAGACTGGGGTTCTGACTGATTCCCCAGGACTCACCCCCACGCGTGCCGTCCAGAGAGCCTGCATTTACTGTCCATGAGCTTTGGCCACCTGTCACAAGGGGGCAGAGCTCCTGAGCCCAGCCCCAACTCCCTCTTCTCTGCCCCGTCTCAGTCTCCAGAACAACCCCGAGACTGCATTTGAGCAACTGCTTGGCACTCCTAGGAAAACAAGTGAAGAGAGAGGGATTAGCTGGCCTGAGATCTTAAGAGCCAGAATTTGCACAAGGCTTGTCCTAGTCCAGAGTCAGGACTATTGCCACCTCCCACGCTGGCAGGGGGCCACCAGGCCCCATGCACACGCGGGTTCCTGGGCCTGGGGAAATCTCTGTGTCCTGAAGGGCTTACTTAGTTTGGACCAAGGGCGGAGCGCAGAGCAGGCATCAGAGCAGACGGGGGTGGGTGTGAAGGAATGGCGGAGCAGGCCACACACAGGGTTGCTCATGTCCCTGAGCGCACAGGGCTGTGTGTGCAGTGCCCTCATGGATGGTGAACATCAGCCATGTCGCTGGGTGTGCATGAGGGGGTGTTTTACTCTAGGGTCTGGTGTTGCACAGCTCCTTCAGGAAGGTGCACTGTAGCAGGTGGAGCAGAGAAGAGGCTTGAGGGGGCAGGAGGTGCCCAGGCAGGAGAAGTTCACGCCCTTCGGGACTGGGTCCATGGGGCAACCTGGACTTCTGGGCCAGCACACCCTCAGGGACCTGACCGTTGTTCCCAGAGTTTGCTGCCCAAGCCCGGCTGGTTTAGGGAGGAGATGGCATGGACGGTGGTATCACCAGGCTTGAGTTGGAAGCTCATCTTTTCCATCGCTTGGGTCTGCGAAACCCTCAGTGGCAGCTGTGAGAACCTCTGCACCCTCAGCTATGAATTGGAGGTAGCAAGTTCCTGAAAGTGAGCTGCGGCCCTGGCGCATGTCACACAAAGGACCCAGCCTGCACCATGGCCTGGTCTTCACCACCACAGCTCCTCCCTGGCCTGCCTTCCTCACACACATGTCCTGTCCCTCCCTTTGAGGTAGGCAGTGACATCCAATTGCAAGTTTGCAGGTAACCTCTTACCCATGCTCAATCAATTTCTTTGTTGTGATTTTTATTTTGGGGTTGCAATTTTGCTCTTCTGAATATGCTCATGGTCCACTCGTCCTGCACCAAAATACCACCCCAATACCCCCTCTATTTCCTTCCCCCTCTTTTTCTCCCTTCCTACTGTTGCCCCTGGTAATCATTACATTCTTTCACTAAGTCCAAGATTTATTCCTGCCATATTTAACTTGTTTTTTTTTCCTTCTCTTTTTGGTATTTATAGTCCACATATGAGTGAAACTATTTGATAGCAGCATTTGACTTTTTTACTTTCCCCACTTCTTATAACCACCTCAAGAGCCATCCATTTTGTAGCCAAAATGGATCAACTTTTTCACAGCTGTGTAGTACTCCATTTGAAACTCAAAAACCCACCTGAAGTGTTCTTCCAGTAGTTTCTCCATGCTGACCCAGGCACATGCCCATTTATAATGTACATGACCTGGTAATAGAGAATGCTTTAATGTTGTCTGATGCAAAGGAACTGGGAGGATAGGCATCCTCTGTAGGGGAGAAGAGGCAATTTCTCACTTTGCCTCCAGTTCCCAGGAGTGAAAAAGCAGTAGTGATGAATGGTTTCCACTCCCTCTGTCTTTGGGAGTAGACACCCAGCAGAGAGAGGGGTGAAATGCAGGCCATCTCTGGGCTCTAGCATCTTCAGAGCCTCCACTTTGTAAGCTGCCTCTTCTGCTCCCATGTACTGCTCACAGCCTCTCTGCTGCACATGTCATCAGTGATCTCTTCCACCCTCTGTCTTTCCCTCCCCTCACCATCCCAGCCCCCCCGCCCCTCCCACCCCGGCACACCATCCCCGATGTTGAAAGCCACAGCCTGCTCTGACACCTGGGGTTACTCCCTCATGGTAGGCAGCTCTCAGTCAACACCTGATAACTGATATGGGGTGCAACTAGCTGATCTCCTAGCCTCAGGGTAGGACTAGTCCAGTGTCAGTGTCCTTTATGTTCCAGAGCTCCCCTGGGGTCTGGCTGAAGCCACACCTTTACTCACTTCCCTGCCACACCACGCCTCTTTCCTCACTCCCTCTTAGGTTTCTGCAGAGAGCATTCCCTTAATATATCTTTTGCCCAGTATCCTGGTTTCAGGAGTTGTTTCTAAAGATACTCTCCTTTCCCAACTCAAAGACTTCCCCACAAAACCAGGCTATGGTGGGACACAACCAGGGTATGCCCAGCCCCACCCAGCAGATGCCTGCGCACAGCCAGGTAAGGACACAGTGAGGAAGCAACTGACCCACCCACCTGGGGAAACCTGGTTTCTGTCTGCAGAGGCCCTGGCAATAGGAGACAACAGTGCTGGGCTCCTCTGCGCCACTCCGTTCTGGAGAGCCAGAGCCTGGGTCAAGGCCAGGCCTCAGGAAGCCAACAGACGCTGCCTGACAGCCTGACCTGGAGCCTCCACTGAGAACAAACAGCATGTCAACAGCCCTCCGCACCCCCCAGCCCACACAGGAGGACTTTTGCATTCTCCCTACAAAATGAAACCATCAGACTAGACAGGAAACAAAGGCCCCAAGAAAAAGGTTATCCCACTGAATGGCCTTAGTAACTTGAGTGATACCACAGGTTTTCAGCGAGGGCCTGGCTTAGAGGAGAGCGAAAGAGAAGAAGAGCAGGGTCCTGTCAGTCACCCCCGCGGTTAGTCCACTACCATTTTGCTGCAGACCAGGTGAGCTCCCCCCACCCACTGTATCTAGTATGCAGGTCGTGAGGGCCCTTAAGAGAAGGTAAACCTGAGGACAGGCAGGGGCCTGCTGAGCCTGTACCCACGGAAGGTCACAGACAGGAGATGACAAATACTTGTCCCAAACAGTGAGCGCATGCTGGCTGCCGTCCAACGTGGGGAGATGTCACAACTCCACGCCAGAGAATGTGCTTAGCATACTAGTGTGGGGAGGTGGGGACTGGGGGAGGGAGGGAGACCCTGATGGTCATAGGAGACTGAGCAGGGCGTCCAGCCCCCAAGGCGGAGACCTTGGCATCATAAGGTGGCTCCTTCCTCCCTCATCTTATTCCTTAAGTGAGAAAAACCATGGACGATTGCGGGACATATGAAGTCATTCTGGGACATTCTATGGCCAAAACATGAAAGTGACTGGTGGATCTGGTGAGCTGGTTTCCAGGGAGCTGGTGAGGTCCACGGCAAGCGGATTCTATCAACTGACCCACCGTTCCAGCAGCTCATCTGAGTGCCTGACTGGGTCAGTTTCTGGAACGTTTTGAGAAACTCAGGATTGGTGCCATGGACACAAACCAGAAACAGCTACCGAGACATGGTAGCTTGTGGCAAGCACAAGAAGGGAAGGTGTGGGGTCCCGCAAAAGCCGGGGTGTTGGAGGTGGCGGTGGTAACCAGCACCTGTGCCAAAGGTGTAAGGCAGAGGAAGCTCTCAGAAGCAAAGTCGAGAAGGACTGTGGAAAGTGCATGGTGGGGAGAGACAAAAGGGGATGAAGACACGGCCTATGGGCGAGGGGGGGGGGCTGACAAGCCAGAGGAAGGCAGGGAGGTGGGTTGAGGGGCTGGTGCGCAACAAGGAGGAGCAGCCTTACAGAGCAGGGGGACAGGAGCGCGCTTTCTGGGCTTTCTGGTAGAGAAGCCTGTCTCCCTGGTGCTTGTAACGCCTGCCCACCTTAGCCACAGATCAGGTCTCCATTTTACCCACCCGGCCACCGGTGCCTCTGGAGAGATTTAAAACATTGATTTAGGGGAAGCAAGGCTGTGAGCAGAGCAGAGCAGAGCCGAGCACGATTAGCAGAGGGTTCGCTGGGTGGAGGCATCTGTGTTGTAATATTTACAAGGACTCAGGGACTTGTGGAGTCAAAGCCGGAGTCGTAGGCGTTTTCGTTGAGATGGGTCTAAGGGGACACCCGGCTCTTCTCAAATAAATAAAAACACTAAACTTTGAAAATGCTGGACAATTTCGGTGTTTATGGAAATGATACAGAGGGGTATTGGGGTGGTTTTATTGGCCATGTGCTTGCCCTGAGCACTGCAGTGCAAGGCTGATAGCAGGCAGGTGGCCTCAAGCAAGATCCTGAGCCCTCACTTCCGCCTGTCAAGTGGGAAGAAGCAATGGAAGGGGAGGAGGGAGGGAAGAGGAGGGAAGGAGGAGGAGGAACAAAGGGTCAGGAGGAGGGGGAGGGAGGAGGGGTGAAAGGGAGGGAGAGGAGAAAGAGGGAAGATAAAGGAAGCAGGGGAAGAAAAAGGGAGAAGAAGGAGCAGATGGAGACAAGGGCTTACATTTTTCAGTAGTTACAGGATCAAATGAGGTAAAATGTGTAAAGTTTCCAGCACACAACAGCCCGTTGATAAAAATGCCTCTTGCCTTCTGCCTGCTCATGAGAATAGTGGCAGAGTTGGGACCCATGAAACAGTCAAGAAACCAGGCAAACGCCAAACAGCAGTGGAAGAGACAGTAAAGAACTGTCTCAAGGAAACGTCAGGCTGGGTGTCAGGTGGCGCAATCAACATGCATCAAGATTATCGTCAGGGTCCTGCACACTCTGGTGCCAATGGAACACTTTGAAGGCTTTCGATTTGCAACGTGGTTCATCTGCAATGTGAAAACTGCTGGTTAAAGAAAATATGAGAGTTTAAGGATAGAGAAGAAAGCACATCCCCAGGCTCAGTATGGAAATGACAGAGAACCACGACCACCTGAACTGTGTGAGCCCAGCTGGCAGAGCAGTCCTTCTGGGAAATTTTGGTGGAGGACTAGGAAAGGCTGAGATCAAGGGTCCAGGACATAAAGGACCCCTTTATAAAGCTTGTGAAGTGGCAAAGACAGAGTAGAAAGGGGCACAAGGGATCAATAGAAGTAGAGGTGGGACCTGAGGAAGAATATTTTAGAAATAAGTCAGACTCAGTGAAAGAATTGTCATGGTGATTAGTGATAAAATCAAGGCCATTTAGTAAAAAATAAAAAAAAAATTTTACAAGGAAGCACATAGGGACCCAGAAAATGGATAAGGGATATTTTGTGCTCTGAGGTCTCTTTATTTAGCAAGTCTCCAAATGTAATATTTTTAAATTAATAGCGTCTGATAGAAAGGAGGGGAGGGTTGAACAGAAAGAGACAGTAGAATTGTCACAGAAAGAACTAGGGATGGGACTTGGAAATAATGTCATTCCTCAAAGGCCTCTTCACTGGGCTTGTTTCGGGTAGCTCAGTTTACATGTTGCTGAGATGTTTTCCAGTCATCCCATGAAGGCACGAAGCACCACCTCTGACCAGTGAGGGGGCACAGGAGGGCAGAACCAAGGGCTACCGTCCTGGCCTCTGGCGTTTCTGGAACGTCCAGTCGATATTGGGCTGGGGACACTGGTGTCCACCTGTCAGTTCTTTCATTAGTGCATTCTGAGGTATGTTGTGTCATTTCCAGGCAATGAGCTGGGTCACGGGGCCCCCAGTCCCTACCCATTGAGCCTTCATTCTGGGGGACAGATGGCCAGACAGGGTTGGGGGGCAATTTGGAGTCAGACTCAAAAGGGTACACAGAGGTCATCTAGTCTATGCAGCCCTCTTACAGGTAAAGAAACAGACGGAGAGAAAGGTGCAGCCGTGTGGGTCACCAGGCAGTGGCTAGCCTAGAACTGGGGCTCTGGAAGCTAATCATAAGTTTTCGTCAATAGACTACTACAAAAACTGTTCTGTTTCTAGAAACAGTTTGGGAGCTTCCACAGTAGTGTCAAACTATATCAGCAGAGCATCAGCTTCAAGGTAATATTTTTAGCAAATAGAGTCCATCCATCTGCCTATCTTCTGTCCCCATTCCCCACCTTCCATGATTAAACAAATTCAGCATTTCATCCCCAGAAATAAAAAGAAACAAGCGGGGGCAGACCTGAGAGAGCCAGAGCAAGCGCGTATACTTGGCGGGTGGGCAGAGGGAAAGCACTAACAAACTCATCCCGCCTCTCCCAAAGGTGTGTTTCTCGTTCCCGGGCTCAGCTAGTGTCCAATTGCTAGGCAATGGCTGCATGCAGTTTTAAACCTGTACGTAAAATGCCATGATCCTTTTTATAATTTTCCAAAAGCCCCTCCCCTGTCAATGCTACTGCCTGTCCAAATCCACCAAGGCTGCCCGTCAGATTAGTGGTCAGCTGTTTCCAAATTTCTACAACTAAGGCCAGCGATCTGGGTGAAGATTCTGCACAAGAAGTCACCACCATATTTATGTTGCCCAAAAGTAAAGCCTGCACTTGCAAGGACTAATCTCCATCT
>NW_004567114.1:19722337-19723598 GCF_000260355.1 Condylura cristata
ACATCGCAGCCATCTACACTGTGGAAATCTGTGGAGAGCAGATTTCCACAAGGGGTGAAGGACTTGGCCAGATCACCCCAAGCCCCAGGCAGGCACTGGGAGGAAACTTACTTACTATGGGACATGGAAATATAGGGAATTGTGAAGGACCAGGGTAGGTATTAACCCACCTCTTGAGTAGCGCCCTCTGTCTGATCCTGAAGTTGTCTAGGGGGATTTGGGAGGAATGTAGGGATTTTGAAAATTTCTTTTCTTTTGACCTTTTTGGCATGGTGTCCTAGAGAATGATTACAACAGCCAAAATAACATTATATCAACAATCACAACAATAATGGCTTTGAGACTTTATAATCTAGAAGGTTCTATTCAGAAGTTTTTACATGGGCCTCTAATCTTCACAACTCACGAGAAAGGTGCTCTTTGGTCTACTACACACAAGGAAGCCAAGATTGTGGAGTGGGGAAGCTAGGAAACTTGCCCAAGGTCACAACTCGTTCACGGTGAATTTGAGCCCAGCAGTCCCATTCTAATCCCTGTTTAGTCATCACCCAAACCACTTGATGGAGATCACTGTGCAGGGGAATAAGCTGAAAACTGGTAAGCAGACAGTGTCAAAGGAAAGCTAATACTCTGGGTTTTATTTTAGTTTCATGACAATCTTGTGAAGGACTCAGAGCTAGGTGTTGGGTGCTGGGTGCTGCTCCTTTAGTGGGTGAAGAAGCAAGGTCAGTCAGAAAGGACTCTTGGAAGTCACCCTGACTGGCAACTCTGCTCCCAAGTCCCAGCCATGCTTTTCTCAGGTGCCGTTGAAGGACACGGGGCAAACCCCAAGGAGCAGACGCCCAGTGCTGGGGGTAGAATCTTAGATGCAACTTCCGGGGCGGAGGTGGGGGTGCCTGGGGGAGAGTGTTAAGACCACAGAGGGAAGAAACGATGGTCTACACACTGAAAGCAAAATGTTAACAATGGAGTTTATATACTTGTCTTTGAGTGAGGGGTTCTGGCCAGTATTCACTCCCTGCCCAGATGTCCTGTCCAGGCAGCAGAGGAGAAGAGAACATGGCAAGGGTGGTGGTGGCAGTAAGGCCTGCCTGAGGAGAGTAAAAGTCAAAGCGCAAGACCAGCAGGTCTGGCCCGAGGCCTTGGAGTGCAGGGTCAGGCTGGCTGACCATGGGGTTGATGTTATGTTAAGAGCAAAATGCAACAGGTCTGTTGTCGAGAGCAGTTCTAAATTGCAAACTTTGAGAGCTGGAGGAACTAG
>NW_004567114.1:19723737-19835410 GCF_000260355.1 Condylura cristata
ACTCACCTGGAGGCAGGAATGGGGCAGGGTCCACCTGGTACCCCCCTCCACATGGCACCAGCTGCCCCTCTCTACCAGGGCCTGGAAGGAAGCAGTTCTTGATATTTGACTGCATCTTCTAAGTTTTCCTGCCATTTAGTTCTAGACTCCTAGAGAGCTGACAGAAACTGCTTGGGGAGGCCCTGTGCGTGTTCCTCCCTCCGTCTCCATCTGACTGTGCACAAAGTCCCCACATAGTCCTAACATATGGCAGCAAGGCTGATGGGTCACTTCCCGAGGTTGACTCAGGAGCGAACAATCAGGAAAGTTCTTTCTTAGAACTTATCTCCCCTCATTATCATGACCGCACCTCCCTCCCCACCCCACACACACATCCTCAGCTTCATCAGCAATAATTTCACTCCTGAATATTGCCAGAAAGTTCAGTAAGTCAAGCGAATCAATTGTCTCAGCCTGCCACTAGTCCCCAAGAGATGCCCAGGCTTTTCACTGCTATCCTTGAACCTTCAGCAGTCTGAGTTTTTATCCCGTCTTCCAAAAGAGCAAACATTCTGTTCTGGAAGAACCCAGGACCTAGGGTGATGTTCCTCTTTTGCTACCTTACAAAAGCCTTGTCAGCGCTAATGGGAGCAGACGCTCTGGAGCACTTCAGAGGGAAGGGGTCCCTCTTATGTGGGCTCCCGGGAGCAGCCCGGTGCACGCCAGAGGAAGCAGATGGAACCCAGAGAGGGGATAGGAGGGGCCTGTCAGATGAGGGGCACAGTCACAGGAGATGCCAGCTTAGCAGTTACATTTGCTTTGACTTCAGCAAACCTTTGCACAGAATAAAATTCCTAGGAACGTTTGTGCATTTCTCTCCTCCTCTTCCTCCTCTTCCTCCTCTCCCTCCTCCTCCCCTCCTTCAACCAACACTCTCCTTTCTGGACAAAGAAGCCTGAAAGCAGGCAGAACAGGCAGAAGCACCATGGCTACTGGTCATGGGTGGAGGAGCAAACGGCCATCCAAGCCACATCACATCTCCCCGATGAAGGGGGCAAGTACCCCCCTTTGAGAGAACAAAGCCCCTCACAGGCCTTTTCTGAACACACGCTAGAGGCAGGGAGGTGCCAGGCAGGGGAATAAAGGATGCTTGGAAGGAGGCAGAAAGGGAGGCAGTGACCACCTGGTATTTGGTGGTGACTCCCACCAACTCCAGCAGGGAGAGCAGCCGGCAGGGAGTGAGACTAGGGGACCTTGGCGGGTCATGACTGGAACCCCTATTCTATCAGGAAGCAGCTGGTCCTTGGGGGGCCTGGCCTTCTGGCTTGCAGCCCCTGCCCAGACACACAAGGAGTGTCAGGACATGCGGAAGACACATCTTGCAGGCACTCTGGTGAGGCCCATTGGGCCCTGGGATTCCTTTGTCAAACGATCAGGTTGAGAGAGAGGAGGCCAGGGCAAGCCCCTGCTGCTAGGAAACACCCCTTTGGCATCACAGCCAGGAGTGGCTAGTTGTTGGGGGAGCCCAAGGTGCCCCCTGGGAATGGAGGGTGGAGAGGGAGCCAGCGTGACTTGGAGACCCAAGAACAGAAAGGCCTGTTGCAAGGTGAGCGGGGTCAGGAGAGGTGACGAAACTCCTGTCCCTACAAAGCAGAAGCGAGCCAGGCCTCCTCCCCCCAGCTTAGGACTCCTGTCTAAAACCTAGCTCACATCCTCTGTGCTCCCACAGTAGTTGAAAAGCCCCAGGTTCTTTTCAGGTTGGTGGGGGGTGATTTCCAGATATGCCTTGATCTCTGGTTTCCTAGTGGAACAGCCTGTCGGAGGATGAAGCGGGAAGTCTGGCTGACACAGGACTGAGCCAGCCTGTGGGGAGAACGGCCTTTAGGGACTGGAAGTTTACACTAAGCCCCCGCTCCACCCCACCCCACCAAAATAAAACATTGAAGCCCTAGTCCCCACGCAACGGCATTTGGAGGTAGGGCCCTTTGGGAAGTCATTAGGTTTCCATTAGGTCATGAGGCTGGAGCCCCTGCTGAGAGCAATGCCCTTATAGGAGAACCCAGGACTCCCCTCAGGGCCCCAGGCCTCCAGGTGCTGGCCCAGTGAGCAAGTGGCCATTTGCCACACCAGAATCCACCCTGCTGGCCACCTGCAAGAAAATGCATCTCTGCTGTTTAAGCCATCTGGCCTGTGGTCTTTTGTCATGGCAGCCTGAGCTAAGCAGGATGCCCTAATGGGAGGCGCAGTAGGCAGCCCTTAGCGGGGTGACTTGTGCTGAGCACGTTACAGTGCTGACACTTAACAGCAGTGGTGGGGGAACCAACCTCCCATCCATTCACCTCCCGCGTCTCATCTCGGGGAGGCAGCTTCTCTAACTGCTCCCACTTAGCAGATGAGGAAAATCAAGCCCCTGAAGGGTGAAGGAGCTGGGCTGCCAGCCCATGGCATGCCCTAACCACAGCCCCACACTGTCCAGGAGAGGCGCAGCCAGGGGGCGACAGCGAGCAGCCTGCCATGTGCTGCTCTCAGGGCCTGGCCTCAGGAGCTCCCAGCCGGCTGAGGGAGGCCCGGGAAACTGGCACACCACGGGGGTTGTATGCAGCGCTAAGGCCGACCTGTGGGGCTCCCAGAAGGGGGATGCCAGCCCTGTCAGGAAGGCTTCACAGAAAAACCAGTGCAGGCGCGTTGCAAACGCCATCTTGACACGAGAAAGCAAGTGCACAAGGCCTCACGTCATGAGCACCGAGAAGAAAGACCTGAGCCCAGGTATAGGGGGTGCAAAAGGCCAGAGGGCCCTGGGGTGGACAGTCAGCCACAGAGCCTGCTGTTACCCTCCAGAGCAGGAAGAGGCCCCAGTGACAGAAGCAGCTCACCAGAGGGGGTGACAGGAAGAAGTGATGACAGCACCCAGAACCCTTCTGCATCTAGGGACCCTGCTCTGCCCTTCCCAGCAGCAGGCCCGGCACCATCACTGACTTCCTCTCCCCTCCACCAGACCCCAGCAAATGAGGGGAGAGAGCAGCCCTGAATCTCAGGGAGGACATGGACTCTTCACCACAGCTTGCACTTGACATTGCTTGACCTTGGCCAAGCTGCTGCTCACCTGTTCTGGCTGGGAATCAGAGAGTTCTAGACCTGCTTCTCCTGGGCCCTGTGAACCGGAGGCGCTTGACGTCCTGGTGGGCAGAGGACAGAGCAGGGCGACCCAGTCACAGCCGGGGCCTGTGGAGATGTGCATTTGTTCTCTAAAGGAAGCCAGAACCCTCAGCGTTTCAGAAGTGGGAGCCAAAGAGGACAGAGAATCCTCTCCACTCGCTCCACCAGGCAGCAGGGGAAACGCTCCAGCTGCCGGTAAATTGAGCCGTTCTCCTGTCTTCCTGTCTCACCCCTGGACTAGAGGAGGAGAATTGATTTGGGGAGTTGAAGCCTCACAGTCCTCCAGGCCCTGAATGGAAGAGCCTGCCTGCTTACAGGGACTCTTCTCCGAATCCAGCAGCTGACTCTGTTTCCATTTTTGCTTTGTGAAGTGATCCCCCTCTCCCTCAGCTCCAACCAGCCTTCAGCTCTGCCCAGCACCCCGAAGTTGAAGTTGTACAGCAGCCTGAAAATGCTGATGGCTTAACTGGTTTAATTTTTTTCCCCAGCAGCCCTGAGGGGTTTTAACTCTTTCCTCCTGTAAAAGCCCAGCTTTTGGAGTTGAATGTTTAAACTCTCACTGGGAGACTCATAAATATTCGGAGTCACTCTCTCCCTCTCTGTTTGATTAGGAAATGAGCCTTTAACTCAATGTAATCCCAAGCCATTAACAAAAAAGCCCTCAACAGCTCCACTATTAGAATTTCACTCTTAACCCGCTGAGGATTGAATTAGATTAACATAACTACCCACAATCTGAGTTTATTTTCTGTGCCAGATAGAAATGTGTTTTTCAGGGAAGGCGAGAAGGGGAAGGGAGGGAGGGAGGAGGGAGAGAACAGAGGATAATGAAATGTAAAAATAGAGATAAGAAAACGATGGACAGATACAGTGTAGAAGTGAGGGGCGAAGAGAGGACTGCATGGCCCTTGGTTTAAAAATCTTGCCAGCTGCCATTTTTTATTTACAAGCATTCAGAGAGACCTCAGCTTTGCAAAATTGTGTGAGTTAGGAGAGTGCTTTTCAGGTATTTGCCATTCCTTCTTCCTGGAGATTGATGGTCCTGCACCTGAGTGGCCGGATTCCAAGGCACCTGCTCCTAGGCCCCTGTCCCCAATGTGGGAGGAGGTGAAGCTCGGGTTTTCCCATGCTGGGGTGGGGGCATAAAGCCTCGGGGCATGCACACAGGCGACTGTGCATTTACACTCAGATAAATAAACAACGACAAGGATGGAACAGACTAGAGTTTGCAGACATGAATTCACAGACAGCCCCGTGACCAATTGCATTTAAGAAATCAGTTTGGGAAAAAATGAGTTTGACGGGAGCTCCGTCTACATAAAATTAATCGTTATTGAAGCAGAAAGTAAGTAATCAGAGGCTGCACTATGCAAATACATTGAAGTTTCCCCAAACTGTGTCTTTCTAATCCTAAACTTGAGCAGAAACCCAGGCCCTCCCTCACACCATCCAACAGGCCCCACCTCGCGGAGAGACCACAGGAAAGAGCAGTTCTGGCATAAATGTGCCAACAAACACCATCTCTGAACCATCCCCATTGCTCGGAACACCGGACTTGCGAAGGAACCCAGCTCTCTTCTCCGCACTTCATCATGGGCCAGCAGGCTCCAGTGTGCGTGCTGAGGAGGGGAGGGAATGGTTTGCACCTGGATGAAAAGGTTCCGAAATGTCACGCTTTCTCTAAAAAGTCATGGAGAACTGGAAGTCCTGGGATAGAAGTTCAGTTTTGCAAACAGCTGACGGCTGCGATTTCTGAATGCAACGTCTCACTCACTTAACTCACTGGAGCTTTAATTAACAATAACCCAGCAAGTCCCACTTCAGCATTATTGTGGGAAACCTTAGCAGGATGTGCTTATCAAAATAGGGTCTTTGGAACTGAGAAAATTCAAGTGCTGCAAATATTATATACTCAGCTCCTGAGTGTGGCATTACCCTCATTTTATACCAAACTCCGTATTCGGAATTTCTCCACCAATCAATGCAGACTTATAGCCTAAATAAGCAAAGTTTACTGGCTAATTTCTTATGTCTTTCTGATATCCATTCTCACCAACATAGTCAATGAATGGGTGAAAGATATGTTTAACTCTAAATAAAAGCACAAATACCAATAAAGAACCAAAAGAAGGACAGCTAAGATTTTATAAGGGTCAAAATAAAGATTCAACTGATTAATTCACTCTAACCAAGTTGGATCGGGTGCTAAAACTGATTTTTAGCAAAAGCAACACAGATTTATTTGTTTTGTTTAATGCTTTTAAACAAAGCTTTTAACACCAGAGAGGTTATTTCTTTGCCAGAATATCATTTTCCCAAACAAATCAAGAAATAGCCTTTAGCCATTAAGATGACCATTATCTTAGTAAATAGAAGCCTGGGCATTATTAGACTCTTAAAAAAGAACGAGATACATTTTAAAAGTGGTAAGTGATATATATTAGGCATCATCACACAAATTTAGGGCCGCTACTTCTTTGTAAATAATATACAGCAAATCTCACATGCAGGATTTTTAGCTAATGTGGCACATAGTCAAAAACTAGCCCCCCAGATGTTTCACAGGAAGCTCATGGCGTGGACCCCCAGACCAGGTCTGGGGACTGTCCCGTCTGGGAGCCACCAGTGTGCTCAAGTACCTGCCTTCTGTCTGAAGCAGCTCAGTTTTGAAAGAGTCGTGGTGGTATTAAGTTTCTTCTTGGAGGAGGCAGCGTTATATAGCAACAGCAGACACACCTGGTCTGCAACTTTCAAAGATGCACCCTCCCCCAGCCCCCACCCTAGCTCCCCTTTCAGGGTGAAGAAAACACACCTAGTGAGAGAGCCACGAAAGCCTGTAAGGCCAGACAGAATGTCAGTTCTCATCTTGACTACTCAAAGCAAACTCCCTCCACGGAGTAAAAACTCATTTTCCTGTGCTATAGAAAAGCGGGTCTCTGGGGCTGACATGGCTCCCCCTGGCCCTGGGAGCACCCAGGTTGAGCCCAGATCTCTGGGAGGAACCCTCCATTGTCACCTGGACCTCATGAACTGGGTCTTGCCCCCATAACCTTCTCCAGTTCACCCAACACTGACGCTGCCAGCAAATAAAAGTTTCCACGCTGAGACATAAGCAGCCCACTGAGCCGCAGGTAACTTTCCCTTGCCCTTTCGATTGACTTACTTTTTCTGGGTGAAAACAAGTAGAAATAAAAGGGAACCTAGTGATTTCAAATGAGTGGGTGTCCCTGTGCCACCAGCCATTCCTGGTCCCTGCGACCTTCCCACAGGGTCTGCAGAGGGCACCGGTTTCCTCCCTGGTCACGCAAAGATGCTTTCCAGTGCACAGAGGCAGCGTGAAAGAGCAGGACGGGGAGATATTTTTATCCATAAAAAAGAGGGAGGGGCTGTGTAGGAAAAGGGACAGGAAGGCACAGGGCAGAGAGAGGGAGAAGTTGCCGTACTTACATGCTCAGGCCGGGGAGGGCAGGGGCCGGCGACGGTCTGCCGCTCAGGTGTTGCCAATGGCCGGTGACTCGGTGCTCAGCTCCTCCGGCACCAGCTGACAGTCCCCTGTCTGTGTCTCTTTGTGACTAAGGACACAGTACTCCCAACCTATAAATAGATCTCGACTCCGTGATTGATATAACAGGCAGCTGACAAAAAAAAAAAAAAAATCCCACAACCATAACCAGGTCTTAAACAAAACAGGGGAAGCTCTAGACTTTCAGTTCCACCGAGCCCCATGCAGACGGCACAGTCGCTGGCGGGCACCTCACCGGGAAACGGGGACGAGAAAGGTACCATGGAAGGCAAGGGAGGGCAGGAGCAGCCAGGAGGTGGACAGAAAGGGAGGAAGGCGTGAAAGAGCGCTACTTCTCCAGTGGCGACAGTCCTTCGGGGGGTCTGGGAGGCTGAGGAAGGGTGGAGAGAGTGAGGGGGAGCTGGGGGAGGTCCTGAGGGAGCAGAGGCCCTGGGCCCCATGCTGTCGGGCCAGTCAAAGTTCTGACATGGGCGCATTCGTCAGCGTGAGCGCTTTCCACGAAAGTTTCCACTCTTCTCGCTAGATCAGGAGGCAGGGAGGCAGGACAGAGCTTTCCTAGCTCAGGGGCAATCGGGTTGCATGGAGGACAGGTGAAGAGGGGTGGGGAGACCAACAGGTGAGGGCTGGGATGACATGAGCGAGGGAGACACCCACCCGAGATACCCGCTATTTAAGTCACTCCTTCCGATAAAGACAACCGCTCTCAAAATGCCTGTTTTATGAGTGTCCCTGAGAAGGTGCAGAATGGGGGTCGGATTTTAGGGTCACTCTGTAGGTAGAAGTACAGGAATAGAGATGGAGATGGAGGTAGGTATAGATATAGGCATAGGCTGAAGTAGAGATACGGGTGAAACCCACTTCACTGAGCACTGCCCTTTAACCAGACTTGATCACACATGTTTCTCCAAAGTTGAGTTGCAGGAAAGGTGAGTGACCCTGCAGGACTCCAGAAGCCCTGGTGCTGATGACGGGTGACAGCGTCCTTCCTAGAGAAAACCTTTTTCTTCTGCTGCACGCTGAGGGTGTCCCTTCATTATTTGTTTTCCCTCAAATTCTCTAACTATGCCCCTTGGACTCTTGCTCACTTTTCTGACTTCTGGCAAGATTCATACATGAGTTTTCTCCTATGGCTATAGCCTCTGCTGGGGCTGCCCCGGGCCCCAGCAAGCCCCCTTCTGTGGGAATAGCTCAGTGAGTGGGCTGAATAAGCTCCCCCTCCCAGAAGGCATCCTCCTTGGAAGGCCCCTGTGGGACCCTGGCTTTTTACCTCTGTTTATCTGGGGTTCCCTTGAAAGGCTGCTTCATCAGGGGAGACCTTGGCTTCCAAGAGCATCAAGGACCAGTCCCAGGGACCCCTTAGGGCAGACACACACTGGGACACACATGTGGGTGCCCATCCGATGCACACGTGCACGCACACTCAGACACGTGTGTGGATGCACACTCTGGCATGCACATGGATGCACACTCAGATGCACACATGGGCACACGTGTGAGTGTATACTCAGACACGCACATGAGGACACACATGCACGCACACTCTGACACACGCATGGAAACACACTCTGGCACACACATGGAGCACACTCGGATGCACACGTGGGTGCACACATGGACACACGTGGATGCACACACACATGGACATATGCGTGGATGCACACATGGACACATTTGGATACACACTCGGATGCACACATGGACACATGTGGGTGTACACTCGGATGCACACATGAATACACATGGATGCACACTCTGGCACACATGTGGATGCAACTTGGACACACATATGGATGTACACTCGGATGTAGACTCAGACACGGTGGATGTACACTCGGATGCACACGGGTGCACACATGGACACACGGATGCACACGGATGCACACGTGGACGCACACTCAGACACACACTCAGACACACGGTGGATGTACACTCGGATGCACACATGGACACATGGATGCACACTGATGCACACCTGGATGCACACTCACGCACACACTCAGACACACAGTGGATGTACACTCGGATGCACACAGATGCACACATGGACACACATGTGCATGCACACTCTAATGCAAACCTGGATGCACATTCAGACACACACAGATGCACATTTGGACATGTGGGTGCACACTCAGATACACACTCAGACACACATGGATGTACACTTGGACACGCACATGGATACACACTTGGATGTGTGGATACACACTCAGATGCACACATGGATGCACACTCGGATACACACATGGATACACACTCGGATACACACTCGAACACACATGGATGCACACTCGGACACACACTTGAACACACATGGATGCACACTCGGACACACACTTGAACACACATGGATGCACACTCGGACACACACTTGAACACACATGGATGCACACCCAGACACATGAACACACACAGGCACACACGTGGATGCACACGCTGCGCACCCTGTTGCGTACCCCTAGCAGCAACTCTTCTACTTACTCTTGGGAAACTGGTGGATCCTATGATTCTCTGAGCTTCGGTGTCTCTTACTGCAATGTAGAAATGCTAAGCTTCTACTTCCTGAGATTGTCACAGGGCAAAACGGCTCAGTTTTTTGGACAGACTCTGCTCTCGGAGTCCTTGGCACCTGCCCCTCAGCGACCTGCACTCGTGCTAGGAGTGACTCTGCCCACCCAAAGCCAGATCGCTGGAACTTGCTTTGGTTCTTCCCCCCATGCTGGAGACAGCATCAGCAAACAAGCATCTGACCATGAGAAGTATTTTGACCAGAGGTCAGAGGTCACCAAGAGAAGTCTATGGGCTTTTGGGGTTTTAGTGGATGAGCCCAGGGACAGGTGAGGAGGAGCAGAAAGGCCAGTAGACCTGAACACCCACCTCTCCCCTGGCCACACCCACCAATCAGGTTCAGAACCCATCCCCCTCCTTCCAATGCTCCCTCCTTCTCCCCAAAAGAGACTCTGTCCACTGAGTACTCAGGCACCCTGAAGGCCTAAGTACCCCATCATGAGCCCTCCATTCAGCAGCTAAAGAGAAAATGTCTTTTTAAAAAAGTGACCATAACATCGTTGCAGCCCCGATTATTTAAGCTATTTTTTTTTAAGATTAGGACCTCTATCTCCTCCTTCAAAGGTGATTTCAACTCTGGGACTCTGAGTTTTCTGTACTCAACTTTTCCTCACTATGCAATATGTACTCTTTCTTTCTTTCTCTTCCTCTCTCTCTTTCTTTCAATTTATTAATTTATGCATACAGAACTGGGCTACAGGCCAGAGGTGCAAGGGCAGTGAGAGGCTTCACCAGAGACAGAGTGGGGAGCAGAACAGGCAGATTGACAAAGTACATTGCTGAGGGGAGCAGCGGGCGGGTCAGGAGAGGTCTGCCACACCATGTGGTTACCTCCCAGGCTGGGGATCCAACTTGGCTATGCCTGGCTTTGTAGTGCTGTGCTTTAATACATTGCGCTACATTGCAACATTCACAGGGCACAAAATTCTCCATTTTACCCATGTGAAGATGCACGATTCAGTGGCATTTGACGCATTCACCTGTGGTACCGCCATCCCCATTCTAGTACCAGAAAATCGTCACCGCTCCAAAGGGAGACGCTGTCCGCACTGAGCAGCCGCTTTCTACTTCTCCCCACAGCCCCGTCCCTGATATCCGCTGACCTGTGTCCTGTCTCTGTCCTGGAAGTTTTCGCGTAAAGTGACCACACGGCCCGTGGCCCCTTGCAGCCGCCGAGCCCGGTGTCTGCCCTGGGAAGCAGGGGCCTGTTCTGCAGGCTCTTCCTCCTCCTCCTGTGTGACTCGGGCCCTCCAGCTGTCTGCCTTCAACTCCCACTCTTGCCCCTCACGTCTTGAAGTGAGCCTGGCCTTCAAATTTGACGATTATTTGTGAGCACCCCCTCCGTGCGGGCAGCCTCTTGGGTTCTCTTGTTGCACCCTCACTGCAGGCCCACAGTGGGGATAGTAGCCGCCTCTACTCATTGGCTAGGGCTGCCCAAACTGGGTGGCTTACAACAGAAATATACCACCTCACAGTTCCGGAAGCCAGAAGTGCAGGATCAAGTTGTTCCGGGGCTGGTCGCCTCAGGGAGTGAGGGAGGCCATGCCCGGCCCTGGGGGCCAGCCAGCTTTGTGCTCCCTTGCTGTGTAGAAGCATCGCCCATCGCTGCCTTCACATCCACTTGACATCCTCCTGCGTTTGCAATGTGTGCAAATTTTCTTTCTTGCTTTTTTTTTAACAGAACACAGTTGTATTGGATTAGGGCCGGCCAACAAAGCTCTTCTTAAATTGCTCTTCTGCAGAAGCCTAGTTCCAAATAAAGGTTTGTTCTCAGGTACAGGGGTCAGGACTCCCACATCACTGAGGGGGACACAATTCATCTCCTGATATCGCCTCTTTTAGAAGACACTGCAACCCAGAAGGCTTGTAGTCTGCGGCAGTAAAGCCTAGCGAGTGTCACTGTGAGGGCGGGAGGACAGAGGGAGGGGCGGCCTTGGCACCCCTCTGCCTCGGGGACCAGCTCCTGCTGGCTCCGCGCCACCAGTCTGCACTTGGCTTGCTCCAGCATTAGTCCCCACACATCAAGGTGACTTTACACTGTTTACAAGGGCCACGGAAGGTACAGGCATCCCCGCCCCCACCGGCTTATCAACTCATTTACCTTTCAGAGCTCCCTGGCAGCCTGTGAGGGGGAGGGTGGGCCGGGACGCACAGCCCAGGGAGGGCCTGCATCCGTTTTATCTGGAAAGAAAAATCTATCTGCTTAGGAATAGACCTAAATACAACACGCAGGTATGGCCAGGCCATTAATCATCTCCCGCAGGGACACAGGCGACCGGGGAGCGGCAGTCCCGGGCGAGAGCTTTCCACACCAGGGCCAGGTGGAGCAGGGACCCCTAGCTCCTCCTTTTGGAGGCACTCTGCAGGATTCGGGGTGCTGTGACCCACAGCTCAGGGCTGCTCCCATTCTGCACAGAAGGGAGAGGGGCGGCCTGACACCGTCATGAGTGGTTGGGTGCTCCCATTGGAGCAAATGCCCAGCACTGGGCAGACTGGTAGATGGGTGGACCGGGGCGCCCTCTCAACTAGGAACCCCACTTGTCAGGAATCTACTAAGCCCAGTGGTTTGACGTCTGCAACCCCCTTGGGGAAGCCTACACGCTTCTTAGAGGACAGGGCAGACCTGAACAGGGACAGGGAGAGCCCTATGGTAGGGCCAAGTCAACACATTGAAGGCCCAGGCCCAGTTTCCCTCTGCGCAATTCTTCTATTCCTTTACCCAGAGACCCCACCCTGCCGCTCCCCAGCCTGCACTGCTGCATGCTGCCAGCTCTATTGCCTTCCCCTCCCTGCTCTCTCACCTAAGCTCTGTCCATTCTTCATGGCCCAGCTCCAGTGGGATGTCCTCCCTGCCCACCAGGTCTTGACCCCACCATCAAGGACATCTGTGAGCCACTTCCCACGTCCCTCCGCCTTGTGTCACCTGCTGTCTTCCACGTGCATTTGCTTCACTCTGTGCCAAAGCAGTGACCATGGAGACAAGTTATCACAGGCCGGACACCCAGCCGGCATCCACTATGCGCCGGGACCGCTCTAACGCACCTGACCGGCACCGCCTTAATCAGTCCCTACAACTGCCCTAATGAGCAGGGATTGTCCCCTTGTTCGCCCTCCAGGTGGGAGAGGCCAGAGGCGTGCCCAGTTGCACTGTAGGTAAGTGGGTAAGTGGGTAAAATTTGAACTCACGTCTGCCTGACTTAAAAGTCATTGCTTAATTATCTCTGCTATGTGTCCCCACCCCCACCCACCCCCTCCTACTTGACTTGGGGATAAAACCCAAGTTCTTTCCTGGCTCTAACCTATATTTAATAGTTCTGCTCTAGCTGATACTCCTGGCCACATCTCTCACCAAGCCCTGCCATGTGGAGCTTTTTCTTCTATAACATTGCATTGTCTTTCATGCCTCTGCCTGGAACTCACGGTCTGGCTTTCAGGACTAGCTTCAATGTCATTTCTTCTAGAAGTTTTTCCCTGCCGCCAACCACACCTTCCTCTGTACTAAAGTTTCTAAATATTTGCTCACATATCCGTCTCCAGCCCCGGCATGTAGCTTCCCGGTGGCGAGGACTTGCTTTTTCGCTCATGTATGTACCACCCTCTGACTCACTGCCAACCAACACCTGTTTCAGGTCCTGGCATTCACTAGGTGAATGTACCAGTTAGTGCTGACTGAGTGAGTGAATGTAAGCTAGTGAATTAAGAAATATAGAATAAGAGGATGAGGAGTGAGGTAAGAGAGCAGTAGGAGAGGCTCGCTGATGAAGGATGAAAGAAGCCGTCACCAGGCTGCTGACTGAGAAGGCAGGGCACTGCACAACTCCAGGGGGCGCTGTTCATGTGACGGCCCACTCGGGTGCCCTAGAATCGGCAGAGGAGTATGCAGCAGCCCCAAACAAAGAACAGACATCAGTCCTCTTCCTGTTGGCTTGTATGATTAGAAGGAACCCTGAGAAAAGGGGGTGTAGGTGAGAATTCTAGAGGTGCATCTGAGCAAGTTTGTAGACTGGCTGTCTACCTATGGTTTTCCTGCTGCATGTCCAGGCTGGCTGGACCCACCATATACGACAGAAGCTGAAAATACCACTTGCTTTCCTGGCCTTCCTTAGAGTCAGAGGATGCCAATTGTCCCAGCCAGATAATGAGACTTAAGGGGAGTTGAGAGATAGGGTGTTTGGGCAATATTTTCCTTCATGATAGACACAGAGAGACATGGGAAATGTCCAAGAAGCCATCCTGGCACCAAAAGGAAACAGGCCTCTAAGAAGCAAACCAGCCTTTGGAGGATGGTAGAGCACAGGAAGGAAAGAGACCCAGGTCCTTGAGGGCCCTGGTGACCTGTTGCACCAAAGCCAGCCTAGGAGCCACATGCTTCCTGTCACAGGATGTGTGTTCTTACTACGTAAATCTCTATGCTTACTTTTCTGTTCCTTACCTCCAGAGCATTTAGCTGGTGTGTGGGGGGAAGGAGTCATGCCATATGACAATGCAGGCTGGGAGCCAGTCCTTCATGTAGCCTGCACGTAAGCTAGCCAGAAAGCACCCAGACCTCACAAGTTAACATCCTTAAATTCACTTGGTCAGTGTCAGTGGTATGAATTCAATTTCATGTTTTCAGTTATTCTACTTCTTTTTAACTTAATAAGTTGGCACTGTCTCTCCATAGCTATAATCCAAATGCCCCTTTCAAAAAAAAAAATCGTTCATCTTTGCACTAGGAAAAAAATTAAAACAAACCTGCACATTTGTAGAACTTTGTAAAGTGAGTTTCACTGGCTCCCCGGCAGATGTGAGGAAATAGCCAGGGCCTAAGTGGCAACAGCAAAGAACCATCTTGCTCTAAATTAGTTGGGCCACAAGAGTGAATTTCTAGAGATTTCCTATTGCTCCTTATGGTGTGCCAGGTATTTCACATGAGTTAACTCATCTGATCCTAACAGCAGCCCTATGAAGTAAAGACACGGTTCTCAATCCCATTTTACAGATGAGGAAACTGAGGCGGGGCGGTCTTATAAAATTCCTACTGTGAAAGAGCTGTATTATCAAGTAAGTCGTTTCCCATCCAGACCTACAAGTTCCCCTACCCCCAACCTACTCAAGGAGGATCCCAAGTCTTTCCTGAAGAGAAAACAAAGTGGGTCTGTGTTTTTTAATCTGTGCCCCCACCCAGGAAGAACCCTAGAGCTTTGGAAGGCACTAAGAGACCTCTGTCCTGGCTGACCTTTGCATGAGGACAGGCTTCTGCATGCTAACACCGTGCTCCAAACTTTCCTCACTGATCTCTGCCCCGCCCTGACACGCACAGGGTGGAGGTGAGGGTTGGGACACCGTCACCACCTCAAGGGCTACGTGAGACAGACTTAATAAATAACCTGGAACTCCATAATCTTTTCCTGTAGATTGCTTGGTATTTGCCTTCAATAGACTTAGGAATAATTAAATTACTGTGCAACCAGCCTCCAAGTCTCAGGAAAAAACCTGAACGAAAGTAAGGCCTTACTAACTCAGATAAATGGGGAGGGGAGAGGGGTAAGCCAGAGGAACCAGGGCTCCCTCTGAACAGAAATACATTTTTTATATTTCTAGTACTTATAGTAAATCACACTAAACATTAATAGCAGCTAAATGGAGTTCTTGCTGAGTTTGTGTGAATGAATAAATTAAACTAATTTAATTAGCATATTCCTTGTATACAAATATCTTCTATAAATACTCTTTTGTGAGCTGGTTGTTTGAAGGTTAAACAGTTATTCATTCATCCAACAGGCGTCATACAGAATCATTATTGAGAATCTACAGTGTGCACTATGCCAGAAGTCAAGGAACAAGAAATGAAGCACAGTCACTGAAAGAATCTATACAAGCAAAGAATTAAACTAATGCAATATTCTAAGGCTTATTAGAGATGTATAAGTAAGGTCCTGAGCAACCACATTCAAGCAACAATTGACTGCCTCAGAGGAGGTGAAGAAGGTCTTCACTGAAAAGGAGATATTTAACTGGGGTTTGAAGGATGAATAAGAGTCTTCCAGGAAGAGGAAAAAGAAAAAGACAGGTTGTCCACAAGACAAGGGCCAGAGAGTCGCTCAATGACGATGCTCCAGGGTAGCTACTGAGCATTCAGATGAACTTTGGCATAGACGTCACAAGTTGTGAATTGTTAGAGCAGAAGTTTTTGATTAGATGATTTAATATGGAAACATTTTTATGTAGAAAAATGCACGAGATACTAAATATTCATGTACTCTCTACCCATGTGAACAAATGTTAGCTAGCGTCATGTCATTAGCCGCAGGTTTCTTTCTTTTAGAAACATAATTTTACATCATGAATACATTGACACTCATTGGGTGTCATGTCTCCCCTCAGCCCACCCCCCGAGAACAGACCCATCTCCTCTCCTCTCTTTGGGGAACCTCTATATCCGTCATGGCACCTCCCACAGTTTCAGGTCACTTTGCTGATGTATAGTTTGTTCCACATGAGAAGGTCAGCTTTGTAAAAGAGACAATTGGAATGTCTAATTACTGTGGGACTCTCTGGGCCCACCATATATTAGGTGCTCAATAAATACTCCTAAAGAAAAGAGGGTTGGAGGGAGGGAAGAGAATAAATTATTGGTTGGTGTGACCACTTTTTAGAGGCAGAATCAGTCTTCAAACAAAGGGACCTTAGCAGTAGAATGAACGGCAATTCAGTTTAATTCCCAAGTCCTCTTTGAGCACCATGGACAGGCTCCATGGCCGGCACAGGACACCCTGTCCCCAGATCTTGCCGTGGGAGGATGCCCACTGTTCCTAGAAGCTGGCGGTGGGGTGAAGTGGGAGGTGGTGGGGAGTGTATCTGGAGGATGTGTTGAAGAAGTCCGGCCCTGGCGAGGTGGCTGGAGCTGGTGTCAATGCCTCTGTCCGTCACCATGGAGCAAAGGGCTTATGGCCAGTCTGCAGTGGAACTGGAAGTGCACATCGTAACCAAGGAGACAAGCAAGGTGAAAGTGTTACAGGCAAATAAAAGAAATTAACATTCAGGAAAGGTGACAAGTTACACATTAAGCCATGGAATGGGAGCGGGCCGACCTTCCCCCACAACATATCCCCAAAGACCTGAGTCTGTGTTCAGTGCGTAGAAGAAAGTAGAAAAAAAATCTTTCCCCTTCGGACGTTATTAACATCTCCCTTCCTGGCACTGATGGGGATGAGGCTTTGAGCTTGGGTGTGAGGTCTTGGTAGCTAGTGAGGTAGGAAGGGGACCAACCCCAGCCCATGACCTGCCTCAGTTGTCCTTTCCTGTTCAGTTGCTGACACCAGTCCCTGGGAATTGAATATCTACTGGGAACCAGACATTGGGCCAAGGCCCAGGATACAAGGGTGAGTAGGCAGAAATGGCCAAATATAATATGGCATCCTCCAAAGTAAGGCTGAGGGAAGACTGAGAGCCTCGATGCCTAGAGGACTTGGAGTGGTTGAGAGGAAATATGAGGACCTGGGCTTTGAAGTCTGAAGAAGAGTTGCTGTCCAGGTCCATAAATGAGAAGTGGAAAAGGCCCTGGTATGCCAGGAGGAGCAGGGGGAGGGAGTGGCCAGAGCCAGCCCCCAGGCCTAGAACACTTAACCTAGCCTGGCAGGCTCCTCAGCGATGGTCACTGCCTCTGAGAGGCCTCCCTTACTGCCCACCTCTTAGATTGCCAGCAATTTACCTTAAAAGGCCCAGCACGTCAATGTGATTTTATGTGTGTGTGACTTAGGTTAAGCTATAACCCAGGGACTGCCAGCGATTCAGTCAAGAATGCAGGGTACAGGGTAATGCAGGGTGCAGGGTGAGGCTGGTACTCAACAAGGTCCACACCAGAGAGTCTGGCATGTGAGTCTAGAACAAGGGACAGAGCTTGGCTCAGTAGCACAGTGATGTCAGAAACAGGCTTCTGTGGGTAAATGAGGAGTGAATCCAGGGAGACTTTCTAAAGCACCATGAGAGGCCACTGTGGCTTCTGCACCCCCTAGCCCCTCTGCCCATCTGAGGGGCTCAGAGCCCAACACGCTGGCTGCCTGAGTCTTCTTTTTCTGCCACACTATTTTCTCCTCTACTGCTGGAGCTTGTTCTGCTCAAAGCAGGTCCACCAGGAACCATCCTCAACCAACAGGGGACAGGAGGCCATAGATGAAGACCCCATCTCTAAGTCCTTTGTGAAAAGTTTCTTAAGTTTGCCTCAGAAGGTTGCCACAGGGCTAAAGTGCAACTCTCTCCCTTGCCCTCTTCTCTCATTCACAGGAACTTCTCCCTAGCACATGCTTCTCGAAATCAACTCCCAAACAAAAGAGGTGCATCTAAGGTCTTGTCTTAGGCTTAGGGGCTGAGGAGGAGACCCAAACTCAGACAACAGCTAGGCTGGTTCCATTTATTGGTGAACATTTATCTTGTCTGCACAGTGCTTAAAAATCCAGTGTGCTGGTGGGAATGCAAACTAGTACAACCACTGTGGAAAACTGTTTGGAGGTTCCTCAAACTGCTAAAAATGGAGCTTCCATATGACCCAGCAATCCTGCTCCTAGGTATCTACCCAAAAGACACTGATTCAAAAACACTGATTCAAAAAGATATCTGCACCCCCATGTTTATTGCTGCTTTATTTACAATTGGAAAGACATGGAAGCAGCCCAAATGCCCAAAAGTAGATGACTGGATTAAAAAGATGTGGTACATATACACAATGGAGTATTACTCAGCACACCCCCCCCCCAAAAAAATAAATAAACACATGCCTTTTGCAGCAACATGGATGGAGCTGGAAAAGATCGTGCTTAGTGAAATAAGCCAGAAAGAAAAGGAAAAATATTGGATGGTTTCACTCATAGCAGAAATATAACAGAATAGGGGAGAAAATAATGATAATGATGAACAGCTACATACCAGAGACATTCTATGGGGGTGGAGTGGGGAATGGGATCAAAAACAGTGAGGGGAAGGAAATGCACTGGACTATGGTGATGGCATACGGGTAATTTGATGATGGGAAGCACACAGGGGTAACAACTGAGATGAAAAAATGCACAAAATGGTGTAAAAATAAACTACTTCATTATTTAACAAAAAAAGAAAGGAAGAAAGAATCCAGTGCACCTGGAGACTTTCCTTACCCATTGCGGTAATGAGGTAAGGCAAATCCCAAATCCTATCGTTAACTATGAACTCTGGAAAATTCCAGTAGGCGATGGGCTATCAAGATACTTAAGAATCCTGCCTCTGAAATCGATGTCTTGGTGTTTGCGTTCAAGCAAGACGTAGCTGGAGTACTTAGCGGGACCGAGAGCTGAGGTTTCTGCAGGCTTGCCGCACTCCTGTGGGACTGCTTTCATGCTTGCCGCCTCCTAGTAGAAGTTGAAGCTCCTGAATGTAAGAGGGCGTAATTTGCTCGGTAGTGCTTTCTCTTCCAACATGGTTGTTATTTGTGGGAAGCAGCTAACAGTCGCGCATCCTCTTCAACTTTTTGTCATTTTCATTATCAACCAAAGAGTCTCTAAATTTGTTACTGAGAAGCCAGCTAGTTCAATGTACTCACTACTCAGAGGAGCACCGCTCACCCCCAGCATTCTGACTTAAAAGTCCCAAATAGTACTGTTTTTTTTCCTCTTTTTTTTAATGTTTATTTTCTATTTTCCTCTACTTTCCAACTGCAGACAGTCATGAAAGGCAAGGCCCATGTCTGTCTCCCTCAGCACACACCTGGTGCCTGATGCTAAGGTTTTTGGCAAACGTTCTGTTAAATATTAGAGAAAACAGTTATGGATGGAGGTCAAATAATGGAGGACCCTGTATTTGAAAGAGGGAAGTTCTCACATCACCGCCATGGATACCTTTGAGAATCTGAAAAAGGGCTATGAGACACTGCCATCCCCAGAGACACACACATCACAACACACACAACATGCCCTGAGATTACAGAGAATGTGTATACCTCCTGCTTCTAGTCATGGGCAAGCCAGAACAGGCTTTTAAACAGCTACATGACAGGTCCAGCCTTTTCATTTTAAATTATATGTATATTTAAACTCAGCCAGCTGGACTCAGTTTAGATGATCCCCATTTTGTGGCAACATCCAAAGACTCATGGCCAGGAGCCATCTGAACAAAAGCCTTCTTCTCTCTGGCAGGTCTGATCAGGGTGCTGACCTAGGCTGTGTCGATGCCATAGAGCTTCTTCACAGCCTCTGTGATCTGCTGCTTGTTGACCTTGACATCCATGATGGACACAAGTGTGTGTGGTCCCGTCTTCTTCATGATGGTCTGGGGAACTCGATGAGCACCTAGTGATCGAGCTTGTTTCTCCTGAATAAAGGCTCTGACGCACTGCCTTCCCCAAGACTGTTAAATCCTAGGTCAGTCACAATACTCTCAATATTTGAGCCCTCCAGTTGCTCCCCACCATTCACCTGGTGGCCCCCAAGTTCCTTCATATCTTCTGAGGATATCTGGGTGCCTTTGGAGTTACAGTGTTTTAAGCTTCTGGAGGGTGGGTGACATGAGATCTTCTTTTTCTTGAGGCTGTAGATGCCTGTCAGCACTGCTTTCTTGGTCTTCAAAGCTTTGACTTTTGCTTTGAGTGGAACAGGGGCTTCCTTTTCCCTTTGGTGACCTCTTCATGAATCTCCACTCTCCCTTCAACTGTCTGCTCCAGCCACACCAGCCTCCTTGCTTTATTCCTTAAATATCTTGCAAGTGCCTCTGTCATGTGGCTTTGCATTTACGGTTCCCTCTGCCTGAAATGCTCTTCCCGAAGGTCCCTTCATGCCTTACTCTCACACCTCTTTCAGGTCTTTCTGCATGTGTCACCTTCCTGGGGAGACTTAGGCTGCCTGTCCTATGCAAAATTATAACTTGCTCCCTTAGATAATTTATATTTTCCTTGCCACTTTATTTTGTTTAACACAAAAAATATTTAAATGTTTTGCTAAAATTCTCTTTCCCACTAATACGTGCACCACAGGTACAGTGGTTTTCCTTTTTGAAGTTGTTACAATTCCAACACAGTGCCTGAAAGGACAAATAGAAACTCAATGAATATTGTTCAGAAAATGTATAAATTCTACTTTTGAAATTCAGAGGTTAAATGAAAGTTCTATAGTTTAGAGAAAGAATATTTGCCACTTTCTGCTTCTTACTAGGGCGGCATGTCTTTTATGAGATTAGTTTTCCCACCAAGTGCAAGGAGAGAAGCTATATAAAATATAAAATTCTATTTGAGGGTAGTGGAAAGTTTTCAAAGCAGCTGGACATAGAAGAGCTGTCTTGAAACATCTTGAGCTCCAGTTTGAATCTTTGGAATGTTATACCATTTGAGTAAGGAATGTAAGATTCAAAAAGATCAAGACTTAAAAAGCCTAAATCCAGCTTTTTGTCCTTTCTTTCCCAAATTGTATTGCAGTGATCTGCCTGCCCTTCCAGAGGACAGAATGTAGGAGGCTGACAGTGTTAAAAACTTTGGAAAGTCTGTCACTGAAAATGTCAAATTAAGAACTCAATGCACAGATTAAAAACCTTAATGAATTTAAAAATGAGGAGATGATTATTTTACTGAAGCAAAGGTCAGCAGAAGAAAGCATACTTAAACACAAAGAGAAATATTGGGGGGGGGGAAAAAGAGAGAAAATAGGCATGAGATATTGTGAAAAGTTCTAATATGTGTAGATTTGAAGGATCAGAATTTGAAAATAGAGAATAAGTAGAAGCAACATCTGAAGATAAATGTCTGGAATTTTCAAAATTGATAAATAATATGAAGCTAAAAACTCAAGAAGTACTACCAACCCAGGTAGAATAAATACAAAAGGAAATCACACTTAAGAACATTGTAATCAAAATTCTGATAATTAAAAAGGGAGAGAAAACCTTAACAGCAGCCATAGTGAAAAGACATCATATTCAAAGAGCAACAGTCATTCTGATAGCTGCTTCTTAACATCCATGATGGTAGCCAGGAGACAGGGGAAGTGTCTTTAAAGTGCTTAAAAAAAGGACTGCCAGCCTTGGAGACTCAGTGAAAACATGCTTTTAAAGCGAAGGCAAAATAGATTTTCAGCCAAAAAAAAAAAACCAAATATTTTGTTGTAAGTATTGTAATAGCAAACAAAAGGCAATTAAGGAAAATGATCACTTAAGTAAACATGGAAATTTTTAAAATTATGCAACATAGAAAGGGCATCTATACAAATCTAAAAAGGCCATTGAGTATGAAAAACATTAATTGTGAAAGGAGAAGCAGACAAAAAGATCAGGAAGCATAAGGAAGCACTGTCAACATGATTAACAAATATAACTAATGGGCACATATTGGATTCTTTATCCAACAATGTCAGAATATACATTTTTTAAAATGTACAATAAATGTCTGCAACAATTGACAATATGCTAAACAATACAAGCAACTCTCAAATTTAAAAGACTGAAATAAATCAGAATATTTTGTCTGATCACAGTATAATTAAGCTAGAAATCAAATACAATGATAAACAGATAATCCCCATGTTTAGAAACTAAGTTAAGACATTGCTAAGCAACTAATAAGAGAAGAAATTGCAATGAAAATCAGAAAATTTTACTAATTGAATGATAATATAAATGGTACAGCAAAAAGTAGGAGGTGAATTTAAAACTATATTTAGAAAAAAAATTGTATCCCTAATTGTATCACTATAGAGCATGAATCTGAAAGCAAATGACCTAAGTATTCATCTCGAGAATTTAAAAATCAACAGTCTTAAGAAAATAGAAGGGAGTAAATAATGGAGATTAGAGTAGAAGTTGTTTACATAGAAAGTAAATGTATATGAGAAAATAAACACGGTCAAATATTGGTTTTTGGAAAAGATTAATAGGCTGGAAAATCCTTAGCAAGATCCACCAAACTAACCAAAATAAAACAAAATCCAGCTTACAAAGAATGAAAAGAGGAACCAAAACAGATCCTACAGACCTTAGAAAGTTAAGAGAGTATTATAACAAATTTGTGTTGACACAGTTGAGAATTTTAATGAAATAGATAAAATCCTTTAAAAATAAAACTAACATGGGGGGAAAAACACAAAATCTGAATAGTTCTTTAACATAGCAAAATAAATAAATAAATAAATTAATAAATTAAATCTGCAATGGCGTCATTGGTGAATCCTTCCAGAGATACAAGGAGAAGTAAATTGTCAATCTCACCCAAACCCTTTCATAGAAGAATCTGTTCTTTGGGGGGAGCATTATCTGGTCAGAACAATCAAAACCAAAATATGATGAGAAATGATAAGAAAGAAAATAAACTCAGAAAAGTAACCCTCATAAAGGCAGATACAGAAATCTAAAATGAAATGCTGGCCAATCAACATGTTACACAAACAGAAAAACATCAGAACTACTTAGAGTTATTATAACTCTAAGCAAAGCTATTTGAACATTCAAAAATCAATGTAATTCCTATATTCACAGAATAAAAGAGAAAACTTATGATTATTTAAACAAATGCCAACACAATTTAATAATAAAAAATTATCCCATGATTAAAAATAAACCTCTTAGCAAGCTAAGAAAAAATGGACCTTTCATACTTTAAAAAGGGATATCTGTGAAAAATATATGACAAATCTTATGTTTGATCATAAATTATTAAAAACCTTTTTTCTCTAAAAAATTGGGAATGAAACAAGTGTCTACACTTTTGTTGAACATTGTAGTGAGATATTAGTCGTACCAGTAAAGTAAGGAAAAAGTATAAAAATTGAAAATAAGGAAATAAAATTTGTGTAAATAATGATTTACAGACAACATGCTTGCTTATGTTGAAAACACAAAAAAATACAGATAGTGAATATTGAAATCTGGTAGTATAAATCTTTCAACTTCAAACTTTTAAAAATTTTTCTTAGTTTATTATAAGACCTTTGCACTTCCATAGATATTTTTATTAAAACAACTACTGTTATCTTGATTGGGATTGCATTAAATCATTGACTGATATCAGAAATTGTGTGTCAGAAATTGGCATCTTTGAGTCCTTATTTAAAATAATATTCTGTTAGTAATCTTAGGCTTTTCATTCTTGATAATATTCATAACAAACGATAATACAAAGAAAAATAGCTCTAATTTCTTGAATCCAGAATTGTATAGGTATTCTGTTATTTCCAGGATTTCCTATGCAATGGTCTAATGGTTCCCATTTTAAAATTTATATAAGGGGCCCTCCCTGGTGGTGCAATGGGTTAAAGCACAGCACTAAGAAGCTAGCTGCAGCTACCTCAGCATGAGTTGGATCCCCAGCCCCAGAGATGATCCACATTGCACAACAGACCTCTCCTGTCCTGTCCACTGCTTCCCTCAGCAGTGTCCTTTCATCAGTCTGCCTGTTCTGCCCCCCACTCTGTCTCTGGTGAATCCTCTCACCTCCCCGCACCTCTGGCCTGTACCCCAGTTCTATATGCATAAATAAATAAATCTTTTAGAAAATTAAAGATGGAGACACTGCGAATCTGAGAGCTAAAGTAACTTGCCTGAGGCTACAGGCAGCAGAACTAGGAACTGAACCTGTGGCTTCCTGGCACCAAAATCCACCCCTTTCCTTCAAAAGGACCATAACCTTTTATGATATTCCTTATTCCATGCCTCCTCCTGCCCTGACTCTCATTACAACCTAATTAACTGTTAAACTAACAGTTAGTAAGCACCTAATATATGTGCCTGGTGCTGGGTGATTTATGCACAAAATCGCATCCACCCCTCAGAGGTGCAAAACACGCACCCATGTGCATGGTGCCATACACTGGGGGGAGGCTGTCCACCGCACCCCATCCCTGGCCCCTGCCAACCTCTGGGCCCCAGGAAACGCTACTCAGCTGCCTGTCAGGTTGCCCCTTGTGGAAGGGGTTGCTGAGTCCCACCTTCAGGTGAATGATTTTATCCTTTCCACTAACTCGCAATAAATAAGCAAACTTGCACAAAGCAGCCAAGACAAATCACAGAGGACCCATCTCTAAACGTGGGAAACCGGCACTGCTATTTTTAGGTAACCCACTTGCTCTGCTCTCTCACCCCTCTGTGAATATGCTCCTTCTGCTCATGCAGGGCTCGCTCAGAGGAAGCAGTTTTTCGGGACACTCTTTCATCCCTGGCCATTCGGGTGCGGCTCCCTGGCCCATCCTGGGTCATCTCCAGCCCCTGGCCTCTGGATCTGACTTCCAGGGGGCTGGGTCCAGGGACGTCAGTGGACCGTCCCTCCAGTCTGTCTGCAGCAGTAACAAAGTCTCCACTTGTGTAATGTTACCAGGGAAGTAAAATAGCTCCTTGGGGCGCTGTCACTTTCCCACTGTATCTAGCAGGGAATGCTGAAGTCACCCAGTATTGCAGAGGGGTGTCTGGAGTTGCATTAGAAAATAGGGTAACATTTATAGCAGAGCTAGATACAAGCAATCGATGGTTGGCCTGGCACTTTGTTCCTCACTCAGCAAAAGTCACGAGGTCCCTATGTGACATTAAAGGCAGGGACACAGCAGGGAGGAAGACACAGTCCTTTGCCAGAAACATGCGCATGCCAGCACACAGCTACTCTCTGCTGCTTCACCTGGTGCGACAGCAGAGAGCTCGGAACGGGGAGAGAAAGCACAGTGCGTATCAGGACTGGCCAGGTAAGAGGCTCAGCTCAGGCGGCCGCAGGCGCCCTGTGGGCCTGCTCTTTTTACGAAGAAAGGTGGAGGGAGGGAAGTGGACGTCCAGGAGAAGGATGGGCAGGGCCGCCCCACCCAGCAGGGGCTCCATCTCCTGTGTCCAGGGAGAGGGGCCAGCGCAGGCTGGCAGATCCACAGAGGCACCATGTAGAGCCTCCCCGTCTTTGGGAGGTCGCTATTTTATTTTTCTATTTAAAAAAGATTTATTTATGTATCTTTTCAAGAACTGGGGTACAGGTGAAGTGAGCAGATTCACCAGAGACAGAGTGGGGAGCAGAACAGACAGGTCTACCGAAATAACACTGCTGAGGGAAGCAGCGGGCGGGTCAGGAGAGGTCTGCTGTGCCCTATGGGTCAGCTCCCTGGCCGGGGATTGAACTCATGCTGAAGCGGCTGCAGCTAGCTTGGTAACACTGCGCTTTAATCTCTTGGGCCACCAGGGAGGGCGGTGGGGTCTCTAATTTAAGGAACCATGACTGCCAAGTCTCAGACCTTTGGAAAGCGGTGGTCCCCCTCCTGCAGTGTAGGGAAGGTTCCGCATGTGGCTACTGAAGAATACTCCTTAAGAACTTGGACAGAGTTAGGGAACTTAGCTAGGAACACACAGACAGGAACATGTGTCGCTGAATGAGCCACTGAGGGCGGTGGGCTGACCTCAGCCTCCAGACTCAGCTCCACCAGTTCTTACTTGCCCAGTTTCACAGCAAGGTGTTAAAGCTCTTTGGGCCCTGACTTCCTCATCAATCAAAAATGACTAACACCACCGTCCCCACTGTTGTCAACTCCCTGCCTGTCTCACCTCGAGAGAATGCAGGTGAGGTGCTACCTGGCTGGTGGTGACCGGCCAACGTGGCACCATCTTCACGACCAGCATCACCCAGATTCCCTGTCATGGATGCTTCTCCTGCTCAAGGCTGACCGGCAGCAGAGGGAGAGTGTTTTCAGAGCCCTTCTAGAAAGTCATGAACTCAAGCACAAAGGTACGTCCGCTCGTGGGCACAGGGCTTCCTCACCGCCCGTTTGGATTTCGGACCCAGTCTCCTTTCTCATCTCAGCAACAATTTTCTACAAGGAGCAGAGGCTCCTGGCCTGCATCTCTCTTCGTCTCCGTTCCTCCCCCCTCCCCCACCTTTATTTTGGCCCAGGAGCGTGTCCCCAGCATGTCAACAGCAGTGGGAAGTAACCTAATTAGTAGTTATTTGATAGACTGCCCACCCTCTGTCCCACTGGCAATCCAGCAGCCTTTTTCTGCAGACAGGAAAATATTTCCTTGCTAATTAATCTGAGCACAGGGATTTGAGTTTGGAGCAAGGCAGGGAAATCCATCTCCACGAGTCTTGTTCAATTGCATCTGTTTCTCCCACAATCATTTCCTTCTCTGACTCCCCCTGCTCCAACCCACCCCTCTTGCAGCTCATCTTTTACCTTTATTAAGGCTGGTTACCCTGATGACTTCCCCGCATGCCCCCCTGGCCCTGCGCTCAAAGAGGCTGCCCTCCGAGGACTCGCTTTGGGTTGATTTTCCTTCAGCACCAGGTGCTACCCACGGATAGGCAGGTTCATGTCCCCGGTCTGGGGTGGCTGAGACACCAACGGCCCTGTCTGTTCTGCTCCCAGGCCCCACCAGGGTTGCACACACCTCACCACAGTGGCCCCTGCCCTGCATTCTGCATTCCCAAACAAATACAGACATCTCGCTGTCATTTTAAATAAGGTTCAGCTCCTGTCCCTGGGCCCTGCCCTGGCCCTCTGTAGAATCATCTATTTGCATCTGAAGAGTTTCCTAATAAAGGGGCAACACATTATTTCACAAGTTTCCTGTCTGGTCGCTTCTCCCTCGTCCTGCTTATTATGTCTCTAATGACACACTGGGCTGGGCCGCAGGGAGAGGGACTTAGGTGCTGATGGGAGTCCACGAGGGAAGGATGGCCACGCGTGATAAGGTGCTAGTGATCTCATGTCCGTTGGAGGAGTCTGAGATCAGTGGAAGGAAAGCTGTCTTGACCAGATACTAACTTATTATGTGTGTGTGTGTGTGTGTGTGTGTGTGCGTGTGTGGTAATGTAGTAGGCAATCTGTTGCTTCTGCTTGCTGAACATACCCTTTTCACTTAGCTCTGCTTGGGGGAGCAGGCCTGCCCCCCATTCCTTGGCCCCTTGATGGTATAGTCAGTCACAGGGCTCAAGTTAGGCCAATCAGATGCTCTCTCTGCAGGTGGTGCATCTTGACCCAGGTGCCTCAAATGCTGAAAACATCCCAGCATGCCCAGACCTTTAGCTGCCTGGCTTCTGGCCTCTTGAAGCTTGTCCCTCCTGTAGTTTCTCCAGCCTTCCAGTACACTCCAGCTTTACTTAAGTTATCTCAGTCCGTTTATATTGCTCGCCACCAGACAGCTACAGAGCTGGTGATAGGATGCCCCAGTCTAGGCCCCTTCACTCACCAGCCTTCTCTCCCAGCTCCTAAGACCAGATTTGTGGCAATTTTCTTTATGGAGGGGTTGGACTGTTTTAAAATGAAAATTATAATAGAAGAGGCTAAAGGTGAATGTTCTTTTGTTATCATAGCCTTGAGTTTCTTTCTTCTTGGACGGCTACTCAGAAATTTTCTCTTCCTTCCTACCTTTCTCTACCTTCCTACGACGTCAACACAGGCGCCCTCAACCCCCAGGCCCTCACAGGGCAATGGCCCCCCTCTGACCTTCTCCTTCTGCTCTGGGGTAGAACCCCAGGCCTTGAGCAGTGGCCAGGATGGGCTTGACTGCACCCAAGTGTGATCCACCCAAGTGAGAAGGAAGTAGCACTGTGAGCCCTGGACTAAGCCTAGATGGGAACCCTCTTCTACACTAAATCAGCTCAAGCTACAGGATGGCCTGCTCCCTCATCTTCTCAACCATTAAAGCAGGCACATACATAGCTCCCCAAAGGGTCTTATTTGGGAGGGATAACACAGCCTTAAACCCAGCCTGGAAATGGTCATGTTTTCTCAATTATCAAGGCACCGACCCCTCCCTCTGCTGGTACTTTCTGTTCTTTTAGCTTCACCAGAGTCATCCCTATGAAATGCATGTACTACACTGACCTTAATCTTAGTTTTCTTTTTTACTCAGGAATGAGCTCCGGACTCCAGTAAATTCTAAAGATCTATAGTCTCCCTCCGGAACATTTAGCAGTCTTTCCAGAGCTGATGGGAGCTGTTCATTCTAAAGGAAAAATAATGCCCTAATGACAAATTTAAGTTGGCTCTACTTCCAGGAGAAAGTGCAGACTTTCACTGTATGTAGTAAGTCCAGGTTGGTTCCATTTATTTCCAGTGTCAGTGAGGTAAAACCTGGGTAAACAAAGTTCTACCAATCCCCATGGCTGGCCTTGCATAGAGGAGGCTTCCTGGGCATAGAAGCATTTTTCCAGGACACTGACAGAGATTTTCCTCAGTTGTTGTGGGCCTGAGAGCTCCCAGATGACACCACCTTTCTTACAAATGTAGAGCTCTTTCCTCACCCATCACCACCTAAGGACCAAAGCTCCTCTAGGTTCATAGGACATCTGTTTCCCAGGTTTCTCTTGGACAAGGTCAAGTTAATCCTATGGGAGAAAGGACATTTTCCAAGTGATAACTACCAACTGCTTTACACCAAGACGTGACCTCAGTCTCAGCCCAAATGCATGTCTAAGGGAAACACGAACAAGCCGTCCAAGTTCACTTGCCCATCTCGGACACGACAACCTCAGTGGCCCAGTCCCAAAGTGGCTGAGGACACAGGCTGTGGAGTCCAACAGACAAGGTCACGCCCTGGCTCGGCTAGGATTTGCTATATGAGCTACTGCAGCTGTGCAACAAGGTGCCTCTGATCCAGCAGCCTAAGACAACACCTGCCATGACACAGGTTCTGCAGTCTGGGCCTCCCAGAGGGGGCCCGTGGGGCTCATCACCCTCACGGGCTTAAATCAAGCATCCAACCAGGGGTTGCAGCCCCTCAAAATTCCCCTGGGGAATGATTTGCCTCTGGTGCACTCACACATGTTGACAGGTTCCAGGTCCTCATCGGCCCCAGTTCCTTGAGGCTTCTCCACAGTGCAGCTCACACCCTGGCAGCTCACGGCCTCAGAGGAGCAGGAAGAGAGGGTGTGAGCAAGAAGCATGTCAGTCTTCTGTGACCAGACCGCTCCTGTCCTGCCTTTTCTACATATTCTGTCCATGAGAAGCACACCACTAGGTACAGCCCGCACAAGGGGGAGAGAGTCACTCTGGTGTGAACCCCAGAGGCAAGAGCAAGGAGCACATCTTAATGGCTACCTACCAAGGTGGACGTGTGATTTCAGCAAGCTCAGTTGCTCAGTTTCCCCATCTGTAAAGTGTGGGTTGCTAATAATGAATGTGCTTTGCCTCTGGGATAGCAGGTCACTTAAACATCTGAATGCAGGTAAAGAACTTAGCACAGTGCCCGGAGGGTCATGTGTTCAACCCACATTGGCAGCTACAAGCACAGGAGAAGTAACCGTGGTTTGCACCCACCAGTGCAGGAGCCCACACGCTCTGCTATTGCTGTGGCCGACACTCCAGCACCACAGAGGGGGAAGGAAGGAGGAGGTGCAGGGGTCTCCAGGACAAGGAGGCCAAGGGTTGGAGAGGAACCTGGCCACAGGTTATCCCTGGGCCAGGTCGATGACTCTGCTTCAGGCCCCAGCTTCACGCCCTGGGAGGGGCGTGCCATCTCCTGTGCCACTTGTGTGTGCCCGTGACGTCCCCTGAGCCTTCTGTGTCCTGGAAGCTGTGGGAAACCACACACATTACCTCGCTTCATCATCACAGCACCCCCAGAAGTAGGGCTGTGCCGACCCTCCACTGTACATTCCACGGGGAGGGCTGCGAGGGGGGATATAGAGGTCAAAGATAGAAACACAGAGAGGTTAGGAATCTGGCATGCGGTCACAGTTCTGACATGGCAGAGCAGGGACCCACTTGGTTCTGTCTAGCCAGATCCCAGTCTTCTGTGTCCTGAGCCAGCCAGAAGTCTCTCTCTCTTGCACCTGGAATCCCATTCCCTGTTGCCCTGCTGTGACAAGCAGGTTATGTGCTCTCGCTAGGTGTACACAGGCCACCCCCTGGCCCTCCTCGCCGACTCCTGCAATTCAAACGTGACCCACAGTGGGTCCGACTCTGGATCACCCGACTCAGCCTGCGGGGCCCCTCACATGCCCAGTCGGCGCAGCAACCCGGGTCACTGCCAGAATCCTGTCCTGCTCTTTAGAGCTCTCACAGTCTGCATGCTCGAACCCGTGTGCACAAAGTCACCTTCCGGCTCATATTAAAGCTCTTTCTTCAGATGATGTTCATCTGTCTTGAGCTCACGGGCTGGCCCTACTGACCCCTCATTCGTCCAACTTCCCACAAGTTCAGACACAGTGCCCTGAGCCACACCAGGGCACACCCACTGCCCTGGCCAGCGGCCCTCCTGATGGAGAGAATCTCCCCTGTCCTGTCACCAAGACGGAAGAGAAGACCAGAGGCCCAGAAGACAGAGAAGAGAATGATGGAGCCCGAGGTGTGGGCGCCGGGGGAGAGAGTGTGCTCCAGGGGGCTATAAATTCCCTTCTAATTCCAAATAATTCCGATTACATGGATGAGTAGTTTTCAATCAGGAAGATAATCTCAGAGATAGATGGCAGGATAATTGTTCGTAGCGCCGACGTAAATATTGTGTCGTTTCTATTAATCTCTGCGAATCGGCTGTCAGAGGTGTCACTCATTCATCACAACAAATTAAAAATAAAATTTTAAGAGAGAAAAGCATGCCTGGGGGTGGGGTGGATCAGGCTGGAGTTGCTGTGGGAACTACGAATAAGCGGGGGAGGTGTAGCCAGCAAGCTGTGGCCAGAAATAAATTTGGCTTACCTACAGAAATTACCTATTTAATGTATTTATTTAGGAAAGCCAGCGGTAACGAGGGCAGTAGATCTCTATTAACCTCCCGGGAGGGTGTCTACACAGTGAGCGTGCATGGGCGCACACATCGGGGGCTGCCCTGCCATCCCTGTCCTACGAAGCGAGACAGGGCTTCACACCCCCTTCACAGACCAGGTAACGCCCAGAAGCAGATCACCTGTACTCTGCCCATCCGAAACCACCCAGCCAACAAGGGCTCAGGAGAGAGCTGGGCAGCAGAACCCGCATCCATGCAGAGATCTACCATGGCAAGAAGCAGTCACTAGACCCGACCTGCAGTTTCTGAAACCAGGCAGTACGTTCTGTAATGCTGTGGTCTTGCCCGGTTCCTTGGGCACCTAGGGCCGTGGAGCATTAAAAAGAATGCTTTCGAGAGATGCCTAAGAGGTGGGAATAAGAGTTCTCTCTCATTGAGAGTCCATAGGAAGGCACACATTTCCCAGAACCTTCACCTCCACACGGTGCCCCTCCATGCCCAACCTCGAAGATACACTAAGACACCCCAGAATTTGGTCACTGCAAGAAGACATTCTCCAACATCATTGAAATCCAAATCCTCCCTGCTGTTTGTTGAGGAAGGGTCTTCAGTGGCTTGAGTACATGCCAGTTCTCACTCTCCTGTACCCTCCCTCCACTGTGCCTGCTTCACAAACAGTGGCTGTTCAGCCTTGCTGGGAGGAGGGCTCCATGCCTTCTTGGACATCAGGGGAGTTCTGCCTTGAGAGCCTGCACCCTGAGGGCACTGGGACATGCCAGTGGCCTTGAAGAGCCAGCGAAACACAGAGGTAGGGAGGGTATCTCACCCTTAGGCTGAGAGGCCAGCGCAGAGCAGCTTTCTCTCCCATGGGCTCTTCATCTAAAACGTGTCAGGCTTCTCAGCTTCCCAGGCCCCACCACTCCATCAGCAGGACACCCTGCCTAGTCCTTGGCCTCTCTGGGCCTCAGTTCTTCATATGTATCATGGGACTAAGAACACCTGCTACTCCGTGTTGTCATGAAGGTTAAAGTTGACAAGGTAGCATGCCAGGCACAACCCCTAAAATTTGCAGCTCCCCATCTCTGCTTCACATAGACCGACCTTCCTTTGGGATTTCCAACCATGATTCTCACCCCACAGCACCTCCCACTCCACCACCTCAGGCCAGTACAGAATGGATAATGTGCCCTCCTCGGCCCTGTGATCCTCCTTCCGGAAGCCCGGCCTGCTCCCCTGGTTAGTATGAGACGCCAGTGAGGCTTGCAGCAGAAATGCTCCCGACTCCTTGAGGCTGAAGCTGTAAATCAAAACTTCACCTCTCCCCAAGAGCATCCTCCAATCAGCCTCCATCACCACCACGATCATTACTATTTTCACAGTTTCTCAGGCGCATTTCACTCTGCTATCCTAACAGTCATTAATGTGAGGAATAAATCTTCTGGAAGTCGGCAGGCAATGCTTCCAGGACACGAATGGTATCACTTCAGGTGATTCTGCAATTTTTACAACAATGAATGAGTATTTTTCCAAAGATCAAGGTGAAAAAGGCACAGGCATTGCGCCCTGATCCTCTGAGGGCCTTTGTCTATTTACTCGAAGGAAGACTTAGCTTAACAGGTGCCTGTATTTTTCAGGTTTGATTTACCAAGGGATGAGGACTCTTGGCAATAAATCAGAACATCTTCATTCTTCAAAACTGACCGAGGCAGTGGTGTCATCATGCTGTTGGCTTTGGCGTGCAGCCCCCTTCCTGCCACATCCTGACGTGGGAAGTCCCCACTGCTGTCTTCTTGAGAGCCCCTGCTCAGCACTATGGGAGAAACTCCCATGGGTGACATTCTGGCCCACCATTCTAGGAAGTCCCCCAAAGGGTGACATCTGGAGGGAAGGGAGCCCCTCCCCATCAGCAAGGAAACTGGAGCTCATTCCTGCTTCTGCCAGCCCGTCCCCAACAGTGGCAAGAACATGAGTCTGTGTGGGCCAGACACTCCCCGGAGTGGGGGAGCTGGAGGTCATATTTATACCAGAAGTCTCTGCAGAGCGCAAAGCAGCAAGTTCTTGTCAGGCGAAGCTTGGCCTGCACCTCACTCCTTAAAGTGGCCTCCAGGCCAGAAGAGTGAGATGCATTTTCTGTTGCTTGCAGCCAAAAATCTGCATAGTGTATTTGCATTATGATAGTTACGACTCAGTAGTACCCCTGGATGTGGAGTATTGTGTATTTTGTGGTATGACCAAAACAGTCTTTGTATGAAATATAACACAGCCCCTCTGGGCTCAGAAAGTGGAAGGCATTACCCCTCTGTCAGGCAGATGACAAGAGAAGCCTCGTCCTCTGTGCTGACACAGCCCTGCTGGGGGACACTCGGCAGAAAAGTAGCCCCCGTCCTTCCCTGCAAAGTCACACCTGGTAGCCGTGAAGTAATTCCTATGACGACTCTGCCGGGTAGTTGCTTTTATAGGGAACCAAGGCTTAGAGACATGAAGTAACTTGAGTGGTTCACTCAGTAAGTGGGAGAGTCAGGGACAGAACAGACTCCAGAGCTGGCCAGTCATGCAGGGCACCTTTGTGCAGCCAGAGTAGCAGGCGCAATGGGGGAGCTGGGTGATGGATCAACTTGTTGGAGTTAGAACTAAGAATGGATGAGGGGGGCCTCCTGGTGGCACAGGGGTTAAAGCGCAGCACTATAAAGCTATCCACAGGCATGGCAGCTCAAGCTCCATCCTGGTCAGGGAGCTGGCCCACATGGTGCAGCAGATCTCTCCTGTCTCTCCCACTTCTCCCCTCAGCAGTGTATTTCAGTAGATCTGCCTGTTCTGCTCCCCACTCTGTCTCTGGTGACTCCTCTCAACCCCCACAACTCTGGCCTTCACCCCAGTTCTTGTTTGCATAAATAATTTTTTTTTTTAAAGAATGGACAAGGAATGAAATTAAGGAAGGAAGGTTTTAGGGTTAGAGCCAACCCTTCCAGAGGTTGGTGGCACCCTGCTGACAGGTGTCTACCAGCATTTGTTCAGGGCTATCTGGTCAGCGCCAGAGTGGAGGCTGGTCATTAATACCTTTCCCCACTGAAGTGTATCACAAAAGACAGCTAGCTATGAACAAGAGAGTCCACCCCCTGCTGCTTCTTTCCAATATAGACTAGTAAAGACCCATGAAATACAACTTCCCCATGAAAATCCACCCCTAGATATTTACCAGGAGAAATGAAAATCCAGACCTATAAAACCATTTCAACACAGATGTTCATAGTTTTATTCACAATAGTCCAATAACAACCCAGTGTCCACAAATTAAAACCTGATAAACAAGTCATATTGTATCCATGCAAATGAATCCTAGTCTGCAATAAAAAGGAACCACGCCTCACACAGGCCACAAGGCACACAGCTCATGAATATGAGGTAAGGGACAGCATCGAGGCCCAGCATACCGCAAAGTTTGGGTAGAGGAAAACCAAGGCCAGACAGCGCAGTCTGTGCTGGCTTTCTCCAGGGAGTGGGGGCAGGGGAATGATTGGAAAGGGAACAAGAGAACTTTTTGGAACCATGGAAATGTTTTGTCTTGTTTAGGGTGGTAGTTTCATGGGTGCATACATTGTCATAACTCATGGAACTGAACTTAAGAGTCGTGCGTTTTAGTGTATGTACATTAGATTTCACTTCTCTCTTATGTCTGTTAAAAAGACAAAAGAATACAGGACAGAAGCTTCTGTTCTCTGGGCTTAGCCATCAGGCCTCCCCTCCCCCAAATGACACCTGACTCCCAGACCTGTTTTTAGCCTTCAGGCAAGTACTTTCTTCCTCAGACTCCAGCCCCATCCCTTCCCCTGGCTGGCCATGGATAACCCCGTGGGCCTGGAGCTGGGGCGAGAGGGACTAGAGAAGCCTCTCAACATCCAAAGGAACACCTGAGCTTTGGTTACAAATGCTCCCCATTTAAACCGCCCATCAATCAGGGCCCCATGCAGACAGAGGAAGCCTGGAGGGTGGGTGAGGAGCTGGGTCTCCAGGGTGTCTCTCTGGAAAAGGGAAAGACTCCTTTCTCTTGGCCTAAACTGAAGGCAGCTGAAATTCCAACCACCTGCTGAGAAGCACCTGCTGAAGTATTGGGAATTTAAGGGGGTGGGTGGCCGGAGAAAGCTCTCTTTTCCTCAGAGGCCCTGTAGGGTGAGACAGAGGCACTTTTTGAGAAAGATCCGGGTTCAAATCCCAGCGGTGCCAGCTGTGCCGGGCATGTGACTGGGAGCAGGTGACAGGTTCTCTGCTGGGAATGACGCACACTTAGGACCTGTCAGTGACGTCCCTAAGGGCCCTCAGCCTGGGCTGAGCACAGGTACAGACACAGACCTGCAGTCACAACCTGGGGGGATGAACGCCTGCATGTGCGTGACCATCCTCGCCTAGCTGCATCTCAGCCTGATGGCAGCCTCTCAGACCCTCCCCAGACCCTCCATGCTTGCTCTGAAGACCTCATCCCGAATCATTATTACGTATTCATTGGGCTGACAGCTCACGGCTCCCTTGCCCCAGGCGACTCATCAGCGGAGATCCAGACCCCAGCCCGTCTTTTCCTCTATTTTCAGCAAACCCAGCACAGTGTGGGGCACCGGATGAGCCTTCTGTAAACATTTGTGAGCAAACAAATTCATATTCACAGTAAATACGGTTTGAAGCTAATTCTTCCCAGAATCTGGACTGTGACAAAAACTGCAATGTACATAGTGCATCTGAAGACATAAGCATTGCTGTACAAAGACATGTGCTAAGACATTATCATTAAAGTGAAGCCCACAGAACTTAGTTCACAGCTGGGGTCCAGCAATAAACCAGCATTTGGCAAAGCACTATTTTTCATTCAACTGCCCTATGTCTGTAAGTGGCATCCGTCCCTAACCATACATCCACCTTTTTACTTTTCAAATTTTAATAAATCATTTGTGATATCTTTAATGGAGATTAAATTAAATTAATGCTATCAGCTTTTATTCTTGATGCAGCTTGCAATTTCAACATTTATTTTAAACTAGTTCAAGGTATGTAAAATCCAATGCTCTGGAAAGGTCTGGGCTTCCAGGGTTAATTTCCATATTAATTTAAGCTACAAACATGATTAAGAAGTCAGCTTACTGCCAAAATGTATATAAATGCATTCTGAAATGAAAGGTGCATTTGGGATGATCAGTGAGTATAGATTTCATTGGCAAAGGAGAACTCAATTAATATAGGGGAATGCAAAATCGCTCCCTTCTTACTAGTTAAATTTTTATGAAGGTCAGCTTTTGAAGTGTCACACCACCCTATTAAGCACCAACTTCCCTTAAAATCATTCCTCATGACTCACCTCTTCTAAGAATCCTATTCTAAGCCCTCTTCAAGGAAAGCAAGCTCCAATGTGGCCCTGACTGCCTACCCTTGTGCTCCCTCCCATAGTCATCGGTGTCACCGATGACTATGGTGACACCCAGGGGTGTCTGAACAAGGAGAGAGCTCACCTCTGTGCCTGGGTCTCAGCTCTGGGCAAGGCAGCCGCTGACAACAGGCTTCTCAACCTTGAGTCAGTATACAGGGGGCCTAGACTGCTGAGCACAGAGTGCTGGGGCGCTGATCACATTTAGTAGATTATCCCAGTTTTGAGGCCAATTTCTTTGTCTTGTCTTACAGATAAAGAAACTGAAGCTCATTTGACTGATAATTCTACCAATCCAAGTTCATTGCAGCACTGTGTACAATAGCCAAGTTATGGAAACAAGCCAAGTGCCCAAGGATAGATGACTTGGTTACGAAGATGTGATGCATATGCATGATGGAATACTAGTTAGCTCTAAAAAAGGATGTGCTCCCACCATTTGCAACTTTTATAGATAGAATTGGAAGGGATAATACTGACTGAAATAAGCCAGGGGGGCAGGGGGACAAATGATTTTACTCATATGTGGAATATGGAGAAACAGAACCCAGCAACTGACAGAACGAAACCAAAGTCCAGAAATGACTGCAGAATTGAGGCTACTGGGGGAGGAGGGAGTGGGCAAAGTGGGGAGGGGCCCAATGGTACACAATAAAGGCATATGGTACTCTGGGGGTAATGGGGTGCAGTGATGTAATCTGAAGAGGTGTGATCTTATTTCTCTGAATGTAAGCCCATGTTACTGCAAACAACTGAGTTAAAAAGAAACTGAAGCACAGAGAGGTTAAATAACTTGCCCAAGTCACACAGCAACTAAATGGTAGAGTCAGTAGCAGACTTCACCCCTCGGATGGGGGAGGGGGGTCTCTTAATCACTCTGCTGCTGAGCAATCTCTGAATTTAATATCTAATTTTTGGACTTTGGGAAAGGTGTCTTCAAAGAGGAAAAACAGAAGAGGAAGGGTCTGAAGGAGACAAGCAGTCCTGCCCTCACTTGGCAAGGAGAAATTGATATCAGCAGGAAACCAGGTCTCTGGCTTCTTGTCCCAGCCCTGACTTCCTGGCCTTATGATGACAAGTGACTCAGATTCTCTTGACCTTTCGTTTAGTATAAATGGGAATGATACCACCCCTGCCTTGTGGGGTTGTTGTGAGAATTAAGCGAGCAAACAGAGGTAATGCAGCTAGACTACACCTCATGTAGAGTAAACAGTATTTTTGTTAGCTTGATTACCACGCTACGGGTAGCACCACATCTAGCAACACAGGCCAGGAGAGGTGCTAACCCATACGAGAGGCAACAGAGTTTCCTGCATCTGTTCTGTCTGTTCTTGATTACTCACCCTGCAGTGTACACAGGAAGACACTGGGTTCCTTTCCCCTCCTTTTCCCCAGGGCCCAGGAATTAGCAATCAAGTCTCAACCTCATCTTCCTCAGAATCAGGTAAAGGGCCACTATTAGTATCTGAGTTATCATGCCAGTGTCCTGTCCATAGTAGGTGCTCAATAAATGTTGGCTCAATTAATGGCAAATAAGGAGGTGGGAGTGGGGGGTTGGTGAGTACGTGCACAGAGCAAACAAAAAAGCAGGTGAGAAAACTTGTGAGCCCACAGGTACCTCTTGACACTGAGGGACCAGCTGTCCTTCAGCACCGCTCCCTTTCTCTGTCCCAATCTTTGTTCTTCCTCTTCCTCTTCCCAGTCAGGTCTGCTGCTCACCCAGATGAGAGGTCACTCATGATCAGCTGAGCCACCTATTGCTCAAAGGGCCTTGTGAGAGAGTCACTATTTATCTTTGTTACTGCTGCAAGTGTCCAAGAAAAAACAGCTTCAGAGATCACGTCTGTTGGGATAACCTATTGATTTGTGTCACCTTTCTCCCAATCCCCATTTTATTGTTGTTCAAGACAGGGTCAGGGTAGGTCAAAAATAACTCTTTCAATGGAGGGAACAGACTGAGGAATTCTAACAGGAATTCTAAATTCTCTAAAAGGTGTGGGCTGGGTAAGTAATGGAAGACTGAGGTAGCCCAACACCAACTGTGGCAGGGAGGGAGGTCAGAGGGAGGCCTGTGATAAATAAGCTTAGGGAGAAAAGAAAAAATGAGGAGGGAAAGAGGATAGATTGCAATTTAGGAGCCACACCTAGTACATGGTTCTAAAGATTTTTTAAATTATTTTTTCAATTGGTCAAGCCAATTTGCTGAAGATGGTCTAAGTGTTAGCCAACTACCCTGTGATCAGTGAAAGGGGAGACACCTCACAACTATGAATACTAGATTATTCACCAGAGGTCCCGTCTAAAGCAGGGGCCAGCAAACTACCATGGACTGTGTTTGTAAATAAAATTTCCTTGGCACACAGTCATGCCCATCATTTAGGCATGGTCTGTGGATTTTGGTACAACAGTGGAGTTGAGAAACGGCCTCAGAAGTTGCAGAGCCTGCAAAGCCCTAACAAGTATTTACTACCTAGACTGTTGTGGGGAAAAGACTATAGGATCTTAGTTAATTCTCACATCTTCAGCTTACATAAGGACACTTTAATTCATAAATGTTAAATAATTTGTTCAAGAACCAGATCCATAGATGGTACTAGGGTTAGAACACAGACATGCTTGATGCCAAAAACTTCCCCTAAACATGTGCTACTTTCTAAAGGAGAAGCTGTGTCACTTAATACCACCAGAGAAGTCAAACACCTGTATGAATCCTACTTATATGTCAAGTTTGGACCAAGAACTCTTCAAACCCTACTGTCATGCTAGAATGTCATTAAGTTGAGTAGCTTTTGAGGTAAGGAAGATATCATCTGAGGGGTAGAAATCTGTTGGTTATACTCATTTGTCATTGAGTTAACTTAGGGCCCACTTCATCTGAACAGCTCCAACTTCTGCCTAGTCCTGGCCTGTTGGACAGGGGCAAATAAGAACACTCTCTTACAGGAGGCATAGAAAGCAATGGCAAGGGCTAATAAGATTAGCCCTTAATGAGTGGAGATTTTTTTTTATAATATAATAGTTTATTTTTACATCATTTTGTACTTTTTTTTTCGTCTCAATTGTAATCCCCAAGGGTTTCCCATCACCGAGTCACCCATGTGCCATCACCATAGTCCCGTGCACTTCCCTCCCCCCGGTTTTGATCCCATTCCCCACAATGAGTGGAGATTTAAGAATAAAGCCCAAGCTTGCTACATGTTTACTGTCCATCTCCACTCCCTTGCCTGGCTCAAGTGTCATCCCCCAGACAATGGGTACCCCTGGCACAAGGTGCGTGTTGAGGGAGGTGGGCATGTTCAGAATGCAAAGTGCTTTCCAATGAATCTCATTTTCTGTATAACCTCACTGTGATCAGAATGGAAGGAGGAAGCCTACTACTACTCAGTTTCAAAGGTAAATACACAGGGGTCAGAAAGGACATGGCATTGTGGAAGCATCTTGAGAGAGATTGTTTATGGACGACTAAAGAGGGCACAGTTCATTCAATGTGATTTTTGTTTTTAAAGATTTATTTTTTTTATGTATGCATATAAGAACTGAGGTGTAGGCAGAGGTGTGGGGGGTAAGAGCACTCACTAGAGGCAGAGTAGGGAGAGGAACAGGCAGACTGACTGAAGTACACTGCTGAGGGGAGCAGCAGGAGGGTCAGGAGAGGTCTGTTGTGTCAGGTGGGTGACCCCCTGGCCGGGGGTCATAATGGTTGCCAATAGCTTGATAGCGCAAGACTTAACCCCTGTGCCACCAGGGAGACCCTCACAGTGATTTTTGAACTGCTACTACTTCAAAGGTCTCCAGTGCAGCCCAAGTCCTGGTGACCATGCAGCTTTGTTATTCCAGAGGCATCTGTACAATGTTCTAAGTAGCATGGCCACAGGCTGCAAGGAGTGGTCCTGGGGTGGGGTGGAGTGGGGCATCATACCTCTGGAGAGGGGTCACCTGTGCCTCTAAATCACATACAGTGCTGTACACCAACATTACCTCAATACAAAAAGAAGAAAGAAAGAATGGTGCCATTGCAGCTGCAGTTGGCTCTCCAAGGTAAGAAAACAAGAAGTAATGTGGGGTAAAGTCCACCAATACACATGACGGCCAGCTCCCCCGTACCCCCAACCCTAACTGAAGCAAAACAGCTGCACTGCATTTGGAGTCAAGCCAGAGACCTCAAGAGACACCAGCCTTACTGTGGAGTAGGGACGCCTGGACTGAGCCACCCTTCTGCCAGCTGCCCCAGGCTTCCTGGCTCTCTCCCTACCATTTCCTCAGATGCCCTGGGAACTACCTTCTCTTCTCACCTTTCTACTTTTTATGAGCTTAAGGGCATGGTCTGGCGCCCACCTCTTTGCTTTGCAGCTGTCCTCACAGGGCCACTGCCCAGAGCACAGCCCCCCAGGACTCTGCCCTCTTGAAACCCTGGAGGAAGTTTAGTCACAGTGATGGGAAAACAAAGAAGGCAAATTGGCCCATTAGTGACAAACACTCATGGGAAAGACACAAGATTGAGACAGTGAAGTCACCCCTGGAAAATAACTCAGTTGACTTTGTTTCTTCCAACTCCCCACTGCAATATTACAAGAGAAAACCCATTAAATGGGGGGGGGGGGAGGAATACACATTATGATGGCAAATGATACGCATTTTTACTATCAAACCGAATCTCGTTTGCCCTCCCCCTTAAGACACACGATACAGTCCCCCAACTCGTCTTCAATGCCGCTGTGGGGGGTGCAAGCTCTGCAGCAGTGCTGGTCCCTGCCAGAGGCGCCTCAGGAGTTAACCAGGGGTATTTATTTACAGGTTAAAGAGGTAGACTCCGGAGTGCAGCCGTGCTGAGGAGACGCGGAGCGCGCGCTAACAAGACGCTCTCTCTGGCGGCATTCTGGGCGATTACTCCCGAGCACCCAGCCATACCAAAATCAATAAACAATTTCAGCGCAGCCCAGGGAACTTTGCCACACTTAATAAAAGTCTCCAGCTGCAGTTATGGCTTCATTTCACCTTAACGTCTTCTTTAACTGTCCCTTCTTTTCAAGATCAATTAGAGGTACATGCAAAGAGAATAAAGAAATACCCACGCGCCTGTGCGCGCACGCTACCACCACGCACCCGCAGCAAGCAAGGTCAAGACTGGCGGTGAGAACCCGCGGGCTTGCCTGCCCACTTGTAATTAAAATGGTCAACAGGGACTAAATCTGGAATGCGATTATGAGGGCAAAATTGGGGCCTGGGGTGGGCAAGAAAGGGGGTAGCTGAGGAGTTGTCTCCCTGTTTCCCAAGTGCAGATAACTAATCCCAGTGGGAAAGGCAGCAGCTCTAATAGACTTCGGGGATTGCCTCCTCTCCGAAAGCGAGATGCTTTGGGCTTGACTGTTAACTTTGTCTCCCAGGATATCCAAGGCTGGAGGAACAAAGAGAAGAAATGAGGCCCAAATGTGTTGGTGTTCTTGTTGGTGCCTTTAATTGAGTTGCTGAGAGGTCTGGCCTGGCGTAGAGGGTTGGGGAGAGACAGTTCAGTCTGGCCGTTGTTGCTGTCCTGCTTGGTCCTGTCACAAAAAGTGGGGCCAGCTGTACAACTGGCGGGCTTAACAGCCATTTTCCAGCATCTCCTTAACTTTTGTTTTTTTTAATTTTTAAAGATTTTATTTATTCATACAGAAATGGGGTACCTGCCGAAAGTGCAGGGGTGGTGAGAGGATTCACCAGAAACAGAGTGGGGAACAGAACAGGCAGATCAACGTAGCACACTGCTGAGGGGAGCAGCAGGTGGGTCAGGAGAGGTCTGCCACGCCATGTGGGTCATCCCTGGGGCGGGGATGGAACTCATGCTAAAGCAGACATGGCTTGGCGTGGCTTCACGGTGCAGCCCTCCAACACACTGCTTCACCTTTTCAGACCATGTGTTACATTCTACATATTTGAACATTCGTAACATAGGCATATCTCCATGTGCACCAACCCTCTCCTTTAGAAAATTACTGGTCTCTGTGAGATGAACTGCCCTCACTTTTAGGAAAGTTACTAAGACTAATTAATTCATCATCTTCTTGGATTCTTTGGACTGAATGTGTGATTAGCAAGAAGCAGAAAATTCCATCTTCAGGAAGCACAAAGATAAAGACCTTCCATGAAACAAACACACTATACAAAAACAAAGGAAGTCACCCAGACAACAGGGATAATGATGGTATGGGGCATCGGGAATAGATCCAGAAATGGTGGCCCTCCTCTCCTTCTTTCCCTTTTGCCAACCATAACCAGCTCTGAGCAGTAAGATGCAAGTCCAAACCAACGGGGCTACCTCCTTTCAGGTAGAAAAATACTTTTGGAGCAGGAGACTGCAGCTCTGATTGCTTAATTAATGATCTCATTTCCCTAGACTGCAAAGGCACCCTTGCCATGGGCTATGTGAAATGTGCACTGAGCAGGAAGGGGAGGAGGGGGTTCTACCAAGGGCTGTTCCCAGAATCCTCTCTGCCTCAGCACCTCAGCTGGACTTCTGAGCTACAGCTTCTCTCCAGTTTTCTGAGGAATGGACTCCATCACTGAAATAGCTGCATTGCCTGTCTTCTTTCTCCAACTACAAATATTTTCATTCCCACCAGACTCTCACCTTCACAAAGTGTAACTTTCAATCAAACTCTGGGAGACTGCAAACATTTGGAGGATAGAAGACATTAGAGGAGTAATTAGAGCAAAGTTCACATTTCCTGCTGTCAGTGTAAAAAGTCGCCTTGTTAATAAGTTCCATTCATTGGTCTTAAAGCAGTAATTGCCAGGTATTTGTCTAATGCCTTTGCAACAGGTTGGAATGCTAAACATTGGATTTGGTAGAACATTCTTATAGCAGTTTAGAGTAAAGAATAAAGACATTACCAAAAGAAAGCAGACTTTCCACATTTGTCTATTTTTGTTTCAAGACAAATCTAGCTATGTCAACAAGTCGTGGGGCTGCCCGCGTGCTAGGTTTTTCCGCAGGTGCCGGGGGCCTTCTGTCGCTTACTAGGTGTGATGGGTTCATGACACCTGGTTAACACGTTAGGCAGGAAATCCTGAGCCTACCGGTAGCTAACACAGGATAAACCCCAGGTACCCTTACCTTTCTAAAACTCAGTCAATAAACACATTTGTAAAAATATTCTACAAAATGAAGACAGAGCTGCAGTTTCCGGTGGAAAAACACAACTACAAAGGTGTGTGTTCTTGTGCCTTCCTCATGCCTCTATCCTATTTAATATTTTCATGGTGAGCACAGAGGGGAAGCTCATGTCTAATTCTGTCTTTTGATGTCCCGCAGGAGCCCGGGATGTGCAACTACCTTTATAAACAACCTTCACAAGCACATGAGTTTAAAAAATAATCAACTGGGACTCTGGCTAGAGTAGTGCTTGGTGACTGAGGACTAAGAAAGGCAACATAGAGATTAGTACCGAAGATATTAGGTAGCTAAGGAGGAGAGATGATTGGACACCCAGGTGTTCTGAAGCCCTCTTTTATTTCAAGAAATACATAAGACTCATAGGACAACAAATCTTCAAGGGGTGGCTCAAATGGTAATATTCACCAAATTCATGAATGATAAGATCTGATCTTTGTATGATTTCTGATCTCTACATGGTTCTGTATATCACACAGTGCTTTGAAATATATATTTGGAACCAAGCAACATACATAGAAACTGACTTCATTTATAAATCAGTTTCTGGTTTACTGATTACTGTTTAAGGAAATTGCCTGAAAATGAAGTGATTCTATAAACCATAAGGGGTGCTCAAAGATCTTTGTGCAGTAAAAGGGAAAACCAAAAATAGACCATGTACTGGCCTGATCTCTCCCAACTAGGCCACTTCACCTCATCACCCACACTCAAACCCCATGGTTACATCCGTGGTAGTGACAGCCTCACACCAAGCCTCAGCCAGACTCAATGGCTAATACTCCAGGTCCTACATCCTCAAGACCAGTGGTACACAGGGACAGTCCTGCAGGACATGGCTTTTAACTCATCCATGTCTACCAAGCCCTATAAGACTTAAACAGTAGCCTCCGTCCTACTTAGCACTGGAGAGCTCTTAGTTGGTCTACGGTCCACTGCAAGAGGCTGTACAAGGTACCCTCTTGGACCAAGAACTTCTGGAATGAGCAAGATGGCTGCCAGGATTCTAGAAATCACACATACACAGATAATGTCCAGAACAACATTATCTTTTTTTACAGCTTAAAAAAAAAACTTTCCTAGAATCAGACATTTCCTCCTACTCACTGGCCAGCACTACATCCCACGACCTCCCCAGGGCTGAGGAAGGATGAGCAGACAAGCTCAGAGCTGCACCACCAGAGCAGGAGGGAAGGCTGTGAGTGGGCTCCCATCAAGAGCACAGAGCACCACAGGGGTTGAAGAGGGTAACATCAACTTGGAAGACACAAAAACAGTTTCACGAAGAAGGCGACTTTGGAGATGGGACCTGAGGATGCAAGGATATTTAAAGATGGGTATGAGAGCTGGTGGGCAAAGGTGTTTGCGAACTGAGAGTTCAACTGGTTTGTTTTGGGAAGTTGTGGGTGATGGTGTCAGATGTCTTGGTCATCTAACTGTGCAGGGGACACTTAATTTGAAGTAAGGAAGAATCATTGAAAGTGTCTTGCAATGTAACAGGATCAGCCTGAGTAGTGAGGGTATAAAGACTTGTCTTAATGCCACATACTAGTTTTCTGTTACTTGTAACCAACTATCCCCAAACTTGGTCCTTAAAGCAACACACTTTTATTATCTCCATTTCTGTGGGTCAAAGAGTTGGGAGCAGCTTACCTGCGAAAGTTTTCTCATGAAAGTACAGGACAAACATCGTCTGGATTTGCAGTCACTTGAAGGTTCGCTGGTTAGAGGATCCACTTCTGCTCACTCGAAGACTGCTGGCAGGAGGCTTCCTTCTATGAGGCTTCACCACAGGGCTGTGTGAAGGGCCCCACAGCTGGTTTACCTCAGACTGATGGATCCAAGGGAGTGGGAAGGGAGGGAGGAGGCTGAAATGCCTTTTATGACCTACCTTCAGAAGTTATCAAGTTTCTGGCAAAATATAGCTTACACCATATTCCATTCATTACACTAAGTCAAGCCAACACTCAAGGGAAGAGAAATTAAGGTCCACCTCCTGCAGGGAAGCGTACCAAAGGACAGGTGGACAGAGTTTGGAGCTAGCACAGGTGTATCCTGATGCCCCACCCTTGACTTAATTAATGCCAGAAGCAGATCAAAAAGATAAGCCAGCAAAGGTTGCCAAGTTGTCCTAAGGGCCCAGGTGTTACTTGACCTCAAGTCTGATCCCTCCTTGTTCCCTTAAACTCTCTTTGATTAATGACAGTTAATCAAACCCTGGCCAAAATGGATGCTGACTGGTAAGTGCTCTTAGTTTCAAATGACAATTGAGGAAAACCTGTGTCATTAACCAGAAAAATCCGAATTCTTGCCTGCCACCTACGTTGACATAAATCGCCACACAGGTGGATAGTATTTACCTCTAATTTTCAGGACATTTTCAAGCATCTGAGTAGCACTCCATGGTGTTTTGCCCACAGGAAAACTGTGGAAAGCCCAAGACTATAAAGCAGAAGAATACAGTACAGTAGAGAAGAGGACCATATCAGACAGTATACAACATGCGTGCTTACAAAGTCCAAATTTTTGCTTCCTTGTCACATACGTGTGTGCGGCTCGAAACCTAACGCAGCCAAATTTCTAGTTTGGATTCAGAATAAAGCCAAAAGATGAAGGTTATTTTTGACTAGTTCAGTATGGAAAAAAACAAGATGCAAACTGCCAAATAGATCTCAACTGGCTGCCCATTTTAGGAGGGGTTAGAGGAAAGAAGTTTTTTTTAGAACAGTTGTTCTCAAAGATCCCCAGATGAACAGCAGCAATGCCACCCAGAAACCTGTTGAAATGCAACTTTTCACATCCATTCCAGAACCTACTGAGTCAGAAACTCAAAGTCACGTTAGCAATCTGATTCTGTCATAGGGTCCTCCTTGGTGGTGCAGCAGGTTAAAGCACAGCACTAAGAAGCTGAAACCACTTTGGTATGAGTTCAATCCCCTCCCCGGAGGTGACCCACATGGCACGGCAGAACTCTCCTGACCCGCCCACTGCTCCCCTCAGCAGTGTACTTCATCAATCGGCCTGTTCTGCTTCCCACTCTGTCTCTGGTGAATCCTCTCACTGTCCCTGTACCTTTGGCCTGTACCCCAGTTCTAGATGCATAAATAAATAAATAAATAAAGACTTTGTCATAGGTTCAAGTTTGAGAATCGTTGCTTCTAATCCCACCCCCAACTCAACTACATCGAATTTAATTAGTAAACTGTAAGGTAGGTGGGCAGTATACTTTCATTTATTATTTTTTGTTTATTTTTTCAAATTTCATTATTTTATCTTAATTCTTCCCCACCACCATCCCTTACATTCCCTTTGATCATTTCTCCCACCATCTCCCTCTTAAACCCAGGAGCTTTACTTCACTTATTAATGACTGCTAGTTTTTATACGTATTTCATTTCATCTAATGGCCCACTATATAAATGTCCAGTATTTGTCTTTGTCAGTTTGACTTGACTACATATAATTCCATCAAGCCCTTTCCATTTTGCTGTCAATGGCAACATTTTGTCTTTCTTTGTAGCTGCGTAGTATTCCATTGTGTGGTAGACCACATCTTCTTGATCCATTCCCTGTTGAGGAACATGTTAACTTGCCTCCATGTCCTAACTATGGTAAATAATGCTGCAGTAGTCACTGAATAGCATATTGAGTTTTACTAGTTTCACATCCCTTATACAGACATCCAGGAATGGGACTGCTAGGTGATACAACATTTCACTTATTTTTTTTTAAAAGATTTATTTATTTCTTCACACAGAACTGGGGTACAAGCCAGAGATGTGGAGGGTGAGAGGATTCACCAGAGACAGAGTGGGGAGCAGAACAGGCAGATCGACGAAGTACACTGCTGAGGGGAGCAGCGGGTAGGTCAGGAGAGATCTGCCACACCATGTGGTCACCTCTGGGACAGGCGGGGATCGAACTCATGCGGAAGTGGCTTAAGCTTCTCAGTGCTGTGTTTTAACCCGCTGTGCCACCAGGGAGGGCCCCAGCATTTTCACTTTTTAAGGGAAATTCAGATTGCTTCCAAACAACAGTGTAATGGGGGTTTTTCTCCTCATCCTCTCCCATCACTTGCAGTTGGGGATGATTTCAACATGTGCCATTCTCACAGGTATGAAACGATATCTCATGGTTTTAACCTTATTAAAGTAATGTTGAACCCTTCTGTATATCTACTGGTCTTCTGGTTATCCTTTTTGGTGTATTGTCTGGTCATATCTGCTGTCCACTTATTAATTAGGTTGTTTTTTAATCGTTGAGTTCTTTAAGTGTTTTGTGTCTTGAATACATATACAGATGTGTAATATGTAATAATTTTCTCCCATTCAATAGGAAGTCTTTTTAAATCTACTTATACTTTCACTGTGAAAAATCTTCTAAATTTGAGGTAATCCCAATGATTTATTTTTGTTTTTATGTCCATTGCCATAGAGGCTGAGTGTTCAAAAATATCTATCACTAAGCCATGTAATACATTGCCAATGTTTCCTTTTATATATTTTTTTGTTGCAGGTATTATATCTAAATCTTTAATCTATTTGGAATTTACTTCCATGCATGTAGTGATCCAACTTCACTCTTTGTGGAACAATTTCCCCCTGCACCATTTGTTAAGGAAACCCTCCTTTCTCCATTGTGTAGTCCTGTTAATTTATCATAAATTAACAGTTGATATGTTTGGGGATTTATTTCGGGGCTTCTGATTCTGTTCTACTGTTCCTTGTGTCTATAGTTTGGTCAATGACATATTGCCTTCACTATAGTCAGGTAATATGATGCATCTGTTTCTTTGTTTTCTCAGGTTTACTTTCGCTATTTAGGACCTTTAATGGCTCCATATAAATTTCAATACTTTCTGGTTGAATTTTTTAAAGAATGTTGTCGATATTTGGATGGTTATTGTATTAAATTAATATAGTGCTTTAAGTACAATAGTAATTTTTTTATACTTATTCTCCCACCATGGGTATGAAATGTCTTCCCATCTCTTTATGTCATGATCTAAATCTTTTTGTACAATGTAGTTCTTGTTGTATAGGTCCTTCATCTCTTTGGTTTATTCCAAGATATTTGATTCTCTTGGAAGCAATTATGAATGGAATTCTTTTCATTATTTCTTTTTCTTCTCACCTGTCATGTATAAAAATGCAATGGATTTTTGTGTGTTCATTCTGAAGACAATTCATAAACTTTGCTACACTCATTTATTTATTGTTTCTAACAGCTTTTTAGTAAAGCCTTTAGCATTTTCTATACGTAATGTTATATAGTTGGCACTTTGGATAGTTTCAGTTCTTTTCAGACTTGAATTCCTTCTATTTCCTGCTGTCTGATTGCTCAAGCTAAAACCTGTACTACTAAATTAAGCAGAATGGTGAGAGTGGCCATCCTTGCCTTGTTCCTGACCTAAAATTTTCATTGATTCTTAATCACACATAAATACACAAACACAGAAACATGCACAAAGAGATCAGAATTCACACAGTACAATGATAACACTTGAAGGTCAGCATCAGAGCCAACATTCCCTGACTCCAAAAGGCAGAAAAAGTCTCCTGTTCTTTCAGTAAAAATGAGGAGCTGGGGTTGGGAGAAGAAAAAGGGAAAGAAAGGAGAGGAGGAATGTATTGTTATTACAATACAAAACAAAACACAACACAAACAAACAGACAATCATAAACCTGAGCTACCCTACTAGAGAGGGGCTGGGGGGAGGGGTCAGAAGGAAGGAGGGAGGAAAGTGGGGGGGCTGTGGTGGTGATGCACAGGTGAGTTGGGGGGAGTCAACATTGTTTAAAAATGAACAACAATATAAACAGATATGTGAATTAATAAATTTAATTTAAAAAGGAGAATAAAGAAAGAAATTGTCTATTTTCAAACCTGATGCCATAAAGCATCAATTAGTTTTAAGGACAATTACAAAATTCAAACATCACTCATCTTCACAAGATTCTTAATAAGAAAATTTAACATTTAAAATAATTTTACTCCCCATAAAACTCAGCACCATTGAGAGCTGTTCACATCTTTAGAAGTACCAACAGTCCCACCAGAGCTGTCTCTGGTACCTTAGAACTTTCTCCTAAACAACTAGTTTGCTTTTATCTTGTAGACACTGTGAAGGGAATCGTCAATTACATTTCCTTCTTTCAGCAAACTCAGATCCAAGTCAGACATGAACATCCATCAGGAGCCCGTAGAAGAGCCTCGTGTGACTGTCTTAGGGCTCCTGCCTTTATTTCCCTCCCTCACGTGCTCCCCCCACCCCACTACCTTGTTATACCATTTGTACTTTTGCCAGACATTTCAAATCCTTTTACAAGTGACTCTGGCAAAAAAAAAAAAAAAAAATTTGTTGGGCTGTGCGTGGAGGGGAGATTTCTTTCCCCAAGCAAACGGAAAACCCGGGAGAGAGGCAGACAGTAACAGCAGTCAGGCCCAAGGCAACTCCTCTGACCCACTTCCCTGGTCCATGGGGTGGGCACAGCAATCAGGGCTAGCTTCTGTAAAAAGCAGGAGCAAAGAGAGGGGAAGAACAGTTGTTAGTGGCAGAAAACTTGTAATCATTTTTCTTTTCTGGGGCTAGGAATTGGGATCTAGCTTCTCTGTCTTAGGAGATGGACCTATTTCTCTCCTCCATAGTCTTTTCATTTTAAGAGTAAGTCAGCACCCAAAAAGCTTTGGCAGGCCTGATGCAGGTTCCCTGGATCCAAGCATGTTTCCCTTTGGGCACAGTGCACCACCTGCAAATATACATAGCCTTCTCTCCACAGAGGATGCATTCCAAGGCTCCTAGTGGATGCCTGATGCCGTGAGTAATACATGTCCATGTACATATACTGTACTATGTCCTTTCTCCTACACATACATCCCTATGATAAAGTACAGTTTATGTATTAGGCGCAGTAAAAGATGAACAACAATAAAGAAATAGAATAATTCCACCAGAATTAAAGTTCTGTGAATGTGATCTCCCTCTAAATAACCAATTGTACACATTACTAGACTGCAGTTGAGCACAGGAAATAAGTTACAGAGAGTGAAAGGGAAAGCGGGCTCGGGGGGGTGACTACAGATCACCCTGATTCCACCCTGCTCAGAGTTCCCAGGGGCATGGGCCAGTGACTTCAGGACAGGAACGTACACAAAATAAGGGACCTTTGATTCAGGCATATTGCAAACCTGATAGGACTCTTTGGAGTTCCTAGCTATCTAGTGTGAACAGGTTGAGGGCACTTCCCCTGGGTAGCCATCAGTTTCCAGACAGACTGACTGGAAAGGAACTGGGAACTAGGCACAGGGTTTTTGAAGCTCCACTCCACCGGCAAGCAGCCACTCCAGGACAATTTCCGTAAACAGCTCTCTGAGGACAGCAGTGCCAACCTTGACCAGTCACTCTGGAGCCCAGTTACATCCATAATGTCACGTCTCCACCTCTCCCTCCCCCAGGAGCATGACAGATGAGGGGCTTCACGGAAGGAGCCCCTGAGCTGTGATGGGAATCCGTCTCGCTCCACTGCAGGAAAAATATATATCCCTGAACAGCTGTGAGGAATTCTTTCATTATTCATCTGCAATCTTACTAGTCTTTGTTTCCTCTTTTTACAATAAAAAATGAAAACATTAAATGGCATATTCTGCAATGATTGTATTTAAACACCCAGCTGGAATAGGAGATAGCAGAGTGAACACAGACACAAGGGAGGTATAGGAAGCCCTAGAGAAAGAGGAGAACCACCCTGCATGGTGGAAGGGCAAGGAAGCACCGTAGGGTGGCCTGTCCACAGGAGACCCCACAGGCTGAGCTCAAGGCTACATGTTATGGTCCATTCAGACACTTTGGTGGGTGCAATTTATAACCATAGGGGTCAGACTGGAGAATCAGATTGCGGAGAAAGAGAAAGGAAGAAATATTGGCAGGGTGAAGAATTCAGACGGACACCCCACAGCCATGTGCTCAGTGTTTGCACATTAGAGAAGGAGATTCTAGACCTACTGAGAAGTTACAAGCTTTCATGAGGCACTGATGCCTCCAGAGGCTCATCCTCCTGTCGTATAAGCCAGCCAAGAGGAGGTAGGGGGTTGTGTTGTGGTGAGGTGCAGAATGGAGTGAGGTGCTGTGTGGGGGTGCACCACAGCATACCTTGGGGTCACTTCCAGGCTTCAGGTCTTAAGTGGCAACAAGGTCTTGATTGATACAGCGCCTGAGATTCTTTCCCAAACAACTCCACCATCCATTCTCATGGACTCGTTCTTCAAAATCTTGGCAGAGTGGATGTGAATAAAAACTGCAATAAATAAGATAGGTTTTGGGTAAAGCATAGCAGAAAGCTGAAGCCAGCAATGGCTGGGTCATACAAGAAAACCAAGGGGATCAAATGGCTTCTGTCTTTTAAAGTTAAGTTCAGGGCAAGTAATGAGAAAAGATAAATTCAGGCCATTCGCAGCAACACGGAGGGAGCTGGGAGGGATCGTGTTCAGGGAAATAAGTCAGAAGGAAAAAGAAAAAGATCGGATGGTCTTACCTATAGGAGGAACACAGGGGAATCAAATAAAGGATCAGGGAAGAAAGAATAACAACAAAAGGACAACGATACAAAAAAATAAAGAGACAACTGTAAATCAGAGACTTTCTGCAGGGAAGGAGGGAAAGGGATCAAAACGAGGACAGAGAGCACAAAGGACTGTGCAGATGGTGCACAGGCGAACTGGTGCTGGAAAATTCCATGGGGAGGACATGTGAGTAAAGAAAGCAAACATTTTTAAAAAGAAAGAACAATGATGTAAAATATAAATAAATAAATAGAATTTGAAAAAAAAAGTTGAAGGCAAGTAAAAACACAAAAACAAAACCAGCTGACAAGGGCCACTCCTTAGAATGGTAATGATGTTTATCAGAAAGAATGCAAAGCTTCTACATCCCTAATTTGCTTCCATCTTTTCTGTCAACTAAAGTCTTTTACTGTGAAATAGGTAACACAAATGTTGATAAGAGAGTTAAAGCCCAGAATGAAGAGATTATAAAAAGTGCCCCTGTTTTCTAGATACTCTAATGAATTAAAGTCGCTTACCTTGATGAATTACTTTCCAGGATGTTGATAACCCTTGCAAATGGATTGCTAAATTATTGTCAGGGATCTTGGAGACAACCAAGAGAATAGAAGATTCTAGATGAGGGCTGGCTGGAGCTTTTACAGCAGACTATAGCCTGATATAATGTGTTACATTCCACTAAATATTTTCACACAAATCCTTATTTGTTTTTTGCAATAAACAATATGATTGGGTCGAATGAGAAAATAAATACTAATAAATGCAATGGAACCAAATGGTAAAACCCCATACAGAGGCTTGGAGTTTTAATTGGGATGGATGTAATTACTCCACCCACTTAGAGAAGGATGCTTAGATTCAAATAGATCCTCCCAAGGTCCTGCTATTGGTTAATTCTGCAAACACTGGAGTTACTATTGAGCTACCCAAGAGTTACCCAAGAGTTTCAGATACTAAACATCCTTTGAGCACTCAGAAAACAAAAATGGTGAGAGGCCTCCCTGGTGGTACAACGGGTTAAAGCACAGCACTATGAAGCTATGGCAGCCACTGCAGCATCAGTTTGGTCCCCAGCCAGGGAGCTGACCCACATGGCCCAGCAGACCTCTCCTGACCCACCTGCTGCTCCCCTCAGCAATGTATTTTAGTCTACTTTGCCTGTTCTGCTCCCCACTCTACCTCTGGTGAATCCTTTCACCCTCCCCTCCACCTCTGGCCTGCACCCCAATTCTGTATGCATAAAATGGTGAAAGTGGGGTATTGTCTGGATCCATTTACAAAACACACAACGCAACATCAGATTGACGCTACTTCTATCTTTGCGTGAGTAGGACATGTTTGACGTGGCCAACAGAGGATTTCCTCATTTCCTCCCACTGGGGCAGTCTTGTGGGTGGTAGAAGCAGGTCAGAAGAAGCGTCAACGAGGACACCTGGGAAGTTGTGATAACAGCTCTAAGAGAAGTTGAGTTGGGGAAGGATGGGCTCACAGCGATGGTTATCAAAACCTGGCATTTCATTCCTCTTAGAGTCCTAAAGCTACAAGCTATAGACTCAGCCACCGTGGGCAGGTGGGGACTTTCCCTGGAAGCACTAGAGAAGTGACCTACTGCTGGGAAGTGGACAGGCTAGGCAAGGGGTGCAGGACTCAGGCTCAGAGCGGGGGCCACTGGAGGCATGGATGTGGTCTGACCTCTTGGGGCAGGGGTTGTCCTTATATCATGCTGCTCAAGATTGAAAGCTGTGGCCCTGCAAAGATTTTACAGCATCCCCTTGAGCTTAGAGGAGGAGGAGGAGAGATTTCATCCAAACATCATGAGAGTAGATGGAGAGGAAGGGTGAGACGCCAAAAGGAAATCAGAGCTATTGCTACAACTAAGGTGAAGGGACTATGCTTGGGTTTCAGAGTAACGTGTTTCTGGGCCCACGTTACTCTACAGGGGACTTTCAGTGAGAAAATACACCTCTTTGCAAACACAATTGAGGCAGGGTTGCATGCGAATGGCCAGGGAAGCACTCCATCAATAGACAGGCACCAAGAGAGTGGAGGGGGATGCTGATGGGTGCATTTCCAGAGGGAATACAGCTCCTCCCGGCCCCCATCCAGGATCCCTCTTGAGGTCACCTGCCCAGAGGGAGGTGTAGTGGCTGCTTCCTGTCTCAGAGGAACTTAGTGGGGTGGGCTCTGTGCCTGTAACAAAAAGCCTGCCTTCCAGAAGGAGAATACAGCTCAGTAATCCTCTTGAAAATCTAAAGCCCTCTACTGCACGCTGTTCAGTAATAAAGGTGACATCTAGGCCCCATCTCTCTGATTACTGAGTTTATCTCTCAGTGGGTTCCCAATTTGGGACAGAAAATGGATCTTATCTATCCAACTCAATCACAGGAGAGCCAGAAGCATCTCTCTGAGCCAGAAATAGTGAGGGGGAGGTGGGTAGAAGGCGGACCAGAAGGGGCCCCATGGCAGGATATGCATGTTCCTGGTGGCTTTATCCAGATCTCACTCTGGCTTGAGTGACACGCTGTGCTGGGCCAGTGTAGATGTAACAGTGGCCATCAGTGTGGACGCTAAGAATACTCGGTTCAAATCTTGGCTGTCACTTAGGGGCTCTATGGGCTCCTCTGTTAAATGGGAATAATAGTAGTAATGACCCAATGGGGTTATTATGCAGATTTAAATGAAATAATACACTCAAAGGCACAGAGCACTGTCTGGCATATAGAGAGTCTCAATAAACAATTTCTTCATTAATAAAGCATAAGTGTTAGCTTAATTAGAGGGATGAGTAACTACCACACCTAATGAGAATACATCATAAATATTAATCTACAGACAGGTTTCCAAAGGTTATTAGAGAGCTTTGTCCTGGATCTCATCCTCTCATTCCGTCAGTGTGGGAGACTAAGATAGGAAAGGTCTGCTTATCAAATTTGCAGATTAACCAAAGCTACAAATGAAAGGAAATGCTTTCCGTGATTTGCAAGGCTGGAGCAATGAACCAATATAACAAGATAATACATAACAGCAATAGTTGCATTGTTCTTGCATGTAGGTACAAATGCAGGCAAATCACAGGGAGGAAAAAATATGGCCTTAGGTATAGAATGCATCAAAAAGGCAAAGAGATTTTAGTTTAGCTCTATCTTAAAACAAGCCCAAAAGATGTCTTCTAAAGTCCACTAAGTGTTTTCAGCTAAGTGAATACAAACACAGAAAACAGAAGCTGACACCCATCTGTTTCTGGGCTGAAGGGTGTGGGGCTAGGCAGGAACAGGGAGACTACCTGAAGAATTTGAAAGGAGAAAGCCCAGTGGCAGCCTTGAAGAGGCCCGAGCCTTTGATGAGTAACTACATATAAGAATTAAGTCCAAAGGAATTCAGCAGTATTGTGCATGGAAGAGTGAGGAACAGGAACCATACTGGGATTGAATTTAAGTGAAAGAGCTGGAAGTATTCAGAGTAGATGCTCTGAGAGGCAACCCTGGGCCCCAGGAAATAGATTTTGGTTAAGTGTAAGAAAATACTCTCTAGAAATTGAGATTTCTGACAATGGAGGTGCAGCCCTGGGAGGAAGGATTGTTCAGGCAACCACTGGCTTTACCCAGAAATGCTACAAGTTCAGCCACAGATGGAAAACAGACTAGACCCCAGATGTAATGCCGTTGAGCTTGCATTTCTGGGAGTCTATCAAAATAGAGAACACGTAGCCTTGCTCTGACTGGCACACCACCCACACTAGGGAACAGCCACCCATCCTGTAACCTAGAAGTTCAAATTCAGGAAAGCTGCTCGTCAGCTGCCACGTGTGGTAAGTAGCTAAGCTCCTGATGTGAGTTCAAATACATTGTTTTTCTTGGTACTGAGGAGTCTGCACTTCCTGGTCGCTGCTCGGCCCTCTGGAAGGAAAGCATGTCCGAGCGAGTGTCTGTGTCAGGAGACAGATGGAAGCTGACCACATTAGCCTTGGCCTCACATCTATTCCACCAAATGGAGAGATGTGACAGCCTTTTATTCCCAGGACAGAGCATCATTGATTATTCCTTGTTGATGGTGAGCAGGGACGAGAAGGAAATGGAAGGATGTGATATCCAGGCCCCCCAAAGGGAAAATCAATGTGATATGGTTTGTATTTCATCCTAGGATAACCTCTTTCTCTGAGAGCCAAGCCACAGGCCACTGTCTCTCGCCGCCAACTCCTCCAAACCCATTCACATCCTGTCACGTTCCCTGAAGGACAGGTCAGGAGGAGGCCGGAGATAAGGGTGGGTATCAGGAATTATGGAGCCGGCTTCCATTTCTGTTCAGGAATTTACAGTCACTAAACAGCATACAGGCTACACTGAAATTTCCTCTGCCAGTTCAGATCAGAGGAGAAGATCCTCCTAAGTCAGCCAAAGAAACCCTCGTCTGACTTATTACAGATGCATCCAGCAGTCAGCGAATCTCAAAGGATGACCTTGGGAAAACGACAACCTAGAAACTTACTGCATGCCCCCTGGCACAAAGCTGGAAGTGACAAGTTCAGAGAGAGAGCCAGGCTCGTGTGCAGGCAGGTGAGAGGAAGAAGCTACCTTTCTCTGTACACACACACACACACACACACACACACATCAAACACAAAAATGTTTATGTTCCTCCTTCTGCAAAAGGAACCCAACATTAGAAACAAAATGCTTGGATCTAATGGAAGGGGAAATTTTGTCTCCTCTGGGGCTTTAAAGGTGAAGAGAAAGCTATTCTACTTTATTGTCTTTTAAGTGGGGATACAAACCAGAAAATATCCTGATACCTCGAGCTGTACTGCCTTTTGGTTGAGACAGAGCTCTTTATTAGCATTTAACTCCCCGGTTCTCTAGCCACAGAGGCCTGTAAAGTCACGTTGCTTCTGGGAAACTCCAGGATGAATTGTGTATTGCTATTTCCCTCTTCAAATAGGAGTCGCCCAGAAATGAGTAAATGACTTTTTCCACTTAACTTGCTCTTTAGCTCAGGGATTGTGATCGCTCACTGGGGACAGGTCAACCCCCTACCCCCATGCAATGTCCAGTTCTCAGACCCTGTGATATGGACTGGAGTTTCCAGGCCTATGGAAACTCTTTACTATGTAGTACACAGATTTGAGCAACTTGTGTTTTACATACCTGGACAATGGGGCAATCCTTTCCTCTAGAATAATAAGCAGTCCCTCTCCCAGTGCATTCTAGATAGATCGAGTTATACCTGTATTATAGACATGAGTAATTTTTCAGTATCTTAAAATAAGAGATTCTAAGAAAAGATAGCAGAACATTTGTGATTCAATTCCCAGATGACCTGTATGTCAGATGACCAGCGAGACTGGGAAACGGGGACCCTAGAGTGGTCTCGAGGTGGTGTCTCCACAGGTGCCTGAGCTCATCGCCCCAGAGGGGATCAACTTGAGGCCTTGGGCTCTGGCCCCCTCAGCTGGTCACAGTCACTGCTACCCCTGAGTCCTTTCTCTTGGGTACTGGGGCTCCATGGGCCTGATGGCCTTGCCTCTTTCTTCACCATTCTGTACTGGCCAGACAGATGCTCAGCCTGCACGAGAGGGCTCCACAGACTGTGTATAGCAGTCGTGGCCCCACCTGGGATGCCCTGTGGGAAAGCAGTTCTCCTAACAGAATAGCTGATGGCTAGGAGACCCAGGCAGAGTCCAGCACGGCCTTGCTGTGAAAGCTCCTTTTCAAATAACATGGAGAATTTGCTCTGATCCCATGGCCTTTACTACAAGGAGATGCCAATGGCCCTCAAAGACTTCCTGAACATGCCAGGAGGGAGCGCCTCTGTGCAATATGTGCTGGCCACCTCGGTCAGAAATCACCACCAGTATCTAGCCCCACGTAAACTCCATACCTAGTAGCAGTCATTCCCCATTACTCTCTTTCTCCAACCTCTCCCAGCCACTAATCTATGTTGTCTCTGTAGTTTACATAGGCTGGACACTTCATAGGTGGAATCATCCACTCTGTGGTCTCTGGTATCCAAGCATTTGATTCACAACTTTTCTTCTCATGGATGAATTATATTCCATCACAAAGATTACAATGCAGTCATTTTTGTTTATTGCTTTTACTCAACAACCGATTATGACAGTGTTCCCAAAAGGCTAGTATGCTATATATCCTTGGAGTGTATTCAAAAGGCTCTAACACCTAGATTTGTGTACTTACACTCTATGACTTGCACACAGCAAAATTGCTTCCAATAATGTTTTTCAATAATGCCATCTGTGACATATGACTGTAGACATTTTGTATATCCATTCATCAGCGAATGGAGGATTGGGCTGCTTTGTTTTCAATTTTTAGTCATTATAAATAATACTGCTGTGATTATCTGTGTGCAAGTTTAAGGGACATATATTTTCAATTTTGGGCTATATACCGAGGAGAATAGGAGTAATATGGTAACTGTGTTCAACTTTTTTGAGGAGCTATTTTCTAAAGTGGCTATACCATGTTATTTTATTTTTTAAATATTTATTTATGCATACAAGAACTGGGGTACAGGCCAGAGATGCGGGGGCGGGGGTGGTGGTAAGAACTATGTTCATCAGAGACATAGTAAGTAGCAGAACAGGCGTATCCACAGAAACACACTGCTGAGGGGAACAGCAGGTGGGTCACCTCACTGGTCCAGGACCAAACTCAAGCTGCGGTGGCTGCAGATAGCTTCATAGTACTGTTCTTTAACCCACTGGGAGGGCCCAGTTTGCCTTTTTATGTTCCTATGAGCAATTTAGAAGAACTCGAATTCCTCTATATCTGTGTCAACACTAGTCATCATCCACATTTTTGATTATTGTAATTTTCATGGGTGTGAAAATAATACACAGTAGCATTTTGGTTTATTTGATTTGCACTTCCCAGTGATTAATGAGGTTGAACATCTTTTCATGTATTTATTGGCTGCTCTCTCTTTGGAGAAATGTCTGTTCAAGTCCTTTGCACCTTTCTTTTTAGTCAGGTTGTTTGTTTTTGTTTATAATTGTAAGAATTTATATATTCTACACACTAGACCTTCATCAGATATGAGTTGCAAGCATTTTCTCTCATCTACGGATCTCCTTTCAATTACTTGATAGTCTTTTGAAATACAAAATTTAAAGATTCTGATAAAGTTAAATTATTTTTATTTTGGTTGATTGTGTTTCTGGTGTCATATCTAAGAAACCATTGTCTAAGTGAAGGTCACGAAAAATTAACATTTACATCTTCTCCTAAGAGTTTTATATATATATTTTTAAAGATTTATTTATTTGTGCATACGGAACTGGGGTACAGGCCAGAGGCTCAAGGGCGGTGAGAGGCTTCACCAGAGACAGAGTGGGGAACAGAACAGGCAGATAGACCAAGTAGACTGCTGAGGGGAGCAGCGGGCGGGTCAGGAGAGGTCTGCCACACCATGTGGTCACCTCTGGGGCAGGCGGGAATTGAACTCATGTGGAAGCGGCTTTAGATTCTCAGTGCTGTGCTTTAACCCGCTGCGCCACCAGGGAGGACCAAGAGTTTTATATTTTAACTCTATTTAGCTTCTGATCTATTTTGAGTTAAATATTACATATGGTATATGAGAGATCCAACTTTATTTTTTATGTGTGGATATTCAGTTCCCCATCAACATTTACTGACTTTGTAAATTAAGCCAGCCTTGTATTCTTAAAATAAATCATATCATTGTATACTACTATATTTTGTTTCCGATATTTTAAAGTATGTTCATGAGACATATTTGTCTATAGTTTTTCTTTCTTGTATTTGTCACCCTTTGGTGGCCCCAGAATGAACTGGGAATTGTTTTTTTCCTTTTATTTGGAAGAATTTGTATAAGATTGGTGTCATTTAACTTTTTTTTTTTTTAATTGCTAGTGAGGAAATCTGAGCCTGTACATTTCTTTCTGGGAAAGTTTTAGTTGCAGATTCACATTCTTAAACATCTAACACTCAGATTTTTCTGTTTCTGAGTTGGTAAATTGTGTTTTTCAGGAATTCCATTTCAGTTGGATTTTCAGAAGTTTAGGTGTACAGTTCACAGTATCTTCTTGTGACTGATGATTTGTGCTTCTTCCTTTTTTTTCTTCATCTGTCTTATGAGCAGCTTACCAATTTTATTACGTTTTTCAAAGAACCAGCTTTTAGATTAGCTGATTTTCTCTTAACATGCTTTCCCCTCTGTCTCATGAATTTATATTACTGTCATTATTTCCTTAATTCTTCTTTCTTTAGATTTACTATTCTTTTTCTACTTTTTTGGAATAAACGCTTAAAACTTTAACCTTCTTGGCCCTCCCTGGTGGCGCAGCGGGTTAAAGCACTGCACTGAGAAGCTAAAGCCACTTCCGCATGAGTTCGATTCCCGCCTGCCCCGGAGGAGACCACATGGCGTGGCAGACCTCTCCTGACCCGCTCGCTGCTCCCCTCAGCAGTGTACTTCGTCGATCTGCCTGTTCTGCTCCCCACTCTGTCTCTGGTGAAGCCTCTCACCGCCCCTGAGCCTCTGGCCTGTACCCCAGTTCTGTATGTACAAATAAATAAATCTTTAAAAAAAAAAAAAACTTTAACCTTCTTTTATTACATGCATATGTAAAGAAGTGTCTCTTTAAATACATATTTAAAATGATTGTACCTCCTGAAGGTAGTATATAGTTTATTCAGATATTTATCCACATGGTAAGAAACCTCTAAACATATCCCTGATGACCCCCAGCTCATAGTATTCAAGCCATTATACAATTTCTTCTCCTTGAGTGGAGAGTGAACCTACTCACCTCTAATAAATTCTATGATTAGCCATGCTTATGTCACTTGACAGGTATAAAAGTATACCTGCAATTCCTAAAATTGCTGGATTGAAAGATACAATGTGCCCTTGCAATTTTGATAGTTAATGCCAACTTCCATAGTTTGGACTAATTTACACAAAGTGTGAAATACTAATTCAACCATATGCTTGCCATTATATACTGTGTAACCAAACTACTTTTGATAGGTGAAAAAATCACTTTATAACAACTGAGGTTTAACATTTTTTCACAGGCTTAAGAGTCATTTGTCTTTTTTTCTAAGATTTATTTATTTATGCATACAGAACCCGGGTACAGGCCAGAGGTGCAGGGGCAGTGAGAGGCTTCACCAGAGACAGAGTAGGGAGCAGAACAGGCTGACTGAAGAAGTACAATGCTGAGGGGAGCAGCGGGCAGGACAGGAGAGGTCTGCCATGCCATGTGGATCACCTTCAGGGCAGGTGGGGTTCGAACTCATGCTGAAGTGGCTTTAGCCTCTCAGTCCTGTGCTTTAACCCGCTGCACCACCAGGGAGGGCCCGAGTCATTTGCTTTTTCTCATTTATGAAATGTTGATTCATTTCCTTTGCCCCATTTTTACATTGATTGTCAATATACTTTTTTATTTGAGGAGCTCTTTTTATATTAGATAAATCAGGCTTCATCTTGATGGAGTTAAAAATATCTTGCCCAGGTTCTTTTACATTTGCTTATGGTAATATTGTCATGAAGAATTTTTTTCTCTCTCCCAAGTAATCTAGTAATCTTTTATGACTTTTGGGTTCTCCATTCAAGTTATAAAAACAATTTTCCTTTTATGCAGTATATTTAAAGTTTCATTTTTTAAATCTCTGAACTGTCTGCAGTTTGTCCTGATGTAAGGCATGAAGTATGGATTCAACTAATATACTTTCCAGATCACTACCCAGCGCTTTCCCTTTTCCAAACAATCTTTTCCAACTGATGGAAACAAGCTACTTTTATCATATACTCAATTACCTGAATTGATATCTGTTCTATGATACTGATCTTCCATAAATCATTACCACAGTTTTAATTTTCCATAGATTTACAAAATTTTAAGTATCTATAGAACCAACTTCAATCACCATCCTTTTCTTTCCTGGCTATCCTTGCTTATTTATCTTTCCATACGAACCTCAGAATCAGTATGTATCAAGTCACTGTTTTAATCTTATTGGCATTTTTATTGAATATCACATTAAATTTATGATTTACTAGGTAAAGGTGACTGCTGCCTACTCTTCCTAAGCAAGGAAATGGTTCATCTTTCCATTTATTCATTTCTTGTCTTGCGTTCCTCATTTGCAACTAAGGTTTTCTACAAATCGTATTTAGTAAGTTTATTCCTATGCATTTTATCTTCTGCTTTCTGGCTGCTATTATACAACAGGTCTTTTCCTTCCCTGAAACTGGACAGTGGTTAATGATTTCTGAAAATTTTGTATCTATCTAATTTATCAAATTCTGATTTTGTGTTTGGCTTGTCTTCTTTAGTTTATCTTCTCTTCCCTTCTATTTCTATACTTGAAATTCTTTCTCGCTTAATTGTTTGGTAAATCCTGCAGAACAATTTTAAATAACAGTGATGACTGGACATCTTCATCTTTTCCTGACTTTGATTGCTTCTCTAATTTTCAGTTAAGCACAATAGTCGCTTTGGACTAAAATAAATATATTCTAACATATGAAGGCAACACCAAACTAATCATAATATTAGATTATACTTTTGTGCCTGAAAAAAGCCTCCCTTAGCCATGGTGAAGTCCTCTTTTGTATGAAGCCAGTCTGTCTAGATTCAAATTTTAACCCTGTTGCTTATTCTGTATTTGCGTTCAGAGAATACTTGCTTTTTCACTATTTTTCTGTAAAATGCAGATGATAAAACCTAGTCTACCTCACTAGGTTGTTGTAACATCAAAAGGAAAGCTGCGCATCTATCTTTCCAGGTGTTTAAGGGGTATCTGCATTTTTTTTTTTTCCGTGAAATGTCTGCTCACAGTCCTTCCCATTTTTCTACGGGATCAGCTCTATTTTCAGAAGTTTTATTTTTATAAACTAGGGTCATTAGCCCTTAATCTGAGAAAGAAACTGCAAATGTTTTTCTGACACCACTTATCTTTTACGCTTGTAGTATATTTTGCATGGAAAATGTGTGTGCGTACTTTTTTTCTAGCATGGTGAAACATAAATATATCTCTTGTATCTAGACTACTAAAACATACTTATCCTTTTTATTAAGCCCTTTAAGGATAGAAAAAAGAAAACATTCTTATTTAGTTCCCAGCAGCCCCAGTTATAAGTCCCAGGCCAAATCAATTCACAGATTAGTTTATTAAATTTCATCTGTGTTTTCCTAGTAATTTATGATTTAATGGTATACAATTAAATCACAGACCAATTTGAAAATTATCCTGGTATATAATGTGAGGAAGTCCAAACTCTTTCCCATTGGTGACCCAGTTATCCCAACAACACTCATTTCTATATCCATATTCTACCCACTTAAGGCACCACCTTATTCTATACTGAAATTTCTGTTGCAATTGGGTCTATTTCCAAATTTTTCATTGTGTGCAATTGGTCTGTCCTTGTACCAATGTGCTTGCACCACACTTTGTTTTAAAACCTTTGTGTTTTAATGTCCAGGTCCCCTTGCCCCTTCCCAGGGCTCTTTTTCAGGACTTTCTTGGGCTAGTCTTGCTCATTTGTTTTTCCAAATGAACTTCATACGTAAGGTATCTTGCTCTAGAAAGAACTAGGCATTTCCATTATTTTGGATGGATCATGTAAAAATCTTTCTACAACAAATAGACAATCCTAGATTTTAAATTACTGAATAGATTTATGTTAAAGAGTTAATCAAACTTTCTTCCCATTGAGTTTTGGCAGATTGTCTTTCAAGAAATTTGTTCACTGACTAGATTTTCAAATTTATTGGCTAAAGTTGTTCTTAGTATTACATTAATGTCTAAATTTCTACTATGTGTATATCTATGTACCTCTTTTTGCTCCTAGTTAATTTGTGCCTTCCCTATTTTTTAATGATGTTAGTTGTGTTTGTCTTAATTTTTGACTTTGTTGATCTCAATTGTTTTTTTTTCTATTCCATTAAATTCTTATCTTACCACTATTGTTACATTTGACTTATCTGAGTTTATTTTGTTGTTTTTTTAATAACTGTGTAAGTAGAATGCCTAACTCATTACTAACTCATAAATTTTGTCTTTTCTTCTTCTCTAGTTTAAACATTTCAGACCATAATTTTTCTCTAACTACCCCTTGAGTGGCATCAGAAGAATGTTAATGCAGAGAATCTGATATAATTCAGTTCTAAGTATTTTCTAACAGCTAATAAGGACTTTTTCCATTGATTCATTGGTTTATATATCTTATTAAGTTTCCTAATACATTGGAGAATACTTTATTTTTTGTTACTGACTTTTAAAATTAATTTCATTGTTACTATGTGACCCTAATCTTTGGAATTTACTGAAGTTTGCTTAATAAACTAGGTCAATTTCTGTAAATGGTCAAAATATGCTTGAAAATAATATGCCATTCTTCAAATTGTCAGATGTGGTATTTTATTCATGCCCATTACACCGAGCTTATTCAGTGTGCTGTTTAAATGTTCTATATTCATTATAATTTTTGTCATATCAATTAATGAAAGAGGATGTCCTAACAGTTTTGTCTTTTTGGTTATGCATATTGAAGAAATATTATTAAGCTTCACTGAGAATTAGCTTATCTCTTTGGCAAATTGAATCATTTATTAGTTATTGAACCATATTTATTATTTCCTTTCATAACTTAACTTCCCCCTTATATTTTTTCCACCCTTTTACTTTCAATATTTCTGTGACTTTCATTTTTAGATGTGTCTCTTATATGCAGCATATAGCTGGCTTTTTAAAATGCAGGATTACAGGCTTTCAACTGCAAGGTTTAGTTCACTGACACTTATGACTGATTTATTTGAATTTTTTTTGTTATCACCTTTCTAGGCTTTTGTTCAACCATTGCCTTTTCCTTAGCTTAGTTAAAATACAATGTCCTCTCTATTCTCTTAGCAGCTATTCCAAGTATTTCAACATGTCTAGCTAAAGTCCCAAATTAATAAGATTCTCTCCTTCCCCTTGAACAATTAAAGTCAGTAGCACACTTTCAACACTCCCTTTCAAAATTGTATGTTTTTGTTGCCTGGTATTTTGAAGCTTTTATTTCTTGAAATACATTTAAAACACTTAGTTTCGTCTTGGAATAAGCAGTGACCTGAAGTCCTGGTATCTGAGGCGTTGCTGGTGACTTGCACACACGGCCTATTTCTCTCTTTGGTTTGTAGAATTTTAACTATACATTCCCCACATCCTTCATAGCCTTACCTGTGGCGTTCTTTGATACAAAGACTGCAGTTTCATTTCTCTAGAGGGAGTCTGTACTTTCTTCTGTTAGCCAGCTGGAGTTACTACTGACCAGGGCCCAGTATAAATTAAATTCCTACTTGCAGCATTTTAGACCATAAAAGAAGAATCAATTTGGCTGATACACCTCTTGACAGGACAACCTGTACAACATTGTTAGAGTTTAAAAACAGTTTCCTCCTCAGGACTGAGGCCCAGAAAGGCCCTCTTCCCTGCTGTTACTTATGCTTGATGGCCTCACTGCGCCTCACCTTCCACTGTGAGTGCAGCACTTGGAGGGTTTCTGGTGTGTGGGGGAGAATTCGGACAGAACGCCTTTCCCCCAGCAGGTCCTGCTTTACACCCTGAGCCATCACAATCGTCACAACAGACTCAAGGGGCCAGGTCTTGGTGGATTCCTTCAGGATGAAAAGTGGACTTTCATCTAATCTCACTTGCCACCCAAAATCTCAACTTCACATCCCTTTTGACTGCTATAGATTCTTCTGTTTCCCTTAGAAAGATATTTGGGGGTGGGGAGGCTCCTTGATGGCCTAGGGGTTATGTCTTACCACCATCACGGCTGCAGCCCAAGCTCATCTCCAGCCAGGGAGCTGACCTACACAGCTCAGGAGACCTCTCCTGTCTTGCCCACTGCTGCTCTCAGCAGTGTATTTCAGTAGATCTGTCTGTTATGTTCCCACTGTGTAGACAGCGTAGAACTGAATAGTTACCAGCAAAATACTCAGCATAAAGTGTGTCTGTATATTTTCTCAATAAAGGAATATTTACTAAGGAAGATGTAAAGGCAGCTATTTTGCTAGCAGTTCGTTAGCAAGATTTTTACAGCAGTTCATATTACCAATGACAACTCAAAAATCCTCCAGATTTAGAGATCAGGTTCATTTTGGCATGTAAAGGACAATAATTTTGATTGCTGATGTTCTCCAAGATTTTATTGACTTTTGCTCCAGCCATAGAAGTGCTTGTCTTCTCTCAGGGATATAGGATAGAGATGAGATGAGCCTATTCACACTCACCTTGATAAAGAGCTCACCGGGAGCAACAGATGAATGGATTGAAAGGGTTTCATCAGATAACTAGCCTGACCCCAGGGGTAGGCAGTTTCTGATATACACGGTCATCAATAGTTCATTCATGTCATGAATGGGGCAGTATAGGGCACTGGTTGGGGTGAAAGTTCTAGCATAACTTAGACTTGAATTTGAATTCTGGCTGACCACTTATTAGCTATATGCCATTGAGCAAGTAAATCTATAACTATTAATGTATTCCATTGCTTTACAGCAGATATCAAAGTGCCTGCCTCAGTTGTGGAAGTATACAGGAGATGTGGTTTACAAATGGCACACATTAGTAACTCAGTAATTCTTCATCATCATCATCATCATCATCATCGTGACATCATCATCCGCTCTTGACAGGATTCTACTGATTTCAATTTCAGAGACTATCTAAGAACCCAGAATGCCCCAATTTGGGATACTCCTCCCCACTTCTTTCCTAAGAGGTCCCTGTGGAAGTGCAGCTTAGTGAGTGTGAGTAAATGTCTGCTGAGCTAGTGACTAAGTAAATAGCACTAGTGGGTCTTTGTTCTTACTGCCCAGCATCTGAACTGCCTTCCTGTTTAAGGAATTCCTCCATCCTCCAACAGAAGCTAAATATTCCAGATAACCTCATTCTCACAGCCTGCCGCTAAGACACACACAAGACTGTTACTCAGATTCTAGTTTTTTAAAAGAAGTGCAAAGGGTCTTCCGGTGATGGTGGAAACGCTACATTATCCAGTCCTAAAGTGGTAATGTAGGGAAGTGGGAAATCAAGTTCCACTTGGTTAGTGTTTGTTAGAGCTGGTGCCTCTAACCCCAATAAAAATGTATCTGATAAAGACCCAACTTGGTGCCTAAGGCCAGAAAGTGGTGAGGAAGTCTCACTCCCTAACCCCAAAGTAAATAAAATCTTACCAGCAGCAGGAAGTAAAAAAGCTGAATTTCACACTAGATGGGGTAGACTCCTTGTATGGAGAAGTGGTCACAGGTCTCCACCAGCCCAGGACCTTGGAAAGGAGAAAGCAGAAGAGGGACCACAGTTCAAGCCCTCACTAGTAAATGTGGGAGATCCACTCGAGGCTGGGACAAATGTGACTATTCAGTCTCCCTTAGTGGCTTCTAGAAAGAAGAGAAGTGGTCACCGGGTCAGAGACCTCAAGGATGCTTCCTTGAAGTGTACCCAAATCACTGATGAATGTAAAGGCTTCACCCAAGTTTGTGCAGTGAAGTGCTGTCCCTGAAACAGCATGACAAAGGAACTCACAGGACACATGCTTTTGAAGGACTGGAGGGGCAGGCAATCTGACCTACTAGCCAAAGGACCCATCTGTGGTGGTAAAGAACAAAGAAACAATCAGGACAGCAAGATGAGAAAAGGCAGAATTCCAAAAAGGAAGTGGTTAGAGTATCAAGTCATAAAGCTCAACTTGCAGACTAAACGCTGGCAATCAGTAAACACCAGTGAAGCTCCCCAAAACAACTTTAATGGTGGCATGAGGCGGCCAGGTTTAGTGGTTGGTACACAGCGCTGGCTGCACACGGCATGAAACAGACTGAAACCTGTCCCACCATGCCTCCCGGCTGAGGGGTCTGTGGGTCCATCCAGGGAATGAGGACTTCTGAAGTCCTTCTAGCGTCAAGCCAGGGTTAACCACCAGTGTTTCAGCAGAGAATAGAGCGTGCAGGTAAGGGAATACTTTAGTGTAGCCAAGGGGCTCAAAAAGGTTGAGAAAAGGTAGTTTTGTTTGAAAAGAGAGTCTTGGGATTGCTTAAAGGCCAACACTGTGCACCAGGAGTGAGCAGCCACAGCTAGACTGAGCCAGGCATCTGTCTGTTCAGGGGACAGGATCTGGGCACAGAGGAGGATATCTTGGGCAGCAAGTACATGTAAGTGGGCGGCTCTTGTCTGTGGAGAGAACCTGGCTTGGGGGGCTTAGTGATAGGCTGGGGCCCAGGCCAATGCACACAGATAAAATTTAAAGAAAAAACTGCCACGATCACTTCAGCTTTAAGAGCCTAGTACCATATTTTGAAATACTGAATTCATGAGTCAGAGAACAAAACATGCTGTTGCTATTGGTCCCCAATAGCTGAAATGCAAAACAATGCAGCAAAGCATGACTAAGGGGAGCACTGAAATTGATTTTGACATGCTCTTCAGTATTAATGCTGAGCCCTAGCAAAAGATTACCATAACTCAACAGGTATTTATTCCGTAATTGATGGGTACTCTGAATGGGTTTTCTTCAAAATTTTTTCCCATTTTGTGAGCCACACTTCAGAGCCTTCATGCATGTTGCTTTCCTCCCATGAAACAAAGATGCAAAGAGCAAGTATGTTCAATCACAATGGCAGTACCTTTCTTACACAAATGTTTTTACTGGCAATTGTGAAAAACGACCATCACAAGCTGAAAATTCATTGCTGTATTTTAATTCACTTTTAAAAGGTGATTTCCACCCATCCAAATATGGCCTTGATGGTTTTTTCTCCACATCAACCTTTCTCAATATTGCCAGGGGATCTTTTCAGAAACTTGAGGAGAAAATTGCAGGAAACAGACATTAACAATTTCTGCAAAGAACCATACACAAAACATTTCTATACTTACGGAGGGAAATAAAGGGCACCTCAGAGCTTAGAGGGTTACCAATATATTAAAACTTTTCAACTGTGGCAAAGCCAGTGGTTCTAATCGTTAGCACGCACTGGAGTTCCCCAAAGGGCTAGAGCAAAGATTGCCAGGCTTCACCCTGATTCTGATTCGGTAGGTCTGGTGGGTGCGAGAATGTGCTGAGGCTGTTGGCCCAGGGCCCCAAGGACCCCTGCTCCGGCCGTCTCCCCTTTTCTTACTTCCAGGTATCTCGCCAACATTGCTCTCCCTGGTGGACATTTTTAGGATCTTCTCCATTCTTTAATACTGTTTGAAAAAAATTTATTCCATATACCTGGCATTTTATCAATGGTTATTGTATCTACTGGCAATGGCAGGAAAATTTCACTTGGCGAAAGGTTAGTTGTCCTGGGTTTGTTAAAAACTTTTCTTCAGCAGTATCATTTTCCTTGCTTCTTTCAAAATGTTGCTGTTTCTAGGCATGTGACACCCATCTTGTTGTGTGACCTTGATGTAAGTGAAAGCATCTTGGCCACTTGCATTTAGGGGTAGTGACAGAACTCACCAATTTCAACATATTATACTACGTACCAGCTTCCTAGTGAGTGGGAACCCATGTGTGGCTGCCCTCACCAGTATCTGTCCAGAATGGACTGGAAGATAAAGAAATACTGACAAACGAAACAGGTAGCTCCACAGTTAACAAAGGTTGCAGCTGACAGCAAGAGCAAACTGCTTCCACCACCCCTCCCACCATCCCAGGAACCACAGGTGTCTTGAAAGCTAAGCCTCAACTGAGGCCAGCGGTTAAGAGTAAGTCCCTCAGTTTTGATCCAAGCTCAGGAAGGTTCAACAGACACACAGCGAACAGAGTCCTGCTTCTAATCTAGGACATTTACACAGCCCTCTCCCCAAGAAAAAGTGTGATTCAGGGCCTCGGTAATGAAGCCAAAATAAAACAAAGCCCTGAAGTGAATCACACATCACCAGGAAACTAAGCAGAGAGCCCATGGCATCAGCAATGACAATGCCCGCTCCCCCCGCAGGGCCTGGTGACTTGTTCATGTCTCCATGACTTCTGCACTAACTCTGCCCCTTTACCGTGCAGCATCAGAACTGCCCGATCTGTCTCTACTGTGTTCTCTTCCCAAATGCAAATGTGTCACATTAATCAACTTGAGTTTCAGTAAGAATTTAATGACCTGTCACTAAGTCTGAAGTTTTACTTAGCAAAGGATGCCATACACATTAAGTAGTTGGTTTTTGTTGTTTTGTTGACCTTGCTTAGTCTATTTCACAGCCTAGTTAAACCATGTCATTTGAAATTTTCAACAGAATTAAATTTCTAAAGAATTCAAGGCAAAGGTTGATTAACAAGCACTGACCATTCAACGATCATACACTGCCTGCCCCAAATTTGGTGCCATGTAAATAACTACTAATTTCCTCTTTGGAACCCTTCCACTAAAATGCAATGGATACAAGTGATTTTCCTTCCTTTAAAATATTGCATCTGAAAAATAATCTCAAAACCCCTTAAGCCCAAAAGCAAAACTAAATTTTTATGAATGATGCTCATGCAAGTAGAGGTCTTGACTTCTGTCTGCTGTGGAAAATACATAAGATTAGGATAGAGTGCAGCTCACGGGGGTAAATCAGACCCCTGAAATAAGAACACAGCTTCAATTATTACTTTTGAGCAGATCAAACACATGTGAGCTCAAGCTTCCTCAAAGGAACCAGTTTTTTCCACCAATTAAAAAGCCCATAATTTTGAAATATCTTGTTGAATCTGATGGAAATGTCTTTAAAAGTATGACATTACACAGTGCCATAAAAAAGGAAATTTAAATTTTAGAATTCAAAATACTCAATTCTAAAGTTATTTCTCTGGAATTGATTCCTACAGAAAACAAGCAGAGCAAGCTGATAATTTTGTACAGGAGCTCAAACGGTGGCTTAAAATGAAGAGCACAATTTACAACCCTGTGCTAGGAAATGTATTATATGCTTAATGACTCTCCTCTTAGGCAATTAATTTTCTTCCCCATTTAGTAAGAAATGGCATTTTGGGGTGATCCCTACTGAAACTATTCAAAATATGTAGATAAGCACACCCAAAAGCTGGCTGACATTCACAGCATTGTTTCACAGATACGGGTCTCAGATCAACTCATATAGCAGTAGAAACCAACGATTATAAATGCAGGCATAAAAAGTCTGAAAATCTGGGATTATAATCTTGATTATGTGATTTTGGGCAAGTCACTAAACTTCGTGACTGTTCTTGGGAGCGGTCACTTACCTTTACATCACAGAGGTGTGATGCAAATAAAATTGTAGCTATAAATTATTTTTAATCATAGGTTAAAAGGAAAACCATTAGGCAACATGTCTGCTCCCTGGACTGCAGAGGTCTTCAAATAAGCCGCTGTCATAGCACCAAGGAGCCACAGAGCTTGGGGAATATTTTTTTCCCTTAAATCCAACAAACTATGTTTGAAATGTGTGCCTCGGGGCACTATGGGGACCAAGGTAAGAAAGGAAATGACAACAAAACCTAACTTCGTCACTAAAACTTAACGGTGCCATTTTATATTTATATCTGAGTTTCTATTCTGCTGTGGGAGCAGCCCAGAGCACGCAGCCTCACTGTAGAGGAGGCAGGGACGGCTCCCAGGGGTACTAGGGTAGCTTTGGCACCATTCCTCACCAGTCATCTCGCCCTGCTCCCTCCACCACACTCCTTGTAGAAAATAACTGACAATGTTTAGTCTTACATAAAGTGCTATGTAAACTGAGCTGTACGTCCTGCTTTCTTGCTAGACTCACACCCACCCCACTGATCCAGATATCCTGCAGCAATCACAGGTATAGACTCTCTCTCCAAAAGGGACACCGTGAGAGCGCAGCCTACCACTGCATTCTGTGTGAGAAACGGAAAGGCACTATTCCACTGGCTTCTACTTAAGCACAGAAAATACTCAAGTGCAGGATAGGTGTTCCTTGAGAACATTACCAGAGCAGTGGGCACTTAAAGAAAAGCTTCAGTGTATATCAGAGAAAAAAGCACTCAACAGTACCAAAAAAGAGTCCTTCTGTCAACCAGGCCTTTGAATGACAGACATTCTTGATAATACTTTTTTAAAAAGGTTGGCTTCTCTCCAGTAGCTGTAGGCAGTGACTTATTCTTCATTTTGACAAAGTAGCATCTAACTTCAGGCACGGCTGTATATATAACTCTACATGCAGCTAAGCCATCATAAACACGCCAAATATAATGGCAGGTCAAAAAGACATTTTTCCTCCCCAAGGGGTAGCTCTAAGCCATTATAACAACAGAGTATGAATGTCTGTTACAGGTTATTGGCCTATAATACTAACAATAAAATCCCGTTAGTACAAAGAGGTTAAATGCAACATGAAATATTAAGAAACAATTCACTGACTACTTGAAGTTTGCTGTGCACTTAAAATCATCATTTCATTACACTATTCTGTGTGTATGTGTGTGTAGGTATTTTATATAAATATATATATGTGTGTGTGTGTGTGTGTATATATATATCTCGACTTTTGGTAGAACATGAACTTTGGAGATGAGACAAAATACAATGTAGATGCTGGCGATCCTATTAGGCCTTCTAGAAAAATGGAAGACACTCCCAAGGCCTGTGCTGCTGGTGTCTCTTCTGAGGCTCCAGATTAAGAACTTGGTGGACTTGTGTTACTGGCACTCGACTCTGAGTGAATCAAGACCAGGCTCAAAGGCAAGTCTTACCTCCCGCAGAATACAATTCCATGTTGTCCCTTAACTCAGAGTTAAAATTTATCTGGACTGTCTGCAAATTTGGAACGTCCTCAAGTAATTAAAAACTCCACACAAAAGGTATGCAAAAGCAGTTACTAGATTTTTTAAGAACAAAGACGCCTGCAAAAAAGCAAAGGCCCTAAAATGGAGCGCTCTGTAACTATTGAGACAGCAATAGTAGTATAACAAATATAGCATAGGATGAGTTTTTTTAAATTGCTGCCCCAATACTTTACTAACTTTTTTAATGATTTTTTTTTTTAAGTTAATTTCCACAATATGATTTTCCACTCCTTTGCCCAAAGGAGAGTCAGCCTGGTGGTGAAAGGACTGGGAATGTCAGAGATATGCAAGACTGTAACACAAAGTCTAGTGCTTGTCTGCACAGCAGCCAGACAGCTCCTGAGTGAAATGCTGCTCTTTAGCTGCCTCCAGGGCTCTTTTCTTGTGGCGTTTTAAAAAATGTAGCTGCAGCCTGGTCCATGGCTTTCTCTGTGGCACAGGTCCTGACCAACCACTCAGAGCTGGGAGACTTCTGGATCTGGGATGCTGGTGTGGCAGGCGCCACTGTATCTGAATGAACTGATCCATTAGCAGTAGGAGGGGAAAAAAATCAACAGGAAACAAATTAGAATGAGATACTTACATGCAAAACTTTTGTGATCCTTATGATTTATGCCTATTAACCAAAGCAATCATGTAAGGTTTCTTCTTTTACTTTACACCCAATTCATATTCAAACATTAATTTCTTAAAACAAGTTAACTGGGTGAAAAAATCTTGAGAGTTACTATTCTGCACATTTCCAAGTTTCTTGAGGCAATAGCTTTTTTAAATGTTTAAGAACCTCAACCACAGCAGCAGAAAATGTTTGACATCACAATGCAAACATCTCTCTCTCTCATACACACACACACACTCTGAAACACTCATTCATATTTAATTGAAAATAAATTTTATGAAACTATACCTACCATTAATACTGCATGGTCATTGACCACAGTGACAGAAATCTACCCAAGAAAAGATTTTTTCTTTTGCTATCTATTTTTAATTATGATAAAATATACATAACATAGTACTTAACATCTTATATTATTAAAGGGCATCGTTCAAAGACATTAAGCACTTTCACATTACTGCCCAAACATGACCACCACCCATCTCCAGAACTTCTTGGTTATTCTAAATGGAAACTCTGTAGTCATGAACTCCCTCTCTCCTCCCATTAACCCCTAGCAACCACCATTCTCCTTCCCATTTTCACAAACAGGGCTATTCTAGGAACCTCACACAAGTGGAATCTATAATAGTTGTTGTCCTTTTGTGTTTGACTTATTTCACTGAGCATAATGCCTACATCTATAGCATGTGTGAGAATTTCATCCTGAACATTCTCTTGTATGTATGTATGTACCACATTTTGCTCATCCTTTCATCCAGAGACAGACATTTGTTTCTACTTTCTGGCACTTGTGAGTAATGCTGCTAAGAGTGGGAATTTTTAATCTGTCTTGCCACTACTGTATCCCCAGCATCTAAAATAAACCCTGTCTTGTGAATACTGATGCTGTGAACATGGGTGCACAAATATCTGTATGAATCCCTGCTTTCAATTCTGGCTGTACCATATGATAGCTCTATGTTTAATTTTTTGAGGAACCGCCATACTGTTTTCCATACCAGCTGCGCTATTTTATTTTACACTCCAACCAGCAATGCACAGGGTTCCAACTTCTCTACACCCTTTTCAATATTTCCTGTTTCTTATTTTTTTCCGCTATGGCCATCCTATGAAGTAGACCTACAAAACTTTTACACGTGTTCTCCCATATAGCAAGATACAGTACTTTTCACAACAGTACAAGATGGGATACCATCCAAATGTCTATGAAGAATGTTTGATTATAGTATATTTATCACAGTCACGTAATGGAATAATATATGTATGGCAGAAAAAAATAGGTATTGGCAGAACAAAACAAAAAACATAACCGATGGAACTTGAAATTTATAAAACGTGACATTCCACTTACATAAGGTTCAAAAGCATGCAGAACTAGACAGCATATTGCTTAGCAATATATGTCTATTAAAACTATCTAAAAAAATAATGACTGATAAGTGATTAACAAAAAAAATGTATCAGGGTAATGGTTACCTCTGAGAAGAGCCATAAGATTTTATTTTTTGGAAGAAGATTTTAAAGGAATTTTTTTCTAAAGTAGATATTGGGCATGCATAGATGTTTGCTGTATTTCTCCTCAAGATCTTATATGTCTTACTTAAATGTTCTTTTATAGTTATCAATATTTACTGATTTTTTTTTTTTTTGCTTTATAAAGATACAGGGGCAATATGAATCTGCCCTATGACTTTCATGAAAAGGGCCAAACTCAATTAGAACTAGGGCTCTATCACAGGGTTAGAATAGGGTAAGAACAACGTTCCAGTTTTAGGATTCTATTTACTTACTCACACACAAACATCTATTATTTTGTTCCTCTGCTGAGTATTATTTTGGATACTGGAGGTACGGCAGTGGCAAAACAGATAAAACACTCCCACCCTTGCAAACACATGTCCAGCGTCACTGGCCTGGCATTTGGAATGTGATGTACCTGATTAACAGTTTAGATGTCGGGGACCTTTCCCACTGATGCTCTAAAAACACGTGTCCTGCCTGTCCCAGAAAGTGCAGGTCAGAAAAGGTTTCTGGAATGGCTAAAATAGGGCTCTGAATACAATGGCGTAACATTCCAGTGCTTCTTCACCTAAGCCCTGTGTTTACCTTTTTGAAGAACTGGGATTTCTATACCAAGGCTCTAATCTTCCATGCTAATGAAGAAAATCATCTCAAGGAAATAAGTTTCATCTGAATTCCTTGTTTCCTATAGCTACTTAGTCTCAAAATTTGGAGGAGGAAATTTTTCTTTTTCCTTTTCATTTACATTCTTCAAGAGTACAAACAGCCAGCTCACCTCTGCATGAGGCAGTGTCTTGTTGAGCATTCCCTGTCCTGGTGTGTGGGGCTTACAAGCAGGTTAATACAGTGATTCAATAAGATTTAGCGGTGGCTCTACGCTGCAGCTATCTACCTGCTTGTTATAAAGCCATAAAGGGAAAGGAGTTGGAGATAAAAAAAAAAAAAAAAAAAAAAAAAACATAAAGGTGCTATACTTCCAGGAAGTATCTACTTAAGGGCCCTAAGAGAAGTACTTCTCCTTAGCCCTTTGTTAGCAAGGAAGGCATGCTATTCAGTCCTACTCTTCACCAGGCTAGTCTCCATAGTATTTTTAAATCCAGTCAATTTCAACTCAAAACTTCCCCCCAGTGGGGGAGGGTAAAAAGAAAAAGATCTGTGGCTGCATATTTAAGAAAGAAGCTGAATTCATCACAGTGACAGGGGAGAGTGTTGGCAGAGATCTGAGCTATTTATTCTTTTAGGAAAATCCTATAAAGAATGACACAAGGAAGCCTCTATCTGCAGTCTTGTTCATCACAGTGGTGAGGAGTCCGATAACAGATGTATGCAGTAGCGTGATTTAGTGCCAGGAGCTGGCCCCTGATGTGTATTAATACAGCGGCAAAGCGGAACGCACCTCTCTTCATCACTCATTTCTATAAAAGAGGTGGAATCCGAGATGGCCCGATGTTAGGCAGAGCAAGCCCATTTGTTCTACTGACTGATGGCGCAGACTCCGGCTATGTCCTTCACCTCCATGGGGCACTCAGGTTGTGGATAGAAAAAAGGAAAATGTTCAGTGAAGCAGGTCTTAGTCAACAAGTGAGGGGAAGAGCTGTGCTCAGTAGGGGAGATGTTTAATGCTTAAGTCTTGTTAATACCTCTCAGCACATTTCTCAATTTGAATATGGAATAAGGACTTACACTCAACATATCTTAAAGAATTAAAAAGCTAAAAATAGAAGCTAGACAGTAAGAAGGGAAAACCAGAGCAAAACAATAAATGAGGGGAGATTGAGTTTTAATGCTTCCAATACCAATGACTGGATGAGGATCTGAGTTTTATGTGGAGTCACAGTTTAGATCAAATCCTATAAAACAGAACACCTGCAGTGTTTGAGCCGGCTGCCCTAAACTCTTAAGAGAAATAGGTCTGACTCTGGTGCTGCAAATTCATCCATGTGACTCTACAGAAATGAGTTAACCTGTCTCAACCTCAATATTCTCATGTGAAAGTTGGGAATAAAAATAATAACTGCCTCACAAAGGTATTGCAAAGATTAAGTGAAATAAAGAATGCAGTGCTCATTTAGTTACTGTAATCATCACGATTACCCAGTATGAACCGTTATCAAGCACAAGACCTAAAAAGAAGCTCAACGAGGTCAATTTCTGCATATACTAATATTTACTAAGTAAGGGCAGGGCAAAAGAGTTCCCTACTTGCTACCAACAGCTCTGATCTATATAATATAATAGCCTTTCCCAAGGGCAAAAAAAAAAGTTCTCCTTGATACTCTCAGTTTCCCTAGAGTGAATTACCATCATCAAAAAATAAGTAGGCATTTCTGATATATTCTACAAACAGATATAACCTTTTTATCCAGAGTAATTCAATACATTGAAAATATATTGAAATAACATGAAGGACTTTACTAATTATGCTTAACTACCGTCTCTTAACTGCAAAAAAAAAAACCAAAAAACAGCAACAAAAAAAAAAAACATGGATACAACTCCCCTTCTTTATTCACTGAAAAATAAAATACATAAAAAGTGCATATATTGGGCCCTCCCTGGTGGCGCAGTGGGTTAAAGCACAGTGAGAAGCTAAAGCCACTTCCACATGAGTTCGATTCCCACCTGCCGCCTGCCAGGGAGGTGACCACATGGCGTGGCAGACCTCTCCTGACCAGCCCGCTGCTCTCCTCAGCAGTGTACTTCGTAGATCTGCCTGTTCTGCTCCCCACTCTGTCTCTGGTGAAGCCTCTCTCTGCCCCTGAGCCTCTGGCCTGTACCCCAGTTCTGTATGCACAAATAAATCTTAAAAAAAAAAAAAAAAAGTGCATACATTAAAAATTGCAACCTAATGAATCTTCACATGTATACAGACCCTTGCAAGCCCCAGAGAGTTCAGGACATTGAGCATTTCCAGCATCCAGAAGACTTCTTTATGTCCTCTCCAGGTCACCAACCCCCACTCAAGGACAACTACTACTTGAGTTGTACTAACTAGTGTTAACCCAGAAAATTAAAAAATTACTTTCAACTGAAAAATTATTTTTTTTAAGGTTTATTTATGTATACAGAACTGGGGTACAGGCCAGGGGTGCAGGGACAGTGAGAGGATTCACCAGAGACAGAGTGGGGAAACAGGAGAGGTCTGCCACGCCATGTGGGTCACCTCCAGGGCTGGGGATCGAACTCGCACTAGAGCCGCTGTGGCTAGCTTGCAGTGCTGCATCCTAACCCACTGTGCCACCAGGGAGGGCCCGAAAAATTATTTTTAATTAGAAATTTCATGACTGGTAAAATATTAGCACTCTCATCTACATAAAACATGAGAATGCACTGTCTACCAACTAAGAGAGTAAATAAACTCATGTGGTTCCTTGGCTACTGATTAAACTGTGACCCTAAGTGGATTTTCATTCACCTAATTTCCTGTCTGTCTAGAGCAAAGCTCGGGTAACTGAAGATTGTTGACAGTGAAATATAAGGGATTCAAACTCAAGAAAATCGTGTGACATAGTGAAAAAGATTAGGCTTCAGGGTCAGAGAAAACTAGGTTAGAATTCTTAAATTACATGTGACACTGGGCAAATTACTTCTCACATTCTCAGTTTTACCATGTAAACAAGGAAGAAAATAACCTACCTTATCATAAAGGTTAGACGTAAAAGAATATAAAACACATAACTTTGTACCTGGCACAGTAGGTGCTTAATAAGTGATAACGATATATAGTTACCTGCATTTGGGCTTGACAGAGAGGCTGTGGCCACTGGTTTCCGTTTCCTCTTGATGTCACGTGAACATGGGGGTCCCAAGTGAATGTTAGCCTGTCTGCAAATATGTGAAAGTAAAAATATTAACTTTGTAATTATTATGAACCAGCATCTTGAGCCCAGATGAAATCCTTAACACACGAGAGACATACACTAACAAAATGAGCACCATCCTTTGCATCAAGTGTCAATAAAAATTATTCAGAATTAATTGTAACTTTTTCTCTTCACACATTATCTATCCCACTCTAAACTTTTTGCCTGGTTTCAGAGTAGCAAACATTCAAGATTAATTTCAAGAAATATGTGTTTCATTACAGCCTGGGTTTTGTACAATTCTTTTTTCATAAAAACTATAGCTGCAATTGTTCTACACTCACTAATGAAAAACCTACTCCCAAGTGGTAATATATTGAAAAGTTTAATGCTGCATGAACACAGATATTTGCATAGAATTTTAACAGATATTTGCATAGAATTTTAACAGGAAGCTTAACCCTTCTATCATTATAAAATGATATCTGGATTTTTTACACTGTTTATATCACAAGTAAGTATGATTTCTGTGATTTAAAAAAAATTTAAATTATGTGCTAATATAATCCTCAACTAAATTCAGCTTTTTAAAAACAAACAGTGAGAGTTTCAAAGTTAGAAAAGCAAGAATCTCTGAAGGACAATGAACTTAACACTGAAATAACTGTTCTAGTTCCCCACTTCCTCCTTCCTCTAAGAGACACACCTACCCCTGATTAAGAACCAAGTTGTGAAGTGGCTCTCCTGTCCACCTATACTATTCTGTTCTTAATAAACCTGTCCTTTTAAAATGTTAAAAAAAAGAAAAGAAAGGTCCAAGTTTTGCCTTTACAAAAAGCTTTCCTTGAATATTTAAACTAGTTACACATACATCTTGTTTCACTAATTAGACAATCTTCTTGAGAAGTGGAACCATATTTATACTTGTTTCATAATCTGCCAACCTGAGCACAAAACACATAGCTTATCTCCATTAAATATCTATTGACTAGAACTGATATCAATAAATAGGATAAATGAATAAAAATTTCAGAAACTAAAAAGCTAATTATATACTTAACGGTAATAAAGTGGTATATTTTATGTTTTGTCTATTTTACCACCGTAAAAATAAATTCACCAGAGTATATACCACTCAGAGGAACCTCATAAAGCCATACCAGAGGAGCTCCTAATTGGTAGTCCTCGCTTGGGGCCAAGTTTCAGGGCTCAATAGTCTTAAAACAGAACCTCAGGCAGGCTGAGCAGAACCTGGTTATTAGGAAGGCACCAAGTCAGCTGCGAGGACAAACTTCCCTATTTGGAGAGCCACAATCTGGCAACTTCCAGTTTTAAAGCACGTGCACACACTTTCTTTCCTCTAAAAGCAAAAGTTCTAGAATAGATTCAATTTCTAAACAAGGGAAGAATTTGACTGAAATGTTCAAAGTTTTTAGAGTGCAAAGAACCCTACAATAGGCAGAGGTTTATAATATAAAGGCTACAGTTTGGAAAATTCCATCCAAAATCACCTTCAGTCGGACATTCTCTCCTATGTAGAAAGCGTTACCTTTAAGCGTTACCCATAAATAGTTAAATGCAATATCCCAAAGTGAATATAAATATAAATATGTAAAGCAGAGAACACAGTTCATTTTTCATAGCTTACAGAGGTACTGGGAATACCAGCACACTGATTTAAAAATTGAATCACAGATGACAGGATGTCAGAGGTAGACAGGCCTTCAGTCTAATGGAGAGATCGTAATTCCTTCTGAAGACAAAGACACTGGTACAAAAGAAAGTGACACTACAAAAGTTTGTTTCTTATCAAACAGAGACAAGTACAAAATAGTTTCTGTCTTTTCCAGACACAAGTTACTTGAGTACATCAGACCCAAACTCAAACTGTCCGAGCACTTTACTTAAATCCAGCCAAGCTTCTAAAACACTTTACAAAGAAAAACTAGTCAAAGGGTAAAAAGTTTATTCATGATTTTTCTTCTTTACTTAAAACTCACTGAAGGAATTTCTAAGACTTCTTAAATTAAATCCTAACGCCATTTTTTTCAAAATGAACTGTTACTGGACATGAAGGTACTCCATACCCTTGAGCTTGGGGATGTGAGGCAGGAGGGACAGTTACTAGAAGAGACACAAAGTTCTTGAATTCTTCCTAGTAAATGTTCTGTTTCTGGAACTGGATGCTGGCTACCTGACAATGAGTTTATGAAAATTCACTGAGTGAACATTTTTCTGTATATATATTATCTTCCTGCAATAGGAAGTTTAATTTAAAAAGCACTTGTTCAAGATCAATTTACAAAATGCTTAATTTAAGAAAAGTACTCAAAGGGTTTTTTTGTATTAATTCTCAGCATATTAACTTTTCCTGACTTAAGAAATACTGCCTTTTATTTACAAACCAGTCATCATTTTACATATATCACAGTTTCTTTATGGACTTAATCAGTAGTCCTTAATCAGGATTTAGTCACACTCATTAGAGATGAAACCACTGATGTATGAAAATATTTAAAATTTGTAAACCATTTTAATAAATGTTTTCTAAATGCTTACTTGTTGCTGTGAAATAAGCACTACTTACTGCCATGCACACAGGCTAGTACACAGTGCTGTATTTTGCTACATCTTTACACAGCCTGTCCCTCCCTCCCCCAGGAGGTCTGTTACGACTCCCAGGCCCAGATGGTCTTCACACTACTTCTGCCCCTCTGGGCCATGGTCTTAGAGTTTCACTCTGCCCTACGCAATGATGGCAAGGATTTAGGGCTGACCATCCCTGCATTAAATAGCTTCCATGTGCCTCCAGACTGTTCCATGTGCCTCCATTTGCAACAAATGGGATATTTCTGCTACCCTATTCCCACTTCTAAATGTATTAGCTTCTTCAATTTTTTAAAATTCCTCTAGTTATAACCTAGGAAAGAACTAAGGTTTTCCAAGGAAATCAACTAATGAATCTAAAGTCAACTTTATTTTATAAGTAAAAATAATGTATTTTTGTCTATTTCCCTTTCCACTCAGCAGATGTTTTGCTATTTAAACTGTTCACTCAACTTTTACTGAGCACTTACTGTGTCATTTGTTATACTGGATACAAAGGATGGCAGTTAACAAAACAATGTCTTCACTAATGAAACTGGTAGCATATTCCTACTTCCTGCTTCATAGCTTTTCTGTGTAATAGAGGATAAAGGAGAACACAGAATAAGCTTTGTGCAATCAAAGAATCACCAGGAGTAAGCCCTGTGCAAACAAAGAGGAAGTGAGCACTTGGAGCAAGATGACTTTAAGAAGACAGGAAATGGAACCTGTCCTGCCACACAGCACACTCACAACAGGACAGGCCTGTTCCAGATTAAAGAACCATATGTATGGGGCTAGGAGGGTCCTTGTGTTATTTGGGGGAACCAAAGCAGGAGGTAAGGCAACTACTATTGTCTCAGCTTCTTATTTAAGAGAGTTCCAATTTTTTGTTTGCCCCAAACAACTTCCTATCACTCAAATGTAAAAACAAAGAGTTAAAGAAGGAAGGAAAAAAATACAGAAATTGACCTCTCTCCACACTATTTTCACTTAGGAATCACCTTGGTTCCCTCTCTTTTTATTGTTATTTATTTCTTTTATATTATTTTACCTTAATGGTATCACTTTCTACTCTTGCAAGATAGTAACTGAAAAAGGACAACACACAAGTGTGGAGTCAAATGGAGGGAAAAGGTCTGACCTTCCTTTCTAATCGAGATACCTTTCCCAAAGGAAGAAAAGGGAAGACTTACAAAATCTGAAAGCAGAAAAATCTCTTTTTCAAGAACAGTGTAGAGGTTTCCTTGTATGCTATATAAACCACATACTATATGTGATTATATAAAATTATTATGCCAGGTGCAAGAAATACATAAATTAAATCAAAATCACTACCAAGTTTATTTCCTTCTCAATTTGAGTAGCAAATGGTTATCAGAATCATACAAGGGGATTTTACAAAATACACAAACTGCCACCACGCTGGGGTAGTAGAAGAATACATTTACTTTGAAATTTCTCCTCAGATAATTCTGGTACGCTTCTACCTACTGTGAAAATCATTGAGTTAAAAAATACATATCATATTACCAAGCCTAGCTAGTAGATAAAAGATATCTAAACATTAACTTAAGAAAAACAGAATGATTAGATGAATATACATTTAGATAAAAATACTGACACCCTCTGGGCCTCCCTGGTGACGCATGGGGTTAAGTTTCATCTGCAACCAAGAGTTCAATCCCTGGGCAGGGAGCGGACCCACATGGCCCAGCAGCCCTCTTCTGTTCTGCCCACTGCTCCCCTCAGCAGTGTGCTTCAGTCAATCCTCCTGTTCTGTTTCCCACTGTCTCGGGTGAGTCCTCTCACCCCTCCCTCCACCTCTAGCCTGTACCCCAGTTCTCTATTCATAAATGAATAAATCTTTAAAAAAAATACTGACCTTGGTATATAATTAACCTGATAAAAGAAAGGCTACACTTTTCTATTTCACCTGACTGAGGCCTTAGCATCCTCTGGGCTGGTTATTTTCACAGCACTAGTGACAAGTCAGTACTTCCCCTGAGAATATCACATTCAGTGCATTTGCTGAATGTACTGGGGGTGGGAGAGGAAGTGAGGGGAACGGGAGGAGGAGAAGATGAGCATTAATGGCAATAAATACACTCTTTAAAATTTCTTACTTCAGGAAAAGTCACTAAATTCATATCCATAAATGTGAAGGTCAATGCTGAAGACTACCAGTTAATTGAAAGTATATTCTGTATAGCCACGCATAAACATAACATTTCTATTTTATTTTTTACTGCAGGTAACTGAAAGATCAGGTGAGTTGTTAAAACTGCAGTGTTCCTTAGCAAACTGGGCAGATCACTATGTCCCTGGGGCAGGAATGTACTTTTAGGGGGAAAAAATTACTTTGAGAAATACATGCATGTTTAATAGAACCAATTTGGCAAAAAAAATAACTGAAGTGACTGCTTTAGATTTAGAACAAAGACATTTAGAGTCACTCCTAAGGAGAGAAAGCTGTCTTTATCTGTCAATGGCAAGCTAATTTAAGGAATAGTTCACCTTCAAAAATCACTCATTTTTAACACCCACTGAAAAGTTCAATTTCGTGTACAAAATAAAGTTTTTTGTAAAAAAGTATGTATTTGTTGTACTCTTTCTTAGCTACATATAAATAAAAAGAAAAATTATTGATGTTTCCAATAACCAAAAGTCACCTATAACATACATTCCATTTATTCTCCTTAATTACTGTTCAATTCACCTCAATTATTTTTTAACAAAAATTTATGAAGGCTCAGCCTGCGTATAGCACTATGCTGGATATGGAAAAGGTAGTCACAAGTGACTGGGGATTCCCAACATAGTGAGGAAGCTGGGACACAAAGAACATAAAAAACTCAAGGAACAAGTGAAGTACCAGGGGAAAGTGAAGGAAAAGAAAATTAAATCTAGGGAAGTAGAGCCATCCCTTCCTCACATGTTATTTTCTCTTCAGGGTTAACTGACATTTATTAAACACCCAGTGGGGGAAATATTTTCACAGACTTGCATGTAAGAAAGGATCCAGGCCTATGACACTAGCAGCAGCCAGGGAGAGAAAACCACTTCACAATTATCAGAGGACACAGAGGAGGCTTATCTAATAGGAAGAGATCCTGGCAATTCCACTGGTGTTTTCCACCCCAACCTAACCCTCAGCAGTCTATGACAAAATGCTCACTAGCACTGAAAACTCTCCATTATCTACTTCTCCTAAATGGGCCACGGTTGGCATAACATGAAGCTGTTTCATGCCACCCACTGGAGCAGAATAGTTTCATATCAGCTGGAAAGTTGGGTATATTACAATAGAAAAAAATGCTTTTATCCACTCCACTTAGGCAGCAAGATGTGAACCAGCTGAGAGCTGCTGCAAACAAGACTATCCAACAGAGGACAAAAGGTTTGAGAATGGCGTACTACATAACTGAGGTTCCAGTAGGATAGGGCAGCTTGTGCAGTGAGAGCAGAAACATTTCGTCACCCATGGTCAAAACGGAGGGACTAAAGAGGTAGAAAAGTAATAAAAGGTTCTTTCCCCCAAGCCCTGAGGTAAAACCCGAGGCTGTTTACTATGGCTCCAAAGGTCAAAATTAATAGCACGAATTGAGTCTTCTTCTGGCTCTTTGAAACTCCTTGTCAAGTGGCACAGCCAGCTGGGCACACAACTCTGATATGCAGATCACAGCGTTTGTGAACAGATAAAACGAATAACAATGAGCTCATCCTATCAAATATCAACTCTCTCATGGGCAGGAAGGGCTCTGTTTTATGCAACTACTATCTCCTCTTTTGGTCCATTTGAGGCCATGCAAGCACCTCCAGAATCTGTACTACAGGCAGCAAATGACTGGAAGCCAACTCAAAGTTTGTAGAACTGCAAACACCCTGAGGACAGGGAAGAGGAGAACTAAATAAAAAATATATTAGCTACCAATATGCTAAATATTTGAGTATATTATTTCATTTTTACTTCCACTAATCAAATAACTAAATAATTATTTCCATTTTAAAGATTAGAAAATTGAGGTATGCTGAGATGAAGTTATCCACCCACGTAAAACCCAAATTCTTACCTGGATCTGCCCTCACACTAATATCCTTGCTTTAACCTCAAACTATATATATATATATATATATATATATGCTATATTCTATGATGTTGGAGAAAATAGCAGAAACTATGAAACTTTCCCTTCTCAATAAGGAACATGTATAGTAACTGTCTACCAGGCTGCTATCTGCTGTCCTTCCTGAAACCGGAAATAAGATTTCTCAAAGGAAAACAGACTTATCAAGGACCTATGTGATAAAGCTTTGCTATGTCAGAATTTAAAGAAGGGTTAAGTGGGAATAGTAATGGGTTACCAAATCACCACCCAAAACAGAGGAAAGGTCACTAAAGTTGGAGAAAACTCAAAACTGCCACAAGACACTCAAAAATTACGACTGGTGAATTAGGCAGCATATACAGAGAGATGGAGCAATTATCAAGTTCTAGATATGGTTTTCTAAGGCAGTAATGGTAAGCAAACCAGCCTTCAGAATCAATAAACCTCAAATTTGGGGGAAAGCTGCCTACGGCCTTTTTTTTTAACCATTCTGTGCCTGTGTCCTTGACAGCAATTCCCCACCACACACAATTACACCATCTCCTTTTGAGTACCAGCAATTTTTAATGATAGCAATGATAACTACTTTATTAACAACATCCAACAAATACTACCAAACAGCCCATTCACCCATTCACCCTTCCAACTATGCAACTTCCACCCAACAGCTCCTATAATTCACCTCAACAACCCAGCCAACAATTCCTTTTATTTGTTTGTTTCACTTTAACTTAGGGGCAATGTATGGTCTCTCCCTCAGATGTGGTCACCACAGTGCTCCCATCATCAAAGCACCTACTGATACTTATTTATTTAACAATGCCATTTGTAGATCACTATGTGCTAGGCACTGGGCTAGATCCTTACACTCTCTTCTTCACCAGCAGCAATTCTCCACAGCTTAGAGAGAGGGAGAGGTCCAGTGTCCTACCTCCCAAAAGGAACTGCATACACAGTACCAGAACCATGAGCACAAAGAGCTCATGCCAATTATGAAATAGGAGTTCCTGTTAAGCAAACTACAAAGCACCAGTCATAAAGCCATATGCTTTTAGGGCACTGGTTCTTAACCCTGGCTGCATACTACATTCACCAATGAGCTTCAAAATAATGCCAATGCCTGGGCCTCATCCCAGACCAATTAAGTAAGAATCTCAGGAGGTGGGGCTCAGCACGGCCATATTTTTAAAAACTTGCCAGGTGATTCAAAAGTGCAGCCAGGGTTGAAAACCACAAAGCTTAAATGTTTATGAAAACCGCTTAATTCACAAATCTATCAGGTGATCCAAGACAAAAATGTCCTCTCCCATCCACAGCACCTGTCATTGGGCTGTATTAAAATGATACATCAATAAAGTGTTCTCTTAACACTGCGGTCTCATTATTTCTTTGTTTATGGCAGTGGAATACTAAAAGGAGAGTGGCTTGAGGTCACTCATCGAGAGCCAGGCCTCACTCTAGAACTGGGGCTGTGTGTGGCTCCAGCAATGAGAATGCGGCTGAGGAGCCATCTTTCCTGTTCAGCCGCATGTATGCAGGCGCAGAGCCAGCTCTGTCCAGGCAGGAAGCAGCTTCGGCTCAGCAACCTGACAGGAGAAAACCCTCACAGTTCAGACAGGATTATCAAACTCTTTGTGCTCTTAAAGGAGAGTAATTATAGGCATGTGAAAAAAGGGAAGCACTCCCTGAGGAACTCTTCCTCACATGCTTCCCAAGAGGGACTAGGGCCATTAAAAATTCCATGATGAAGAGGAAAAACAGCCTGGGAACAGCCAGGAGGCAATACAGCAAATTAATACACCAGCCCTCCTCGGGGAAAGCTGTGATAAAACAGGAAACACTTCTCTCTTTGCAAAATAAAATTATACCACTAATGATAACAGAGTCACCACACACACACACACACACACAAATCGTTCTAATGATGGGTGGGGAATTCCCAATGCTACCCAGATGTTTTGAAAGAAATCTTTTTCCTATTACTACAAATAAAATGGAACAAGAAAAAGACACAATTTCCATTCGAAACAATTTTTAATACAGTCACTCAGCCGCCTCTCCCCTTCTACCACCACCACTCTTTAACATTCCTTCCCAGGCTTTGTTAATGGCCCACTCTTAACAAAACCGCCATCCAGTTCTCAATCCAATGTCATCAGCTGGCCGCACTGGAGCTAGATGATTCCTTCTCTACTGAGCCTCTTGCCTGGCAGGGCCCCCACTATTTCAAAGGAATCAGAGGCAGCCACAGAGGTTCAGTGTTTTCTCATGCACATTTTCTAAAACTGCACAAAGGTCACTAGAGTAGTGGCTGCCAAACTACTGACTGCCAATCAAAAACAAAAACATTCCTCAGATAACACATACACATAAAAAATCTGGGCTACTAGACTAATATATGTCCAATTCAAAATAAGAAATATTTTTTAAAATATTCTATTCCAAACTTATATGCATGCAGCCTACTTTGTATCCACTGCCCGGGGAATGATGTTCAGAAAAATAACAATGAACTACAGTTGTCCACATCCTCTCACAATGCTTTTAGCAAAGGTCTAAAGCAATCAGCAGTATTTACCTAGAGCTGAGCCTACAGGAAGCACAGCCTATAAACTTCTTTGTGTTTCCAAGTTCAGCCACAAGCACTGCCAGTGAGAGGATGAAGATAATGATGTGATAATGAGATACACAAAGAAACAAGCGGCCTGACACTTGCTCCAGCTAAGGTGAGGCTTTATAGGCAATATACTACCTGATAAAGCATAGATACTATTCTTAGCTCAGCACAGCAGGTCCAGGTAGCAGAGGTAAAGAGAGAAGGGCAAATAATCCACTTTCAGCATCATACAGTGCTACTCACGCAGTCTTCTCCAAAGAATTTATATAGTCAGTATTGCATCTGGTATTAAGATAAAAAGGTGGAGGACCATTTTCCCACATTTGAAATTTTGGGTCTTCGGAGACAGTTTGAGTACCACCTCCAGTCTAAGAAAGCCTCCCTAAGCCTCAGTGGGGGAGCATTTGCACTTCACATCATTCTGGTACACACTTTTATGCACTTGAACTCCACACTACAACAGCTGATTTCCACACCTGTCTCTCCCAAGAGAAAATAAGCTTCTTGAAGACAGCGTCTAAATGAAAAGCCTAGCAAATACCAGGGAATCACAAATTCTGAATGAATGAATCAATGATGAATAAACAGCATGCTACTGAAGTAAAGGTGTTACAGTGGTAGTTTATCACCCCACAACTTTCCATTTCTTGGTAATAACATTGCTGATGGTCTCTTTTCAAAAGACCTCCCCCACTGAAATATTATTTCTCCAGTAGAAGATCTGGCAATAGGTGCAGAGTTTAATATGGAAGAGAGTATATAACAGGCCAGCATGGAATTGACTCACTGCATCCATGAAAGAATAACATCTTGGTGTAACCTGTCCCCAAAATCTATAAACATCTATTTCAGAGCATATAAAGAAAAATAATCATCAGAACCTTGGAAAGAAATTCTTTGCCAATAAAAGAAAATTTCTATGGTCCAGCTTACTAGCTGCTCTTTTGTATACAATAATGCTGCTAAGGGGAGCTAACACCAAAACACTATTTAAATCCCATGCCACCTAATGTAAGAGAATTTATATTGAAAGATGCAGGATTCATTCTGACAAAACCACTGAAATCCTAGTTAAGTGCCAAGACACTGTATTTGGTATTGGGGACATCAGGGAACAAGACCAGGTCTCTATACTTTGAAGCTTATATTCTAGTGAAATACAGAAGCAAAAAGTAGGGGAGGGAAAAAGCAAATTGGTTACAGACTGTGATGAAAAATATAAAGGAAAGAAATAGATAATGAGCAAAGGTGGAGGCAGCCCCTTTAAACAGGATGGTTCCTCCCTGAGGAAGTGGCCCGAGTTTAGATGAAGGAGATAATAATGGCAAGAGCTCCGAGACAACGAGGCAAAGGGAACAAGCGTGAAGGTGCAGAAGTAGGAGGGGTTGCTACGTTAGAGAACAAAATGGAGCTCCCTGGGGCCACTGGCTCTTCCCCAGTAAGGAGTTAGAAGTATATGAAAGGAGTTGGACATATGGTCAGAAGTCAGATTATGCAGAGTTTTGCAGGTCATAGCAAGGGCCATTAGTAATGTTCTCTGAAGATGAGGCTTTTAACATAAGAAATATGAAATGTGAGCCAGAAGACTTAGGTCAAAATTGAGACTGAAATCATCACAAGAAATATATTTCATCACTCTGCCTCAGCTTCTGTATTTATAAAACATTTATTGACATTGAAGAATTGTTGTAAAGACTGACTTGGACACTATAAAAACATACTTTATAATTTGAAAAGTCCTATTCAAAGGAAAATGGTACTCTCTAAAGGAAATAACAGCCACCAAGACAATTACCTGGCAGAGCAGTGCGCTGGTGAACATCTTCGATGAGAAGCATCAGCAAGAACATCCAGAGAGTAAAGGGGAGAAAGTGGATTAAACTGCAAGAGTAAGTGAGACTTTTATTATGACTTATATGAAACAGACCTGCTCCTAAAAGTTACCTGTTACTAGATCATTTTTACCCTATGGCTGCTTGACTCTTTTGCCAGACCAAGAAACCATTCAATAAAGTGGCACATATTCAGAAGTGTACTCATGAGTTGGCCTACCCGACCTGACACACCCAAAAAAGACCTTGGTAAACACATCTTTTCAAAAACTTCTAATATACAATACTTAAGTGGCAGAGAACAGTATTTCTTAGCTGATACAAGAGGACCTTATTCCCACTGATATCAACTCCATTCCCAAGAAAACCAACATGAAATCACCTTTACATTTCCTTAACCTGGCAAACATTTCCAGTTAATAAGTGGTTAGCATATTCCAACAGCACAGTGTAGTGGAAACAGAATTAGATGAAGACTTAGAATACCTAACATTCAGCTCCAGCCTACAACCCAGTTGCCATGTACTCAAAACTGCATAAGTTCTTGTGTTTTACTATCATCATCTGTAAAATGGATGCTTCCTAATATGTCTTTTATCAATTTTATAGATTGTTGTGAGGATTAAATGAAATCTTGATTTTAGCTTATGAAGTAATTCTAGTTCCCCATCTATAAAACAACTGATCTCAAACAGTGGCTGTAAGGATCAAATGGGATCCCTACCTATAAAAGTACCTTTGTATTTGATGGCTTTCTTGAACTTTGTCCTCAATAAATAATCCTCTCCAAAAACCTAAGAACTAAAAGTATTTTAGATTGGAAAAACTCAGAACTGCAATTTCAAAAGATTTTTTTTTTAAATTCATCTGTCCAGGTCCTCCATGGTGGTGCAGCAGGTTAGAGCTCAGCACAGCAAAGCTGTCCATAACCATTTCAGGGTAAGTTTAATCCCCAGCACTGCAGGTGACCCACATGGTGCAGCAGACCTTTCCTGTCTCACCTGCTCCTCCCCTCTGCAGTGTACTTCATCAATCTGTCTATTCTGCTCCCCACTCTGTCTCTGGTGAATTCTCTCACGGCCCATGCATCTCTAGCCTGTGCCCCAGTTCTGTATGTATAAAATAAATAAAATCCTTAAAAAAAAAAAATTCACCTGTCCTATGTGAATGTCATAAAATTCAGCCCCCCCCACTCTCCCCCCCCCACACACAAAATTCAGTTCCAGTTCTACCATCTGTATAACTTTGGCCAAACAGTTTAAATCTCATTTATAAATAACACATCTGAACTTGGTGATCACTGCAGGTCCCTTTATGCCTTTAAAATCGCTGATGAAAACAATTCGCTCAGAGTTCCCCAAACTGCAGTCTCTCAGATGCCACCTTAATGACTTTCCTATCTACCAACTATACTGTTATTTACTTAGTATTTCTCCTTGTATCACTTCTTTTTCTCAGCTTTGTCCTTATTGTGCATCTATGAAATAACGAGTTTGATACAACATTTTATAATATATATTATTATAATTTAACATAAGAATTATATGTCCATAAACCATCTAAAATCATCTCAGTCTATATACCAGTTATGTCTACCATTGTTCTAATTCATTTTGAAACAACAACTTTAAGGTAAAGATTTCAAGTCTAAAACATCTACCAACTTGAAACCATGAAGTAGTCAAAAAACTAAAAAGCTGGGCCTTGCTGTTGGAATTAAAGGTTAAGTCTCAGCACTATCATTGCTAGGGACTGAGTTCAATGGAGTTTCATGCCCAGCCAGGTAGCTGACCCACATATGGCATAACACACCTCTCCTGTCTCACCTGCTGCTCACTTTAGCAATATTTTTCAGTAAATCGACCTTTTCTGCTCCCCACTCTGTCTCTGCTGAATCCTCTCATTCCCCTCCCCCTCCGTTCCTCCCTAGCCTACATGCCAGTTCTTCTATGCAAAAACTAAAAAAAAAAAAAGCAGCAATAGGAAACCTGAGAATTTTCTCCAGCACTTCTTTAACATCTATTTTACTATTAATTACCAAGATAAAGCAACCCCCCCAGCCCTGAAATCAAAAGGCCTTAAAAAGGACTCAATCAGTAGCCACTACCAGTAATTTTAAAATTTTGACCCTACGCAGAGAATGAGGTATGTCAAAGGCCCTGTCAAGGGATAACAAAAGAGTGAGAGGGGCTCCCAAGCCTCAACCCCACTTCACCCAATACAGCTCTACCTTCTGCTGTTCTATATATTTAGGTTTTAACATGTACTTGTCAGTGCAAGATGCTGATGTTGAAATAAATCATAAGCAGAAGAATTGCATTTGCTATCTTACTGCAAAATTCAAAACTCAAATAAAAATGAACTTTTTATGAAGTATATATTATAAACAATAAACTGAAGATCACAACTGAACCTAAAAAGGAAAACTGGCTGCAATTCCTTGTGATGAATAATAGGATATTCTTAGAAAACGGCTTTCCAAGAAAATCGTTAACAATGCAAGAGAAACTTACCTCATGTGCACAAGTAGAAATGTGAGGAAAATCAAAAGCCAACCTTTTATTCTTTCTAAACAAAAGGAAATCAAATGATAAAATAAAGATGACAGAGAAAAACAATCTTACCTGATTTCGTTCTCTTTTCCCAGCTGATGGTAACCAGAAACTAAAGAGAGGGAGAAAATAACAGGAAAGAAAACAATAAAAGAAGTGGTAAGGGAATTATAAACAGATTAGAAGATGCTGGGATAATGATGTGAAGACAAAGAAAACCAGGGGGGGGGGTGGAGTTGGAGGGAAACAGAAAGGTATTAAATGTCTGAAAATTCTTTGTAGAAAATAACTCTTCAAAGGAAAGTTTTCTAGTGGTATGTAAAAAACTGGACACTAAATATAAACCCCTGACACTAGGGCACTCTTGGTTTTGCAGAAATAACAAGGACATAAACCGCACATACATACACATCTTGTCGATTTTGTAAATTAGAAATCTGACCAAGTTAGATGTACACAGAGTCATAGCTAAATATTGGCCATGTCATGTACAGGAAGCATCAAAGAGACACTATTATTAGGGGACAAGGCTGCCACAAGAAAGCGCAGAACAATTTCCCAAGAGCTACACTTAGATTTTCCAACTGCATTGACTATATTAGTTAGGACAAAAAGACATTTCTCTATACAGAGGTCTAAAAATGGGAAGCATGCACAGGACAATGTAGAGGCAAGCACTCCATTTGGAACAAAAAAGAAATTTTACGAGACAGAAAAATGAGTTTAAAATATGACATCCATATTAGAGGTTACTTTTATAGTAAAGCACCTATGGATATAAAAACAAGTCTAAGAAGAAAAAAAAATCACCATCATGGGTTTAGGGTGTTAGTCATGTTAACTGTTTCAAAACACAAATCTTTACAAACTCCTCTTTCAACTCTTAAAAAGTCAGAATTCTAGGTTCCTTCATAAAACTTCCTCCTGTCTCCTTCACCAGTAACAGGCTAGGATAGCCATAAATGTGTAAGGACTCACTCTTTCTGCCGAGGATCACTAATGATGGGGCCTAGTCTTTCAGCACTCAAAGTACTTATGCTGGTCTCCTGAAAAGACAAGAAAGAAAGATTATCACCTAACCACAGAAACACACATAGAGTCTGATCTGTCCCCAAGCTCACATTTCCCCTAACAGCTAGGCAGGGCAACCTCAACAGCACATCTCAAATGTCAACCTTAAACTCTGACAGTAGATTTCTTTTTATGGGAGTCTATCTTAAAAGAACATATCAAAGACTTATTTTTCTCCAGTGTTCAAAAAAGTCACTGTAAACAGTTTGCCATATATGGTGATTTTAATATAGTGAATAATGAGTATCTACTGGAGTTATCAAAGTATATAGGGATAGAAATATTTTTTTCAAATATTCAATAGCAGCCAACTTTGAACAGGCCAGCACACCACACTCCTTGGGGTTGTGTGATAATACCTCCCACAGACTTCACAATGGGACATTTATTGAGGCTTCACTGGGAACATTAAACTGCTGCTGACCAAATGGATGCACAGCAAAGCATTTTTGTGACTTACAAAAATTGTGACCCTTTTTATGCTGTTAAGTTTCATCTCTTAAAGTAAAAACAGGAAGTCTATATAAATTGGTTTTAAATTTCATATAAAGATTGTTATATGAAATCTTACCCATAATACCACAAGTAATTAAAAAACTGGTCATCCTCAAAAAAATGCAAAATGGCAGAAGGCGTTCACACTTCATTTAACTTTGCATTTACAGTGAGTATTTATCACAGTACCTGAGGTGACATACTAACAGGTGAGTTATAGACCTATGAGTAGGAGCTCAAATGAGTGCGTAAGTCATGAGCATGCTGTCAAGCCTATTACTTGAACACATTTGTTTCCCATCAAATACTGTTATCTATAGTCATTTGTGCGTGAATTAACCTAAACATTAGGATACATTTTAGTAGAACAACTAGCCACAGAAAATTAATTTGCAATGAGATTCTGAGTGGGAGTGGAGCTAAATGAAAAGGTATTGTATACTGCATTCTTTGTATTCCTCATCCCTTACACCTATGCCTCCTGGTCTCACACAAAGCCATGGTAGTGGGCCCAAGGGAAAGATGGGTGAAGAATGAGTTATTTGTTACAGCAGAAAAATTATTAACTTAAAGTGCCATAATGTTTAAATTTACAGTTTATTACTGTGTAAATTACAAGCAGTACTTTGCGTAATTAGCAGCTCACTGGCAGGGAGCTATGAATGAAGCCCATTATTTATGATTACAATTTAGAAAAGAGGAGAGTTGGGGGAGGGGGACAGGGGGCTAGACAGTGACCTCTGCTAGAAATGACAAATACCTCTTTAAGGTGATGAAGATGAATTAAGCAAGGAAATACTATTGTATTCATTTGAAATCATTAAGAGGTACCTCTAATAGACCCTAGTTACCTTCCAGGCAAGTAAAGGGGGCCTTCAAGATGAACTGATTTACTTCCATGGAAGTAGAAGACTCTTATTTTATAGGAGCTGAAATAAAGTAAAGTAAATGCTAGGGAGAACCTGTCAGAACTAGCCAATAAAGAGAAAACAGTAAGATGAGCTCTCTGTTCCCTATTTCCAGCCTCCCCTCACCCATGTACTCTCAGCCCGTAGCTAGACTGTTAAGAATTAGCTCCCACAATAGCAAAAGCAGCATCTTGTTACCTGAAATAACAAGTGAGCCAAAAGAGGACTCATTCTATCAATAATCAAATAACTCTCTAATTAGATATTTGAAACTGAATTTAAAAATAAGAAATTAGTTCACTTGAAGAGAAACAGCTTTATTCCTTCTGCTTGGCTATAACTTCAGAAAAGAGTTCCCTGGTTAAACTATAAAACAGTAGCTCGCTGAGGGCAGCCAACTGTGGCTCTGACTGCCACAGCCCTGGCCTGCCACACAGCCGCACAGCAATCATTCTGAGAGTTTACTGATGAACAAATTAATGCTCAAATGTCTCTGTACTCTTTGCCTACCACCATTGTCTCTAACTGGGGATGAACCCCAGACTTAAACTATTTCAATATCAAAATTAAACAATACAATAAAACTGTTTTAAAATATTAATCATAAAAGATAAAGGGAAGTGGACCTGGGTTCAATTCTTTATTTTGACACTTCTATCTAGGAAACAAGATATTTCTTAACTTCTTTGAACTTAAGTTAATTTCCTTTTTTAGCAAAAAGGAGCATCACACTTTTTCTAAGGGTGTTGGGAGAATTAAGTGAACTGAATGCCTGGCACAGTCCCTGTAAAAGATAGAACTGGGTAAAATGGTAGATACTCCTCCCTGGTGGCCAAGGGCATGGGAGTCCTGGAATTTGATGAGAGATTTCTTTTGCTTAAAGAATTATAGAATAAAAGATGCATTCATGAATTCAGGAATCATGGAGAAGCCACGAGTATTTTACCTAACATATTAAGGTCAAGCAAAAGAGCAGAAGAGACAGAGATCAGGCCTACAGATTTACCGACAAGAGATACTGACATGACAGTGTTTGCTCTGTCAGAACTTCAGTATGAATTAAGCCTCATCTTTTATATATGTATCCATTTATAACCTACATAATGTTCACTCTTGTGAACTTGCAAAAAAAATCAGTTAGCTTAATTAACTCCCAGGAGAGCTACAGCACTCTTGGTAATCAATAGCTTATGCAAATCCATGGGAATACTATCTTCCCACAGAGCCTAGGAAACAGCGAGAGCTATCACCTTCCCAACAAGCCTTCTTCGTCCCTTTCTGAGGCATCGAGCTGCAGCTCCCGGCAGACGATTCAAGCGGGCATGGTACCCTTAAAGAAAAAAGACACCAGTTACCAAATGCAGAAGATTCATCAGCAGTGATGTGCTTCCCTTATACCAAAGGTTTTAGCCCCCATGATCTTACTAGATTGACCCTAGTATCACTGAGCTACTTGCTAAGAATTTATTATTTCCATGTGTTTGTCACTAGCAGAATGATCTTTTACCTCCCATCTAGGCATCTTTATTTCAAAAAGTATAATTACTTGTTCAGTTCTTTATTACAAGGCTGTTTCAAGACTCAATAAAATAGCACATTGTAGGTACTTCATAAACTGAAAATGCAACACAAATATAAAGTAGTATCAGTAATTCCTAATTATAAATTAAATGCTAATTACTACCTCAAAACATTCTAAAGATCTATGAAATAATAGTATAAAAAAAAAACATACAGCATCATCACATTTTTCTAGCCACTGTGTTCTACATGTTAAAAAAAAGGGCAACTGGAAGATATAAAATGCTATCAGTGACTGTCTCGGGGTGTGGGATTACAAGCCATCTTAAGTTTTTTTCTTCCTATTCCTGCTTTTTTGTGAGCAACAAAAGGACTTTCAGAAGTGGTCAATGAAATGTTCAATGATAGTAAGTTAGCAAAAACACTTGCCTTAGGCCAGCAACAGTATTTACCAAGAACACACTCCTATGAGTAGGTCTTTCGTGCACCCAAATTCATCCTTACAAGAAGGTACAGAAAGGAGTTCATAGTTCTAAGTGTGAATGAGGTGCCAACAGATGCTCAACAAATATAGGACAACTGGCTACTTGGCTGATTACTGATACCTGGGAATCCTGGAATGATAAATGAATACAGTTAGAAAATGCCACTGAAACAGCTCTGTTCAGTGTCACAATACCTAAAGTGATGGTGCTGGTGTCCCAAGGAAATGAAGTGACTCTATCACAGTCAAAGGCCAGTCACAAATAATAAAAATATGGTAAACAGAACCAGAAAGTATTACCACCATGTTGCCTTCTCCCTGTCCTACGCTCTTTCCACTCTGGCTTGTTTACATCATAATTAAAGGAAAAGCAATCAATGTTTGTGTTAAAGTCCACTATACAGAGAATAAGGAACCCTCTTACAATGCTGATGGGAATTGCAAAGTGGTCCAACCAACCACTATGAAAAGTGTGGAGGACCTCAAATTATTAAAATGGATCTACCATATGACCCAGCAATTCCACTCCTAGGAATCTACCCAAAGTACACAAAGACATTAATTTGAAAGGAAACCTGTATTTACAATAACCAAGATATGGAAACAACTCAAATGCCCCAAAACAGATGACTGGATCAAGAAGCTGTGGTATATACACACAATGGAGTACTACTCAGCAATCAAAAAAAATATGATAAACTCATGCCATTTGCAGCAACATGGATGAAGCTGGAAGAAATTATACTCAGTGAAATAAGTCAGAAGGAAAAAGAATAATGGATAATATCTAGTATATGAGGAATATAGAGAAACCCAACAAAGGGTCAAAAAAAAAGGACAAACTTGTAGGCAACTATATATCCGAGGCTTACGGGAGATGGAGAGAAGAATGACCAAAGCAGGGGTGGGAAGAGCACAAGGAACCATGTGACAGTTCACAGGTGAAGTGATGGTGGGATATCTACAGACAATACACCCGAAGGTAGAACTCAAATACTGAACAAAAAATGCACAGAGCAAGAAAATTTTAAAAGTAATTTAAAAAATAATGAAGTCCACCATATAGAATTATTTAAATCATTATCCATTTTTAAAGTGCCATTTTACTTTGCATGTCAGTGTTCTCACTGAATCTGTTCTCCTCCAAGATCCAGTATGCAGGCTTTCACTGAACACTCGACCCATCAGCCTCACAGCAGGATAAGCAGCTGTGACACGCTGCTGGGATTCCTAAATTTGGCACAAATGGCAATGATAAGCTGAGGTAATTTCCTGCTAAAATATATTCCTAAGAGTCTCCATGAGTAATTTAGGTAAGCGTGACTGAAGCTCGAGTTCCAAGATGCACCCTGAATCCTTTGGAAAAATCCCTGGACTAGTTCCAAACTCCAAGATAGTTAAAAGTGTGCTTAGTGGCTCAAAAGTATGCCTGCCATGGGATGATGTTCCCAAAAAGAACTGCAGAAGTGTGAAGTATATTTTGGTGTTCTCAGAACTCACCTCTTTGAACTGGTCGAGAAGGTAAAAGAAATGTGGAATCCGAAAGTTTATCCAATCCAGAATCTACTCTTTCTACTTCAGAGCAGTGATCAGGAGTCCACTTTGGCAGAAGATTAGGGACAGTGAATCCTGGGACACATTCTCCTTCATAGAACCAATCACTCTGCTCATCATCACCTAGAATAAGAAGATTAGACCACACCATAAGCTGGAAAATTCCAACATGCTCTGTGGAAAACCAAATGGGAGGATAATTTCTCAGCTATTACAGGTTTTTGACTATACTTTTTTTAATGTGTGTATGTTTTACATCATTGTTCATTTTTGTACAGTGTATGCTTGTATACTTTCTTCTTGTAGGTCCATTCCCTAGATTATACTTTTAAATAAAGAAAAAGAAAGGAAAAAATGTTTTTATCCTTCCTGAACAACACTATGATGAAAACATCAACATCAAACCCATATGATAAAAATGTTATACCAGACTGCTTTTAATAGTAAAAACTAATAAAACTACCACTTACTAACTCCTGACCACCTACAAGGAAACACACTAAAATTCTGTATGTATGGCAACTCTTTCCAATTTTATACAAACTTCAACTTATAAATGAAGAAACTAAAACCCAGAAAAGTCTAGGTCAAATTAGTAAATAATGAAACCAGGATTTGAACACAAAGACTAACTTATTGTTTAAAAAGTAAACTGCCTTCGGGCCCTCCCTGGTGGCGCAGCGGGTTAAAGCACAGCACTGAGACTCTAAAGCCGCTTCCGCGTGAGTTCGATTCCCACCTGCCCAGGAGGTGACCACATGGTGTGGCAGACCTCTCCTGACCTGCTGCTCCCCTCAGCAGTGTACTTCGTCGATCTGCCTGTTCTGTTCCCCGCTCTGTCTCTGGTGAAGCCTCTCACCGCCCCTGAGCCTCTGGCCTGTACCCCAGTTCTGTATGCACAAATAAATAAGTCTTTTAAAAAAAAAAAAAAAGTAAACTGCCTTCCATGTATCATTTTCAGTGACATACATGAGATTCAACCCCCACAAATATGTCTTAATTCAAAACTTGCTGTTCCTGAGGGATTTATCATATTTGTATTTCTCATAACAGTTGAATAAAGAATGCATACCCATACCTTATTTCTTTGTCATTGGTGGGACACCACCCTAACACTAACAATTCAAGCTACCAGAAAAAACTAGCTATAGATAATGTAATCCCCTAAGGTTATCAACAAGTTACACCATTTGCCAAAGACCATACCCTTCATTAATGACAGTCAAACCTAGATCCACATATCCAGACTCTTGTTTGAAACTTCCTTCTATTGACTAAATGACAGCACCTAAGTTTCCAAATGAGTTTATTACTGTCCACAAAGAGTAAAAAAAAAATAACTTTGTATTTGTCAACCACCCCTTTCAAAATAGTAAGGATGCAGGAAATTATGACAAGAACATGTGAAGAGATCATAATGCACTCATCTTCTTGCATATACTGGACCCCAGGGCAGTTGCTCAGGACATGCTAATCACATGAACTATTAGATTCCTGGACCACTAACACCCAGGTAACGATAACCCTTAAATCACCACTGAGAGCTCTAAAAGGAGGCATAAAAGCTGCACACTGGCGGACAACAGTAGACATGCCCCAGTGATGTTACCCAGTGTGCTCTATAAAAGCACAACACCAAGAACTGCCTGTCTGAAACAGTGGTTTCCAATCTGTAGTATATATCAGAATAGATCATTAAAACACATGCTGCTGGGCCCTAGTCCTGGTTTCTGATTCTGGTCTGGGCAGAACTAAACATTTACCTTTCTGATAAAGTCCCTACAGTGATGCTAAGTTGGCCTGGAGACCATATTTTGAGAATCATCACTCTAAAAGCATCTCACCAAATGGAGTACATAGAGATGAATTAAAAATAAGCATTAGAATTAACAATAGTAGATATCGCCTCACACAGACATTATCAAAGTAAGAAACAAGAGTTAAAGAGGATGTGGTGAGAATGTAAATTGGTACAGTCATGACAGAAGACAGTAACTGAAGATTACACAAAACTTAAAAACAGAATTTTCATGCGATTAAGTTGTCTTGCTTCTGGAAGTAAGAAAAACACAAAAACACAAATGAAAGAGATACATGTTTATGCAGCGTTATTTACAACATCAAGAACTCAAGTCCCAACAGTCAGATGACTAGATAAAGAATCTATCCACAATGGCAAACCACTCACAAAAAGGATGAAGTCCTGTCATTTGCACACGGATCAATATAAAAGGTATTGTGTTTAGTGAATTAAATCAGAACACTGAAAGACAAACACCGTATCATTTCACTCATGTGGTACATAGACTATAAGGCCAATTAAGGATTTACCAGAAGGGAAGGGCAAGTTGATTAACAGGTGTTAATGGAATGGTGAAGAAGACTTGGTCTTGGCCTTTTAGTGGTAAACTTAAGGTAGTGTATACATATGTTGATTTTTGATGATTAACATCTGAAACTTATATACTGCTATACTGCAATGTTACTTCAATAAAGAGAATTAACAATGATCAGCTTCTCTGGACTTCAATATATTAATTCAGGCCCATGTCCTCCTGCCTCTTTGGGATACTGCTTTAGCCAACAGTTAATTATATTATTTTATAACTTGAAGTTCTATGTACAAACTGCTTGAAGGAGAAACAGGACAATTTTCTCCTTACCTGGGCTTCCTAACAGTTAGTAAAAGTTCGCAATATACCAAACAGGAGTGGAAGCGTTCAGCTGACAAACACAACCACTGTCCCTAGCAGATCAACAGAAGGGGAGCCAGTGAAAAGTCAGGATCTAGTATAGTCGACTATATTACTGTCTCCGACTCTACTGCCTTCCTGTAACAGAATGATAAATCCATGCTCTCTGCCTTTGCCTCAGGATTCCATACCTTTTCTTTGAAGCATTGCTTTTCCTCATTCACTGACATTATGCTTGGTCATATGACTTGCTTAGCTAGATTATTAGCAGCTGTGATTCCAGCAAAAGCTCTAAATATTTATGCATGGTCAGCTTGATCAACTGGCATGCACCTCCACCACCTTCGAGAAGTTCATGTAGCAAAGAGTAATTGCTCTATTAGCTTAGCTCTAGAATCATATACAAGAGTAGCTATAAACCAAACCTGAAGCTGGGAGGCCAGCTGAGTCCAGGTAAGAGCAGCAGAACAACGATCAACTCCCAGTCAGTCCCATGGCAAGAAATGTGGTAAACCTCTGAAATCTGGAGGCTGCTAAGCAGTATTACCATAATAAAAAATTTATTAATATAACCTATCTCCTTCACTTCCCTCCTTCCAATCTTCTGCTGTGCTTTTTAACGGCCAAATCCAGCAGGAAACGAGAGCAAGAAAACCTAATGATGTAGGCTATGAACATGACCCAAAGGGGCAAAAGGAGAACAGGGTCTCGGGAGATGATCAGACATTCAAGGAAAGGTAAGGATAAGATTTCAGACAAACCAGTGTAAAAAAAGATGTGGAAGCAGGAGATAACACATCTTTGTGCTGAGAACTCTAAGCATCTAAATATCCCCAGAATGTGTGAAACTAAGGGAGAAATAGAGGCAAATTGGAGTTATAAAATATAATCTTCCACTATAACCCATGGATTTCCTTCTAAGTGGAAAGATTTTCCAAAGGTTAAAACTTTTATGTGTGGGCCCTCCCTGGTGGCGCAGCGGGTTAAGGCACAGCACTAAGAAGCTAAAGCCACTTCAGCATGAGTTCGATCCCTGCCTGCCCCGGAGCTGACCCACATGGCACAGCAGACCTCTCCTGACTCGCCTGCTCCTCCCCTCAGCAGTGTACTTCGTCAGTTGGCCTGTTCTGCTCCCCAACTCTGTCTTTGGTGAATCCTCTCACCACCCCTGCACCTCTGGCCTGTACCCCAGTTCTGTATGCATTAAAAGAAAAAAATTTAATGTGTAAGAGTCTCACACTTTCCTCTCCATATATTTCTATATAATTATGCATCATAATCTTCAAGAGGTACATTATATGCCCTAGCAGTGCAGCAAAATAAAAAGCATTAGTTTCTCTAAACATATGCAGCAGCTCATTCATGCAAAGACAACCAGACATTCCTGATACAAGATGAGAGGATCAAGACTCCAGCTAGAGACTACCTGAGAGTTTGTAAGGACACTCAGCTCCCTCATCATAATGGGATAGCAATGTTCTCCTGCTATGCCCTACAGGGGAACAACCTCACTTTATTATCCTAAGAAGCTCAACACTCCACAACAATGCCAATTGTTATCCATGCCCACAATTCAGAAGTATGGAAGAGAATCCTGAGTCTCACAGTCCCAGAATCCTTTAGTTACTAGGGAGCCTACCTGTATCAACCTAGACACACAACCACATGCCTCAATTCTTCAATCACTTGGGGAAAATATCATTGGATTTCAGAGTGAAAAGGGACTTTAGAGATCTACTAATCCCTTACCAAGATTAAGCAATCTATAGCCCAAAGGAGCTATATAAAATTCTTACTGGTGCACAATTAGTGTGGACCTAAGCAAGTGTACAGGATAAGAACAAAGCTTCAAATTACAGTTTAGGTAATAAAAATAAAGGACTGATAATTAAAATATACCTGCTTTATTCACAATGCCCTATACTATACTAAATTTCAGGAACTTTAGAATGATGTTTTCTACTGCATGTTCACCTAGAACACTTAATCATTAATAAGTTAGAAAAATAAACTCTTCCTACGTGAACATAAAGTCTTAACATCCCACAAAATAGAGTAATATATGAGGATCTGGGGGTTCTAACAAAAAACAGCTTCCCAAAATCCCTCTTACATAAAACCCTTGGGACTCAATGATTCTTACTATAAACAATCTGCATTAAGAATCACCACAGGTGTTTGTGGGAAACACAGATTCCAAAAGCCAACTTTAAACCTGTTTGACTTGTAGATGCTCAGGAATTTGCAGTTTTAACAGTTCCACTGGTAGCTCACATATGCCCTACCATTTTATTTCAGAACCAATGCTACTGACAACCATTATATTCTCAGTGACTCCTATAATAATTAAGACTCTTCCCAGATACAACCCAGAACAGCCTCAAGAATACCTTGCCGTCCTTCGTCGTTGGTAAAGAGCCCCGTGTCACTGCTGCTACACACACTGCTGGTTTCGCTGAAAAACAGTAAGACAACATGTCAGTTCGAGTCAAAAACAAAGCACTGACCCCCATTCGCCTCATTTCACTCCAGCCATCTGCCAATCAGAAATGTAAATGTCATGGGGAACTTCTTCATAGGGGAAAGTTTGTTTTTCCCTGACAATGAAAGAAATACAAGAATTCTAAAACTTACTTGTATTTCAAGTAACTTAAGAAAGTATGGAACATTACTTTGTTAGTTTAGAAAGCTATTTAGCAAGGCTCACAGCAGTAATCTCAATCTGGTTTGACATATTGACACAAATTTACAAATATACCTTTATTTTTATATGCTGTCAACTATCAGTTTCAAATAAAATTATTCAAATAAAATTTTAACTTTAAGACATCTAGCAACTCTTCTTTTCCTCCATTTACAAAGCCGCAAAATCTGCTAACAGATTTTTGGTCAATATGACAAAAGTTGTATTTTCTAAATTAAATATGTATCTTGATATGAATGGATTCTCAAAATTAATTTTGTTGAAAAAGGAGGTAAGGTAAAAACAAACTCTGAACTCACTGAAATAAAATTTTGTCCCACATAATTCTGTCCACTCAACTTCATTTCCTGATCTATTGCCAACAATTTATCTTTACTTGATTGGCAGTGTTCCTTTCCATTTCATTTTTCTTTCTCATCTGCTGTTTAAGATGGGGAAAAAAACCAAAGCAAGGAAGTTGTGTTCTTACCATGCTGCATAAAAACAAACTGGCAAAATCCCAATCTACATTTCTGAGTCAAAATCTGAAAATATTTTGTATTTTGCAATATTCCCAAATATCTTGCCAACACTAAGTCCTAAAACATTGGTTACATTGAATAGCAATGCCTTCTCATGTCTCTGAAAGCCAGATTCAACAGATTTGCTGCAAAAGACAGTAAGACATACCTGATTTCTTTCAAGGTTCTTCCACTTGATTTTCTTCTGTATTTTTAAGTAAGTACAGAAAGTGTTACCGTAAAAAATGTCTTACAAAACTGTGCAACTGATTCTGATGGATTTAGAAACTTCAAAGAATTCTCCAGTTAAATTCAGAAAAAGTTCTCATTAAGTATGGCATTTTTTTTTTTTAAGATTTATTTGTACATACAGAACTGAGGTACAGGCCAGAGGCTCAGGGATGGTGAGAGGCTTCACCAGAGACAGAGTGGGGAGCAGAACAGGCAGATCGACTAACTACACTGCTTAGGGGAGCAGTGGGCGGGTCAGGAGAGGTCCGCCGCGCCATGTGGTCACCTCCTGGGCAGGCGGGAATCGAACTCACGCGGAAGTGGCTTTAGCTTCTCAGTGCAGTGCTTTAACCTGCTGCGCCACCAGGGAGGGCCAAGTATGGCATTCTTATGATATCTGAGTTTAAGTAACTATATCTGTACCACTGAATGGTATCGTTTTTACATTTTTTAGCAAAATCCTTGGAATATGTTGGTTATAACTCTATTGAGTTATAACCAACACGACTGCTCAGATTACTATTTCATTATTCTCATCTAGTCTTGAAAACAAAGCAAATTTAGTATTTTTTTAATATAATAGTTTATTTTTACATCATTTTGTACATTTTTTTTTATCTCAATTGTAATCCCCGTGGGTTCCCATCACTGAGTCACCTGTGTGCTAGTATTTTTTTCTTTAATTCAGTATTAAGGAGTACTTAAAAAGCACATTAGGCCAGATATAGAACAGATAGTCTACAATTTCTCCTAAAATTTCGCATTTACTTAGTAAGCATTTTTTTTTACCATATACTACATACTGTAGAGCAGCACTACAACTAACCAAAAAAACCCATGTCAATCATTAATTTACATGCATGAATTTTTATTTAAAAAAAACTAGGCTATCAAAAAGAGAAAGGTATGAGAAGGCATACAAATACTTTCCAATGAAGAACATCCTACATCTAACAAGTTTAGAATTCAGCCTTTGAACACTCAAGAATTCATCCCATTTTAGAAGCCAGAAAATGACTCAAAATTATTCATGAAAATAAAGACTGTGATAACACATCCACTTCTCTATGCCTCTCACTTAAAAAATTCTCCCTTTATTCACAGTCATCATTTTAAGACACAAAATGAAAGCCTAGAGTTTGGACCACCAAATGTATTACCTAATTATTTTATTATTAGAAAAACAACTTAAGTGCAAATAATTGCTAACCAGCAGTTCCAGATTTTCTTCCCCAATATTTTATTATGAAAACTTAAGCATACCAAAGAAGTTACAGCTACCACTTGCATTCCATTACCTGCGTGCCATAATTAACATTTTATTTCTCTTATTCATCTAGCCGTCACACCTTCAGACTTGAGCATCTTTGTAACTCAAGGCATTCTTGGCAGATCAGATTAGTTGGGCACGCACCAGTTGTAGAGACTATTACCACGTAAACAGAGCCTATTAAGATGCTACTGATACCTCTGTCCACTTAAATTATTAATTCCAATGCGAACACCATCAAACATTGTAAACTATGGTGCTAACTTTAAAATGTATTATCTGTTCTTTCCATGTTCTGAAAAATCAACCGTTGACCCTTTTGAGCCGACTACTTTCAAAACAGCAAAACAGCAAGGGCTTTCAGCATTTTAATGACAGCATTTTTTTTTTTTAATTTTTAAAGATTTGTTTATTTATATATACAGAGGTGCAGGGGCAGTGAGAGGATTCGCCAGAGACAGAGGGGTGAGCAGAACAGGCCAACTGATGAAGTACATTGCTGAAGGCAGCAGCAGGTAGGTCAGGAGAGGTCTGCCGCGCCATGTAGGTCACCTTCAGGGCGGGAACCGAACTCATGCTGAAGTGGCTTTTGCTTCTTAGTGCTGTGCTTTAACCTGCTGCACCACCAGGGAGGGCCCTGACATTTTTACTTTATAAAGATGATCAATGTTTTGGTCATATTAAATTCTCTAAATTTGAAACTCATGCTGGTAGAGTCGAGTCAATGAAGTAAAAGACCAATCTCAATACCACCAGAAACATCTTGACTAGAGGCAATTTAGCCCACTTTCTTCTCCCCAAACCTCTTCCAGGGATATTTTTTCTGGGGGGATGAGGGGAGATCAGGACTTGGGAGGGGTAAAGGAGCTGGTGTCCTATTGATATGTAGTGACTGGAGAGGCCAGGAATGCTGCTAATATCCTATGATATAGAGGACAGCCCTCACAACAGAGAAATGCCTGATGTAAAATGTCAATAATGGCATTAAGAAGTCTAATCTAGAGTGATAATAAAACAAAGAGCATCATGTTTGACGGAAACCACTTCAGATGAGAAGAGGAACCTGTGTGCTTCCATCAGCTAGATAGAGCCGCCTTCAGGGCAGAGATGACCACCCCGAGGAAGCAATAATGTCACTATTTTACCAGGGCAGGCCAAGATGTCCAGACCCCCATTTGGACCTTCAGGCAAACTGGTAGAACTGAAACTAGAGTTACACAGATCACCCCTCCCTGCCTAGCCCAGGCAATGAAGATCTGTAAGGATGGTTAAAGAGAATCAAGCTGGAAGGAAAAAAAGGAAGTATCTTGTTCATCTCATTAGTTCCAATGCCTAGAAAAGCATATGGTACACCAGAGGTGTTCAGTAAATGTTTTGAAAGTGAAGTTAGCTTGTTCTAGATCTGCTCTACTGTCTTATATGACTTCATGGTATGTCACTTCAACTCTCTGAATACTATTTCTCTGCAAAATGATGCAGATGAAACATTAAGAGGAATGGTTGGGCCTCCCTGGCGGTACAGGTGTTAAGTCTCAGTGCTGTGAAGCTATCACAGCATGGGTTGGATCCTTGGCCAGGGAGCTGACCCACAGACCTCGCCTGTCCTGCCTGCTGCTCCACTTGGCAGTGTATTTCACTTGACCTGCCTATTCTGCTCCCCATTCTATCTCTGTGAATCCTCTCACTACCCCCACACGTATGGCCTACACCCCAGTTCTTGTATGCATAAATAAATCTTTAGAAAACAAAAAGTAAGAGTCATGTTTGAACTACTTTGTGAACTCTAGAGCATAATACAAATGCAAAGGATGAAAGATGTGAAAGCCAATTGTAGGTGCTAGTTCTCATAAGTATCCAAATACGATTATTTTAGAGGCAATTTCCAGGCAGATCTACTAAAATACACTGCTGAGGGGAGCAGCAGGCAAGATAGGAGAGGTCTGCTGTGCCATATGTGAGCCAGCTTCCCAGCCCGTGATCAAACTCAGGCCACAGGTGCAACAGCGCTGAGACAGAGCCCCTAGGCCTCCAGGGAGGTACTATTTTCATTTTAAATGGAAAACCCAAATACAGCCTATGCCATCTACTATTTCTTTGCAATGGATTCCACTCAAGAGAAGGAGACACTGGCTCAGTAGCTATTAGGTTACAAGTGTCTCCAGAAGGGGTTTGTACTAGAATTTAGTTTATTGGGGGGGAAAATTGTTAATATAAAAGGCTATACTATTAATTATTGATACTACTATAATTTAGAATGATACAATAAGTTATACTACAAACCAGACCAATACTAAGTGGTTTCTATTTATTACCCTATCTCTTCCACCCTAAAACTCATCATTCAGATGAAGAGATGTGGCCTAGAGAGGTTAAGCCACTTCCAGAGTCAGCACTAGAGCTCAGGGTGGCATTATCTCCAGAGCCATGGGACTGTTTAATGTCCACCAGCACATGGATGGATTCACCTCATTCACTAACAGTCAATCCCATGTTTCTCTATTCTTAAGATACTTCTGACTTTCAGCACTTCTTATTTTCACTCTCCTGAAAATACAAAGAGATTAACTAAGGAAAAGAGTATTCCTTTGCTTTTTGCTACTTAAAACATTCAGACACAGCAGAAACTTTACTTGTGCTTTTACAATCAGTTATCAGCTAAAGAAGTACCATATAGACTAGACACCATGAAAATTAAAAGAAGCACCTGAAAAATAAGGCCTCCCTCTTAATGTAATAACTTAATTTTAAAAAAATAAACATTCAGGCCCTCCCTGGTGGCACAGCAGGTTAAAGCACAGCACTAAGAAGCTTAAGCCACTTCCGCATGAGTTGGATCCCCGCCTGCCCTGGAGGTGACCACATGGCGAGGCAGACCTCTCCTGACCCGCCCACTGCTCCCCTCAGCAGTGTAGTTAGTCGATCTGCCTGTTCTGCTCCCCACTCTGTCTCTGGTGAAGCTCTCGCTGCCCCTGAGCCTCTGGCCTGTACCCCAGTTCTGTATGCACAAATAAATAAATCTTTAAAAAAAAAAAAAAAAGAAACTGTTTACCTAGAATCTGGTATCTGCCAACAGAAAAAGTATAGAAATTACCTTTGAACCCATTCTCTACTATGCTGGGTTATATGCTCTTCTTACACTTACAACTGGTGAAGAGGATGTACAGAGCCCCTAGTCTAATTCCCAGTGTTACTCGTAGGCTTTTATTTCATAGAGCTACACTGGAATGAGAAACATCTTTAACCCTCACTGCCTGATAATGACCCCATTCCAGGAGTGTGTAATAAAGGTATATAAATCACTACAACTTCCTGAATGCACTGACTTTTCTTCCTCTGCCCAGACAATGGTAACCTTTAATCTTAGGTTCTATGACTCTCAAAACTCAATATGCTGTTACTGCCTCCTACTCCCAAGCACACAAACACACAAATACACAGAAAACTAAGTTTTCCATTCAGGTGTATTCTGGGAGTTTCAGTTTCCAAAAAGAAATGCAAAGATACTGGTTAGGAAATAGAGGAGGAACATCACTTACTTCAAACTGAGCTACCTAATTTTCCGATTGAAATTTATCTTTTATTTCTGAACCAAGGGCTGATTATAGTTTGGATGCACAATCTGGCCTTCAGGGCAGGCTCAGCACTGTAGATGTGGGCTTCTAACGACATTCCCCAGTCAAGGTCCATCAGCCCTGCAGTTTGAGGAAATCTTGGCCATCGGTAAACTCTAAATCCTAGTTTCTGGAGATGTGACTTTGTGATATTTCATATTCTCCAAAGTATTTTAGTGGGCAGTTGAGGCTAGTGGAAGTTACAATAGTAGGGCAGTCATGATTGAAAAATTCAGTGCTTCAAGGAACCTTAAAGGTCATTTAGCTTAACTTTTTCAATAACTCTGTAAGTGGCCACGCCCATGCCTGAATCCCTCATGATCTAGAACTAAAGTTATACTACATGCTGATAATACAATACTTTGAACTATCTACGAGTCCTAGTTTGCTGCTCTGTCCTCAGAGAATAAGCAAAATACTTCAAAAGACAGATCTTCAAATCCACCTTGCAAGCTGTCTTTCCCAGTTGTTTCTGGTTGAATTCTGAGTAAGTCTACATACGCACACTATGCTAGCATTCCATACTTTCCAAGGTAATACTACCATCTGCAACAGCAGGAAATATATTCTTAGTCAGCATCCCTATTTACAGACAGAAAACAGAACATCCTCAATCTACCACATACATTCTTTTCCACAGCTCCAGTAACCCTTGATTAATGACCTCCACTTGCAAAGGAGGCTACTTACCTTAACCATGAAATAATGAATGCTATTGATCCAACAAGCTACTGCTATAGAGTGTTATTGATCACCCAATCTTTGGTTAAAATGGTCCTCATTTAGCAATTTCACCATCACAAATACCTGGAGCAAAGCACACTCATAATTAAAGAGTTTGGGGGAGTTAAAGTGAGAGGTGATGGACAGAGATCTCAGCTTTCTCCCATTTATTCTTGCTTCTGAGCTATTGTTTGTGTCAGAAGGGATATTGATTTTCTATAAAAATAAGAAAACAAGAGGCACCAAGGGGCCGCAGAAGGTCAGCTTGGACTGGGGAAGGGGGAAGGTTTAGCACTCTATCTCTGTCACTTGCTTTCCAAGAGAAGGGAATCTTTTCTTTCGCTGAGATTGGGCCTCTAATACATCATGAGGAAGGCTCCTGACTGCAACTTCAGGATGTCACCCAAACCAATTCACTTATGAAAGAATAGAAGCTAAACTACATTCATGGAAAATAAACAGCTGATTTGTTAGTGAAGAATAGAAGCTAAACTACATTCATGGAGAATAAACAGCTGATTTGTTAGTGAAGAATACAGCAAAACGAGACTATGAATCACCTGATAGATGTTACAGGCCATCTGAATAAAGATCAGTAGAAAGTCATTTTTCAAAACAGTTCTCCCATTTCAGAATATTCACAAATGCATATGCACAGGAAAATATTAAAATAAATTTGATCTTTTTTATTCATCATTTAATGAATGAAACTATTACATCATAACCACTTGGTTTCTTGCGGGATTCCTTGGTATAGAATTGAAGAAAGAACAGAAACAAAAGTAAAAATAAATACTAGTTCAGTTTAAAAGTATTGAATGTTTAGTTAACATAGGAAAATTAAGGAAATCAGAAATAAAGCTGATTTGAGATGACTTATTTTCAAACGTGAAACATCTAACATGAATTTCTTAAAAAACAACTATTTCTAAAGAACTAAACTAAGCTAAGTTTAATAATCAACTTCATCCTAATAGTTCTGTGAGGTGGATCATGTACACTGGCAATGTTCCATACCACCAATTTTAAAAAAAAAAAAAAAAAGGCCTATACTTCGAACTGTATGTGACTAAACTATAGCATAGCCAAACAGATTTATGAGAGATAGCAAGAGGATTCTTCTGAGTACATACAGTAATCTGGACAATTTTGACAGAATCAACTCACCAAGACAGTATAATATCCAAATCATAAACTATTATCTCCTTAAACAGACTCTAATGCTAGTCCTGTTTATAAAGTATGTTTAGTAAGCAAGGGTAGAAGCAAGATTTTAGTTTCATTTTACTTAGAGAAGCCGAGCATAATTACACAGTCAAAACAAGTGAAAATCACCATCCCTCCCTGGTGGCATAATGGATTAAAGCACAGCACTATGAAGCTAGATGCAGCCACTTCACAAGTTCAAACCCCGGCCAGGGAGGTGTCCCACATGGAACGGCAGACCTCTCCTGACTCGCCTGCTGCTACCCTCAGCAGTGTATTTCATCGATCTGCCTGCTCTGTTCACCACTCTGTCTCT